>NC_092344.1:36348187-37063160 GCF_963676685.1 Mytilus edulis | reverse complement strand
ATGTATTGCATAAAAATCAGGTGAAATAAAATTGAGAAAGGAAATGGTGAATATGTCAAAGCGACAACCACCCGACCATAGAGCAAACAACAGCCGAAGGCAACCAATGGGTCTTCAATGTAGCGAGAATTCCCGCACCCGTAGGTGTCCTTCAGCTGGCCCCTAAAATATGCATAATAGTACAGTGATAATGGACGTCATACTAAACTCCGAATTATACACAAGAAACTAAAATTTAAAATCATACAAGACTAACAAAGGCCAGAGGCTCCTGACTTGGGACAGGCGCAAAAATGCGGCGGGGTTAAACATGTTTATGAGATCTCAACCCTCCCCCTATACCTCTAGCCAATGTAGAAAAGTAAAAGAATAACAATATGCACATTAAAATTCAGTTCAAGAGAAGTCCGAGTCTGATGTCAAAAGATGTAACAAAAGAAAATAAATAAAATGACAATAATACATAAATAACAACAGACTACTAGCAGTTAACTGACATGCCAGCTCCAGACCTCAATTAAACTGATTGAAAGATTATGTCTTCATCATATGAATATCAGGTACAATCCCTCCCGTTAGGGGTTTAGTATCATACTATCATAAAATATATGAGAAGAACATAACCCGTGTCATGCCAACAACTGTTTTTTTAGAAATAAATGTGTTTAGTTCCGATGCAAAGACCCTATCAGTGAATCAATGTTAAAGCCAAAATATGCAATCTTTAATGACCTGACAACAGTATCGTAACTATATCCCCTTTTAATAAGTCTATTTAAAGGTTTTGTTAGTTTCTGAGGAGAATACTGACATTTTTGTGCTTTATAAAGAATATTTCCATAAAATTTTGGATGTGAAATACCTGAACGTATAAGATGTCTGCATGTTGAGTTATATTTACGAATTATTTCCTTATACCGGTGATAAAATTTAGTAAATGTTTTGACCAGTTTGTGATATCGAAAACCCTGGTGTAATAATTTTTCAGTAATACATAAATTTCTCTCGCTAAAATCTAATACATTGTTACATACACGAGCGAATCGTACAAGTTGAGATATATAAACACCATAAGATGGTGACAAGGGAACGTCACCATCTAAAAATGGATAATTAACAATAGGAAATGAAAAATCATCTCTTTTATCATAAATTTTTGTATTAAGCTTCCCGTTTATGATATAGATATCAAGATCGAGGAAAGGGCAGTGGTCATTGTTATCATTAGCTTTATTTAAAGTAAGTTCTACAGGATAAATTTCTTTAGTATACATACTGAAGTCGTCATTATTTAGAGCCAATATATCATCCAAATATCTAAAAGTATTGTTAAATTTTTGTATCAAATGTTGTTTTGATGGGTCTTTGCTAATTTTAGTCATAAATTGTAACTCATAACAATACAAAAGCCTGCCACAGATCACAATAAAATAGAAAATTAACTTGTACAAGGATAAAACTGGCAGAGAACTGTTAATTTTCTTGTACCCTTTAGCCAGTAATAGAAAAGATATCCCTTCATACAGAGGACTTCCCTCATGAAAAAGAATGTCTGAATTTTTGCTGAGTTTTGCTGAATAGGTTCTGGATCCTAGCTGAATGCATGCTGAACCAAATTTTGGGATCTGAAAACGTGCTGAAGCACTTTTTCCAAATTCTGAACAAATACTGAAAACTTACTGGAATGTTCAGATTTGCTGAAAAAGTGCTGTAACATTTTCTGAAAAGTTCAGACTGTGCTGAAAAATTCAGACATCGCTGAACTGAAGCTGAAAATAATCTGAACTGTTCAGTTATTGCTGAACTCCTCAGACAAACATCTGAAACTATGCTGAAAATTTTTTGATATCTTTGAACAGTGCTGAATTTTTCAGAACAGCCCTGAAAACTTTCTGAACTGATTTTCAAGATCCTGAAATGTTCAGAAACAATACTGAAATCATTCTGAACAGAATAAATACTTGCTTAATTTTTCAGAGAGACATCTGAAAATGTGTTGAACTATTCAGACAGTGTTGAATTGTTCAAAACAGTTAAAAAAAACCTTTCTGAAATGATAGAAAGCTAAACTGTTCAGAACAGCTCTAAGAGCTTATATGAACAGATTTGCCAGATGCTGAACTGTTCAGACAGAATACTGAAATCTTCTGAAAATAATACAAACAAGAATGTGTCCACAGTACACAGATGCCCCACTCACACTATCATATTCTATATTTAGTGGACCTTGAAATTGAGGTAAAACTCTAATTTGGCATTAAAATTAGATAGATCAGATCATTAGGAACATGTATACAAAGTTTCGAGTTGCTTGGACTTCAAGTCTTCATAAAAAACTACCTTGAACAAAAACTTTAACCTAAAGCGGGACAGACAGACAGACAGATGAATGGACGGACAAACAGACAGACGAACAGACCCACAGACCAGAAAACATAATGCCACCGGCCTCTACTATCGTAGGTGGGGCATAAAAAATATTTTTTCAAACTTTTATATCAGACCAGAGCAGAATACATGTACACCAAAGACCACCAAACTGAAGTTGTTTTTTTAATTACATGAGTTGATCTGAAGTCAATTGGCGTTAACAACGTAAACAATTAATTTTTAGAGGAGAGTAATTGATATAACATAAGCATTGTGACATATGATTTTTAAGGGAAAGTTTCAGAATTTGGGTCGTATCTTTTTGAGATATTAGCCAATCAGTAAAATCAAAATATATTCGAAGTGA
Source organism: Mytilus edulis (assembly GCF_963676685.1). Classification (NCBI taxonomy): domain Eukaryota; kingdom Metazoa; phylum Mollusca; class Bivalvia; order Mytilida; family Mytilidae; genus Mytilus; species Mytilus edulis. Next base: position 37,060,423 of record NC_092344.1, on the reverse strand, counting down.
AAATAGTTTATATAAACAAATTAAAAAATCTTAAAATCATTAACTACATGTACCAAAAAAGGGGGGTGTCATTTAAGATTCTCCCACTAAGGGGCACCCAAATGTAATCACGTCCACAGGTACCTGTGAAATCTACAATAAACAATAATAAGCTGGCTTTCTGTTTAAAGTCATGAGTACTCTATTAATAATGTTATGATTGGTAATAACATTAAAAACTGAAGATCTTATATCAATTACAATTTATAACAAGTTTGTTTTTTTCTATAATAAATTTCCTTTCATTAAAAGTCATGATTCCCAAACTTGCAAAACATAATCTGTTAATTTTGGGGGCGAATTAACCAGGTCCGATTTGACTTGGTGCCGAACTGTCTATAACGGTGCCGATTTGACAAGGTGCCGTAATGTCTAGAATTCATTTATATGAAGACTTGAGAGGCATACCAAAATTATACCAGCAACTGCAGGACCTATGTTATATTAAAATATTGACACCGGATGTCTGCCAGGTGTCAATGTGTCTTGGTGTCGAAGTATTTATAAAAATTCAAAATTTGAAAAGGGAACTTACGTTGAAATTATTTGCGATTTGTTCGATAGCCTATCCGTTTTTGCTGGTGCACTGCCAGTGTTAATTTTATCTGTAGAAGAAGTTTTCTGAATCTCTCTCCAAGTTCTTAAATATGCCTTACTCAATTGTATTTCGGCATAAAAAAAGAACTAAGAAAAATATCAGATTAGTCAATCGTTGTAATTGTAAACAATACAGTGTTATTTACAAGCACTGATAGTACAGTCAGTTATATAGGGAGTTAAAACGTTTTCATGATCTAAGCTGGTCCCCTTGCTGGCTACTACACTATGTTCGTAGAAAGTAGATACCAGTTTAATAAGTGAAACCTTTCTGAACCGGAAACGCATAATAAATTACGTCAACAAAAAACTATTTAGGCGCCCTAAATACGATTTGTGAAATGATGGCTATATTTATCAGATAAGTATATTACAGTTTCAGTTTGAACTGAAATGTTTATTGCTATTTTAAATCATATTTAAAGATAAAAGTTTATTGAGGCAATCTATAAATACCATTTTTGAGAAAGTCAACACCAGAAAATAAATAAAAATGAAGAAAATCCTTGAAATTATGTATTGAACTTGTGCACATCATTATGCACTGACCATTCAAGAGAAAATCAGAGGAGGAAGGGGAATGTTCTTGGGTTTTTTTTAGGAACCAGCTGTTTTTTTACTTTAATGGGCAAAAAAGTAAAAGGGGGTCATGCTTTTGCAAGTTTTGGTATGTGAGATACATGGGTTGAATATGGAACAAAGGGAGGGGGAGAATGTGAGAGAAATCATGATTTTTTTTTTACAAAATAACCGGATTTGGTAAATGAACCATATTTTGGGAACCAGCAGTTTTTTTTAATTTGAGGGACAAAAAGGGGGGCATGCTTTTGCAAATTTTGGGATGTGAATTATAGGGGATTGTGGGGATATGAAATTGAGTGAGGGGGAGGATGTCAGATGTGAGAGGAATAATGGGAAAAAAATACAAAAAAGCAGGATTTCGGAAATGAACCATATTGTGCCCCTAAGGCCTAACCTGAACTTAGATATGACACATTGCTTTTCTTTATGAAAGTATCAATCAATGGCAGATACAGGGTGCCAGGGTCCCACATATGGAGCTTCATATATATGATAATTGCATAGACTTTTTACAAGTATTCACACCAACAGGAGGGGATCAAGACATTTTAAAAAGTGGGGGTGCGGCAACTATATGTCCCAATTCAAATCGACAAATGCATTGATCATTAAAAAAAAGGGGCGCCCTTTCCTCTAACAAAATCATGGATCTGCACCTTTCAATACAGAAAACTCTAAGAAATGTTTATACTTTTTTTCGCTTCCCTTCTAGGCTTCTAAAATTTATTTTTTTCATGATATTAAATCAATCAATTAAAAAAATGGCATTATAAAAAAATCATAATTCATATTGAATTTAAAAATAAGTAAGACATTGGATTCTTTGTGGATTGTATTTTCTTGCAGGTGAAAGTCCTGCATCTTCCACAGAAACTTTTTGAAATTCAAGCAGAAATTGAACTGATCTAAGTTTGAAGCTCTGAAACTTCAATTTTGATTAATACAGAAAGAAAGAGAAGTTTACATATATTATAATCTGATTTTTATTTAATATACAAATGATTCTCAGTTTCTGAATTAATAGAATTAAAAGTTCATGAATAATTCATGATTCACATTATTTGAAATAATTATCAGGCCTTTGAAATTGGATTGATGATTTTCCCTATTAACACAAGAAAATTTCAAAGGGTTGAAGGACAGGAAAGAGTCCAAAAGACTTCTTTTTTTTAGTTGGAAAAATAGAACAAGACGCATATTGTTAATGTTACTGTTATAGATACGAAATGTTTCAAGTGAAAGACGTGAGATTACATGTAGATTTACTGTAGTGCTCCTTTCGTGTGGTAACCTAACGGTGTACAATACTTGGCCCAAGTATCAACAGCAGCATGGAAGCTTTCACTTGGGACAATTATAAGTTTATTATACAAAATATAAAAATAATTAGATGTGGCATGATTGATGCTGAGCAAACAATTCATAGATAAAAAAAAACCAAAAAACCCAGAGATATAATAAACGGTCATTACTGGTCAGTTAAAGATTAAAATGGGCAAAATCTATACTGTATTATGTATAACCGACTTCAAAATGTGTCCACTTTCTCATAAATTTCTTATGTCACAATGCTGGGTCATTGATGTCACAACATAACAAACTAATCATCAGTTGTAAAAGGCTCGACTGATCTGATTTCAACTATATAAGACACAAAATAAAAAGCAATAATAAAAAAGACAAAGACACAACTAATTATTCCACTTCACATATGACACCATAATGCATTGTATTTCTTAAATAATGTTTATTTGTTTTGGATAAATAGTGTCTTTCAGACAGAATATTAAAAAGCTCATATTGTCTAAATACAAAAAATGTACCAATGGAAACTTTCCTGAACTATATAAACTGAAAATCATCTGAACCTTTCCTGAAAAATGTAAGCTAAAGCTGAAAATGGTCTGAACCCATCCTGAACAATAGCTGAAGACTGAATATTGGCTGAGTATAGATTAATTCAAATTTTTACTGAATATTTGCTTAAATATTGTTTTGTTTGTTGATAAAATGAACATTTTAGAAAGAAATGCTAAAAAGTTTACCTTTAGAGTCTTAGATGAACTTTAACAGAAAATTTGCTGAAAACCCACTGGAACGGGTTAAATTATAGCTGGTTGGTTTTTTTAGAAAATGGTGTTTAAGAGGTTCTGAATATTTCAGCAAGTTGTTCAGAAAGATTCAGAAGTAATACTAATTATTTCTGAATATTTACTGAAAATGTCTTGCTGAAAACTTGCTGGAATGTGCCAAATTCAGCCTTCTTTAAGCAAAAGGTTTTTTATAGGTTCTGAATATTTCAGAAAGGTGTTCAGAAAAATTCAGAATTAATGCTGAATTATTTCTGAATATTGCTGAATATTTACTGAAAATGACTTGCTGAATTGTTAGTGTTACTGAAAATTTGCTGAAAATGTGCTGGAATGTGCCAAATTCAGACATTTTTAAGCAAAAGGTTTCAATAGATTCTGTAAAATTCAGCAAGGTGTTCAGAAAAATTCAGAATTAATGCTGAATTATTTCTGAATATTGCTGAATATTTACTGAAAACGTACTGCTGAATTTTTACTGAAAATGTGCTGAAAACTTGCTGGAACGTGCCAAATTCAGGCATTTTTAAGAAAAGGGTTTACTAAATGTGTTCAGTAAAATTTCAGCATCGAGTTCAGAAAAAATTCAGAAAAATATTTTCATGAGGGCTGCAGGATCCAATTTATGAATCATCAAAATTGACTCGTGAAGTTTCTGACATGTTAAAGTAGGAGAGGGGATGATATTTGTAATGTAAACAAAGCTTGATGATGTTTAAAAGTAAACATAAAAATACCTACAAATTTTCAAATTCATTAATTGTTATTTGTTATATATCCAGGGCAAATACTCAAAATGAAAAATCATCATCATATGAAGAGCTCAAGGGTGTTGAATGTTTCATTCACAGCACTTTTAAATCAAAATGACAACAATATTGTATTATTAAATCTTTTATGATCTTGCATTTTTTAAATGCAATTAATTTCTAACAATATAACACTTACATTTTCATCGTCCATGTTTGAATATATGATATAGCCGTTACTGTCTAAAATATAACAGGTTATTTGAGCCTGAAAATAGAATTGAACTTAAGTCTTCATTTTCCTACAATATACTTGTACTAAAGCATTTAATAATAGAAAGCTAATTTAAATTAGGAAAATTTAGAGCTTGAATAGAAACCCTTCCAAGACTGTATCTTATCCTCTAAATGACTTTTGGTCTCATTGACAAAACTATTTTCTTCTTCTTTTTTTAAAATATTTCATAAAGGGAAAAAAAGACAATGTTATTCATATATATCCAAGCAATAAAATCACTTGACAATATTAACTTGAAAGGTTATAGTATTTCTTCAGGCTTTTGCTGTAAATTTACTGTTGATTCATATGTATTCATTGATTTGATGGCTGTAGGTAAACCATGAATCAAAATGTTAAATAAAGTATACAAATTTGTTATCAGTTTGTATGCCAATTTTTATTAAAAACAATATATTAAATATACACAAATTGATTTTTTTCTCAATCCACTAAAATTGGTACCCCCAAAACTAAACCAATCCACAATAGACCTAGAAACAGTAGTAGTAATTTCATTCATTGTTTCAGAATCTAATGCATTCTGGGTAACATTTTCAAAAGCGTACACAAAAACATGTTGTGATTGGTTTCAAATGTTGTAAACAATGGAAATTAAACCAATGATGAAAAGGTATATTTATTTTGGTGTACAAACAATGAGATCACCCATAGTCCTTATGGTGACTTGAGAAACACCAATATCACTCAGATTACAATTCTACCTTGACAGGTAAGTTTGTATCTAGCCTATAAAATACTTATTTAGCCTTGAGAATTGAAAGGTCAGTTTATCCCATTCATAAAAAAGAAGTTGGTAAAATTGGCTTCATGCCATTTACCTTGTCCAAAATTAAGGTCACTTTATTGTTATTGTGATATTGTTAAAGTACAAAAGAACCCTATATTCTGACCAATGCTTAAACTTTGTGCATCTTGATTCAATTGTTCAAAATATGTTAATGTTGAAATTTAGGGGTTACTTTCGGCCTTTTTTTTACGTGTTAGTTTTCTTTTCAGATATAAAAAAACTATCGGCTTTATAGAAATAGACTCTGCTTGCAGGTTCTCTTGTTTTTTGTTTACACCAAATTCTAAAGGATTATAATTTAGTTGCAAAATATTCTAAACGAGAGCTGAATTTTTTTTTATCTTTTAATGTGAATTGAAGGTTAAATAATTATAATGTGAATTAGAACGAAGAAAACATCTTGGTCCCAAAAAAAATCATCAATCAGGATATGAAATTCCAAATATTAATTTATTATACTAAAATCAGTTCATATAGAATAAACTTTTAAGATTTTATTGATTCCTTTTAAATTGAAATCTCAAGCCACTGTTTTGCAGGTTTAGATCATTCCCCAACAGAAAACCAATAAATATGACAGTACAATGTACTCTAAGCACAAACACATAAGGTCAGTGTGAAATAGACATCTAGGGCAGGAGCAAACTGTCAGTTATACCAAACCAGTTTGACTAGATCTCTAGTTTAAAACCAGTTTGACTAGATGTGTAGATTATAATGGTGTGGCCTATATTTTGACAAGGTAAATAACATGAGGACCTGGATGGGTTTTTTAATATCTGTATTCTTTAAAGTTTCAGGGCATTTTCTTTTAATAGCCTTGAAATAACTCTCATTCTGTAAAATTCTCATGAAAATGATTTTACTATTTAGTCTTTCTGTTACAAGATTATTTATCAATTATGTTCATTGATCATGATTATATTATCAGTATGCCTTACAGTTACCTAAGTTACCTTTTTATTATGCACAGTTATTCCTTATACTTTTGCACTGCAGTAAATTATTCTCTATTCTTTATTTTGATGTTCATTTTCTCTATTCTCTATTATTTTGTTGCTATTACATGTATTCTCTATTCTGTAAACCCCATTCTGACCCTCATAGGTAAACTTCTTTTGTATGCATGGGATAAACTGACCTTTCAATTCTCAAGGCTAAATAAGTATTTTATAGGCTAGATACAAACTTACCTGTCAAGGTAGAATTGTAATCTGAGTGGTATTAGTGTTTCTCAAGTCACCATAACATTCTAAAAAGGTGAATTCCTCTTTACAGTTTATACTTACTTTGTCCTTACAAGATAAAGAGCTGTCAGGATTTGTCTGAGGTACAGACATGTTTTCTATGACTTCCTCCATACGTTGTGTAAATGATAAATATTTCATTTGTAATCCTACTACCAACATTGTAAATTTCTGTTTATATATTGGTGCTGTTATTGTTATCACCAAATTTTTTGGATGAGCTGAAAATGAAAAAAATGGTCTTTTATTTGTTATGATGGTGTCTTAGGAATTTTGAAAATCTTGAACTATATTAAGAATTTATATAACTTTTAATTTATATATCTGGATGGTTGCAAAAGACCATGACACTAATAAGGTATAACGGTTTGCAATTTAAACTAGCAATTAAAAACAACTGGTAGAGTTATACAACTTCAAAAAACAGATATTAAGCCGATTCCATGGTATTTCTTCAGACAAAAGTCTTTCCAAATAATTTTCCAAAGAATTCCACTAAAAATGGTGCTAAAGTTGGTCTTGTAGTTGGTTGATTTTTTTTGCTTCTTGTTGAAGGCCTCATTGTGATTTAGAGATGATTACAGCAATCATTTTGCTGTGCTTTTACTGATTTTGTGTCATGGATGGATTCCCCATATCCTTTGTTTTTCTTTCAGATATAAAGACACTCAATGAAATTCATCAGAGTTATTATTCAATTACTAGTATCATCTAAACAAATTATTTCTTCCTATGTGAAGTGAACACCAGATTAGTTACTGTATCTATCCGTCACCCAGGATGGTGTATAATTAGCTATACTGTGAGCTATTCATCACCAACTATACTCCCGCTCAGTGTTGTTGATCCATTTTTGCAATAAATACTTGAATTCATCAAATTTTATAGTAGCTTGAAGTTTGTGAAGAAATTGTAACAATATTTTTTTTGTTTTTTTCCATCATAGCTAAGAAGTAAAAATATCTATTGGTTTGCAGTGGTCATTTCCTAGACAGGTATTTATGCTCTTTCAAAAGCTTGATGTCATACATCAAGAAACTATGATTTGGGTTTGAGAAAAATTTGACAAGTTATTACGACAGATGCATCCAGGTATACCATTATTATCTTTGAAGCAGGGGTATAAAAATATATATATATAGTCCACATGACTTTGTACTAAGAAAACCTAGATGATTACTTACTATACAATTCTGCATGATAAGGTACAGAATATGTATAATTATATCCGTATTCCAATCCTTCTACTGTTTGTCTATAATGTTTATTCTTTACAGTGTTCCTGTTCTCTTTTATAAAATTCCTGTTAAATACAAAGACTACAGTACAATGAGTCATCCAAGCTCATTTTTTTTTATTATTCATTTCAGTATGTCTCTTTCTTGAATTTCTGTATGTGAAGGATGAGGGGCATTCTATGAGGAAGCCAGGAGGCTTCAAGGGTTAAATTCCCTCCCAAGATATGTTGTGCAGATGACTATTTTAGTATATATAAATTTAACTTGGTAGAAGTTTGATATTGAATTTTGGATAACCCTCCCGTAATTGGACCAATAAATTGAGTTTCTGAACTTTTGATTTTACCATGGATTTGCCTTGTTGCTTTAAAACGAGGCTTCTGAGAAGGTTACACAGGTATTTATAGTACACGGGTGACTGATTTTGCCTACGTGATAGAATCACTCAACTGTAAAAAAGGTCGTATACAGCCTGATCATCTAAATTTTTGCAAAATGTCCTGTCTCATTGAATAAATGCTATTGTTCTCTGTGGATTTTTTATATGGGAACTTTGAACATCATGTTGATGACAAAACAATAAAATCAAAACAGATAATACCGACAGTAGCAAACAGTGACAACTACTGATTAACATGCTCCTGACTCAGGACAGACAAATACATCTTGTCACCAAGATCAAAAGAAGGACAAGTAGTTGGTGACAAAATTTCATATAAGAGATAATTAACCCTTGCATTAAAATTGTTTTTCTCTTTCCTCCGAAAGGGGGTTAAAATATTTTTAAAATTTTGAATACTTACGGCTCTGTTAAGTTTGCTGAGGCTGTTACATATTTTGTCAATCCAGCAGACGTCCACAGAAACACTTGTTCTACTCCAAAACTGGAAAAAATATGAGATATCATGGGAAAAATATGAGATATCATGGAAAAAATATGAGATATCATTACTAACTTTCAGGGAAAACAAATATTCACCTTGCCTGTCCAGTCTACAACTTCTTTAAGCTTTTGTCCATATCCTCTCAAGAGATTTAGTCCTCAAGAGTAAAGTATAGAGAATGAAATGGTCTTGAACATGAAGTCATCATTTAGATGAGAACTTTAGCCTAACAGTCAAAAAGTATAATAAAATAATGACAAATATGGATTAAATAAACTCATACTTTTGGATGCAAGTTGGAGCTTTCATTAATAAATAAACATCTAGTAAATCCACTCATTTTACTGTTTGTATTTTTTTCATAGAAAAAAAGCCAGTAAAACTTGTGAAATCTAAAAAAAAACTTGAAACACAATCTTTATTTCTTTTCTGATACCAAAAACTGTGATATTTACATAGTGTATTTCTATAGAAACATACCTTTTATACACTTCTTTTGGCTTCACTCTAGTATCATAACTACAAAACAAGATTGGAATTTTTTATCTATTACATGAATTTACTTTTTCATTAGGACAATAATCATATATTGCTTTTAAATTAAAAATTAACTCATATTACTTGAAGAAAAGAAACAAATTGGAAAATAATTACTAATTTTTAAGTTACATAAATTGAAAAAAGAAGTTTTGGAAAAACTTGGTACATTAATATTTTAATTTCTTGAGAAAATACCTTGAAGAAGAAACTTGTTCCCTTGCTCTTTTGGTCCATTCATCCAATATATCACTGGTTATACTCCAATCCCATTGTAAATAACTATCACTGTATTCAGAACCTGCAAGTAAGGTATACTGGTAGGGAGTTGGTGAGCTCAGAAGCACAATACAGAGTTTTACTGAGTTTTTTTAAGGATATTGTAACCTTTTTAAAAGGACATGATTTTTAACAGCAGGTCAAACATTTTTAGCTTCCTTTCAGTAAATGTGTGCATTCATTGATACTGTAATATATGCTTTATTTTTTGTTGTTTCTTGTAATCATAATTGTTAATACATCATACAATTACTGCAGATTTATATCCTGTTTCGATATTGTGATGTCAATTATTTTATATACTGGACATACACTGATTAAAAATCAGAGAGGGAGGATTGAGATTTCAAACTACTTTACATCATAAATTTGTTAGGATTTAAAAAAAAATCAAACCAAACCAAACTTATGTGCATATTCAAAGTCAAGGAACCTCATTAGTGTTTTTTTTCCTTATCTTAATGGTTTTCATAACTTGAAGAATTCGGTGAAGATAGCAGATATTAAATCCTTTCTTTTTGTTCAGCTACTATATCGATTCAGGAGGATTTAGAGCTGAACTTGTTGTAACACTTAACATTCCTCTTTAGATATTTTTGTATCATTGTTTCATTGATTTAACCTTATCATTTTGTATTCATACTTACACCCTTTAGCCTCTCCTTTAGACTTTTTACCACCACCAGACTTTTTATTATTTCCATTGTCAGAAAATTTGTTTACCAAGAAATCTTGTAATTCATTGAAGTCCGTCCATTCATGTTTACAATAACGCCTGCAAAACAAAGTGTGTAAAATTAAACTTTTTATATGTTGATCATTTTATTCTTGCAAATATCACATGCTTTGTATTTTTTTCTTTCAGTCAACGTAAATTTGGTTTATCATGGGAAGAAGAAACAGTTATGTCAAACTCAAATCCTATACCCCACTTTTAACTTTGAGTTAGCTTTTAATATAGTAAAAACTATTTCCATTGTGAACAATGTGTTCTTTTAATGCATTTTCAGGGAAAAGGGGTGATAATGCCAAACCTTCAGCATGTACCCATCTTTATATTTACAGGGTTAATTGACTCTGATATACTTTACCAAGAAAGACAACTATGTAACATAGATGGCACAGTACCCATCAAACCTGTAAAATGTTTTGAATCACCCTACATCAATCCAAATGCATTTCCCAATAACCTGTTTATAAATTTATTGTGTTTTATTAGCACATTTTTAAAAGTCTTACCATGTTGCTAGTTCTGTATGACCATCTTTTTCTGAAAATACAAAAAAGGATTTTTTACAAATAAAATAATAATTTTTACTTGTTGCCTATTTATTGTGTGAGGCACAGCTACTAAAAAAAAATTATTTTAAACTCTTGTTCACCATTGGATCCAGTATTCTGAGACTGTATGTCACCTCTGATGTCTTTTGAATTTTAAGATAACGTTTTCATTCTTTTTTTTACTTCACATCTACTTTATCTATACATAAAATATAAAAAAAAAAAAACTCTGCATAAATTGAGCAACACATTTCAGATGATAGAAACTATTATATAGTAGTTCAAATTTAATTCTATCACAGTCTTGCCAGCTTTTAGTTGATGAAAGACTGGTATTAAATTTCTACTTACAATATGAATATCATCCCTGCTTTGTACTTGGCTGATATAATGAGCCAGATTATTTTATGAGCTACAGATGATTAGAGGACATGTCACTTTACCTGAATATATTACAATGTACTCAGATTAGTCTTGGCTCTTACTCTAAAATATTTTGCATGCTTAGAAGAAAGCAGCAATTACTACAACTAAGTTTTTGATTCAACCTGGCAGGGATGACCTTTACCATATACCAACTGTTCATTTTGATTGATGAATACAGCAGATACCAAGTATATAAGTCTTCTATTTAATTCAAAATATTTTGTAAATTTTAGACATAAACACTAATAATAAGCATTTCAGTCAAACCTGATTAAACCGGACCCTGAATAAACCGGTTTCCTGTCCATTCCGGCCGAAAATGAAAGTCCCAATTTTTCCGCTTCAAATTCTTTGTTAAAATACCCTTTGTAAACCGGACCCTGTGTATTCCGAATTCCGGTCTAATTATGAAGTTCCAATACTCTTAATTACATTAATTATTACCTGTCAAAACCGGTTTGTCTAATTAATTTCAATGATTGATATGCAATCAAAACATATTTGTTTATACAATATGGCTTTTCAGGTAATCAATTAGTCAGGTGTTAAACTGTGAACTTACAATCGTACAGTAGTGCTGTATTATTTATTTAAACATTATAAACGTGTCAATTAAACGAAAAGACACAACGAATATATCTCGGAGTGAAATTACGTTGTAACTTAGATAAACAAATTTAAATCGCGGAGTAAGAAATTTATATCGTGATTTCGAAGTCCCGGATTCCCTGTTGTGAACCCCTAAACAAATGACCTTGATAATGAAAAACACCCGGATGACAACAATCAATGGGTATTGTACACTGTACGACAACGTTTCGATAGTGATGAAATTACGTTTGATAATATTCTGGCTTTTTAATCGGCCATTCCAACATTTCAAATTAATGATCATGGAAGTAAATCGAAACTCTCGTCTGACAATCCAAAAAACGCGAGCATTATGATGCAAATGCAAACAATGAAAAACGAAGTGAAGTATTTTAATTTATCAGATATATAATTTACAATCAGAGAGAACTTTTACATGCAAAATATGGGACGTCACAAGTCATTAACTTCCGGTCAAAACGGAAACCTGAATAAACCGGCTCACCGTCCAAACCAGCCCTTTTTCATAGTTCCGTAGCCGGCCGGGTTGTACAGGTTTTACTGTACAAGTAAATCATCTAGTTCCATCATGCACATAGCTTCATGATATCAAATATTATCAATATTACTTACTTCTGCTTTTGTTCATATCTGTTCTGTATGATATACTAGGTACTCTCTTTTGTGCTAAAGCAATACCTAGGCTGAAAATAGAAAAAAAACCCAGCAAAATTAACATATCTTTAAGTACTAAAATGGTATACTTTTGTGACAAAGTATTTTGCTTATACATGTATCATTTATAGAACTTTTTTTATTTTAATTTTTCACTCCTTTGAAACATACCTCGACCAAGAATCCTTTGACTTATGGTTCATTAGTGTTTCAGTGATATTTACATATTTCGATAATACTTTAGATGCCATCAATTTCATCAATCAGTACCATTTCCCATATTTTATTGTCATTATTGATGTCATTTGTATTATTGATTTTTCTGATTCCATCCTACCCATTTTTCCTCCAGACTAATAAAAAATGTATTATCAAAAAAATTCAGTGATCAATGAAAGTTAGGTTGAAATATATAAATCTGCACACATGGTTTCTATTATAATAAACAGGGGTGTACTAAGTTTAAATTTAGTGTGACCATAACTTTTAGGAAATTTTCTTTAAACCTGATATGGGACAAATGCACAGAACTCATAATAATATATATTATCCCCGGCTTAGTACATATCTAGGATTTTGATTGGTTAATGCACGTCATTACAAAACCCATAGCCCTGGGTGTTGCTAACCCATATCCCCGGACGTTGCTAACCATTATCCCGGGGGAACTTCACGAAAGTTTTCCTTAGTTCCATGATTACTCCTTGTGAAAGATTGTATTCTGTAGATTATCCATGATGTTTGTAATAAAATGTTTAATTCATTAACGATTGTGTCCTATTATGCCGATCATTTACACTCATTTCATTAAATGCATCACTTGACTGTCATATTTTTCAAGGAATGGGACTACTGACCAAGCTATGCAAATGACCCACGTTGACGTCACACCATCTATGACGTAACTCTCACAGCATTGAGCACCAAATTTAACTCAATCCAGTTTCTCTGTCCCCGTATTAAAAACGTCTTACATTTGACTACCTGTAGGGTTCTACCAAAGGTAGTACCCTACACTCCGTAAAAAATATGTAAAATTTTCAAATTTTAATAAAACTTTTTTAGAGAATGAAAAAAACGTTGTTTTCACGTTACACTTTGTACCCGAATTTCCATAAAACTCGCCCGATTCAGAATAAGACCGGAGATAAATTTGTTATCTACGTTCATATCTGTAAGCCTCATGGTGTACTGGGGTACTTCAGGGTGTTTAAATATCCATATCTACGGATATGAACGTAGATAACTTATAATGTCCCCTTCTTTCGTTAGTCGGCATAACAAGAATACTCTCAACAGTATAGCATGGATTTAATGATAGACTTACCTAAATTCTGTCTCAGCAATTTTAGAATAATAAAAGGTGTAGTTTCTCACTGCAATTCTCTTCTACAAAATATATAAAAAAAAAAAAAAACTTCAAATAACACATGTATAAGAATTCTGCAGATGTTTAAATATTTTGATTTTACTTGTTTCTGCACTATACAAATTCTGTATGATATGCAGTGAAAGTGTGAATTTACTATTGTTAACATCAATAAATTGAATATATAAGTATTTTGCACTGTTAATACTGATAAAGACAATATAGCTAAATCTTGGTCTCATGACAGCCAGATTTCAAAATACAGAACTAAATTATTTTAAATTGGAATTAAATTGAAATTTGTGGTCTTGGATGATAACATTTCACAACTGTGATGCTTCAATAAATAACTGAATTACGAGTTACTTGAAACAATACAACACACTTAATAATATCTTTATTCTATAAATACCTTTCCAAATTCTGGACAGTTGCTATCTTCATCGTAAGGCACTTTTAATGTTAGTGTAATTGGTTCTCTTTTTTTACCTAATAATAACTTTGTTCTCATCTTAAAATAAATAATAGATAATTACAAATCTAAATTAACATGAGCTTTCAGTGAAATCCTTCTGATATGCAACTTTTAAAACAAGTGCTCTTTTTTTTTATTATCTTTCATTACAATTTTGGACACTTGAATATTGTTCTACTGTCATACTAAAAAAATATGCAGACACTATCAACATAGCAAAAATTTATATGTTTGTTCAAAATTTTCTTCAACCATGGTTAACTCCATAAAAATAACTACTGTGGTACAAATTTAATTAAGAGTCAAAAATAATGTTAATTAAGCTGAAATGTCAGTTTTTATATGTCTCATTTAAAAATGTGCAAAAAAAAAAAAAAAGTAAAATAAAAACTCAAAATAATAATCTTTCTTTCACAATAAAAGTTATAAAAGTAATGATTTATGTTTTGTAATGGCAGACAAATTATGATACACATGTTTTTGTGTTAAAGGTTTGGAATGAGATATATCATATAGCAACCTCGACATTGTACATCATATATCACCTGCTGTAAGAGTTCATCATCCTGAGAATATTCTACATCAGTGATATCAACATTCTGAAAATTGGGATGCAATTCTTGAATTTTAGCTGGATTTGGATTAAATCCATCTTCTGGATCTTGCTGAAAAAAAAGAAAATTACATTTAATTTTCAGAGAGTATTTGTTCAAGAGCATAATGGAGTTCCCTACAGAGCACAATAGGGATGGTAACATCAGTTATGGTTTCCAGTATGCTGTACAGGCCTTAAACATTAGTTCTGCTGAAGATGTGAATGAAGCAATTTCTGTGTCTGATCCTAAATTTGTAATCACTAATTCAACTCAGTTCTTAATATTGGACTCAATCTTTTTATACATTCCTTTTTTACAAAATTATCCTATGGAGTCTTCAGAATAAAATCCAGCATCAAAATATTGCTTTGCGTCCAATCACCAAATACTAAATTTTTGGTTCATTACACAGACTGTAGCATCTTGACTTGAGTGGGCTGATGGTGTATCTTTATGTCAACATCATCAGAGTACAGCGCACAAGATGCAAGAAAATACAATCAATGGGAGATAAGTCATGCAATTATTTTGTAGATACATGTATCAGTCCAGGGAAATTGTCCTACAAGCATAAGCTCAATAATACCTTTTTTTTACAATTCAAATTTTGAGTATGATAAACAGGTTACTAAATAATGTTGACTTTCCAATGTTCAAAAACACTAATGACCATGGAAAAGGTTAATCCCTTTAAATGGACTTACCTTTAAAAAGGTTGGCTGGAAGTTTGGATGGAATAGAACATAACCCTGATGAGTTACTACAAAGGCATAAGCATTTGGACCTAACTGAAATAAAACATCAAATTAATATGAATACAGGAATACATACGTAGTAAAGTTGTTAAGTATTTTTCTGTCTCAAATCATCAATTGTTTGGTATTTACTTGTTGATAATGTTGCTACTGATGCTAACAATGAAATAAAAAAGAAACTTCTTTCTCAGTGTTTTTTTTTTTATTAAAAATTTAAACTTTTTAGAAGTGTCCCAAACCTACCCTATTATATGGTATTAAATCCTGAATTTGTTGAACTGTTACATCTGTTCCTGCTACTCCTAATAGTTTACTCTCATTCTGAAATATAACATTGTGATTAAAAGGAAATGTGGTGTACACATCAAGGAGACAAAAACCAAACAAACAAAATATAAACCAAAAAGAAATTTAAAACCAATATAATTTTTGAAACAACTGATCCAAATGTTTGTTCTAAAATCTTACTAAATGACAAAAAAAAACAGAAAACTCAAGTTCTGCAGTCACATAGGTTTCTTTCCAGAGTAAACTAAATTTCCCAATCAGTAGCCTATTGGCTATTTCTATATCTTTATTATCAACAAAAAACTCAGAAGTCAACATGAGGTTGTTATTTTTTGGTAAAACATAACACACAATTTGAAGGTAAACATTACTACATGTATTAAAAAAACAATAAAATCATATAACAGGTTAAAAAAGAAAAACTATATAACTATTTTTACAATTAGTGTACCTGTATTTACAAAGGCTTATAAAGATTTCAAAGCATCAAAAACTTGAACAAACTTAACTTCCTGCTATCACTAAATGGTACTTCTATTATGTACAGTTAAAATAATTCAGTTGTACCACTTACATAATAGCAAGACTATAGAACTATTTTAACAATTAGTGTACCTGTATTTACAATGGCTTATAAAAATTCAAAGCATCAAAAATCTTAAACAAACTTAACTTCCTGCTATCACTAAATGGTACTTCTTTTATGTACAGTTTAAATAATTCAGTTGTACCACTTACATAATAGCCTTTCAAGTCATAAACTGGTGCTGCAAATGATACAATATACTGTAATCCCTACAATATACAAATAATTTCATTATGTCCAATGCTGGCATATACAAATTTCATCATGTTCAATGATTCAAAATAATGTATTTCTTAAAAATTATAACTACTTATACTTTTCATTGGATGGCACTTTTAAGGCATTTCCTTTCAAAATGCATATACAAGTTATTTCGTAGTATTGTCTCTTGTATAAGACTGTATGTTGATCTCTAGATTTTTTTGGGTGTAAACAGGTTACTACCTCATTTAAATATAAATGTATATTATACCCTGTCTTTGTTATCTGAGACCTCTGTGATATAGTCTGCATACAGTGAAGTCCATATATGATTCTTTGTTCTACTGAAAGCTAAAGGACGGCTCATCACTTTTATATATTCCTGCAAAAAAAAGATAAATTTCACATTGTATTTTTCCATATAATTCTATTTTCAAGGTGTTAACCTCCTTTTTAAAATGATTGATCAGCTCTGATTTTTAAGTCCTCAAAGATATTGCTGACATAAACTGTTGATATAAATTTCAATAAATCTGGCCAGAGATTTATGTGCAAGGCCTGCAGGAGAAACATACAGGCATTCCAAGGGGGTTAAGGAGTCCTTTATAAATGGTTAATAGTCACTGATATTCCAATTTGTCAAAGATATTACTGTTACAAACCTTTAGTATAAATTTTATAAAAGAATTGTTTTTTTTGAGAGCAGTTACAATATTGGACAGAGAGAGAAACACTATTGTTCCCCAGTGCAAAAATAGTATTATTTTATAATAGAAACTTTGATATTTATTCCTAAGATGTCTAAACATTTTGTAAACATGACATTAAAGGGAAATAATTTTAGTTGTGGTTATTACATGCAATATAATAAAATATTATTATTTCCCTTTAATATTAGTGCTTTTAAGCAATTACTGTAGACAATTCAAGCTATTATTTTTTTTCAGTAAACAAAGTAATATTTTATTGCTTATTAAAGCAATGTAATAACTGATTACTTATGAATGTCCTTTCAATAGAAGTTTCCATATCCAAATCATACTGTTTTGACCAGTGCTTCAGATATTGACCTTCTGATAAAATTTTCCCACTTATTAAGTAAGCAGACAGTCAATCAAAGGAATTGGATGGAAAGAATATTTTTTATTACACTGCACCACTTGGCTTCATACTAGCAACCTTTTAGCAAATTGGTTTTTGGCATTTCAAATAAGCACAGTAACATCTATAAACTCTTTGTTCATTAAGATGTACAGACAGATTAAGCACCAACAAAATGTTTTTCAACACTTGTTCATGAATGATGCTGCTATAAATTAACCAAATCTACTTATCTATACAGATGTTAGTTTCCAGTGGAACTTTTGTAAGGTGGAACAAATATATGTTGACATACTAAGTTTAAGTCTACAACTTAATGTAAACTAAAATAACCAACATATTTAACCTGATACAGGATGGACAATATGACAGACCCAAGAATCCTCATTATGCATGCTACTAATGTACATGGGACATATACATATAATTTTAAATCAGATTTATTCCTTGCAGATTTAAACTGTATAAGACATCATTATTTGCAAAATATAAAAAAAAAACACTCATAACCTTGATATCTGAGGCAGTGGAAAAATATGCATGCTACAGTTGAGTAAAGAAAATAATATTACCTGAACATTTTCTTGAACATCTGCTAGGGTAGATATGTGTGTATAATATCCTATAAAATAAAAAAAAAAAGCCAGTGTCTGAGTATGGTTAAGCCTAATTACAGACATCAATGATAATATGGCATGTCTCAATGCTATTATAAATCATAAATGGTGATTGTACATGATACATCATTCTCTAATAAACAAGTCACAAAGCAAACAAGCAGCAGTTCATCAGCTCTTATTTAGGTCATATTCTAACGCAAGCTCTAGATTATGAATAAAACGAGATGTGTGGTGTTCATCAGAAGAACAGCAGGGCAATACAAATAACCAAAGGATACCCATAAGGCAAAATATGGTAGACATCAACAGATAGGCATGCTTATATCATGCCAAGCTCTTAATTCCACCAAGTACAAAAAGTTGACCACAACTGTATTCAAGGTAATTGTGCAATGTTGCAAAATATAGTATATAGGAAAGTATGAAGAATAGTTGACATCAATATAAGAAGAATGTGTGTTCATAAGACACAGTTCCTAATACTTAAGCATAAAGTCTAATTAGATTGAATCAATCAACATGTATACAAGTTTTAAGTTGATGAGACCATTGTAAACTACCTAAACTGGAAAGGGATAGACTAATGGACAGATCCACAGACCAAAAGAAATTAACTATAAATATCTGTAATATTTCTATAATAATAATCAATTCTTTTTATCTAAACAAAAAATGTAAATAAAGTGAAGTAAAATGACTACCTCTATTAGCATCTGCCATCCATTTTGCATTGCGACTCTCTGATACTTCTCTTCCAATGAGAAATGTAAACACTCTGACCTAAAAAAAAAAAAGTTTGATGCAACAACAGTTCCAATGTTATATAACATGCAAGTCAAACTCATTCAAACTTTACTACAATTAAAGTATTGCCATGGTGTGTTCTTTAAGGAATGACTGTAATATTTTTTCTGTCTATGAAGAAATAACATAGAAAAATTGGTGCACACTGAATAACGCACGTAGCAAGTTATTTAACAGTGTGCACCTAATTTTTTATGTTATTTCGAAATAGACAGAAAAAATATTAGTCATTTCTTATAATTTAATTCTAAATTCCATGTTAACCCTAGAAAACCATGAAAAAACGTTGATGACGTCACGGTCACATAACTAAATTATGTCTATGGGCTGAAAACTAAATAACGTCAGCCAATCAGAAGATGCGTTACATCCAAAATTAAATTATTGTGAGATATATACTAACAATGACACAAGGCTATTTACAATGCAGCTACAAAACTATTTCTTAAATATAATTTTTATTAAAGAAGATATGAGATTGCATCATACAATAAAAAAAAAAAAAAAAAAAGAACCATAAAGGGACAATGAATAATAATCTTGGTTACTTTTACTCATTCTGAACGTAACAATAGGAAAACTTATAATCCATACTATACCTGAAATTTATGGCCTCATAGTATATACCTTTTTTAGGAATTACATGCATATGTGAGAGTAAGAGAAGCCTATCCCAAAACATTCACATATGACAAATTCTTTTAAATTTTTTTGCAATTATACTGCAGTTGACTAAAACAAATATTACCGATTTATTACTTGGCCAATTGTATTCCTGGAAAACTTTTTCATAACTTTCAGGTGCTCCATCAGTGATTAACATTAAAGCTTTGTTACAAAGTTTAGGATTTTCTGTCTGTTTTGTTTGCTTTGACTGCTCAGAATTATTGGATAAATTTGACTCCACCTGGAAAAAATAAAACAATGTTAGAATCATTCACTAACAATAAAAGTTAAGGTATTGAAGTGTACCAGTTGAGGAAATTGGTAGATTTGTAAGAAAACCTAGTTTTGTCAATCACATATGTTTAACCAGGTGTCTTTTATAACTTAAAAACATCTACCTATGGACAAGCAGGTTAATGATATAAATTTTTGTATTAATTTTTTACTGAAAATTGAATTGAGAAAGGAAAGTATTGAACACAGTCATGGTAGCCTCAAATCAGAAGTAAGAAACTCAAACAAGTAAAGTTCCTTTTGTCAATGTAGATTTATTGGAAATTGAAAACTTTAAAGCAAGTAAAATATTTTTTAAATGTTTACAGCTAATTTCCTATTGCATGTAAAGCAAAACTTTGTTTGGCTTGCTTGCTTGGTTTGTATAATTGTTTATACAAGCTTTGTAAATAAGATTGACATCTTTAAACAATATATATAGGCATAGTTTAACCTGTATATATAATATTTGAATTTAATTGGGTGTTATTCTCATGATTGTACAATATAGAAACAAAGCAAGCAAGCTAACTAAAGTCTTGCATTACATGCTTTAGGAAATTAGCTGTAATAATCAAATTATTAAACATTTAAGAAATTTTTTACTTGCTTTAAAGTTTTCAATTTCCAATTCAAATTGAACACCGCAAAAGAACTACTATTTTTCCTGAATGTATTTGAATTTGGTTCATAAGGTACAAGTAGAAGAGCATTTTCATATTGTAAAACAAGTTATTTTTAAGGAATACTCTCTTTCCCTGTAAAATTTTATTTCCAAATATTTTACTTTGTAGATTTCAGTTATAATAGGATCCAATGTAAAAGTAAAGGAATGTGGTACATGAGATCTCTTACTTGACCAGGTACCAGGATGTCCTACCACACAAGGTTGCCAGTTGAAAAATTTAAACTCAGGGTGAAAAAAGGTAATACAAAAAATAAAATTGAGAAAGGTAATGGGGAATGTGTCAAAGCGACAACAACCCGACCATAGAGCAGACAACAAAAAAAGTCTATCTAGCTCATTATATGTAATACCTCTTCAAACAGTTCAAATGCTTCAATTAAAGCTTTAGTAAAGTTAGCTTTCTGACTAGGTTTGATCTCTTTGACTTTCTCCAACATTCTTCTTTTGTTTTGCTCACTGGCATGAATTAGTGTTCCGTTAGAACAGCCTTTGTCTACATAAGATGTCTCTTTTGCAAACTGAAATTATAAACAACATTAACATCATTAATAGGATAAATGAGAAATGATTTGATACAGTTATGTGAACCTTTGAATTCAATATTTTAAGGTGGTATCTACGTAACACTACAGGGAGATAATTCTGTAAAATCAGTTAAACGTTTTAATTACGTTGTGTTTTTAAGGGAATATTAAGCTTCTCAATGATCAACATTTGTGCTTGTCAAACTGCTATATAACCAGTGTAATTTTTCTGATAAATTGTTTGGTTCAAATTTTTAAATTTTTTTATATTTTTGTCAAAGGGTCAAAGTTTATGAAAAATAAACGAGCCAAATTTGTTTTAGTCAAGGTGTTGGGTACCACCTTAAGAAAATTAAGAAGATACAAAGGGATTTAACAAACTGTAAATCAAAGAAAAGAGGATTGATTGTTTAATATTTGGTGTTGTAAAGGCCCTTTCAGCATAAATAGATTATGTCTAAAGTTTTGTATCACTATGTCCATCATTCTGCAACTATTGCAGGTTAAAAGAATATTCCTTCATAAAAGAATTTATACCTACGGTGTAACCTGCCTTAACCTACACAATGGGGGACCAGAAAAAAATGTTGGATAAAGCAGGGTGTCGGAATACTTAAGTTTTTTCTGCATGAATAGGCATATTTTGGGACCATGAAAATGTGTCGGTTAAAGCAGAATGTTAGAATACTCAGGTGTCAGATTAGACCGTTACACTGTATATTTTTTTAGGGTCATGTAATCAGTTTCTGCAAAGAACATAAAACACAAAACCAGGCCCTTTTTTTACATTAATAATGTGTTCTTGGTTGATCTATTGTAATTTTTGAAATTATATTGTTATACTTGCTTATAATTGAAAATGAATATGTTTTAGTCTTAAGGTAGCATAATACAAAGATTTTATACCTCCAATTCTCCAGTTTTAAAATGCTGTAACTCTCTTTATAATGCTTGAATATTTATAAAAGTGGTATTTATGGATAGCTAACAGATTAATGCACTGTTAGTATTATACAACAATTATGTAATCAATTCTAATGTTAACTGTGTCTAAAAAAAATGACAAGAAATTTCTACTTTCAATTGAAATTAGCTTCTTTGTGGATACCCCGAGAGGGTTGATTTTATTATATGTTGTTCCTAGAGCCATTATCTACAAAAGGGTGTCTCTGATTTCATATAGAATGTATAGATCAAATTTTACATCTAATCAAACATTATCTTCTTTTATGTGGTAAGGATGTTTACACTAATAACGGATTTATGAGAGAATGGAATATAATAGCGATAATTTGAGGCACCCTTTTGTAGCTCCTGCTGTGTTGGTTAAGATTTCGTTAAAATTTCCTGTAAAGTTATAGAGATGATATAGCTAAATTCATTCAAGTGAACTGACCAAGATGTTGCCATTAATTGCATAATAATTGATTACATAATGATTGCATAACACAAATATTGCATTCATTTAAAAGATTAATCTTTTATCTATCTACTTATACCTCTTTTTTTTTATTCATATGCAGTCTTAGAAAGTAACAGCATTTTAAAGGTTGAAGATTGGAAGTAAAAAAAAATTGTATTGTGCTACCTTAAATCAAGTATATGTCTATAGTACATGGATGCCCCACTCGCACTATCATTTCCTATGTTCAGTGGACTGTGAACTTGGGGTTAAAACACTAATTTGGCATTAAAAGTTGAAAGATCACCAGAAACCTGTGTACTAAGTTTCAAGTTGATTGGACTTCATCAAAAACTACCTTCTCTTTAATATTGATAAAAAACTTTAAACCTGAATCAGGACTGAGGGAAGAACGAAAGAACAAATAGATGAACAGCCTCAAACCTGAAAGATAATGACCCTAGGTTGGGCATAAATATCCCTTTTATATAAAAATAAGAAGTTATGGTATGATAACATGACTAGTAGATAATGCTTACATCTATAATTTGAAAATGATCTTCATCACTTAGGGTCTGTAATATTTTATCAACTGTAAAATGTGTAATCTTCATACGCAGGCCTTTCATACTACCACTGGAATCTATCAATATTATAATATTCTTTGGTGTAGTTGCTGCTTTTATGTACCTAAAATCACATAACAATCTAAATATTTTATGAATAGTTGCTGCTTTTATGTACCTCAAATGACAAAACAATCTAAATATTTTATAAATAGTTGCTGCTTTTATATACCTAAAATGACAAAACAATCTAAATATTTTATAAATAAGTCACAGTCCACATGTCCTACTGCCTTAAATCTACTGTAATCAGGACGACGACTTTATTTGTTGGATACCAATTTTCGTGGGCTTCCTGGGTAACAGGTACATGTGAACCATGAATTCAAATGTCAATGAATAAAATATTACAATAGACTTTGTATACAGAGATTGACAGAACCATGAAATCAAATATCCACGAAAAGGCTAATTTTCAGCAATCCAACAAAATTGATGCCCACAAAAATAAATGAATCCACAGTAATCCTTTGTTACACTGAATGTGCATAGCCTGTTGTATTAATGTACTGTGTTCAAACAAAAGGAGTTGAATTGAATACTACAAGATATTTACCTGAAGAAAGGTAATATTAACTGTGCTAAATGTCACATGCCTTTACATGTTTAATTTTAGTAAAATGTTTGATTTAAAATTGGTTAATATAAATACATTTTCTATGCTCTTTTAAAAATAGGAATAATACAATTATTGTCTTTTTTTCTATAAATATGTTGTATAATTGCCTTTTGAAAAAAAAATGATATTCATTTTAGCATCAGTGAATATCTGTTTTCAAAAGTCAAACAAAGGACAAGTTTGTCTTATGACAGTAATTGTATATGATTAGTTATGTGTCAAATTTGTCTAAAATGGAGTCAGGTGGCTAATAATAATATCATAAAAACCTGATCAACTAATGAACTCAGAAAGATGAAAAGATTATTCAAAGGTCAAGGCAACTACAGACTGAGAGGAAGCCTTTGTGGTCAAGTGGTATACATATTTGATTTACAATGATCATTAGCATGTCGACTCTAGAGACTGTAAGGACAAATCCAGCTTGTGGAGAGGTGTGTTTGATTGTGAGGACAAATCCAGCTTGAAGAGAGGTGTGTTTGATTGTGAGGACAAATTCAGCTAGTAGAGAGGTGTGTTTGATTGTGAGGACAAATCCAGCTTGTGGAGAGGTGTGTTTGATTGTGAGGACAAATCCAGCTGGTGGATAGGTGTGTTTGATTGTGAGGACAAATCCAGCTTGTGGAGAGGTGTGTTTGATTGTGAGGACAAATCCAGCTGGTGGATAGGTGTTTTTGATTGTTAGGTCAAATCCACCTTGTGGAGAGGTGTGTTTGATTGTGAGGACAAATCCAGCTTGTGGAGAGGTGTGTTTGATTGTGAGGACAAATCCAGCTGGTGGATAGGTGTGTTTGATTGTGAGGACAAATCCAGCTTGTGGAGAGGTGTGTTTGATTGTGAGGAGAAATCCAGCTGGTGGATAGGTGTTTTTGATTGTTAGGTCAAATCCACCTTGTGGAGAGGTGTGTTTGATTGTGAGGACAAATCTAGCTTGTGGAGAGGTGTTTGATTGTGAGGACAAATCCAGCTAGTGGAGAGGTGTGTTTGATTTTGAGGATAAATCCAGTTTGTGGAGAGGTGTGTTTGATTGTGAGGACAAACCCAGCTTGTGGAGAGGTGTGTTTAATTGTGAGGACAAATCCAGCTTGTAGAGAGGTGTGTGATTGTGAGGACAAATCCAGTTTGTAGAGAGGTGTGTTTGATTCTGAGGACAAATCCAGCTAGTGGAGAGGTGTGTTTGATTGTGAGGACAAATCCAGCTTGTGGAACCGTGTGTTTGATTGAGGTAAAATCCAGCTTGTGGAGAGGTGTGTTTTCGATTGTGAGGACAAATCCAGCTTGTGGAGAGGTGTGTTTGACTATAATATTACTTAACTTATGAAATTGGCCCAGAAATGACAGTAGGAAATATTTTGAAAAAATTTACAATATTTATGAAAATTGTTAAAAATTGACTATTAAAGACAACAACTCCTTAA
Source organism: Mytilus edulis (assembly GCF_963676685.1). Lineage (NCBI taxonomy): Eukaryota > Metazoa > Mollusca > Bivalvia > Mytilida > Mytilidae > Mytilus > Mytilus edulis. Next base: position 37,035,109 of record NC_092344.1, on the reverse strand, counting down.
GGGGTCAATTGACCACTTGTTTAAGTTGACTTATTTGTAGCTCTTACTTTGCTCTACATTATTGCTATTTACAGTTTATCTCTATCTATAATAATATTCAAGATAATAACCAACTAGAGGCTCTAAAGAGCCTGTGTCGCTCACCTTGGTCTATGTGCATATTAAACAAAGGACACAAATGGATTCATGACAAAATTGTATTTTGGTGATGGTGATGTGTTTGAAGTTCTTACTTTACTGAACGATTTTGCTTCTTACAATTATATCTATAATGAACTTTGCCCATTAGTAACAGAGAACTATATTTGGTAAAAATTTACATAAATTTACCAAATTAATGAAAATTGTTAAAAATTGACTATAAAGGGCAATAACTCCTTAAGGGGTTAATTGATTATTTAGGTCATGTTGACTTATTTGTAGATCTTACTTTGCTGAACATTATTGCTGTTTACAGTTTATCGCTATCTATAATAGTATTCAAGATAACCAAAAACGGCAAAATTTCTTTAAAAATTACCAATTGGAGGGCAGCAACCCAACAACCAGTTGTCCAATTCATCTGAAAAATTCAGGGCAGATAGATATTGACTTGATTAACAATTTAACTTCTTGTCAGATTTGCTCTAGATGCTTTGGTTTCATAGTTATAAGCCAAAAACTGCATTTTACCCCTATGTTCTATTTTTAGCCGTGGCGGCCATCTTGGTTGAATGGCCAGGTCATCGGACACATTTTTCAAACTAGATACCCCAAAGATGATTGTGGCCTAGTAGTTTCAGTGGAGATTTTGTAAAAGATTACTTAGATTTATGAAAAATGGTTAAAGATTGACTATAAAGGGCAATAACTCCTAAACGGGTCAACTGACCATTTTGGTCATGTTGACTTATTTGTAGATCTTACCTTGCTGAACATTATTGCTGTTTACAATTTATCTCTATCTATAATAATATTCAAGATAATAACCAAAAACAGCAAAATTTCCTCAAAATTACCAATTCAGGGGCAGCAACCCAACAACCGATTGACTGATTCATCTGAAAATTTCAGGGCAGATAGATCTTGACCTGATAAACATTTTTATCCCTGTCAGATTTCCTCAAAATGCTTTGGTTTTTGAGTTATAAGCCAAAAACTGCATTTTACCCCTATGTTCTATTTTTAGCGGTGGCGGCCATCTTGGTTGGTTGACCAGGTCACGCCACACATTTTTTAAACTAGATACCCCAAAGATGATTGTGGCCAAGTTTGGATTAATTTGGCCCAGTAGTTTCAGAGGAGATTTTGTAAAAGATTACTTAGATTTATGAAAAATGGTTAAAGATTGACTATAAAGGGCAATAACTCCTAAACGGGTCAACTGACCATTTTGGTCATGTTGACTTATTTGTAGATCTTACCTTGCTGAACATTATTGCTGTTTACAATTTATCTCTATCTATAATAATATTCAAGATAATAACCAAAAACAGCAAAATTTCCTCAAAATTACCAATTCAGGGGCAGCAACCCAACAACCGATTGACCGATTCATCTGAAAATTTCAGGGCAGATAGATCTTGACCTGATAAACATTTTTATCCCTGTCAGATTTCCTCAAAATGCTTTGGTTTTTGAGTTATAAGCCAAAAACTGCATTTTACCCCTATGTTCTATTTTTAGCGGTGGCGGCCATCTTGGTTGGTTGACCAGGTCACGCCACACATTTTTTAAACTAGATACCCCAAAGATGATTGTGGCCAAGTTTGGATTAATTTGGCCCAGTAGTTTCAGAGGAGAAGATTTTTGTAAAAGATTACTTTAATTTACGAAAAATGGTTAAAAATTGACTATAAAGGGCAATAACTCCTAAACGGGTCAACTGACCATTTTGGTCATGTTGACTTATTTGTAGATCTTACTTTGTTGAACATTATTGCTGTTTACAGTTTATCTCTATCTATAATAATATTCAAGATAATAACCAAAAACAGCAAAATTTCCTCAAAATTACCAATTCAGGGGCAGCAACCCAACAACCGATTAACCGATTCATCTGAAAATTTCAGGGCAGATAGATCTTGACCTGATAAACATTTTTATCCCATGTCAGATTTCCTCAAAATGCTTTGGTTTTTGAGTTATAAGCCAAAAACTGCATTTTACCCCTTTGTTCTATTTTTAGCCGTGGCGGCCATCTTGGTTGGTTGACCAGGTCACGCCACACATTTTTTAAACTAGATACCCCAAAGATGATTGTGGCCAAGTTTGGATTAATTTGGCCCAGTAGTTTCAGAGGAGAAGATTTTTGTAAAAGATTACTTTAATTAACGAAAAATGGTTTAAAATTGACTATAAAGGGCAATAACTCCTAAACGGGTCAACTGACCATTTTGGTCATGTTGACTTATTTGTAGATCTTACTTTGCTGAACATTATTGCTGTTTACAATTTATCTCTATCTATAATAATATTCAAGATAATAACCAAAAACAGCAAAATTTCCTCAAAATTACCAATTCAGGGGCAGCAACCCAACAACCGATTGACCGATTCATCTGAAAATTTCAGGGCAGATAGATCTTGACCTGATAAACATTTTTACTTCATGTCAGATTTGCTCTAAATGCTTTGGTTTTTGAGTTATAAGCCAAAAACTGCATTTTACCCCTATGTTCTATTTTTAGCGGTGGCGGCCATCTTGGTTGGTTGACCGGGTCACGCCACACATTTTTTAAACTAGATACCCCAATGATGATTGTGGCCAAGTTTGGTTTGATTTGGCCCAGTAGTTTCAGAGGAGAAGATTTTTGTAAAAGTTAACGACGACGGACGACGACGGACGACGGACGCCGAACGCCAAGTGATGGGAAAAGCTCACTTGGCCCTTCGGGCCAGGTGAGCTAAAAATGGCAAAATTTCCTTAAAATTACCAATTTAGGGGCAGCAACCCAACAACAGGTTCTCCGATTCATCTGAAAATGTCAGGGCAGATATATCTTGACCTGATAAACAATTTAACCCCCATTTCAGACTTGCTCTGAATGCTTTAGTTTCAGAGATATAAGCCAAAATCTACATTTTACCCCTATGTTTTATTTTCAGCCATGTCGGCCATCTAGGTTGGTTAACCGGGTCATCGGACACATTTTTCAAACTAGATACCCCAATGATGATTGTGGCCAAGTTTGGTTTAATTTGGCCCAGAGGAGAAGATTTTTGTAAAAGTTAACGACGACGACAACGGACCCAAAGTGATGAGAAAAGCTCACTTGGCCCGAAGGGCAAAGGTGAGCTAAAAAGGATTACCAGTTTGTATGTTTACCCTAGAAGTCATTTTCTGCATATTGTTTTAAGTTGCTGATTAATTGACATGTACCAAACATTTCTATCTATTCACGTTAATTCAATGTAATAGGTTAATTGCTTACCAACTTCTCATTCTACAATCAAATGTATCAATTCTCCCATCTGTATTATTCTTTGGCCATTTAATTCCTGTAATAAACAGAACATCAATGTAAAGGAATACCTATTATTCTTAAAGGGGCACTAACAATGAGATATACAAAAAATCTAATATATTATTTTATTTGCTCAATCATTAATGAAATGCACATAGTGAAATAATAATTGGCTTTAAGCAGCCAGTATGATTCAATTTTGTCAAAATAAGCTGAAAAACACTGATTATGAATTATTTATTTGCAAGTGAATAATTCAACCTCATTGAATCAGTATTCATGTGAACTTTAATTTAAACCCTTAGCTTGAGATGGATAACACATGAATTGTATGTGTAAAGTTATTTAAAGGAAAAGAATGTCAACATTGAAAGTGAAATAAAGGTAAATCATTTGATTGACTGATTCGATGCACAAAAACTCATTCTTATACAGGAAAAACGAGGATAAACATTTATTTTTCATCTGTAGTATGAAATTAAATGGACCTAGAAAATTCAAACAGCACAATTTTTTTTTAATATATTCATAACTATATTTATGTTTACATTGATTATATGGTCATCAGATGTCTTTAGAGGTCAACTCGATAATTAATTAGATGCCCTCTCGACTAAAATACACACGAAACGAAACTATGTATTTTCATGCCCGTGCTCTGTTTTAGCCTTTTAACAATTTGATACATGTTTTACATTGTTATAAATGAAATATGAGAATTTGATTAAAATCTGTGAACATGAATTTGACACCTACTGCCCCTCTAACTATCTTCCTGATTATTAAGTTTACTTTTATTTTAAATTATTTTTCTTAAAAAATGTGCATTTAGATTTCAAACTCTAATATCAGATTATTACATAGGTTGAAGTTCATGACACAGTTAATAAAAGAAGCAATACTATGGACAAACCTGGATAAATTCTGAAGAAACCATCTGAACTACAAAAGTACTGCCATTTAGATGATTGGTCAGTATTGTGATTTTTCTGGAATTGTCCATCTAATGTATGTGTCCAGTTTACTCCATTCTGAATCTCTGGAGCTTAAACAACAAATGTGATCCAAAATCTATACATACAGTAATGGGTACATGTATTATCATAATGTTAATTCACAGAAGACTTTGTTGTCTATGAAATTTGACTTGAATACAGTAGTTTAATCAGTATGTCAGTTCTGTTTATAGTCGTGTATTTAGTATACAAGTATTGTATATACAGTAGTGTTTTCACTGTTGGTCTAGGATACATAATTGTATTCAGTATATGTATTGTTTTGCAGTGTATTTTTAGATCTAATACTTTTAACTGTCAAGTAACATTTGCTGCTGGTTGATTCATCTCAATCTTTCAATCCTTTTTTCTGATATTTGTCCTTGTATCCTATTCAAGCAGCTTGAGTCATTTTAATACTTTGTTGATTTCAGGTTAAATTGATAATCTTGAATACCATTTTCTGTTTTTTTCTTTTAACAAGATCACTTCAGTCATATATTTGTTGATATACTGTTATAAAACTGGTTTTACCCCTCCACATTTTGTACGTCATTAGCTATCTGGAACAACATGTTTCCAGTGTTGTTTATCTTTATTTTTTCAGAGGAGTGTACGTTAGTAGTTGAAGTATTCTAATTGTTTTCTAAGTGAAAATTGTGGATTCATTAATTTTTGTTGATTGAGAAAAACTTTCATTTAAGTGGATATTTGATTTCATGGTTTGGCCAGAGTATGCTCACATTCCTATAGAAAATTTGTAAATTTGTTGGACATTGGAATTCATTCTTTCCAGGGTAACCACGAAATCCATGAAAATTGGTATCCAACGAATAATAATGAATCCACAGTATATGTATAGTTGTGAAATGTAACACACACACAATAGAATAAAATTGAGAATGGAAATGGGGAATATGTCAAAGAGACAACAACCTAACCAAAGAGGAGACATCAACAGAAGGCCACCAATGGGTCTTCAATGCAGCGGGGAAATTCCACACCCAGATGTGGGCCTTAGCTGACCACTAAATAAAAATGTGAACTAGTAAACTTACCTTTATCAAATACATTAGTTGGCACATGTATAGTACTAAGGTTATAATTGATCATCTCATCATTATATTTCTTGTCTTGTACTAAATGAATATATTTGTAAGTTTTCATTGCATTCTCTACAGTTTCGTTCATTGCCTGCAGGTCATCATCACTAAGAAGTTTCTTGTTATTGAGGTAGTCAAGCTGAAATACGGGAAGAAAATATAATTATACAAAGACTAGAGATCAGGATAATGAAGTGAACTGTGAGAATTTATGCATCAATGAACAATCAAAATTTTACGATAATGAAACCACAAGACATTTTGTAACAAAGGATTCAACTTGTTACTGTATCATGCTAGAGTAAAAAAACATCAGCGAATTTAATACTGTTTAAAAGAGCTATGATAATTAAAAAAAGCCTAAAAAATAAAAAGTAGAACTGTAGGCTCTAAAAAGTCTGAATTGCTCAACTTGCTCGTATGAATTACCCACAAACATTTGATTTGATGGTTACAATGTACAACAATCTATCAAAGTTTCCTAGCTGAAGATTTTGAGCATAGGTCAATCTGTATCAATAATGTCATAGATGGCCTTGTTTTTCTTCTGAACTGTGGAAAATGAGGACTGCATTTTGAAATAATTTTATAAATCAATCTAGCAAAGTTTGGTTTAAAAAATGCTTTCAGAGTAAATATAAATGTGAAAAGTTGAAAAGCTGATAGATGCCAAATGGTGTCTATAGCTCACATGGGAAATAATTGTCATAAATCATTTAAATCAAGTGTTTGCTGTATTGCCTTTTAAAATGTTTTGTATCTCACAAGGAATTTATTTCAAATCTACATCCATATATTTACTTCTAGAACTCACATCAATTGTTTCTTCATAATGACTTTTAATGTTTTCTTTTTCAGCAACTTCAACCAATTCCTGTAAAAAATCATATTATATAACAATCTAAGAAATTATATAAGACTAAATCAGAGTGCATGTAGTTACACTTTCACATTAAATGTGATGAAGTGAAAAAGATCAAATTTCCACAAGCTTTTTTTAATATATATTATCCTATGAAATTTTAGCTAGAAAGAGGGGCTGTATTAATTGGAGCCTCCAACCTACTCGTTTGGTAAATGTCCTGTTTCATCTTTAATGTTACCTTGTAAAATATACATTCCAATTTGTAATAGAGTTTTAATTTTCAAATTGTAAATAGACTATTTTCATATTACCGACTTTTGACTCTGGTTTATAACTTTATATTTTTTTTCAACAGGTTACCTATGACATCCAGGTCAATTAAGAGCAGTCATAATAAGTAAAATCAAACATTTTTAAATCAGTGTAATTTGAGGGGAAATTTTACTATTTTCCGAAGAGTTTGACATGTAAAAATAATATGAAGCAGTATATTTTCTCCAAGAATTGTACAGATTAAAAGCTTGATGTTACTTCTTTACATTGCTCTAACTGGGCTTGGTACCAGGATGTCATAGGTACCAGTAACCTGTCGAAAATAAATATAAACCAGAGTCAAAAGTCGGTAATATGAAAATAGTCTATTAAATAATCTGTTACATTCAAAACAATAAGTTTAAATTCTGTTGACACTGTTTTTACAGATCTTGACAAAAAATCATCTTGTGCTTGTTTGATGGAAGTTTGACCATGTTGACATATCAATGAAAACAAAGGTGTATTAATTCATGACACAATATCACTACATACATTTGATAAAACAAGTTGACAGCTGTTTGCCAGAAACCTCTCCAATGGTTTCTAATGTCATATCTTAATGTTGTTGTGTTATTCTGGTAATGATAGGTGATCTTTGTTAGTTTCTGTTTATTTTAGACTTAGAAGGATTTAGTCTAGCCATGTATTGTTGAAGACACTATGATGTTCTTTTTATTTTTGTTATTATTGAGTTGTTGGATCACTATCTCATTGAAATTTACTGTACATCTTTTTCATACATAATTGAACATTTTTGTTAGCTTTATTGTTTTAGTTCAATGGTTCTCTCTTGCACTCCAAGGCTTCCCTCACCAGTAAAAACTGACTGCCTCAAAACAGCACAATAGCGCTGAAGGAGTTATTACACACACACCAATCAAACAGGTTTTGCCTTGCAACATGCCACTGACCTGCTACTCCAGAGAAAGCTGCATATGTCATATGCATAGATTGTGACACTCTTCTTTCACAAGGCATTAGATAAAACCTCCAAATTCAGACAGAACTTTGCTGTATACAGCCAAAAAAAACACTCCTCTTTGCTGTTGGCGAGGGTGTTACTGCTAGACAGAAGAAATCCAGGGACATGCCCTAGTCAACCCTTAAGGTGTAAGGTTGAAGGACATGAGCTATTTGACATCAAGACACTTTAGGCCTGAGGATATCTGTATTAAAATTACCAATCATCTTGTCTATCTCGTGAAATATAAAGTATAAAACAAATAGTCTAGGTAATTATCTATTCATGAAATGTAGACAGCAGGATTTTGTTTGAATTTGAGGATTTACATATACCAACCTCAACTGCTTTAATCTTTTTCTTTAACATTCTACCAATATCATTAGCTACCTCATTTACTAGGGATCTACCATCTAGCTTGATGAAATGTTGAAAATACTTATCATATTTCTGAAAATAAAAGAAAGAAAAAATTGTATGATAATAATATACCTACTTATAAAAAACATTATGAATCATGAAGAAAAGTTAGTACTAATGAAATCTGACCAAAACTTTACAGTTTCAGTCAACAATAAATATGAAATCAATATTCCATTAGGTATCTATACAAAATTGTGTTTGTAACCATTTACAGAATATCTTATTTAAAAAATCATATTATATACAAGATAATACATTTTAAACAAATGTGATTCACATTAACGCAACAACAACGCTGCTTAATTACAATTATTATTGAATCAACATTTCAATGCTGTTGTCACTATGTCATGTACAAATAGTGTTTTATGTCTTGCCTTCAAACAGGAAACATAAAAACCAACTATAAGTCTATATATATAGGTTAAACATTGACACAATGACTGTATAACATTGAATTAATAGAGAAAACTGTGTTAATGTCTCAAAATTTCTCAAAAACTCAAGAATCTCGAAGTTTATACAGGACCACTAAATTCCCGTAATTTTATTTACTTGACTAACCACTTAAAAAATACTGGTTTAAATTCTGAAACCTGACCTAAAAACAAAAATAACAACCTATTCCAGACGTATACTTGATACTAGATTCTGTAAATCTATCTAGGGTTAATCATCCTAATCCAATTTACTAGGAAGTCTGATATTATCAACTATGTTCCCATCTTTATCCCATACTATTTCTCTTACTCTGATTACAGTAATTTACTAAGTAAGATATTTCCTAATACTGTAGTAATGGATGTCAAAGCCAGATTTATTTACCAAATAAATTATATTACCGATTATTTCCCACTGTAGTAATACAATCACAGGACTGCTAACCATAATATTTTTCGATTATACAAGTAAAGAGATTTTAAACAATGCATTCTGTAAATACATTACCATCAATTTTTATAATCTGTGTCGAGAAATTAATTTCCCTATGTCAATCAACTGTCCGATGTTTACAGGATTATCAAATAAACAGTGCATCCACAACCTAACAATCTTTCCGTCACACATTTAAACCTATGAATCTAGGTACAGCTCAAATAACAGAGCTGTCAGGTTTGATAACTTGTCACGATTTTTCAGAACAGCCTAAGATTTCAGTAATTGTATATCTTTACAAACTGACAAGGTTTAGGATTACACTGACGTGACTTATCGCAGGTTTTTCCAGAACATGGTTAAAATACTGTCAAGATTTCATCTATGACCGCTTTCAAATCTAGGTTCTATTGCGACACAAATGGGTTCCAACTTGACAGTCCACTAATTATGACCGTAATTCAGTCTTTTTGAATTATTTACATATTTGGTATGATTGTATCCATATTTTAGAAGCAAGATTTTTCAGATGTTATAAGAATCATGAGAGAATATAAGAAGAATGGTAATATTTTTGGACTACAAATACACCACATATAATTAGTTTTAAGATAATAACACAGATTTGTTTGTATGTATTTGTGAAAGTCATAGTTTAGATTATCTCTTCAACACTTCAAGGCTGCTACCACCCTAACCACCTAGTAAGAGCTTAGTCAAAGACTACACTACTCTCCAGTCATAATAATGTGTTGGAGCTGTCTGGACAATATATATACAAAACCAGACTTGACCTGCAATGGTGCATTACTGATTATTGAACTTGCAATAGACGGTAAGTATAGCTTGAGAAAAAAAATATCCTTGTACAAAACCTTTCCTTAAATTTCAAACTATCATCAAATAAGAATAGGCTGCATGGCTGATATAAGCCTTGTTTCATTCCACCGTGTCTTTATTCCAGGTAACTGTTTTTCACTTTAGAATAAATATAATAATGTAAATAGTGTGAAAGCGTTGATCTTTGTATTGTTGTTTTGCTTATATTAGACTGGTATAGTGTAGTGTACTTCTTTTGGGACAAATTATATCAAAATTATAGAAAAGTTTACCGGCTATAACTAAAAATATTTATCTTGAACATTACTTCCTCAAACCCTCCTTTCTCATAATATTTTCGCTATTCATTTATTTTCAAAAATGCATAAGAAGGTAATTCCTATGTATCAACTCAATCACCATGCTCATTGAATTCATTGACTTAAATTGAAGTATTATAAATGTAGTTTAAGAAAAAGTTCATATAAAACCTTAAATCAAAGCATCAAATATATATGCATCCATCTTCTAATCATTGAGATATTGATAGATTACCATTTAACTTTCAAACATAGGTTAGAAAAAGAACAAAAGAATATGCTAAAATCAATTTCTGTGCCAGATAAAAGTACAAGCTAACTGGAAATTGACTATTGCCGCTACCTTGCCAATAGAGTCATTTTTCTTCTATATAATTAGACCTAAATAACGTAAATAACAGCTTTCATCATGTTCAAGATTAATTTCCTCTCCAATTTGATCCCGGCAAATAAATGAGGAAAATCCACTAAAGCAATCGAATTAAAATCTTTAATCAAATAAATGCAGTTCTAGACATGACATCTTGTGAAAACAATTTGAATTGTTGTCTTTCAATTGACAGAATTAAATTTAGGATGAACTTCTTTTTTACATGAATTTAATATTGAACAGGACAAATATAACTCTATAATGCCTAAGGCTCATTAACCTCATGGTGCATCAAGTATTTCTGTAAGATATTTAAAACAAACACACGAATAGAAAGAAATCATTCAAATGATTCAACAATAGGAAAACTATAAATATAACAGTGCATACAATGAATGTTTTTCAATCTTTATTGACTTTTAAGGAAAATAATCTAACTACAGGTATCACATAAAGTTAACATAATATTACACATGATCAATGAAAATGAGGTCAAGGTCAGAGGAATCAGGATGGACATCATTCCATATATCCAATATATTGTAAATTGGTATATTTTGACATAGTATCTTTTATATATTTTTTGTTATAGTATCTAAGAAACTTGACATTAAATGACCAATGAACCATAAAAATGAGGTCAAGGTCAGATTAACTTTGTAAGTTGGTTACTTATTACTTTTTGTTTTAAGTATTTTAGAAATGGACCTAAAAAACAATTCATCATTGATAACTGATCATGAACAATGAAAAAAAAATCAAATGGTCTTTAATGATTCAATTGTATCAACAAATTTTTGGTAAATAGGATGATGAAGAGCAATGAATGTGAAAATATATAACTAGAGGCTCTTAAGAGCCTGTATCGCTCACCTGATTCTACTTGGGTTTTTGAAATCATATGAAAAAATATAAAATTTGGCTAAAAGTGACAACACAACCTCATTGATAAGGAAAGGAACATGTTTAATTTCATTCAAAAGTCCCCCACTGGTGGCCATCTTGGATGGCGGATCGGCTACAAAGAAACAACACTTGGTCAGCACCTCATAAGGAACATTCATGCCATGTTTGGTTTTATTCCATTCAGTGGTTCTCTAAAAGAAGTCATTTGTATGCATTTCCCATAGGGTCCTATGTTAAACTAAGTCCCCTGCTGGCGGCCATCTTGGATGATGGATCTGCTACAAAGTAACAACACTTGGTCAGCACCTCATAAGGAACATTCATGCAATGTTTAGTTTTATTTCATTCAGTGGTTCTCTAAAAGAAGTCATTTGTATGCATTTCCAATAGGGTCCTATGTTAAACTAAGTCCCTGCTGGCGGCCATCTTGGATAATGGATCGGCTACAAAGTAACAACACTTGGTCAGCACCACATTAGGAACATTCATGCCATGTTTGATTTCATTCCATTCAGTGGTTCTCTAAAAGAAGTCATTTGTATGCATTTCCCATAGGGTCCTATGTTAAACTAAGTCCCATGCTGGCGGCCATCTTGGATGATGGATGGGCTACAAAGTAACAACACATGGTCAGCACGGCATAAGGAACAGTCATGCAATGTTTGGTTTCATTCCATTCAGTTGTTCTCTAAAAGAAGTCATTTGTATGCATTTCCCATAGGGTCCTATGTTAAACTAAGTCCCCCGCTGGCGTCCATCTTGGATAATGGATCGGCTACAAAGTAACAACACTTGGTCAGCACCACATTAGGAACATTCATGCCATGTTTGATTTCATTCCATTCAGTGGTTCTCTAAAAGAAGTCATTTGTATGCATTTCCCATGGGGTCCTATGTTAAACTAAGTCCCCCGCTGGCGGCCATCTTGGATGATGGATTGGCTACAAAGTAACAACACTTGGTCAGCACTCCATAAGGAACATTCATGCTATGTTTGGTTTCATTCCATTTAGTGGTTCTCTAGAAGAAGTCATTTGTATGCATTTCCCATGGGGTCCTATGTTAAACTAAGTCCCCCGCTGGCGGCCATCTTGGATGATGGATCGGCTACAAAGTAACAACACTTGGTCAGCACTCCATAAGGAACATTCATGCTATGTTTGGTTTCATTCCATTTAGTGGTTCTCTAAAAGAAGTCATTTGTATGCATTTCCCATGGGGTCCTATGTTAAACTAAGTCCCCCGCTGGCGGCCATCTTGGATGATGGATTGGCTACAAAGTAACAACACTTGGTCAGCACTCCATAAGGAACATTCATGCTATGTTTGGTTTCATTCCATTTAGTGGTTCTCTAGAAGAAGTCATTTGTATGCATTTCCCATGGGGTCCTATGTTAAACTAAGTCCCCCGCTGGCGGCCATCTTGGATGATGGATCGGCTACAAAGTAACAACACTTGGTCAGCACTCCATAAGGAACATTCATGCTATGTTTGGTTTCATTCCATTTAGTGGTTCTCTAGAAGAAGTCATTTGTATGCATTTCCCATAGGGTCCTATGTTAAACTAAGTCCCCCGCTGGCGGCCATCTTGGATGATGGATCGGCTACAAAGTAACAACACTTGGTCAGCACCCCATAAGGAACATTCATGCTATGTTTGGTTTTATTCCATTCAGTGGTTCTCTAAAAGAAGTCATTTGTATGCATTTCCCATAGGGTCCTATGTTAAACTAAGTTCCCGGCTGGCGGCCATCTTGGATGATGGATCGGCAACAAAGTAACAACACTTGGTCAGCACCTCATAAGGAACATTCATGCCATGTTTGGTTTCATTCAATTCAGTGGTTCTCTAGAAGAAGTCATTTGTATGCATTTCCCATAGGGTCCTATGTTAAACTAAGTCCCCAGCTAGCAGCCATCTTGGATGATGGATCGGCAACAAAGTAACAACACTTGGTCAGTACCTCATAAGGAACATTCATGCCATGTTTGGTTTCATTCCATTCAGTGGTTCTCTAAAAGAAGTCATTTGTATGCATTTCCCATAGGGTCCTATGTTAAACTAAGTCCCCCGCTGGCGGCCATCTTGGATGATGGATCAGCTACAAAGTAACAACACTTGGTCAGCACCTCATAAGGAACATTCATGCCATGTTTGGTTCCATTCCATTCAGTGGTTCTCTAGAAGAAGTTCAAAATGTAAATTGTTAACGACGACGACGACGGACGACGACGGACGACGGACGCCAAGTGGTGAGAAAAGCTCACTTGGCCCTTCGGGCCAGGTGAGCTAAAAATAAGATGTAGTATGATTGCCAAGAGACAACTCTACACCAGAGACAAACAGCTTATATCAATGTTCATACCAAATTCAGGGCGCTCTGATTGTAGTGCTTAAAGAAATGTGAATATGCACATCACTGCTAGTTCAAAGTTGCCCTTATCAGTGGTTTTAGAGTTATTTTTGTAAGCCCCCTTCCTTTCATTTACCTAGGAAAACGTGATTATAAGAAGAGAAATTAGTTTCTGCAGAAAACCTCCAGGAAATGTTATATAAAGACACAGCAGTCTTTAGTTATTTCATTATAATTATGAGAGAGACAAAAGCAGACTTCCATTCAAAAAAAAAAAAATTCTACAGCTCAAATAACAATGAGACTTAGTTAAGCCAACAAAGAAGTCCTTAATTCACACGAGAACACGGTAACTATAGAAGAACCAGACGTAGAAAATACAATAACTTAATTGAAATCAAACATGAAAAAATAATATTATTTCTACTTTGATTTTGTAAGACTGGATTCAAATCAGGAAGTCATCTATCTACTGGGAAATTTTCTTCATTCAAATGCAGCAGCACTATAACTGGAGGCATCTGTTAGTAAATCATTAGGCAAGACAATCATAGGTAATGACCCCAGTGTCTGTATCTGACAATCAATAGTCAGGACAACAAATAAAGCTTGAGACACGATCATAGAGTAACCTTTGATTCTCTTTTTGGAGTTAAAACAAATGTCAACAGAAGTGACAGCTGATAAGGATGTCACTGTTTATTCTTTTATTCAGGAATGACAAGCTGTCCAATAGTCAAAAACGTTTCTTTGTGATTTTATGTTTTTACGATTTTGCAGGACAACAATGAAGACCAGTCTGTGATACTTAAGTCATAAAGAGAGCTGTCACTGAAATGTCTTGCCTGCTTTACTGATCATGATGAAAAGAGTATTAGGTCTTTCCACTTTTCCGTGAAAAGACCTTTTGGTTTTCTTCTGATTATTTTTTTTTTCTTCCGCCAATTTTTTTTCCTTCGCTGTATTTTTGTTTTGCAAGATGTCGCTTAGATATTTGGAATATGATATTGAACAGTTTATACGCTTTTGAAACTGACCCTGCTTAACCTAATACTTTCCCACATAAGAGTTATCTCCCCGAAAACTGTTTTTCTTGTGATCTCTAAGGCTTCGCAACCTTATAAGAAACCGACAAAATTTATTTTTTTCAAATTGCTTGTTATATCCTCAGGATGTTCTGTTTAATATTGACTGAAGCCATATAGATATTCCATGTGAGAGTTATTTCCCCTTTTATATTTGATATAAGTGAAATGTACTTTCAACCGGAAAACCATAAGTGATAGAGGCCTAGGGTCTTTTGAATTGAGGTCCTTGGTCCAAAAAAATGAAATGAGGTCAAGGTCAAAGGTCAAGGTCATGTTCAAAATTTTGATTTTGGCTTGTGATCTCTTATTTTCAGAAATCATATAAGATATTGACAAAATATTTTCACACAATTGTTAGTTGCGACATGTGGTAAGACATGAATTTTAGTCGAAAGGGTACATAGACATTTGATGCGAGTTATTTCCCTTTTATATCCAATATCAGTCGTATGCTAATATAACTCATTAACAGTATAAAGTTGAGGCCTATGGTCGTTTGATTAGAGGTCCTTGGTCTATGACCTTGAAATTGAGCCCAAGGTCATATGTTAATTTAACGTTCTAGAATTTGACCTTTGATTTTACTTCATAAGTATACATGATAAAGCCATGGGACTTTCTTCTGATTATTTTTATTTTTTTCCTTCCGCCAAATTTTTTTCCTTCGCTGTATTTTTGTTTTGCAAGATGTCGCTTAGATATTTGGAATATGATATCGAACAGATTATACGCTTTTGAAACTAACCCTGCTTAACCTAATACTTTCCCATATAAGTTATCAGATAAACTCTGCCAGACTTAGATATTTGGAATATGAAACACCTTGCTATTTGTTCATATACCAACTATGGTTACAAATTTACAGTATCTGACAAACATAATTCACCATAAAAAACATAACATCTGTTTTTACCCATAAATCATGTTGATTAGGTCACATTAAATGAAACAGGCCAGACAGACATAAACACCTTACCGTACAATCTTTCCATACATCATATAAAGTTGACATAGTGCTGATATTGCCTGATATATTCCATTGACTACAAACATTTAACCTTGAATTACCAGATCCATGAAATGAGTAGAGGTCAGGTGAATTTTTCGGAACAATTAAGTTAGGATTAGCATTAAAAGAAGATGTGGTATGATTGCCAATGAGACAACTCTCCACAAGAGACCAAATGACACAGAAATGAACAACTATAGGTCACCGTACTGCCTTCAACAATGAGCAAAGCCCATATCGCATAAAGGCCCTGAAATGACAATGTAAAACAATTCAAACAAGAAAACTAACGGCCTAATTTATGTACAAACCAGATGCTCCGCAGGGCACAGCTTTATATGACCGCAGAGGTCGAACCCTGAACGGTTGGGGCTAATATGGACACAACATTCAAGCTGGATACAGCTCTGAATTTGGATTGTGATTAAATAAATGACACAGCATAGGTTTCTGACACAGAATTAATGTGGTCTAATGAACTTAAAATTTTGTTTTTGCTTTTGAGCAATTCACTATGCTGTTGAATATTAATCCTCTCAAAAAAAAAAAATGTTTAGAAATTTTCTTTTTAATTTCTGAAATCTGAAATGAGAAATATTGACCCCCCCCCTCCACCCCCAATTTTTTTTTCACCTCCCCCTTTCCCTTATTCCAAAAATATTTCTAATGGAGTTTGCAACAATAACTGCTCATTTAAATACATCATAAAACATTAAAATATAAAATGTCAGTCTACAGTCAGGGTTAAACTTAATATTAATAAATAGTAACTTCTAAAAAAATAAATGGAGAATGTGTCCAAAGGGACACAGATGATGCCCCCGCTAGCATATAACGTTATAAAGGGACGTAACTCGAGAACTGTAAAAGTGAAGCTGCCAAAAATTGAACTTAAACTGAGTTTAGAGGTAATAAGCATTATAAATTTAGTTGAGACAAACTTGAGTTAAGAGAACAGAAACTAAAAAATTCTTCAATTTTTCCATTTGTAAAGGGGCATAACCCTAGAATGGTAATCAAAGTGCTTGTAATCACTGAATGGTAAAGACTGCTTTAATTTATCTAATAAGTTGGTAGTAAAGTGAATATTGCATTGTATATTGTATATGTTATAGTTATTGACCAAGCAAGTCGGTATATAGAATTTAATCTGCACAGCTCAGGTGACCCTTATTAACCAAAACGACGTAGGAGTTCGGGTTAAAGGGTCATCCTGAGCGCGTGCAGATTAAATTCTATATACCGATTTGATTGGCCAATAACTGTTTTAACACATGACATCATTAATTTACGTGACGTTTTAGATGTGGACGATATTTCGCAATCCACAGATCCTAGGAAAGTTTATTGTAGGGTAAAGAAAGGGGGAAATACAACTTTCATTGGTAAGTTTTAAATTGATAACTTTTTTTGAGGTTTAGACTTATTGTAAAATTGCGATTTAATGGCAGATTTTTTTTAAAAATATTTCTGTTAAAGCTACTCCCAATTTTCATTTAATAAGTGACGATTAAGACTTTGACAAGTTGAGTACTTTCAAATCGTATGAAAAAAAGGGTTATTTAGTTTTAGATTAATTGCTTTTGAATTTCTTTCCATCAATGATATGCTTTAATAGAGAAAGATAAACTGAGGAACATGTTATATTACCTAAATTTTAAATGTTGAATAAACAGAAAATACGTTTCTCTTTCCAATCTTTTACTCCCCCTTCCACAAATTTCTTTGTGTCTACTATATTAATTTTTAAGACACGTCCATCTAAATGAAGTTTGATTAATCTCCAGCGAATCTCCTTGTTTTAAAACAAACTTAAATTAAATATGACCCCCTTTAAATTCGATCCAAAAATATGGGGAATAGATATTCGAAAACTCGTTATAAATTCCATTGAGTCTAAAACTAATCCAAATAAGATTTCTTTTATTCGGATATTCTTAAGATACATTTCTTTTTTGGCAGAAATTACCAAAAATTGTTTTAAGTACATGTATCTTTCTGACTTTAAAACACTGATTTAAGATTTATGTTGTACGCAAAATAAAATAAACATTTTATGTTCAAGCTAAGATGAAAAAACGGAATAAGAAACCTTTCTTTTTTTTCCTATTTTGAAACTACGATGTTTGTATCAAGTTCAATTTTGTCGTAATTTCAAGGCAGATGGCGGATTAGGGGTAGGGGCGAACATGTCGTCCACCCTAGGATTGGACATAGTATCGTGTTTTGCCTTAAAATAGTCTAGTACTCTCGCTACACTCGGTGATATATATTTTTGATTTGATAAAATAACGCCCCTTTCAAAATCTAAGAACCGCCCCTAAAGGTAAAAATAGATTTGAACTGTGCAGTATATCTGAGGTAGTTAATGCACACCTTTGCCGTGCATTATCCAGATTATAGCACAGTAAGAACAAAGAGATTTTACCCATGTCATGTGTTAAAGCATTGATTTAAGTTGATTAAGTACTATTCTGAACAAAGAAAGATAACTCCAATCTATTGTCGTGAAACTACAAAAATGCTTGTTTTTTGTCCCTTTTTGGCCCTCTACTCCTAGACTGTTTGCCCCATAACCCTTAAAATATATTCCAACCTTCTACTTATGGTATTAAACATTTTGGTACAATTTCAGAACAATTGAAATACTTATAAACAACTTTTTGTACTGACACTAGATAAATGCTTGTTTTGGGCCCCTTTGGGCCCCTTATTACTAAACCTTAGGGACCATAACCCCCAAAATCAATCCCAAGCTTCCTTTTGTATTTATTAACATTGTGTTTAAATTTTTTTGATTTCTATTTACTTATACTAAAGTTATTATCCGGAAACCATCCGTTTTCGGACGATGCTGACGACGACGACGTGATACCAATATACGAGCGCAAAATTATAAAAAATGAATGAAAAACAAATATGTAACACATAAACAAACAACAACCACTGAATTACAGGATCCTGACTTGGGACAGGCACAAACATACAGAATGTTGCAATGTTAAGGTATACTTTCTGACATAATATGACTGCAACTATATTTGAAAATAATTAAATAATTAACCATAAATGCTTGAATTTGCAGATTTTAACAAAGAAAGCAATTGGGCTATGCATTTGTGGTTTTATTCCATAACAGAAAGAAACTTTGTAACATAACACATTAGAACACAAGGTTACATAGCAGAAGGTCTAAATATACATTAACAAAAAGATGCTGCTGTTCCCAGATTGTAATCTCTTATGTCTCGCACTATGCACTTTTATATTTTTGTGAGACAAAAACAAGACTGACACACACACACACAAAGAAGGAAAACATGACGGAATAATTTTGTTAAATCTAATAATACAAGAAATAAAGGTTTTCTTTGACTTTATTGTTAGCTAAGTAGCTTTTTGCTTAAGAATTTTCTGCATAGAGAACTAAATTGTTTCTTACTAGTAAAAAACATATTCATTTAAATTCATGTTATCTAAGCTGCTACATAATAGTTCTGTATCATCTTTAAGTAATCAATGCTAAATCTGTTTGATTTATAATTTATCCCTATTAATTTCATTAAAGATTTTTTACATTTATGGATTATGTAGGAGAATTAACCAAGTTTAAGCTATTGAACGATGCAAGTTTTCTGAAGAGGAGAAATATAATTTTTGCAATTTAAAAAGTTAATGACAGCATACTTCCATTTTCTCTGTGTATAACATTATTTTCAATATTGGAAACTCATGTTGAAGTAATAGTGAGCTGATACATAATATGTGTGAAGGTAAAATTCAAATAGCATGTATACACAATTACTCATTCTGTTAGCTATATAGGTAATTGTGATGAAGCAGGTTCTGGGATCAATTTTGAAAAGCATTATTTTTTTACCAAATTATATTAATTTTCATTCAAATACACAAATGATATTTCTCAAATTTTTTATTTTTTTTATTCAACAAAATCAAAGTTTAACCACAAAATGCCTGCATGTATCTTAAAATTTTGGTGGCTATAAATTAATTGTGACCTACAGTTTCAAGAGGCCTTAGCAAACACATATGAAGCCAGCAATTAATGACACTCATTCACATTGACATCATCATAAGATAATTTTCTTATAAATTGGATGCTCATTAGTTTAGTTTAAACATATTTATTTATAGTGGATTGGGAAACAAGTTTTGCAACTTATATTAATCCCTTACCACTTTGCGGTTGTGAGTGCTGCCTTATAGCGGCATTTAAGCCTGCTCTTTTTCAAAATCTACAAGGGTGTATTTAAGTGCAAGAGATATGGCTCTCTCTTAACATGGGTCAGCCATTTATCCTCCTCTTCCGACGGACTATCATTGTTTCCTCAAGACCATACTCGCAAATGGTGTCAAGGGAGAGCCAAAAATTCAGTCCCTGAAATTTCAACTCGAAATGGGAATCAATGCAGGAATCTTTGTGTTAGTAGTCTAATGCACTAACCATTACACCACGGGTGATGCTCATTAAAATGTTGTTTATTTTTTGAAGTTGCTATTATTTGCTACTTATAGCATCAGCAGCCATGTGTGCCAACATTAGTTCATGCTTTTAACAATACACCCTATTAAAGAATGATTATGGCAAATTTTGATTATGATCAGCCAGGTAATTCGGAAAGAAAACAAATAATTACTTAAAATTTAATTTAAAATAACTTAATAATTGACAGAAAATGCAAAAAAGAAAAGAAAGAGGAATACAATTGATCA
The DNA here is from genome assembly GCF_963676685.1 of Mytilus edulis. Lineage (NCBI taxonomy): Eukaryota > Metazoa > Mollusca > Bivalvia > Mytilida > Mytilidae > Mytilus > Mytilus edulis. The sequence goes on along the minus strand of NC_092344.1, from coordinate 37,014,524 downwards.
TGCATAACCCAGCACTGAGCTCTCACTCAAGTTATGACTCAAATAGCAAGATGCTACATCTAGAAATATTTCTTTCCCACACTGAAATACTGTTAGCATAAACTCAAGTTATTTCTCTAATGTGTGTAAATATGGTTTAGAATGTAAGGTATTGGTGTAATTTTCAATTAGCTAATTTAAGCAGAAATTGAAGCTGGCATAGTCATTTATACCTGGTTTCAAGTGACAGAAAATGGGATGGAAATCTGAGTTTGAACTACTCGACATCAGAATTATGCAGCTGCATATCAAATTTTATTTATTTAAGAGACACATTCTTCATTATCGGTCCATTTTTAAATGTCATTTGTTATAAAGTATCAGTCAATATGGTTGTAAAGTATTATCTAACCATTGTATTAAGACTTCCCAAGAGAAATAAAATCCACACATATAATGCATATTATTTTCCAATCATTTGACAAGTTGAACAAAAAATAACCCCAAAAAACAGTATATTGTAGTTATCCACATCCGTCGGGAGATATATAGATATCTTATTTGCAATCATACCCCAATTGCCTTATTTTTACATAACAATGCGGAAGTATTACAACATAATAAGGAGGGTAACATGACATTTAAGACCTGATCGAAAAACCAGTTATATTTAAGAGTATTCAATAGGCTATTATTTGAACTTGGAATTATTTTTGATTACGGAATTCGCATAATTTCTTGTGTTTAAATTTTTTTTAAAATTCCATGTTTATTTTGTATTATGATCTTTTGAGCGGTTAATAACACTTTTCATATAATGTATTTTGGTTAGATAGTGTTGTGCGCGGCACAGTACATTCTATTAAAAATATACTATTTTCTTTGTAATAGAAAGTGTTGTGCGCAGCACAGAACATTTCAGTACAGAATAAACATGGAATTTATTAAAAATTTCAATAACAAGAAATCAAGCAAATTCCATAGTTAAAAATAATTCCAAGTTCAAATAATAGACTGTTTATTCATAGAACATACATAAATGTTTAGTTTTCCTCTTTTTTTAAAACATTTATATGTCTATTAATGGTGCAAAAAAGTTTCCTTGAAAAAATAGTATCTGCATCAGGATGAAAAAAAATCTAAATGCCACTATAACAGCCCTGTTATTACCGGTAATTGCAGAAACTTCAGATATCACTTTGAAACTAAAATCCTTCTAAATTATTGTGATCAATTGCTTTCAATTACTTTTAAGCACACACTAAGACTTATTTACTTTCAATGAGTTCATTACCTTGGAAATGACAACTCATATTTTAGTGTCCTCTGTCCCTGTTGTAATTGAATGATATTTCACACTATCTGCACACAAGAAGTAGCTGCATATAACAGATCTGAAGATTGCTTACACGCTACATTACTCAACATTATCAAGCCAAATATCAATCATTTTCATTCATAGAAACCAAGAAAACCAAGAAGAAATTTGTCTACCCAATATCTTTCAAAATAAGTCAAACCGTTACTACACCTGCTTTTGCAATTGGTGAAGCAAATAAAAAAAGTAGAATGTTTTCTTTTTACATGATCTATAACAATAACTGTTCAGCTACTTTAAAAATATCTGAGACTAGGAAAGGGGCCAGCTGAAGACCACCTCCAGGTGCAGGAATTACATCAATGTATTGAAGACCCTTGGTGGCCTTTTGCTGTTGTCTGCCCTTTGGTCAGGTTGCTGTCTCTTTGACACATTCCCCATTTCCATTCTCAATTTATTGTATTCATAAGAAAATCTATAGTTTGTTGCTATTTTGACAACAAATAAAGTTTCATGAATGTCATTTGTAAGATGAGGGGCATTGGCCCATCATTCTGTAATTAGAATTAGTTGAGTGAACTGATGGAACAATTGATATATCAAATTGAATGTCCTATCAGACAAAATTGTTAACAAGTCTTCCAACATCTCAGTGATAAGTAGTTTGTTACATTTATAAGTCCAATTCAAAACTGGTTTGAAGAAAAATAATCATTCAAGGGCTTTTAAAGCAATACAGAATTGTCTATGTTAGTTCTATATATACTCATTAGACATAGAGACAACAAATCAGCATGACTGCTATGCTGATGATGTTGCTTGATAGATATTAAAATTGTTTTTTGGCCTAGTTTAATACAAAAAAATCGATGGATTATGAGTACCTATCATATAAAAAGATTTTTTTTTAAACCTACGTACCTGTTCTAAGAATTTATAAGAGGTAAAGTCATAAACCATCTGATTCATCTTATCTCCAAATACTTTGACAACAGCTTTCATTCTGAAAAGAAACAAGATTCAAATATAATGATGTTATCAAATATTTCACTTGATTAAACTTGTACAACTAAATAATGTTCTCTATAATACTTCAATATGAAATTTTTAAGTTCTAACAAGAGAAGATAATTCTGACAAAGTTTGCATATATCATGGCTTTGCTTTTATCAATCACCTCAAGTTTCAAACATTTTTATCAAATCAGTATCAAAAATAGCATTTGGTTGCCATGTAATAATGATCTTTTAAGTTCTATTATCATTCCTGCCAAGTTTGTTTAAAATTGGCAAAGACATTCAGGTTTGAAGATTGATATCTAAATTGACAAGGCGACATAAGTCAAATAATGGCAAAAGCTTACATGGCTTATCATTGACTGAAATTTAAACTCGGTACACTTTTAGAGATCTAAGATTTCTAATTGTCAAAACAAATGCTGGAAAATTGAAGAATATGTTTTTTGTCAGGTTTTCCTTTAAATTTTCCCTAAAAATAAGTTGCTTTCATCAAATTCTGCCCAATTTAGTAATATATAAACCATTCATTCTAGAGAGGCAAACTATACTGAAGGGTCACAATCAAACTTAGTAGTTGAAAATAAACAATATAACAACCATAGCAAAAAACAAACAAGAATGTGTCCAAAGTACACGTATGCCCCACTCGCATTATCATTTTCCATGTTCAATGGACCGTGAAATTGGGTAAAAAATCTAATTTGGCCTTGAAAGTAAAAAGATCAACTAATAAGGAACATGTGTACTAAGTTTCAAGTTGATTGGACTTCAGCTTCATCAAAAACTACCTTGACCAAAAACTTTAACCTGAAACTCACACTTTTAATTTCTATGTTCAGTGGACCATGAAAATGGTGTCAAAAGTCTAAAGTCTAAAATTACTATCGTAGGTGTGGCATAAAAACACCCAATATGGAAAACTCTTACTAGGACTGAGCAACATGAACCCAATAAAGTTCCTGCTTCTTTCTACGTATGAAACTCATTCATCATCATGTATTTTAACATGATAAAACTTAAACCAGAAAACAAAATAAGGAGAAGAAATAAATTTATCTATTATAGAAGATCTTCATTTCTCTCATTTTGTTTGTACTCAATATTATAAATCCAGTTAACTAATATTTATGACCCATTATTACGTTTTTCAAAACAACTACATAAAGTATGACGTCAAACATAATTTCTGCTCCTTTAGAGACATTTATTTCATCAGGTGGCAACAATAAAACAAACTAATAGTTTTCATTACTAAAAGTCAGGCTGATTGGAAGCCTTTCATCTGTAGTAATGAAATCTAAAACCTTATCTTTCTTTCTACAAATTAATAAAAAAAAAGAAGGTTTTCAATAGAAAGTATAATCCATCAAGGCATCAGCTTTAATTTATTTACACAACAAAGACAACCTAATCTAATTCATCATTGATAACAATGCTCACTTTCTGTAAAATGTCTTATTATACTGTATCGATTTAATTTATCAAAAGAAAAAAAGAAACTATTTTCCTTAAACCGGAAATGGAACAAGAGTCACATCCTCACAATTTTCTTTAAAATTCTTAAGTAAAGAATAAGATATTTTAGAGTTCAATTACTTAGGTTCTTTCTTCAAATATTCTGAAAAGCCTTACAACTTAATACTTCCAGAGATGAAAGTCATTACTGAATTAATTTATTATAAAATAAACGAAAGGATTAAGACTCTTGCTTCATGACTCAAAATAACTTACACATGCTTATAAACAGACCAAAAACAAAGAAAAAGCACTTTTATCTACTGTAAATTATTGCATGCATTTATTATTGCACATTTTGCAGAATGAATGAAAATGCAAGATTAATTTAATATTGCTAATCCAGGAAAGTCAGCATACAGTAATACCTTTTTGTGTCAGAAATAGAATAGTAAGTTCATATTATAGCAATATACTCTTTTAGTAACATTATCCGCATTTATGTTAAAGTTACTGTAAATTCAGAAAATTATGTAATGTTTTCACTATTGCAGAAAATTGCAAAAGAGTAAATTTTTGTAAAACTAAAAATTCCATTTTATATTTTGATAACAACAACAACAACAATAATTTATTTTAAAAGGGTTACACAGTTAGCTATATAACTAATCTTCCCTGAGGCCCTCATCATGAAAAATCAAACAAAATGCAAACATGACAAAAGTCAGGTATGATAATAATGTTCAATACAACTTGATAAAATGTGATGAAAAAATAAACATGATGACAAAATCAGTTTTAGATATTATCTATACAGCTAGGTTGATTTCAATAAATGATCTGTTATTTTGTATTTGAAAGAATTAACATTTGTAATATTTCTTAACAGTATTGGCAAAATATTCCACAAGAATGGTCCAGAATACATAAAAGATTTTTTGAACAATTCTGTTTTTGGTTTAGGGAGTATTAGGTTTCCTTGAACAGCATTTCTCAAGGGGTATGGATTTCTGTCTGAAACATAATTAAACTTGTTAGTAGCATTAATTGTATGCAGTATTGACTGATAGATATCATTTTTGTTTATTGTTCCTAAATTGCAATTAGAAATGCACACACAAAAAAAATACATTTTTTCTTAACTGTAATAAATAAAGGCAACAGTAGTATACCGCTGTTCAAACTCATAAATCCATGGACAAAAAACAAAATCGGGGTAACAAACTAAAACTGAGGGAAACACATAAATATAAGAGGAGAACAACGACACAACACTACAATGTAACACACACAGAAACGGACCAAGCATCAGACAAAATCCCACGAGAATAACAAATATAACATCAAAACCAAAAACAAGAATTTCGGATAGACAAGTACCGTGACACGTCTTATCGCAATGTCAATTTACACAGTATTTAAATATGTAACTTTGTAATGTTACAATAGTTAACCAACTAATTGTTTAACCTTGTAATAATGCAACAGTGTATCTATAAAGACACTCCTATTTTTTTCAATTCTTGAAATAATAAAAAGGAGCTTAATACTATAAACAAGAAGTATGCATTAGTTCCATTATGTTATTCTATAAGCAATACAGGTATACAAATCATACCAAAACTCAATTAATTTTCAATATCAAATTAATCTGATAAAATGTTGGTTTCATGGGCATGGTTTTTTAATAAAGATACTTATTTTTTTCATGATATCAGAAATGTTTAAACCTTTATATGTTGTTTCCAGAGGATTGGATTTATTAAAAACAGTGTTGGGAAATTAACTATTGCTATTTTACAGTATGGTAAATTTGCATACCGATAATATAAAAATCTCCAGGAAATGCACTAAGGGTCCTCTATGAACTAGAAAATCGAAGTATAACATAAACTGTGAATTAATACAAAGAGATCATTGAGTGTCTTGCAATTGCCTGCTTGAACTGATCAAAAGCTCAAGACAATTGTGCAGTACCACGCAAGGCCATAAAAATAGGACTAATAAGCTTTTCTTCTGCAACAATCCACGAAAATAGATAATGAGGAAAATTAATTAATCAACGGTATACCAGGTATTCAAAGAAAATAGAGGTATTTCTCAAACAGATAAAAAAAAACACTGTGGTAATTCATTTAGTTAGTTTTTGTATATATGTCTGTCCAAAATATAAAATGATTTGTATTACAAATGTACCTCAACTTCAAAATAAGACATTAATTGAAATCTTCAATTGAAGATCAGGTAATTTATGTTACTGAGGAAAGTCCTAATAAAATGTATTATGTGCAAGTTCTTTGAGGTTGATATGAAGGGAGGTTACTCTGCTATGTTTAAAAACAAGAGAAAATTCATCAGTTCTCAAAAAACATTTGTTTAATGTTCCAATTCATTCTGGGTGACCATTAACACAGCACTAAGTGGACTTATATAATTGATAAACAGAGTCTAAAATTATGTAGATCTGGAAAGATCTTGTGATATCGAGTATTGTGTTTTGTGGATTTCTCAATCATTTATACACAGACTGCCTCTGTAAATTACATTATTTGCTCCAATAAACCAGATTATCATTGATCACTGCAGCTATACAATAAAGCAATTCATATCAATTGTTCCTCATTTGTCCTGGAGACAGAATAAAACTGCTGCACAAATTTTCTGAAATAACTAATTTAACACAAATACGTTCCAAGTGTAACTTAATTAGCGCAGAATGTTATGTTCTCATTTCCAGTTTCAACTGATTAATAAGAGAACCACAATTGTGCTACCAAGTACAAACAAGCTAAAACATTGTTACTGAGATTGCAATCAGGAAATTTTACATGAATGGATATTTTTTTGAATTATAAGATTTCTCCAAGTATTTATTATCTGCCTTCAAGCTGGTTAGTTTAATGTCACGGCAAAATAAATATTCTATTATGTTTCATTACCCTTTTTTTATCAGTCATTTTGAGTTTGATGTCAGTATGAGAAGTGAGAAAAGCAAAGAGTCTCCAATCCAAACAGAACCATTAATGTGTTTGTATATTTTATATAAGGATGTATAACATTTCAAGTTAAAATTTATGAATTTAAAATATCTATGAATTCTCATTATTTTCAAAACCCATGTCTTTTTCTACAAAAAAATATATATCAGATTTCCTTAAAAAAAGTTATCTATCCTAAATCTACCTTTAGAGATCTTAATTATCGTAATCTCTCAGCTCTGATGATAAAGATTTATTGTATCTACATTTTCCTAGTGTCTTTTTTTCTCTCTGAAAACATGACCCATTATACTACCACCCAATTAAATTCTAAAGTCACTTTCCTCATTTTCATTCCCAATTTTATATTATACGCTTTACCATTTTTTTTTTTTTTTTTTAATGTAAAAAATCACATTAATTCTAGCTTGAAACTACAAAAATCTTTAAACATAATCATATAACTTTCATTAGCATGACTTATATGTTCTCATTACAGTATAATAAAAATTTTGCAAGTCATGGCATTAATGTGTGAAAAGACAACCATAAAGACTATACAATATGCCTGCCAGTCTCCTAATAATCTGTTTTTAAATTCACTCTGTTTTTGTTCATGCCAAAAGCAGATCCTTTATTACATTCGTGTAAAATGAATTATTTCTAATGCTTTTCTTTTAATAATAATGGTTTGTAACTCCAGTTTTATTTAAGAAGTTGACTAGCCCATTACAATGATGGAATAGCGTGTATGCCCTAAGAACACTCATTACGTTTGATGGACATGAAAGTGGGAGACCTATGGCTAGAGAGGAAATCTAATAAGAGCTTTCTGATACAGGCAATTATGGGTATAACGTGGTAATTAGCCAGTAGCACTATAAATGGACAGTTTGTTTCCTCCTTAGCCTATGATCACTATGACTAGGATCAAAGTGACAAATATAGCACTGTCATCCACGTCCAGACAGATAGATAGTACGATCAAAAGACCATCTTCTTTACCAGTAGGAGACAGCAACCCAATGTCAGTAGCACTATAAATGAACGGTTTGTTTCCTCCTTGGCTGATGATCACTATGACTAGGATCAAAGTGACAAATATAGAACTGTCATCCACATCCAGACAGATAGATAGTACGATCAAAAAGACCATCTACTTTACCAGTAGGAGACAGCAACCCAATGTCAGTAGCACTATAAATGAACAGTTTTTTTCCTCCTTGGCCGATGATCACTATGACTAGGATCAAAGTGACAAATATAGAACTGTCATCCACGTCCAGACAGATAGATAGTACGATCAAAAAGACCATCTACTTTACCAGTAGGAGACAGCAACCCAATGTCACAAACAATCACGACGTCTTATGTTGAAAAAATGCAATGCACTTTGTCTTTATACCGTAGCAGCTTTATATAATAAATTACATAAAGTGTTTTCTTCCATGATCCCTTATTTATTACTTATGGAAATCATTAATAGTTCTTAACGGATATTCATGTCAAATCTTGCTAATCCCATTACATTTTGCAGGCAGACAATTTGTCTGGAAAAGATCTCTAAAATATGCATTTATTGCAAACATTTCTCTAGGGAAAATTTAGGCTGTGGATTACATAATTCAGTCGACTAAAAAATAAACTTAAGTCAACAACTAATCAAAAGCAAGAATGGACAAATTAAAATGGCAGACTGCTGACAGCAAGATTTTTAAAAATCTATTCAAATAGAACAATTTCTTTGAAGGTCAACAAAATGTGGAATTGGGGAACAAGTATTCCTTGTATTCTCTTTAATGTAAAATCTAATGACTTACACACCATATTTTTGTGAGAAAGGAAATTCAATTTTTTTTTAGTACATTACTAACATAGAAAAAACAGTTGTTACGTAATACTTGCAACATTAAAAAATATTGTTACATTACCAACAATAAAATATGAAAAATCCACCACAAAACAATGATGCAAAATTTAATAAGTTGTTCATAATAAATGTTTATCCAAGTTGCAGTTTATTTTATAAAATATGTATGTATAATACATCCCGGGTGCGAGATTTTTCTCACTGCTTTGAAGACACATTGGCTGTAACCTGCTCTTTGGTTGGGTTGTTGCCTATTTGACATATTCCCTATTTCAATTCTCAATTTAATGAGCTTGTTAAGATTATTTGAACAAGTTAAATTATTTAATGGTCATTATCTTTATATTTGCTATGCTGAACATTTCTCTTCAAGAAGTATTAATAGTATAAGTTGGATAAAGATCAGATGAATGACTCTCTCCTAAAAACCAACTGTCCATGCTTGGTTGTCAATTGTTAATTTCAAACCTATTAGTAAAGCTTAATGCAGCTCGGCTAATAGATATATTCCTCTTAGCTCTGTGTCCATGACATTACTTGGAATTGACCAGCAACACTATTACCTTTTAGCCATCAGGGATGACAGTTCAGTAGCAATATAATTGAATTCACATCACACTTTTCTCAAGGGCTAAAGACAAGATACAAAGAATAACATCACAAATTACTGTTTATTGCTACGGTAACCGATCTCATTAATCATCAATTTGTATGGTTACTGACCATATTGGACCATTCAAAGTCATTTTGCTCAGATAGTAACAGCCATTCACTTCTTTATTAACAATAACAAAAACGTTTCATCAAGCAATTTACCAAGGAGAAGAATTTCTAATTGAAAACTTGGCTTTATTAAAAAACTATGTATCAATATTCCACCATACTGACTGTCTGAATAATCATCAAACAATGGAATAAATCAACTGCTATTTGTTAAGATGCCCTTTTTTATTAAGGATTTTCATCAAGCAATGGATTAAATCAACTGGTATTTGTTAAGATGCCGATTTTCATCAAGCAATGGATTAAATCAACTGGTATTTGTTAAGATGCCCTTTTTATTAAGAAATTTCTGCAACTGAAGAATTTCACTCCAGATAAGCTTAATAGAGGGAAATTTAACTGTAAGTTAAAATAGGGTTTCATACTACACATATCAGTAATAATAGAGTTTTTTATTTCAGAAATCAATACATATATCTGCTACATATAAGACAACAACCTGTTACAAGTCAAATTCAATGTTAGAGTTTAGAGATTATGTAAAACATTCTAGGTTTCACCAGGGAACAGTATATTTACTGGTAACAATATGCATGTTCCTGGTTTCACTTACAGCTGATAGGATACTAAAATAGTTTGGTTGGTACTTTTCCTGCTTTTTAAACAAGAGTCTGTCAGAGAGATAGCAAACCAGTTTTTTTTTACATTCATTTGTGTCCTTGCAATAACACAAGGACCATAAAAAAAAACCTGAATGGTAAAAGTGACGTTCATCAATACTGAACTTGACCATAATTTTGTCATCAGTAACAACATATCAACATTTGAAAACCTTTGGTTGAATGTTTCATGAGTGTGTGCACTGTTTTGCAGCCACCCACCATACATCCCTAACTCAATTACTATTTTCCTATGGAATTTCCAGTTAAAATCATAAAAAAAAACAAAAAAAAACCAAACAGATTACTTCGACTTCAAAATTTGTCCAGAACATGTAGGAAATATTTCCCACTGGACATTAAACAACCAAAAATAACTCAATCAAAATAAACAAACCAAAAAAGTAGAAACAATACACAATAAAATAATATGAGTTACACTGTATAATCACTTATTTAACCCCAAGATATGACAGCTATGACCTTGGTTCAAAGATAATACTTAATACACTTCTGCTATGGTTAGAGGTTTGGTTATAGAAAGACAGCTACCCTCACCTCTAATTTACAACATCAAAATAACAGTTTGTGTGGGTTTTTTGTACAAAGAAATAGTCAAAATTTGCTGACTTCATAGGAAGGACTAAACCACAGGAAAACATTTATTTGTTTCAGGAGTATATTCAGTGTTTTAGGCACAATATGCCATTAAGGTTTGATATTTCATTATCAAAATGATATTAAAATTGCTATCCACATTCTATTAGCATTATTTAGATAGTTTTAGGTATTAAGAGTATTTTATTGTTAAACTCAATAACCTTATTCTTGTCTATTTGTTTTACCAGTTATATATATTCCCTATAACATTAAATATTTTGCTATTTTTGCAAGGACATTTCAGAAATAACTTTCTGTTTATTCCCAAAAGCAATCAATGTTCTATTTCATGTAATTCAGTAATAAACTTCTACAACAACAATATTTCATTTGGAACCAATCTGTTCTGGATTAACACATTGTACGACACAGAATAACAATAAAATAGACTTTGAAAAAAGAACAATTCAACTTTCACAATAAAAATTCATTTAGATTCAGACAAACCACAAACACCCACATAACTAATTAAGTCAAGATTCTATCTACATAAAAAGAAACTTTACCTGTAAAAAAGGTAAATATCTGGCTAAATGAAGGCAGACATGTCAGAAAACCAGAAGCATTCAATCGTATAATGATATGAGTAGGTACATTACTACTGAACAGTTAATGAAGTTTTAATATATAAAACTGTTTTAGTAATAAATGTTTGCTGCACCTGCAAAAAGGAGGTACTATATATTTGAACCAGCAACTAAACACCCTGAGTAATTCAGAAATTTAAGGTGGAGCATTTATCAAATAAAGAGCTAACACATGAGCGCATGATATCCCTTCGCTTTTTCTGAGAAAAAGTTCCAGAACTCTTCATAGCCATAATTCAAATCTATAAAAAAAACTAAAGTGAGATTATCTAAATAGTCACCTAAGTTTTGTGAAACCGCTCAACAAAGCACATTTGAATTATTGTTTCAAAAAATGGAAAATCCCCCCTTTAATGAGTAAAATCCCACAACTTGGAAAAGTACTCTTAAATTTATAAAACCAAGATTGTGGAAAAAAAATGTTTAAGGTTTAAAGATTTCATACAGAAACTGAAATGCTTATTTCCAGATGGCATACATCATATAATGACGGGAGTTTGGCTTCTGTTGCAACTTTGCTAATATAACACAAATATTTAATATTACTGAAACTTACTTCTTTGAAGTAAATATAGAAAAGTCTAGCTTTAGGCAAAACTGTCTGAACTATTCAATGACAAAATCACAGATTTAGTTCAGATAAGTCAGAGAGTTGGAACCAAAGTATTAGCTTTTCACACTTCAGTACTGTAAATTCAGAAATTATTGCGTGCATTTATTATTGCGATTTTGTCATTTTACACTTGAATGCGATTTTAATTTTTACGATTTTGAGAAAAGTCATGCTCAAGTCAGTTCAAATATTACAAAATGCGAGTTTTAATTATTGCGTTTACAACTCAGTCGCATTATTCGCAATAATAAAAACCTCGCAATAATTTCTGAATTTACAGTAATCATTTCATCCTCTGAATACCAATACCAACTTTCACATATCACTTATTCATTCCTGCAATTAAGTCACTCACTCAATAAAGTTTATACAATATAATCATTATTAAAAATCTAGCAAAAACAGTGCAAATACATTTTATCATCATTAAAATAAATCAGAACAGAATTTAATATAAGACTTCAAACGAAGCATCCAAACATTATGGTCTAGCAGAAATTTTAATTAAATCATAGGGACAAGAGATACCAGTAAATTATTGCAAAAGCCTTATAAAGTCAGTCAAGCAAAGTTGTAACTATCTTACATAAATAATATCAATTAACTTCATGGTAATTTAAACTTACTGATTAAAATAGGAACCTTTTATTTATAGTGTCAAACCCATTAATGCTGGATGATTCACAATATAAGAGATTCAAAAAGTAAAATCACAAAAATACTAAACTCCTAGGAAAATTCAAAACGGAAAGTCCCTAATCTTATGGCAAAACAAAAGCTCAATCACATCAACCAAATGGATAACAACTGTCATATTCCTGACTTGGTACAGGCATTTTCTGATGTAGAAAATGGTTGAGTGTTTCAACCTGCCAATGGTTTTAAAGCTAGCTAAACCTGTCACTTGTATGACAGTCACATCAACTTATTCTTTCAACAGCAAAAATTGATGGAAACATGATCCTTGAAAAGTACATATCAAGAGGCATCTCAACATCAAAGCAAAAAATGTTTGCTTGTCCCTATTCTCTAAATTACCTGCCTTTCTTCTGTAAGAAAGCTATAATGCAGCAAACCTGGCATAAGAGGTATTTTAACAACACCCACTCTACAATCTGCCACTGCTAAGTATTACACCGTAACTAATTGACTTAATTGAATACAATTTTGAAAATATACATACATACCAAGATGTATTTTCAGCAAACAGTAAGAGGTATATCAGAGAAATTCTTACTATCAGCAAAGACAGAGGCTTATTACTGTCATCATATTAAGAGACTATAACTTGTAGACATGAAATTTCATACCTTATAGTGCATGTCATTTTTTGGGAGAACAGCAAAATCAAATTTAAGAAACTGGAAGATAACTGTAACAAAGTTGGCACAACAAGATGAAGGTTGATGCAAATTATATCAAGACACAATTACTTTTTGCTGCCGAGAAGAAAAAAACATGTTAAGGACAGACAAATGCTTATATACTGTGACACAGAGAGGGGTAAACCAGCATAATCTTTCCAGTGGCGGATCCAGCCATTTTAAAAAGGGGGGTTCCCAACCCAGAGTAAAGGGGGGTTCCAACTATATGCTCCCATTCAAATGATTTGATCGGCCAAAAAAAAAGGACCCCAAAAAAAAAGGGACCGGAACCCCCCCCCCCCCCCCCCCCCCTGGATCCACCACTGCTTTCTTTGGAGCAGGAGTGTTATTAATGGCAGACCAGTGTTCTAAAAGATCAGTTTGCATTTTGAACTAAGAAGGCAATGTTGAATAATAAAATACCACACTGAAACAAATTCAAGGCATAGTGGAGCAGCCTTTGTTGAGTTGTATTGGTCAGACCAATAAAAAAGTATTTCAACTTACTTATGGAATTCAAGCATGTAATTATTTCCTAAATAATCATAAAACATTCATTTTGTAATTTTGTAAAGAACATAAGGTCTTTCATTTGAATAATTTCTGAAGTTCACAGTTATTTCAAAGGTTACATAATTTCTTCAGATCTTTCGGCATTATTGTCCTTCAATTTCAGGATAAGAACTATCTTAAAAAAATTTACAAGACATTATTTAAACAAAATTCAACGAAATTGCTCAGGTTTTAAAAAAAAATGCATATAACAATAAGTCTTCCCAAAAAAGACATGATATGAGTGTCATTTCAATTTCACAATAATCATTTGTAGTAAGAAAAAACTGAACATTCATTCTTTTAATATAGAAAGCAATCACAAAAAATGAAGTCAGACCTGAACATTCATTCTTTTGCAATGAGAATTCCCTATAATCCAATACAGAATCTTCAATAAGAAAATTCAATCTTCTCTACAGATTGTCTTTTATTGGAGTAACAACAAATTGTTATTGATGATTTTTATAAAATCATAAACCCTTTTACATGGCAAAAAATTGTTTTGCTGATTTTTAATTGAAATGCAAAAAAAAAAGTTCATTTTAACTGTTGATTAATGGCACATGCAAAACAATTGCTTTAACTAATTTCATAGAAACAGGGTTTTCTTGTAATGTTTTCCTCCAAAGTACACAAGTTGTATTATTATGCCACAAATAAAACAAGGATAGGACACTATCAGAAAATTGCAGAAACAACAAATCTAAATCAAATTAAATTTGACAATATTTGGTTTCAATCTCTGTGTGTTACATGAGTCATGACATACAGATCTATTGCTTAGAAATAAGAAGGTGTGGTATAAGTGTCAATAAGATAATTGTTCATTCTAATATGACCTCCTTATTACGCTTTGTAAACAAAGCCATGTTCTAATGAGCACAAAATATGTTTGACACATGCGCACGAACTTATTGTGTATATTTATGTTATTTCCATCGTTATCCTTTAAAATATATGCATTTAAGCAGCTAGCATAAAATTTTATTATATGTTTTTATCAAACAACACATATTTACTCTGCTCGTAGTTTTTAAACTTATCAATATATAAAATGTAATGCACAGACTCCTCGGGGAGGAAACGGGAAAAGCCAAACATTTTTACGGTATTTTCGTACGCTTCGACCTATAAAAATACTGTATTTGTCCTATAAGAATCGAAATAATTCCTTCGTGTCATGCTCTATGGTCATTTTAACATGGGTAGGCATTATATTTTACCACATTTTACACCTCACTAGCGCTCAGTGTAAAATATCGACAAATATAATGCCTACCCATGTTAAAATGAGCATTGAGCATGACATGAAAGAATTATTTCTTAATCCAAGTCACAATATGGTGTAAAAAGTAAACAATTATAGGTCAAAGTACAGCCTTTAACAATGAGCCTTGGCTCACAACGAATGTCTTGCTTTTTACTAAGTCTCTTTCTGCAAAAATCCACCGACCTTTCAAGATATTCAGTCAGTGACACCATACACAAGCATGCATACACATGCTAATGGAATTTAAACAAAAGTACTTTTAAAACTTATGAATAGTTTTGCACATATCCATAACATCAATAAATTATACCGCACTATACACAGTTATAACATGCAATTTAGATAATAAGTACTTGATGTGTTGCAAAATGTTCCTATCTTTTGGAATTGATAAGAAAGAAGCCAATTAGACCTTAAAAAGCATTAAACAATGGAGACTTCCATATTAAGATAAAAGTATATGAAAGCAATTTTATTAACTGTTCTAATGTGAATAACCTTCTCAATACTCATTCATTAGTACATGGAATAATTTTGAAAATAATGTCAAATCAATTAAACTTGAACCAGATAACATTTTCATCCTTCAATATCATAATATTAAATGTCCACTGACAATATTCAATATTAACATTTATGACTTAAGATTTGTTGTTATGAGGGCAACGTCTGACATTTTCTTATGACAATTATACAAAAGGGAGATGGATGATAATCAAAGCCACGAATAATAGTGTCTCTTGTGGGATGTCAATCTCCCCGTCATCTACAAAATGTATGATACTAAATACAGTTGTCGCAATCAGCCGCATTTCATCAAATCATCTCAGTTTGTCTAAGTAATCAAAGCCTAAGCCAAAAAGGAAACTCTTAATGAACACACAATAACCGGAGAATTCAAAGATGTTTGTAGGACTATTCCCAACAGATTTTTAATCTGAGTTCAAGTCTAGCTTCAGACAAGATTTTTATAAATAAAATGTATTATTATAACACAGTTTTCGTCCAGTAGAATAATCTAGTACAGTATATCAATAAAAGTGTAAGGCTTTTATCTTATTCATGGCTGGTGACAGTATCTGTAAGGAAATCTTTGCTTAGTTTATGATGTGTTTAAAGATGTGCTGACAAAGTGTTAAATATGCATCAACAATAACACAAAATTAAATCAAGTCTGATGGGATATGAGAACAACTTTTGTTTAAAGAACAATTGTTTGAATAAATGAACAACTTAAATATTTTCCGCTCTTAAAACAAATTTTCAAAATCGTTTTTTACAATTAGAAGTCCTCACGGTGCAGCACTCAACACAAATGATGTTGACTTCTTCCAACATTGACTTGATAAACCTTATATAATATAACTTTGATGGTTGTAAAAATTAGACCATCAGTGAGAAAAAGACTAAAATGTAAAGTTTATATATATATATACTTTAGAATCTGAGATAAGAGTTAATACTGTAGTAGACCAATCTCTAGTAGTTATCTTTCTATTAATGAGATAAGTACCAGTTGACCAGATCTCAAAATGACAACATTAAAAACATCAGTTCTAATACTTTGACATATTAAACAAGTCCTGTAAATTCAGAAATTGTTGCGATGTTTTATCATTGCGAAAAATGTGACAGGGTTAAAATTTCATTTTGCAATTTTTTATATGAATTAAACAAGATTTTTCTAAATATTGCTAAAATCAAAATTGCATTTGAGTCTAAAATGGCAAAATCGCAATAATTTCTGAATTAACAGAAAGATTATGGAAAAATGTATGAATTTGCAAGTTCTTTTTATATAAGCATACAATCAAAACATATTTTTCATACTCAACTAGATTCGTAAAGTATACAAATATTTTAAAACCATTTTTTGAAATTTTGTGAACAAACTTTGGTAAAATCAGAATTGTATCAATATATTCATAAAACCTTTAAGATGTCATTTGACGATTTATAGAGAAAAAAACGCATTAGGTCAATCAAATTCAATTGCTACTTGTCTGGCAATTCACGAAAAAATAATCCTCCAATATACAGTGACAAGACGGTCAAATGCTACTTGATTATCAATACAATACATTAAGTTATATAGCTCTAAAGCTAGTAAACTGTCTGAAGTAGTTTCCTATCAACTGCATCTAATTTATAAACAATCAAAAGAGTGGCTTCACAATGACAGAGTACTTTTGTTATTTTTATGTAAGAAATATTAACAATAAAATGGTCATTAATAATCATGCCATGTCGAGTATAATTCCTTTTCTAAAGTCTGAAATTCCAAGATTTTTTAAAAAGTAAATTTTCAATATATGTAATCCTAAGTATCATTAAATCAGTCTGATTCATTAAAAAAATTTCTTATTCAATATAAGCAAATCTCAAGTGTACAAAAGAAATAGTAAATCTCAAGTGCACAAAAGAAATAGCAAATCTCAAGTGTACAAGAGAAATAGCAAATCTCAAGTGCACAAAAGAAATAGCAAATCTCAAGTGTACAAAAGAAATAGCAAATCTCAAGTGTACAAAAGAAATAGCCAATCCCAAGTGCACAAAAGAAATAGCAAATCTCAAGTGTACACAAAAGAAATAGCAAATCTCAAGTGAACAAAAGAAATAGCAAATCTCAAGTGTACAAAAGAAATAGCAAATCTCAAGTGTACAAGAGAAATAGCAAATCTCAAGTGCACAAAAGAAATAGCAAATCTCAAGTGTACAAAAGAAATAGCAAATCTCAAGTGTACAAAAGAAATAGCAAATCCCAAGTGCACAAAAGAAATAGCAAATCTCAAGTGTACACAAAAGAAATAGCAAATCTCAAGTGAACAAAAGAAATAGCAAATCTCAAGTGTACAAAAGAAATAGCAAATCTCAAGTGTACAAAAGAAATAGCAAATCTCAAGTGAACAAAAGAAATAGCAAATCTCAAGTGTACAAAAGAAATAGCAAATCTCAAGTGCACAAAAGAAATAACAGAGGGCCGACAATTTAATTCTAATTCAAAGGTAACGTAGATTTATTTCACTTTCAGAAAGATTATTTTAACATTACTGTTACTTCCGAACACAATAAAAGCTTTATCACAGATTAGATTGAGCCTTGGCTTACATCGACAGCAAGCTTAAAGTCACAATTATTTCACATACAGTAGACTATAGACTCCAGGCAATCAATGTGGACATATGAACATGAATATGTCCAAATAGGACATATTACCATTAATATGACCGAATATAAAATCAAGGCAAAGACAAACTCTAAACAAGAATTTGTGTCCATGATAGGACATGTTCAGTAAACTACCCGTACAGAAATAAAACCTTGGTCAAAACTCTTTTTTGGCATATATTACAGTCATTTTAATGTTAAATTTATTATTGCCATTAAAGTGGAAGGTTTGGCATGTCACAAAACCAGGTTCAATCCCCAATTTTTTCTCTTTAAAATGTCCTGTACCAAGTCAGGAAAATTGCCATTGTTATATAATAGTTCGTTTCTGTGTTTGTTACATTTTAATGTTGTATTTCTGTTGTGTCGTAGTTTTCCTCTTATATTTGATGCGTTTCCCTAAGTTATAATTTGTAACCCGGATTTGTTTTTATTTCTCGATTTATGAATTTCGAACTGCGGTATACTACTGTTGCCTTTACTAAACACCCGGTAGATGTAGGGCCAGATGAAATGTCATGTATATATAGTATAAAATAAACTCATCATAGATACCAGGACTAAATTTTATATATACGCCAGACGCGCGTTTCGTCTACAAAAGACTCATCAGTGACGTTCGAATCCAAAAAAGATTTAAAAAAGCCAAATAAAGTACGAAATTGAAGAGCATTGATCCAAAATTCCTAAAAGTGTTGCCAAATACAGCTAAGGTAATCTATGCTTGAGGTAGAAAAGCCTTAGTATTTCAAAAAATTCAAAATTTTGTAAACAGTTAATTTATAAATAAAAAGACTTGGTCCAATAATTGACCCCTGTGGGACCCCTGGCTTAACTGAAACGAAATCAGACTTTCACCTTCTAAAACTTTTTTTCTCTAGATTATTTACAAAAATTGAATCCTGAAATTGAGTGCATGAAATGGAAGCAAGCAAGGAACACTAATCCTGTTTTGTTTTTTTTCGTATCTTTATTATGGTTGATATAATCAAAGGACACTTACATTAATAACATATTAGTGTGTCCCAGACATCCTTCGATATTCGATGTGTTGCCGACATCCTTTTTCAATTTTTTAAAAATAAGACGTTTTTCGACCATAATGATGGATATTTATGAGTAACAAGTATTTCCCTGAGTACAATAAAGAATTCGGACATGTTCATTTGTTGATAAAGTAGGCGGTTCTTGATAATCAAGATGTTGTTATGAAAAATTTTGCCTATATCCTGCATGTTGACCTAATTCCTAAAACTGGTATCAAAGTGTTTGCAAAATTGAGATAACCAATAATATTGAGTGATGGCTCATTTATTTTCCTACTTTATATAGTCTTTGGTTGACTATTTTGTATAATCATAACCCTCATATAACTGGCATAATAAGTAAAATTCTTACCTTGAAGCGACAAGATGGTGGTCCTATTTCAATCGCCGACACCCTGCGTGATGACGTAGATTCCCCCCTTGATATATTACAGTTCACTATATAAAGAAGTTGTATTGAGTTTTAAGTAAAATGTGACAAAAACTATCTTAAACCCAAAACTTTATCAGATATTGGATGGACAGGTAGAAAGAGGGGGAAATACAATGTCCCCTACTATCAGACTAAGACTGGCCAAACAAAATTAACAATCTGACCTTGAAACAAGAAGGTCAATGTCATGTATTTTCTGAAGGTTACATACAACAAATATCTTAAGGTGATAGACTTATGATATTGCAATAATTAATGACTAATAACATTAGTGTTTGTCAACAGATAAAGTTCTGGTCCAAACATGCCAGTTCAAGTTCCACCTTTAAAAAAAATTGGGGAAAAAACAGCAAATTATATGCATGTGGTTGTTTTATCTCCTGATGACCATCTAATCTCATTTGCTGTTAAATGTTATTTTTTATATAATCACACAACCAGGATATCGAGTAATAGTTTGTTTCGTACTGAATCAATTTAGTTTAAACTGCATTTTCTGCTCTGACATTATTCAGTGATTAATCTTATACAAGCTGTCCTTGTCTAAAATTTTAACTTAAATCTGATTAGAATTTACATGAAGTATTTATAATCAATACTACAACTTGAGCACTAAAACAGCAGAATTTTAT
Source organism: Mytilus edulis (assembly GCF_963676685.1). Classification (NCBI taxonomy): domain Eukaryota; kingdom Metazoa; phylum Mollusca; class Bivalvia; order Mytilida; family Mytilidae; genus Mytilus; species Mytilus edulis. Next base: position 36,994,195 of record NC_092344.1, on the reverse strand, counting down.
TTCAGTCGAGTTTGATTGAAAAACTAAAAATGTGGTAGATCAAAATCTACAACAAGATGACACGACTACTTCTATTTATATTTTTTTACATTTAAGAGATTTTCACTCTAATATATATAGATAATTAGATTCCATCTAAAGGGAGTTCCATAAGTTCACAAATCTTGAAAATCTCTGCTTTATTATGCACAACTGATAGATTTTAGAATAAATAAAACAACAGATTTTCTCTGATGAGCAGATTATAGTGATTAAATTGTTGCACAAATGGAAACATACATTTTATAATTCCCAAAACGACATTCACTAGTACAGAAAATATCTTTCATTCATCAAATGCAATCATTAAAGCCAAACAAACTGAATTATAAAAAATGGTATGAAACAAGAAAATCATTGATTATGCTGCTTAAGTTTAATCTGAAACTAGCTTTTAACCAATTACAGAGTTAAATTCAAGGCTCCAACACTGTGACAGTAAAGACAAGTGCTGGTAATGTTAGTTGGAAAATGGTGTATCAATCGATGACATGAATTTCTAAATGCACTTGACACAACCAAAAGCCTAGGTTTCATTGCCGTTCTTCATCTAGTTTGTACTAAAATTTTCAATATGGAGAATCAGTTCCACCTCATTGTAAGTACGTACAACACAGCCATTAGCACATGTTTCAAGAACAACTCTTTGCTTATTCAGCATCTATGTACTGTAAAGTACTATGACAAGGTTGTAACCTGGAATAACTTTAAATTCAGAAATCATTGCAAGTATTTTCTAATGCGAATAATGCTACTGGGTGCACTAGTTTTGAAATAATTAAAGAACCTTAGTGAGCGCGCTCACATACCCTAGGTCAACAAATTGTCTCTGGGGAAATAAAATAACTGTAAGAAAAGCAAGAGTGCATACGCTGAAATGTCTAGCCTTGTTTACTAATCATTGATATTATTTTGATTGTCCTAAATATAAAGCTTTATTACAACTGTCACATAAACTTTACATTAACCAAGTAAACTAAACATGAACCAATGAACCATGACAATGAGGTCAAGGTCACATGAACAATGCTAGGCAGGAATGTACAGCTAACAATTCTTCCATACAACAAATATAGTTGACCTATTGCTTATAGTTTAGAAAAACAGACCAAAACACAAAAAATTAACACTGAGCAATGAACCGTGAAAATGAGGTTAAGGTCAAATTAAACCTGCACGACTGACATATAGATCATAAAATATATCCATACACCAAATATATTTGATCTATTACATATAGTATTCGAAAAAAAGACCAAAACATGAAAATGAGGTCAAGATCAGATGGCACCTGCCAGCCAGACATGTACACCTTACAATTATTCCATACACCAAATATAGAGGACCTATTGCATACAGTATAAGAAAAACAAACCAAAACACAAAAACTTAACTATAACCACTGAACCATGAAACTGAGGTCAAAGTCAGATTACACCTGCCAGTTGGACATGTACACCTAACAGTCGTTCCATATATGGAATATACTAGACCTATTGCTTATAGTATCTGAGATATGGACTTAACCACCAAAACTTAACCTTGTTCAGTGATCATAAAATGAGGTCGCGGTCAAGTAAAACTGTCTGATGGGCATGAAAACCTTGCAAGGTACGCACATACCAAATATAGTTAACCTATTACTTATAACAAGAGAAAATTTAAAATTACAAAAAGTCTTTACTGTTTTTTTCAAGTAGTCACTGAACCATGAAAAAGAGGTCAAGGACATTGGTCATATGATTGACAAAAACTTCGTAGCACGAGGCATCCATATACAAAGTATGAAGAATCCAGGTCTTCCACCTTCTAAAATATAAAGCTTTTAAGAAATAAGCTAACACCGCCGCTGTCATAGCCACCTCATCTGCCGTCACCGGATCACTTTCCCTATGCCGAGCTTTCTGCATCAAAAGTCGTAGGCTCAACAAAAAATTGTATAAGAAAAAAAAATTGAATATTAATTTCCTGTTGATATGCACATCAACATAGTATGTCCTTATTATCTAAAAAGTTTCATGAAATTCTGTAGTGTGGTTTCAGAGTAGTTGCGATGACAAACTGTCTCAGTAGTATATTGAAGCAAATAAGTTCACAGGGGCGCAACTACTAGAAAAAAAATTAAATCATAATTTCATGTCGATATGCACGTTTAAATAGTACTAGTATGTCCTTATTATCTACAAAGTTTCTGAATGGAATTCTGTTGTGTGGTTTCAGAGGAGTTGCGATGACAAGAAACAGGACTGACAAACTGATGAACAGATGGACAGAGGGATGGGTCAAAAACATTATACCATCCGCAACTTCATTGCATGAGGTATAACAAGAACTTGCATTCTCATAACTTCAAAATAGACTGTGCAGAGATTTTTTTTCTAAAGGGAACAAATCACAATAATTAAACTCACATTTTTTTCATTCTTGAAAAATCCTAAGTAAATTAATATGCACACAAAAAATTCTGAATTTACAGTATGAGTTTCATGAGAAGCATTTATAACATTGACCTTTTAGGATTGGTTAGTTCAGAAAAAAACATCTCTGTTATTATATATATATATAAAACATAATATTTCTTTAGGATAAAGAATCAACATGCAAAGTTTCATAATACTTAATAGAATCTGAACAATTCTTATTTCCAATTTATAGCTAAAAATTTCATTTACACAAAATGATTTTTTTTATTACTATTACAGTCATTACACTTGGGCCATTAACAAATGTTGATAATAAACATCTAAAGATCAATTAATCAAGGGGACGAAATGAGATATTAAATTCTTTGTCCTCAAACTAAACAATTAATACTAGATGTCATAAAGACTTGGGCAAGATATTTTTATGTGACAGAAATTTATATAACACTTAAAGCACTTGCTTAATAAGATATAAAGTATTGGTAAAACTAAATGATTCCACAGAATGTTGGGGAAAAGTCATGTTTCAAGTACACGTACTACAATCATTACTGCGCCACAAAACTTTTATTTGTAGATAATGACATTTATAAATTCTCTTTCTCTGTAAAAGTGCAGTTTCTTCAACTAGATTAAATTGCTTGTATAAGTCAAAGTGAGATCACATACTAAACAACTATGTATCACTTTATATCACAAACATTTTGGTGTGAGAAATGTTGACACTTTAATCGAATATTGTCATGAATATCAATTATGCCCTGTTCAACTTTATGTCAGTAATGTGCGCCCACGTACACAAATTGTGTTTCTGATATATAATATGTATCAGAAACACACTTGAGGGTGTTAGTACTTATTCATCCTATACTCCCCTCTCTCACCACAGGGCTTCCAGCCAAAGACTATTCGTTAGCATCACATGCTGCAGTCAACAATAACAATACATGGCAGTGTGTGACTGAAAACACTTAGTTTTCACCTCTATGCACCGAGTCTTCTTGAATTTCGGTCAGATTAAGATACTGTAAACAATAAAATATTTTGACTTTTGAATAAGAAGACTTAAGTTATTAAGTAATTGAAATCCAAAGAAGAAAAAAACAACATACATGCATAGAAGGCACTGTAGCATTTAAAACACAGTAAAGTACATTCAAGTTTACTGAACCAGGATGTTTAAAGGAGTACAATAAAGACTGACTATCTATCATTTGGAATTAAGAAGTTATTTACAATTCTCATCACTTTCTCCTGCTATAATCCTCATTACACTAAGACATCAGTGTCTAGCACAGAAAACAATTCATTTCATTACAATGGGTCTCTATTCTTGACATAGTTAAAAGCTTAAATCCAGGAAGTCAGGCTAAAAGATAAAACAATCAGAATAGATTTTTTTTTTCATTTTTAATTTCAATTAATCAAAGCATGTTAGACTGGAATTCTATACCTTTATAGAACTTTCAGGATGTTTATAGATTGATCAATTGGAAATTTACATTTAAGCATGCAACAATTACTTCAGATAGCAAAGTTTCAAATTTTATTCTTCTTTACCATGTAGATTTTACATTTCTTGTTTTATAGTGTTTCAATCTTTAATTGACATTATAACAAACATCTTTTTTTATTCTTACATATGTGATTTTTAGACAAGGTTGGGGTATGCTCAAGCTGTTCAATGCCGAACATTTGATTAACTCAAATATTCTGTTTCTTTATTACAAAATGCACACCAAAAAGAGAGTTTTTGTGTCCTAAGTTTAGGACACCCTGCCCAGCTTGCATTATCGTTTGTCCATTACAGGTAAAAATTGTAATTCAAGTCTTAACAAAATACCTCAACATACACATCAATAGCATTTTATTCTATGGGTTTTGCTCATTGATGAAGGCTGCATGAACTTAGTTTCAAGTTAAGTTGATACCACCACAACTCAAAGGTAAACAACGCTAACAATAAACTTTACCCGGTATAAGACAGAGGATGGGATAAAAAGACCAGAAAACTTAATATGCTTCTATACTCCTGTAGGCAGTAATTGTTTTTTAATATATGTATGTAAAACATGGTGAAATGAATCCATTATGTAAGAACAAATCCAGTATCTGATCACATTTATTCCAGGTCTTTACAAGTTTTGTTAATGGATCAATATAACGCATAGTGACAAACACCTCAGAGACTCCAGAATGATGATCAATCACAAACAAAGTGACAACTCGCCTGTCGTTTTTCCCTGGATACTATATACAAGAACGATGAACTTGATCTTAATTTCCTTTACATTTGATATTAGTCCGGAATGGGCATCATGTATTTGTATGTTGATTGTAGTTTCGTTTCCTTGACGTCAAATAATTTTATCAATATCATAATAGCTACTATTATTTGAAGTGATTACCATGTTTACATAATGGATGCCGATATTTTAAAAATTATCTGTCATCTTTATCAATTCTAGACTAAATGTTGCTTGTCAGGCACTTGGTAGAAATTTAAAATCTAACAGTAACAATATAGAAATAGTTGGGGAAACATAAAAAGATATGATGTCGACAGTTGCACGATTTGTAAATTGATTTTAAATGTATTTATGAACTGAGGAGGCTCTAAATAGCAATTTCCTGAATCTTAGGGAAATTGTAAACAATGACAACAGACATCTCAAACCCTTTAAAACAATTGGATCTCTTATACCTTAGTCCACAACAGACATATATGTTCTCTCTATACTGTGTCCCAACAGGATACTTTTAAATTTGGTAGAAGTTGACAAATACCCAACAGAATTTAAATTATTCACTTATCCTAATCTTTGATGTTCAGAGTGTCATCTATCAACATAAAATAGCCCAAAACAATTATAGGAATAGATTTTCAAATAAATGAGAAATTTTTATACATTCATGTAAGTTCATTAATTGGTAGACTTTTCATCTAAATGAAGAAAATAATGTGATTTTATCTAATTACAAATACAGAACAATTCAACGTAAACCATTTAGGGGAAATAACTCCAATAGTTAGATTTTAATATTAAAGAATGTATTAATTTTTCTATTTTGTATTGTAGTTATAAGGAAAAAAAGCACAGTGATCCCATGTTTTGGTTAAATTTTTAAAAAAACATGAGAACTATTTCATTTCAAATTTGTCATTTTATTTTCTTTCTATTTACATAATTACTGTTATTTTCACTGAACAATTCTTACAAAATGTGTCACTTTTCCACAACCTGTAGCTTGGTTAAATTATTCATTAAGCTACCAATTTTAAACAAGGTAAATACTTTATAGTACAGCCCGAAGAATGCCCTCAGATTTGAGGGAATCTCAAATTTCACAACTGATTACCTTCACAGTTTGAAGTCTTTGTAATTTATATATCACTCTTCCCAATAAACTGACCACAGATGTTAGCATAGCTTATCTGATAAGAAAGTCAGCATTTTGACATTTTCTGTCTTTACTTGAAAAATAAATATTTCTACTACATGTAACATTATCTATGTATGAATATTCTTCATAAGATTTTGACAATCAAAAATTTGATGAATTGTTAATATCTATTGACATGACCTCCCTTTCGGTTTTTTTATGAATTTCAGATTTTACATTTTTGAGTCATGGAGTTTATTCATTAAAAAAGGATGATTTTCTAGTATTTGGTCAAAAACTCAAAAATGCTTTCAGCAGTTCTCATGAAACTTTGGTGAATTGTTTATATCTATTTATTTAAGCTCCCTTTTGCTTTTTATAAATTTTATATTTCACATTTCTGAGTTATGAGATTTTATTCATAAAAAGGGGTGATTCTCCAGTTTTCAGACAATAACCTTAAAGTGCATTGACCAGTTTTTATTAAACTTTGTTATTATATCTATTGAGATAACCCCCCTTTTTTCCTAAATTTCTGATTTGACATTGAGAAGTTATTGAACTGTATTCTTGAAAACTGTAAGGCGTACCATGCACTACAATCATGGTGCAGCTGTTTATTAATGTTATGCCCCACCTGCGATAGTAGAGGGACTTTATGTTTTCTGGTCTATGCGCTCGTTCGACCGTTCGTCCCGCTTCAGGTTAAATTTTTAGGTCAAGATAGTTTTTGATGAAGTTGGAGTCCGATCAACTTGAAACTTAGTACACATGTTCCCTATGATATGATCGTTCTAATTTTGATGCCAAATTCGAATTTTACCCCAATTTTATGGTCCAATGAACATAGAAAATGATAGTGTTAGCGGGGCACCCCTGTACTGTGGACACATTCTTGTGGTTAGTTTTCATTTTAAAGCATCTCCAAGTGCTGGATTTTTTCGCTGTGTTAAAGATCCATTGGTGGCCTTCATCCGTTTTTCTGCTCTTTTGTCGGGTTGTCTCTTTGACACATTCCCCATTTTCATTCTCAATTTTATTTCATATTTCAACTTATTTTCTCTTATTTGTAGCGTTTGATCTCACTCTTTTCAGTGAGATATACCAGTAAAAGCGGTTTATATACATATTGCCCCTCTATTCAGTGGAAAATAGGGGGGGGGGGGGGGGGGGGTGAATAGAATTAGGTAATATATGGATTGGTCCTGGACCGGATTGATTTCAATATAGCAATATAGTCCCAATAAGTGAAGCCAAAGTCGAACCATTTTGAAGTACTACATATAGGTTAGGGATGCCTGATGAGGATAGGTCTAGGTCTACGTGACCATTACTGAAACACCTCCTTTAAAATAGTATTAGATACACGGACCAGATAATGATTTCTATTCCAAAAATACACACACAATAAATACACTACAAGCTTGCAAGTGGGAATTTAAAAAAAAATCTTTACATAAATGCTAAAAAAATGTATTCCATAACAACTTTTTTTAACAAGAAATAAGTATCCTTCACTGAATATACCAGCTTCATGCACATGAAAAATGGAATTAATTACGAAGGATTACAATAAGATAGACTGGATTGGTCCTGGAGCTGATTGATAATATTATAGTAACATTGACATGTTTTATTAAAACATATCAATTAAATTTAAAATATTCATCATAGCTATTCCAAATTAGCTGCAGAAATCCTACAGAAAAATTAAATTTAAATATTTTTTTATTGAATTTTTGATGAAAACATTGCAAAAATGTGATTTTTTTTTCATTAAAAAATGTCTTGACTATAAGAATATTTTGTAGACAAGAATATAAAATGTATTTAGTGTAGAGGATATGGAAATTGAATAATCTTGACCAGCTGACCATCTGTGTTCATTTGATAACATCAGTGGACACCAACTGTGAGAGAAGCACTTAACCTAATCATTTAATTGCTTGTATAAACAATTAATTACATGGTTTCAATGTTGAATATCAGGGAAAATCCGGGCTGTTCTCTAAAGTATAAAAGTGCTTTTGACATTGTTCAATGCTATCAAGAAGATTATCATGTCATATATGATAATAGCACATCATGATCATTAACCCACATTCATTCAATCCAATTTGTTCAATTCCCAAGACATAAACTGAATTCTGTTACAATGTGAAACAAGCTTCAAATATGCTATAATGATTTGCTTTTACAGGAAATCTCATTTTCAATGCTTTAAAATATTAACTTATATTTATTCTATGAGATCTTAGTGTTTTTAAAATATATGCAAACCAAGGATCATTGTTGTAAGTGGCCAATGGACAAAAATTCCAAAAGATTCTTTGCAGCTTGAATTAATCTCGTCACACAGACTAACTGCTGAAATCTTTATAGGCCATAATACCTAAACAAATTTACAAATATCAAACTAGGTATAAATTGTTAACTTTGGTTTGTTTTGTGTAATTATTCCCATGAAAGGGAGATAATGTTGGAGCAAATATATAGTTTATATCACTGAAGGAAGTTATCTCTCAATCAAACATTTTGTGTGCCTTAGAAATAGACTGTGGATTCATTCATTTTCGTGGGTACCAATTTTCGTGAATTAAGGAAAACTTACATGTTTGTTGATATTTAATTTTCGTGGTTTTGCCAAAGTCTGCATACAAGCCTATAAAAAATTTGTTATTCAATGAACATTTAATTTCGTGGTTCACCTGTACCCACGAAATCCATGAAAATTGGTATCCAATAAAAAATAGTGAATCCACAGTAGTTCAACTACAGTATTACTAGTCTGTCACTCTGAGGTATCCTGCATGTTGCAGGTGTTTTCGACTTCAATTATAATTGACCAGAATGTCATTTTTCCTGCTTAAGATTGGCTTCCTATTCCTAACCATCATGGTCTGGTCACCAATTATGCTTGAAGAAGTTTTCATTCCCTATCAATGGGCTAAAATTTTCGCCAAGTTGAAAAGTTTGATGAAAACTTTTGAATTGATTCTGCAACTATGAACAAATAAAATTTGGCCTTCGAATAATTATACAGTGCATTGAAGCCTCTTGCAAAAGCATCATGTCAGTATAAATAATCAGTTTACAGAATATGCAAATAAAATCTTTAAAACAGTACTCAGTAAAATGTTTATTCAATCCTACAGTAAAATCTTGTTAAGATTACACCATAAAATCAACATACTTTTGAAACTACATTTATTAATACTTTTCAATGGTACTTCAAATATTTAATCAAAATAAAAAAGTACTAAAAATATAAAGCTAAATACAACACAAAAGTAAGTCAAAAGTGCATGCATGATGTCTTAAAAGTGCAGACAGTTGACAAGTAAAAACATTACATGGATCAATAAACATCAACTTAACAGCTTACAAATCAGCTTTTCTAGGATAAATAAAATGCCAACAAATGCCAGAGACATGAACACACACAAAGTTTTGTAGAAAAAAGAGGATAAAATAGCATTAAGCTTAGTCTTTGTTAGCTTAGCATAGAAAAATAGATACAAGAGGTTTATTCAACATAATTAAAACCGCTTTTAATGTTTGTCTATGTGACCCATTTGTGTATAAAATAAGTCACTATGCTAAAAGTTGAACGTTGTGTTTGATTTATTTTAAGTGCAATTATTAAACTAGAGGCTCAAAGGAGACTGCTCATGAGAGTGGAATTACCATGAGTTTCTTCAGGATCTTTCAGTTGATGTTCAAACTGAATCAAAGTTTCCAAAAAGACTATTTTTGTGATAATTTATCTTGTGGTCAGCTGCAGTCACAAAGTAATGCTTTTACAAATAACAAACATGTAAATCAATAGTACAAGTGACATGTAATTGCAAACAAAAAAACACCATAACAAGAGGCTGTCACAACGACAGCAAACCGGATTTATTAACATTTATTTGTGTCCTGGCTATATCACAAGAACCATTACTGATGAATGGTGAAAGTGAAAATCGTCAATATCAAATTTGACCTCCATTTTGTCATCAGTATCAACATATTAAAATTTGAAAAGCTTAGATTGAATGGTTCATGAGTAAATGCAACAACCTGAATGGAAACGCCATTTTACGATCTTTCAAGAACCATAACTCCTGAACGGTAAAAGTTAAAATCGTCATTATTGAACTTGACCTCTATTTTGTCATCAGTAACAACATATTAAAATTTCAAAAGCTTTGGTTGAATGGTTCATGAGAAAATGCACGGACACGACGGGAAAAACCATTTTTCAATCTTTCAAGAACCATAACTCCTGAACGGTAAAAGTCAAAATCGTCATTATTGAACTTGACCTCCATTTTGTCATCAGTAACAGCATATTAAAATTTCGGAAGCTTTGGTAGAACAGTTCATGCATAAATGCACGGACACGACTGGAAACTCCATTTTTCAATCTTTCAAGAACCATAACTCCTGAACGGTAAAAGTCAAATTCGTCATTATTGAACTTGACCTCCATTCTTTCATTAGTAACAACATATTAAAATTTGGGAAGCTTTGGTAGAACAGTTCATGCGTAAATGCACGGACAACTCCATTTTCCAATCTTTCAAGAACCATAACTCCTGAACGGTAAAAGTCAAAATCGCCATTATTGAACTTGACCTTCGTATAGTTGTCAGTAATAACATATTAAAATTTTAAAAGCTTTGGTTGAACGGTTCATGAGTTAATGCACGGACATCATTTGATTGCCGCCCCCGCCCGCCCGCCCGCCCGCCCGCCCGCCCGCCCGCCCGCCCGCCCGCCCGCCCGCCGTACATCCCCAAATCAATAACCGACATTTTTGTCACAAAAATCCGGTTAAAAACTGTAGATAACATTTGAGGGACCAAATCAGAAAAAAATTATGCATGGATTCTCTGTAACCAGTCTGACCTGTTGGTCAATCATACTGCAGATAAAATATGTAGGAGCATATTTCCAACAACTGGAATTAAAATAGAATAAGAGGTAGATAAAAAAATATCTGCTCAATATTTGATTCAATGGGTGCAACCCAACCAGAAACCAGTCATATTCATGGAATTGACAAAGGAAAGTCATCTGGAGCGCAACACACAGTGTGTTAATTCATAACATGTCCTTTTGTTAACTACTGTCAATTGTAAATATCCCAGTATTTTTTTCTTTATATTTTTTAAACTTAAGCTTTACTGCATCATATCTGATGTGGTCACAACGTAATTACAGTGTTTTGAGCAACCCAGTGCAACTCAACAGGTATATTCAATAAATGGCATATTCATCAAATAACTTTAAACAACTTTTAAATAAGGATGATTCTAATATAAGAGGACCTGAATCCACAAGGTGGTGCATTGGTAAATAAATGATCATCAGTTTTCTGTATTTGTCCATTTATATCTGTTTTTATCTCTAGGAATTATAAAAAAATCAACATCAAACTTGCTTATTTAGAAGCCCACAGCACATTTCAAGCCCTGAGTACATGATTTATAATGACCACGAAATATTTCCATAATTTTATGATACAACACAGATATTCACTTTTCATTTCTATATGCATTAATATTGTGAACAAAAGCAATAAATCAGCATTTATCCATAACAAGTAGTGACAGAAATCAATGTCTCTCACAAAACAGAAATCAATTCTGGTGAAACAAACACCCTAAAGACCATCAAATCATTGGCTTTACCTCCTTAATGGAGATCACAGGTAAACATAAATCTTTCTGGACACCAACTGTATTTGGCTAGATTAGATTTGTACATACCATTTGATTGAAATAGTTCCTGTTAATTCGTTTAACGCATCATAAATGTAAATGTATGTTCTCTTACATGGCCTGTTATCAAGTTCAGTATAAGTTTCTCTGAATATAATGAAATTTCTTTATAAGGTATTCGTTAAAGTCAAGCACTGGAATACTTGTATCATGGTTCTTTTATGTGTGCAGGACAGTATTCAACTAGGGATTCACTGATACTTTGATTCCCTTATTCTTTAGTCCTCCCTTAATCTTATTCTCAATTTTATTTCAAGAGATCGTTGACTTTCCTCATTTACAAAAAATGTATGTAAACAATCTCTTTATTCTTTGAATGCGATTCAATCGAGCGTTTTGTTAGGTGAGTAGTTTGTAAATCCATCTTTCACACTTATCTAGCAGTCAAATGAAATTAGTTTGTAACTCAACTTTAACAACGTTACAAAACTCTGCGGTACTTTAAAAAGAATTTCTAATGCCTCTTTTTTTTGCTAAGTGCTTGTCTAATTCCTATTATCAACTACACTTTGATATAGTAAGTATTGCCATTCACTTTATATTTATTGAAAACCAACAAAATTTTAAGATTTCAATGAATGCTCGTTCTTACTTTGTATATCATGGTTTGGTAGAATTGCTACTTATTACCAAGACAACATTGGTATTGGATAAATTTTTATATTATATTGATCATTCATTTAGTATGTTTACTTAAACTAAGTCTCAATGGTCCCTTTAATACTTCTTTTTTAAGTTTTTTTTCCCCGACAGAAATCGATGAATTTGTCAAGCCTTCATGGAATTTTATGAAACTTGGACGAGAACTACAAACTGTGATTCAAATTTTTTGAAAAAGAAAACAACACCAAGGTTGTATCTCTCAATATAGAAACCTTATAAAAAGTTCAGGTTTTGAAGCATATTAGTCATTAGTCATTAATATTATCACTTATTTTGTAATCTTTTTTTTACTACAAATGTTCAATCAAAGAAAAGCAAGACAAAAATGTTTATTTATAGAATGGTTGGACAAAAAGACCTGCGTTCATTCATATCTTTTATAAAATACAGACAATTTACAGTTTGACATATTATTTGGAGATCTGTCTTAATTGTTGTAAACTGTATGCTGCTTTCTCAATGTCTTTGGGTTACTTATAATGTTAGGGTTGCTGTCTCTCTGATGCATACCCCACATCTACTTCTATTTATAGATAAGTTGATTGCAATATAGCTAGAGTCTGGGTATAAATATACAAACGTCTTTGTTAACTTTTAAGAGGACATGAATATTTAGATTAATGTGCATTTTGTCTCTGGTGACATTTAACTCTCCTTCATCTTGTCTAACCTAAATATGATATTGAACAATCAATCTGGATTTAGATATCTAATTAAAAAAAAAGTAATAAAATATTGTAAATCATCTATAACTCATTTTAATAAATCTGGTGAAGTAATTTATATGCTCTTTCATCCTATTGTCACAGGTGGTATAAAAGAGATTTACAAACATGAATTATTCAATATATATTCTATCATAATTACTATTTATGCTAAGCTTAGGGTATGATTGATATATTGCTGGTTCTAAAAAAGTATCTTGGACTAACTATTAATCATAACAAATATGCCAGAGCAAATAGTTCTGATAACAGAATGTTTCATTTTTTATAAGTTCTGGCCACTTGCTTCTTTTAACATCTATTTCTAAGTCATACCACTTTCTAAACTAAAATTGAGAAAAGTTTTCCACCAAACAACTCCATTAAAATGTAACATATTGAATTCTAATGATTCATTTTTTACAGAAACCAAAAAATAAATTTCATCATACTGCTGATTGTGAAATCCTATGAAAATTATGCAATCTTGGCATTCACATCATGGGATATTGACACAAGAAAACCTTCACCATACATCATAATGATATATGTGAGCTTCCCCAGACAATAGCACTGCCATAAGAGAAACTTCCATATGTTACTCTACAGGCTCAAGTTACTATATTAAGTATGCAAGATAAAACTGGTTCAGCAAAGAGGAATCAATCTTAATACATGTTAATCTATTTTAAACCAGACATAACAATGTCCTGAAAAACAGACTGCAACCTTGATAAAACATGCTTGTAAAAAGGACTACAGTAGACTCCACCTAATAGGAAATCGGATAAATGTATATATTATATCAGGCGCTAAGTTAATGAAAGAATACGTGGATAGATTTTTTTGGGGCTTACCAGGTACTTTTATATTTCATTTATCTAATGTGAACACTGCAAACAAACTCGTTAAAAGACGTTGTATATGATTGAGAAGGCAACTGGACATTTCACCCTAACAAAATTGAAAGGTATCAATACAGCAAACTCGAATAATATTCAAAAACTTTCTATCTCCTATTAAAAAAAAGATTCTACATTAGTGACTGAAACGCCTTTGTAGTCTGTTAATTGTTTACCCCTTGATCTTATAAGCATCATTGATTAATACTTAATTTGTGAGGCAGTAAAGACTAGTAGTCTTTAGGTCATTTGTGATATTTAGTTTTTGTATCATTAGCATAAACTTCACATCTTTTTGTATAAAAATCATACAAAAGATTTGAAATAGAAATTGAATTAAATGACTCTTAATTTCAATTGGAAACGTGTTACTTATAATGTATTAGTATGGCGTTCATTATCACTAGACTAGTATATATTTGTTTAGGGGCCAGCTGAAGGATGCCTCCGGGTGCGGGAATTTCTCGCTACATTGAAGACCTGTTGGTGACCCTCTGCTGTTGTTTTTTATTTGGTCAGGTTGTTGTCTCTTTGACACATTCCCCATTTCCATTCTCAATTTTACTTGATTTAAATGTTATTTAGAATTTTCAATTTTCTGATTGGAGAAATAACAAGCTTAAAGTCATATGAAACGAGTGAGTGGTGAAAAATAATGTTTATCAAATTCTTGAACCAATGCATGTATATATCATAAACTTATTCCTCTGTGCACGAATTTCCTATTTTTTACGCAAATATATCATTTAACCGTCAATTTTTTTCTCTCTGTCTGTTATGATATAACAAATATGGCTGCTCATTAAATGCCGTGTTTTGAAGCCGAAGTTTACCGATTGTCATCTTATAGTAAACAAATAACAAAAAGCATGGGTATTGAGCACGTGTTTAACATGTACAATCAGATAATTGTTTATTTTAATGACAGATCCATGCGTATTGTAACCACCGGATTTTTACGAGGAGGGTTACGCTCAGGTCACTATGCAAACGGAAAATATGTCGGCAAATTGCTTCCTAAAGGAAGCAATTAAAAATAAGTAAACTTCTTCTAAATGTGAACAAATTAAAGAATTTTCCTCAGAAAAAAGTATATGTACATAAGTTGTATAATGAAAACTATCCATTTAGTTATAAAAAACATATGCATAATTTTTTTTTTAATTTGAGGTTTCTTATGCCTAAGTTTTCATATTCAAATACTGGTATGATTGCCAAAGTGACAACTATCTACCAGAGTTCAAATGAAGTGAATAAAAGCAGTTATAGCAACCATAAGCTAGGACCTCAACAATGAGAAACCCATACCATATAGGTCAGCTAAATAAGGCACAGGCATGAAAAATATGAAACATTATTCAAACAAGAAAACTAATGGCCTTATTTATAACAATACAATTTCAAAAACAAATACAACAGACATGATTCCATGTTCTATAATAACTAAGATAAAATGTCACCTTCAGGATTTTCACATTGTTTCATTACTTAGTTCAATCATGTGAGAGTAATATCAAAAATATTTTCCAATAATTTTATTACTGTTTATCTAATGTTAATATGGCGATGATAAAGTTTTAAAATCCATTTATACAAACTTGATCAACTGTTTAAAGGCTTCCATCTGACACGTAAACTGAAATCTAAGTTAGACATTATGAAGATTCTGATTTGCACAGGAAATGAAAAAGCACTACAGAAAAGTTATAATTTGCAGAAGAAAATGATTCTTCCAATATCACGATTTTATTGGAATAATATGCTTTAGGTTTAATCAGTTTTACCATCATGCAATTGCCCAACGATTATTGATAATATTTTTGTAAACTGTTTAAACACCCACTTTAATGATTTCATCTGCGATTACAATGCATTAGCCTAATCAGAAATATCACTAGCAATTAACATCTGAAGTTTAATGATCCATATTTCTGTTAAGGAAACAAACTCAGGAGACTTATAGGTTATAAGTAATCAGGGATTATTTTCGAAAAAAACCCACCAAAAAACCTTAGATTTTCTCCCCCATGGTTTTTCCTTTACTTTTATTTTTGAAATGAAATAAATTTTTGATGAATTGGGCAAGTTTATTTGCATATGTAACAAGAAAACAACTGACTAAACCTTTGATCTATATGACCAGGAACCAGAAAAACAACTGACTAAGCCAATGATCTATATGTCAAAAAACCAGAAAACAACTGACTAAGCCGATGATCTATATGTCAAAGAACCAGAAAACAACTGACTAAGCAGATGATCTATATGTCAAAGAACCAGAAAACAACTGACTAAGCTGATGATCTATATGTCAAAGAACCAGAAAACAACTGACTAAGCAGATGATCTATATGTCAAAGAACCAGAAAACAACTGACTAAGCAGATGATCTATATGACAAAAAACCAGAAAACAACTGACTAAGCCAATGATCTATATGTCAAAGAACCAGAAAACAACTGACTAAGCCAATGATCTATATGTCAAAGAACCAGAAAACAACTGACTAAGCAGATGATCTATATGTCAAAGAACCAGAAAACAACTGACTAAGCCAATGATCTATATGTCAAAGAACCAGAAAACAACTGACTAAGCTGATGATCTATATTTCAAAGAACCAGAAAACAACTGACTAAACTGATGATCTATATGTCAAAGAACCAGAAAACAACTGACTAAGCAGATGATCTATATGACAAAGAACCAGAAAACAACTGACTTAACTGATGATCTATATGTCAAAGAACCAGAAAACAACTGACTAAGCAGATGATCTATATGACAAAGAACCAGAAAACAACTGACTAAACTGATGATCTATATCACAAAGAACAAGAAAACAACTGACTAAGCAGATGATCTATATGTCAAAGAACCAGAAAACAACTGACTAAGCTGATGATCTATATGTCAAAGAACCAGAAAACAACTGACTAAGCCAATGATCTATATGACAAGGAACCAGAAAACAACTGACTAAGCAAATGATCTATATGACAAAGAACCAGAAAACAACTGACTAAGCCGATGATCTATATGACAAAGAACCAGAAAACAACTGACTAAGCCAATGATCTATATGTCAAAGAACCAGAAAACAACTGACTAAGCAGATGATCTATATGACAAAGAACCAAAAAACAACTGACTAAGCAGATGATCTATATCACAAAGAACAAGAAAACAACTGACTAAGCTGATGATCTATATGTCAAAGAACAAGAAAACAACTGACTAAGCATATGATCTGAATGACAAAGAACCAGAAAACAACTGACTAAGCCAATGATCTATAAGTCAAAGAACAAGAAAACAACTGACTAAGCATATGATCTGAATGACAAGGAACCAGAAAACAACTGACTAAGCAGATGATCTATATGACAAAGAACCAGAAAACAACTGACTAAGCCGATGATCTATATGACAAAGAACCAGAAAACAACTGACTAAGCCAATGATCTATATGTCAAAGAACCAGAAAACAACTGACTAAGCAGATGATCTATATGACAAAGAACCAGAAAACAACTGACTAAGCAGATTATCTATATCACAAAGAACAAGAAAACAACTGACTAAGCTGATGATCTATATGTCAAAGAACAAGAAAACAACTGACTAAGCAGATGATCTATATGTCAAAGAACCAGAAAACAACTGACTAAGCTGATGATCTATATGTCAAAGAACCAGAAAACAACTGACTAAGCCAATGATCTATATGACAAGGAACCAGAAAACAACTGACTAAGCAGATGATCTATATGACAAAGAACCAGAAAACAACTGACTAAGCCGATGATCTATATGACAAAGAACCAGAAAACAACTGACTAAGCCAATGATCTATATGTCAAAGAACCAGAAAACAACTGACTAAGCAGATGATCTATATGTCAAAGAACCAGAAAACAACTGACTAAGCAGATGATCTATATGTCAAAGAACCAGAAAACAAATGACTAAGCAGATGATCTATATGACAAAGAACCAGAAAACAACTGACTAAGCATATGATCTATATGTCAAAGAACCAGAAAACAACTGACTAAGCAGATGATCTATATGTCAAAGAACCAGAAAACAACTGACTAAGCATATGATCTATATGACAAAGAACCAGAAAACAACTGACTAAGCAGATGATCTATATGTCAAAGAACCAGAAAACAACTGACTAAGCAGATGATCTATATGACAAAGAACCAGAAAACAAATGACTAAGCAGATGATCTATATGTCAAAGAACCAGAAAACAACTGACTAAGCAGATGATCTATATGTCAAAGAACCAGAAAACAACTGACTAAGCATATGATCTATATGACAAAGAACCAGAAAACAACTGACTAAGCAGATGATCTATATGTCAAAGAACCAGAAAACAACTGACTAAGCTGATGATCTATATGACAAAGAACAAGAAAACAACTGACTAAGCAGATGATCTATATGACAAAGAACCAGAAAACAACTGACTAAGCAGATGATCTATATCACAAAGAACAAGAAAACAACTGACTAAGCCGATGATCTATATGACAAAGAACAAGAAAACAACTGACTAAGCATATGATCTGAATGACAAAGAACCAGAAAACAACTGACTAAGCCATTATGATCTAAATGAAAAGGAAATGGAAAGCAACGACTAAAGCAATAATCTAAGTGACCAGGAACCGGAGAATAATTGACTAAGCGAATGGTCTTTATGTCAAATTACTAGAAAACAATCGACTTAGCCCTGGGTTTTAATGACAAACAATTTGTAACAACTTAAATGTTAATGAAAAAGGGACCCCAAGACCAAAAAATTATAACCCAAAGTCAAACTTATTACAATTGGTAGCACTCATACATATCCTGTTCTTTTTTTATGTATAACCAACATTTTCTTTTAATCCTTGTGAATATATTTTAGTGTTGTAGCAATTTGATGCAAATACGTGTTGATACTCCTATATTAAAAGCAACATCCTTAGCAATCTAAGTACAATTGAGTCTGAATATCTTAACCTACAACGTGTCAATCATTATTCAAATAATGCACTATAAGCACCATCTCTCTGATAAGCAATAAATTTTCATCACTGATTACAAACTACTTGAACAATTTGTTTGCTGAAATGTCATAAGCTGTCTTTTCCCATTAAATGACAAACTTGAGAAATTGGATCTTTTTTATTTTTTGTGTTGCAGAACCATAAGAATGTTTGAACCAAACAAGAGTACAGTAATAGGGAATTTAATAATAGCGCTGCAATCAAAAACATCATGTTTCTGTCAAACAACTAAATAAATTGTGCAAACACGACTCTCCTTTGTAATTTTCAATAATACATTTGTATGGCTGAAAAATTAGTATTTTTATTATTCACCGACTATCTTTCACCTTCATGAAAAGATTATCCCAAAAATCAATTGATGAAACGACTTAAGAGCGCAACAAACTCATGTCTCAAAGGAATTTCGATAGAATTAATTGATGATGCCGTGACCAAATAATAAATATATCCAATTCTTACTCTGGAAGACGTAATCACTGTCTAAAGTTAATTCCAATAGTATCCACTATGGCCAAGATGAATGATACTGATAGTAAGGATTTCTTTTCTTCTTTCTTTCTATAGCAGTCAGTGTCTTTAACATGCTCCAAACATTGCTTGTTATAACACTACCAAATACGGAATACTGTAAATTCAGAAATTATTGCAATTATGTCATTTTAGACTAAAATGTCATTTTAATTTTTGCATTACATGTATTGACAAAAATTCTTTTTAATTCATATGAAAAAAAAATAAAAATGCGACTTTAAATTATTGCAATTATCAAAAAAATAAAAATGCGACTAAATTATTGCAATTATCACCATGTCACATTTTTTACAATAATAAAAGTATTGCAATAATTTCTGAATTTACAGTAAAACTCTTGTTATCTGGTAAATGCCTTTAAAATTGGAGTCACCCTTTAAATGCTTTAGTTCATGATTTGTGTTAAAAATAAGTTCATCTTGTAACATTTCAATATATTATGAACAATTAATCAACTGAAATTACTGTTAAGAAGAAAGATCCCATATTTACTGACATTACTGATTTATCATGTCTTAAAACAATACAACGAACAGTAGGAATTCATCAATGAGACAGCAAGCAAATAAAGAAAGGCAAGAAACAATTATAACATATATAAAGATTTATAGCCTTCTTTGATAACAAATTGTTCAAGGACCTTGCGCAATTAGTTATGGAACAATAGAAAAGAAAAAAGTAAATATTTTCTTTAACTATTATTGTATACAACTTTTATTTTTAAATCCTATAAAAGATGTAATTTCAAAGTTTCTTTCTTATGTAAGAAAATGTTCAATAGTAGAAGTGGCCATCTTGAATTCCAAGTAAGAACTCTTAAGTCATTATCTTCAGGGACCCACCAATGACTTATTGATGATAAAATGGAATAACTCTTTTAACAAGAGTGCACACGCTGAAATGTCTCACCTTCTATACTAATCATTGATATTATGGTGATAGTCCTAAGTATAAAGCTAAGCTTTATTACAACTGTCACATAAACTTAACATTAACCAAGATAACTAAACAAAGACCAATGAACCTTGAAAAAGAGGTCCAGGTCAGATGAACCATGCCAGGCAGACAGGTACAGCTAACAATGCTTCTATACAACATATATAGTTGACACATTACTTATAGTTTAAGAAAAATAGACCAAAACACAAAAACTTAACACTGTGCAATGAACCGTGAAAATGAGGTCACGGTTAAATAAAACCTGCTCGACTGACATAAAGATCATAAAATATTTCCATACACCAAATATAGTTGACCTATGGCATATAGCATTAGATAAAAAGACCAAAACTCAAAAACTTAACTTAGACCACTGAACCATGAAAATGAGGTCAAGGTCAGATGACATCTGCCCCCTAGACATGTACACTTAACAATCATTCCATACAACAAATATAGTAGACCTATTGCATATGGTATGAGAAAAACAGACCAAAACACAAAAATTTAACTATAACCACTGAACCATGAAAATGAGGTCAAGGTCACATGACACCTGCCAGTTGGACATGTACACCTTACAGTCCTTCCATACACCGAATATACTAGCCCTATTGCTTATAGTATCTGAGATATGGACTTGACCACCAAAACTTAACCTTGTTCACTGATCCATGAAATGAGGTCGAGGTCAAGTGAAAACTGTCTGACAGACACGAGGACCTTGCAAGGTACGCACATATCAAATATAGTTATCCTATTACTTATAATAAGAGAGAATTCAACATTACAAAAAATTCGAACTTTTTTTTCAAGTGGTCACTGAACCATGAAAATGAGGTAAACGACATTGGACATGTGACTGACGGAAACTTCGTAACATGAAGCATCTATATACAAAGTATGAAGCATCCAGGTCTTCCACCTTCTAAAATATAAAGCTTTTAAGAAGTGAGCTAACGCCGCCGCCGTAGCCGCCGCCGGATCACTATCCCTATGTCCAGCTTTCTGCAACAAAAGTTGCAGGCTCGACAAAAATTCAGTTTTTTTTACACACAACAAATGAATAGGTCTTAGCACAATCATAAAATTTCGGAAGTTATTCTTGCTGACAAATGTGTCCATTTCAAAATCATTGTTGAACTATTTTGCATTTTTAAATCATCACATAATTTCTGAATTTACAAGAATCAGTTATTCATATATCTAAAACAATATTTCCTCAAAATACAGACCATCAATCTTGAAAATAAATTACAAATCATGTTTAAAGTCATATGAAACTGCAAAATAAAAAAGATTTGTAAGGGTTCCTCGGAACCCAGTGTCTCGCCTACTTTTACTGTAAATCACAGGCTCAACAATAATGAGAAAAAAATCAATAAAAATATTCCTCTTGATACTATCTTTTGATTGTAAGAAGCTTCTGTCCAAGTTTGGTAAATATCCAGGATAGTTTATGAATGTAATAAATGTTTTAAAAACTGCAGACTGTATGTAATGTTAACTGGAAGAAAAACTCAGTCCATTTATAAGTAAAATACAGATACACAGATACAAAATTTCCTTCTAGACACTAGATGTTGATCATAAACAAGCTTCTGTTTAGTTTGGTACAAATTAAAAATAGTATAAGAAAGTTATTAAAATTTTAATACTTTAACCACAGAGTGAATGTAATGTTTCCCGGCAAAAAAATTAAGTCCATTTAAAAGTAAAATACAGAAAAAACGGATTAATTTTTTTACAAAATTTACTTCTGGATACTATCTTAAGATCATAAACAAGCTTCTGTTCAAGTTTGGTACAAATTAAAAATAGTATAAGAAAGTTATTAAAATTTTAAAAACTTTAACCACAGAGTGAATGTTATGTTTCCCAGCAGAAAAACTAAGGCCATTTGAAAGTAAACTACGGAAAAAATGTAATTTTATTTTTACAAAATTTACTTCTGAATACTATCTTATGATCATAAACAAGCTTCTGTCCAAGTTTGGTACAAACCCAGGATAGTTTAAGAAAGTTATCAAAATTTTAAAAACTTTAACCACAGAGTGAATGTAATGTTTCTTGGCAGAAAAACTAAGTCCATTTAAAAGTAAAATACGGAAAAAATGTAATTTTGTTTTTACAAAATTAACTTCTGGATACTACTATCTTATGGTCATAAACAAGCTTCTGTCTAAGTTTAGTAGAAATCCAGTATAGTTAAGAAAGTTATTAAATTTTAAAAACTTTTATCACAGAGTGAATATTTGTGGACGTCGGAGGCTCGACAAAAATGAAGCATACATTATTTTTATAACTAAATGGCTAGTTTTTATTATAACAAGAGTGCACACACAGAAATGTCTCGCCTTCTTTACTAATCATTGATATAATGTTGATACTCCTAAATCTAAAGCTTTATTACGACTGTCACATAGACTTAACATGAATCATGAAAATGAGGTCAAGGTCAGTTGAACCATATACCAGGCAGACATGTACAGCTAACAATGCTTCCATACAACAAATATAGTTGACCTATTGCTTATAGTTTAAGAAAATAGACCAAAACACAAAAACTTAACACTGAGCAATGAACCTTGAAAACCAGGTCAAGGTCAAATAAAACCTGCACGGCTGACATATAGATCATAAAATATTTCCATAAACAAAATATAGTTGACCTATGACATATAGTATTAGATAAAAAGACCAAAACTCAAAAACTTAACTTTGACCACTGAACCATGAAAATGAGGTCAAGGTCAGATGACATCTGCCCGCTAGACATGTACACCTTACAATCATTCCATACAACAAATATAGTAGACCTATTGCATATGGTATGAGAAAAACAGACCAAAACACAAAAACTTAACTATAACAACTGAACCATGAAAATGAGGTCAAGGTCAGATGACATCTGCCCGCCAGACATGTACATCTTACAATCATTTCATACAACAAATATAGTAGACCTATTGCATAAAGTATGAGAGAAACAGACCAAAACACAAAAACTTAACTATAACCACTGAACCATGAAAATGAGGTCAAGGTCAGATGACACCTGCCAGTTGGACATGTACACCTTACAGTCCTTCCATACACCGAATATACTAGACCTATTGCTTATAGTATCTGAGATATAGACTTGACCACCAAAACTTAACCTTGTTCATTGATCCATGAAATGAGGTTGAGGTCAAGTGAAAACTGTCTGACGGGCATGAGGACCTTGCAAGGTACACACATACTAAATATAGTTATCCTATTACTTACAGTAAGAGAGAATTTAACATTGCAAAAAATCTGAACTTTTTTTTCAAGTGGTCACTGAACCATAAAAATGAGGTAAACGACATTGGACATGTGACTGACGGAAACTTCGTAACATGAGGCATCTATATACAAAATATTAATTGTTTAAAAAAATTGCTTCCAGTAAACAATTTGCCAAAATGTTTTCTGTATGCAGTGAACTCAGTGTAACCTTTCTCATAAAAATCTGGGGATCGCAATACTCATGAATCTGTCATTGAAATAAACTATTATCACATTGTACATGTTATACACATGCTCCATGCTTCTTTGTTAAATGTTTACTTAGGTGACAATCAGTAAACCGCCTTCCTGCAGCTTCAAAACATGGCAATTAATGAGCTGCCATATTTTCACAACATAACAGACAGAGAGAAACACAAATTGATGATTATACGATATTTTTGTGTAAAAAATGATAAAATTGTGCACAGAAGACTTAGTTTATGATATAATTATACATGTGTTGGTTCAAGAATTGGATAAACATTATTTTTAACCAGCCACTCCTTTTATATAACTACTTTAAACTTGCATGCCCATAAACATCTATATAATGTGCAATTAATTGTTTTTCAATGCTATATTATGTCTTCTTTCTGACTTAAAATATCTGCTTCATTTAACCAGGAAATAATTGTTTTTTTAACATCCTTAATGATTTCAACTGCTTGGTTAACAAAATAAGAGTAATTATTTATATAACAAGTACTCTAAATCTAATTAAAGGTCAACTTTCAGTATGGAAAAATATAAATATTTCATATTTCTTATAAAAATAACAAAAATGTGTCCATAGTACACAGATGCCCCATTCGCTCTATCATTTAAATGTTTAGTGGTCTGTGAAAATGGTGTAAAAACTATAATTTGGCATTATTATTAGAGAGATTATCATTATATCATAACGAACATGTGGACTAAGTTTCAAGTTGATTGGAATTCAACTTCATCACAAACTACCTTGCCCAAAAACTTTAAACTGAAGCGGGACAGACAGACAAATGGATGCATAGAAACATAATGCCCATAAATGGGACATAAAAATGTAGGTATCTTTGTATTTTCCTGAACAATTGACTCATTAGTAAAAGTAGTTGTTAACTCACATGTTCATTAAGATGTCTGTGGTCAGAACCTGATATAGTGGTTGTCTTTTGTTTCATCTTAATGTTTTTTATCCTTAAGGGAATTTATTATGGAAGACCTTTGATAGTCAGCAAAAATAAAAACCAATCAGTAAAAATGGCAATAAATTTTAAAATACATTAATAAAAATGCAAAATTAATACTAGAAATGCCCCACTCTCACAAATACATAAGAAAATTATACTTCAGTTCAAAAAATAAAAATGTATGTAAATCCAACTGCGCAATTCAATTTATTGACTATAACTCTGCAAGCTAATAGAAAGAATATGCAAATTTCAATCAAGAAATAGCTGAAACTTCCTTAATTCTTCCAATAAAACCATCAAATGCATTTCTCACTAATTTGAAATTCATTTCTCTAATTAGAGAACATGATATGCATCATCAGCTTATAAAAACATAAATTCAACAGCGAGAGAACAATATGCCAATATTGGAGTTTTTAACAAAAAATCAACTACCACATTATAAGTATTCCAATTTCTAGGTTAAATTTACAATCATAGCAATTCAAGAAAAAAAAATTTCTACAATAGCTATGTCATTATCTTAAAGAAATTGTAATGCAGTTTTCAGAAAGAACATTAGAGAGTATTTTATTAACTAGTTGAAATTAATCAGAAATTTCAAACTGACACATTACAAATGATTTTGAAGTTGAAAGTATTGTGATTAGTTTTCCCTTGATGTCATGCAAAGGCATTTATCAAGAATTTCAATAGTTTATAGAAAAAAAAACACAGAAGAGACTTGTTATCCAATCAAAACACAAGAGCTTGAAAGGGAGGTGCTGATTAGCTGCATAAATAAAGTTTTTGAGTCTTCCAAGGAAGATGTGTTTCAACTGCTGTCTCAAATAATAGACAGAAATGACAAACACACTCAAGTGTAGACAAACTGACTGGTAGTTAAAACATAAACAGTACCAATTTTACTGCACCAAATGGGAATAAGTCTTAACTGATGCTCAAGGCCCAATAATTAAAAATATAAAGTCTTATATATACAGACAACAAAGAGCTGGTCAAACCCAAAAAGGATCTAAAGCAAAGCCAAATGTAAACAAAGACATAAAAAACAAAATAATCTTTGCATGAGGGCGATATATTCCTTAACTTAAGATGATTTTATAACAGCAACTTTTAATGAAACAAGATGACAATTATCATACAATAATACAGGATTAATTCAACGAATTCAGTTAAAACTCAGTAAAGGAGATAGCAACTCAAAAACATGAGATGGCTACTGACTCAGGATGTTCTATTAACCCAGCTAGCATTAAAAAAATGTAATCCATCTTTGTTGTGCAGCCATTTTCACTTGAACAAATAAGAGTGTTGTATTGCTATTGGTAATGGAACTGTTTTAGAGATTATGTAGCTCATTTGGAGGTAAAAATACACATTTATCAAATTAAGCTACAGTGCCACCAGCCCTCATCAGTCATAATAATATCAACCACGAAATCTGTCATTCATAAATAATAATTTCAAAGTATCAATACCATTGATGGGATCAAAAGAATACAAAAGAGTCATGATATAAATATATCAATAACAGGCCATAAAAGCTTAGACCTGTTGTAATGTATTTGTACATCTTGTAGCATGGTGCTAGATTCTCCACCCACATATTATCACTGAACAGATGTTAAAGGCATGATAAAATTCCATTTACAACTTTTGATGCCTTATGTCTGCTGTATAACTGATATCGATGTGCAACATAACTATAATACTGATAAAATTTAATTATATTGTAAAAGGAGTAAGCGTTACTCACAAACATTGGAAATGGAGTTTTATTGGCAAAGCAATCTACTGGCCCACAATTTGTGTAAACATTTTAATTATTTAGTCATTTTTCCTGTTAAGCAGCTCCAAAGATGCAATAAAACTCTTTGATCATACCCAAATAAGTTCAAATCAATATTTTTGTTTACATATGGACAACATTCATCTGTATTTTCCAGTATAAACGAGAACTGCATAAAATTTAATAACAGGATAAAATGATAGATTGGGTTTACTGAAAAATCAATTATGAATTACTGAGTTGATAATCCAATAATAACTTGTTAATTGTTTTCGTATCTTTTTTCATATGGCAGGAGATTCGACTCATTTCTATTTTCTTAATATGATATTCTTTGAAGAAATTGTTTTTCTAATTGTAACCCATTAATATTTATAAGCTTATTTTGACATCAACAAGCTTAGATATAGTCAAATGGAAATGATGTGGGGTTTTAACAGAAAATTTCAGAGCTTGAGAGTAAATGCAGTCCTCTTGAAGCATATCTACTACAGATGGAAAAGACCTGTTATTATAGTTATCATACAAAATATTGTTCACAAGCTTAAAATGAACATGTAGAGCTATTAATAATAAAAGAGGAAAAAATTTAATACAGAAAACATTTAAAATTTAGGACCGACACACACAGACCTAAGAAAACATCATAACCGTATACTATCAAAGCTTGAACATAAAAAAATTAAACATTCAAAAATATGCAAGAGAGCACCAGGTAGGGATGTTCCATGAAAAAAAAACAAAAATTGGTAAAAAGTACAGACTGATGGAAATATATAGTTTTCTGATAAAACAAAACTTTCAAATCATTATATTTAAATGTAAGCTTTTTTTTACCAATCTGAGACACTATACCTTTTTACTTTTCTAATATGTAAAAAAAAAAAGGATTGTATGAGTTAAATTTCTTTACATAGCAAAAACCAAATGTGGAAATGTGTCCCGTTAACTACATAAATCAATGGCATCAAACCTTTTAAAGATTATACCAGAAACAAATGTCAAGCTTACTGAAGTTGGAACCATACCTTTATATATAACGTTGTTTACTTATGCTATATGGCTGCTGTCACGACATATTAGCTATGTGAAAGATTAGAAACCTGGGGTTCAACAAGTTCTATACATGACAGTGCATATTTGTTTTAATACAAGTCCAAAGATGGTTCAATAATAATATATTCAATAATTATCCAACATATTAACTGAATGAGTAATTTCATTTAAGCAAGCAATAATGGCTGGTATTCTTCAAAGAAAATGACTACTGTCAAGAACCGACTAGGGAATATATAATTTGAAATGCAATAAAAATAATTTCTGGTGTTTCATTGTAGAGCATTGACTGTTGCTATAGTTCATGTATAGAGACAAAAGAATTTGTTAGCACAAGATAATTTTTTGTGACATGTTCTGCTTCACAAATTACAATTCATATCAATAATAAAAGATGCCTATAGTCAGAAAATATCCCTACTGAGTTGAAAAGCAATAAAGTGCCTATTCAAAGTAAACTACAATGACAAACAACATGCAGTGATGTGTAAATTGTCATTATAATGTACATATTACCATTACTTTCGGCTTTTTGGCAGAGAAATTTTAATCTGTAGAGACAACAGCTCAAAAACACCATACATATTCTACCGAATAATAATCTTATGTGTTACCCTTCATTAGAATCAAACAGTGATAAAACAGAATTAAAAAAAGACCATTATAAAAGTTTGCACTGCCAATTGCACATTCAGCGAGAGAAAGCAGTCATAAGTACCACACATGGTCTGTTTTATATTTCAAGAGGTTGAGTGCAAAATAGTGTGCCTAGAAGGATAAAGAAAACATTTACTTTTGTCTGTAAATTGTTGATTATTCCCTTGACTGTACAATCTCAGGTGGCCCAAAAATACTAATGTTTTATTTTTTTTAAATTATATTTCAAAAGATGTTATCTAGAAACTAAAAGTCTGATAAATTTCCATAGATATAAGAAGATGTGGTACGAGTGCCAATGAGACAACTCTCCATTTAAGTCACAATTTGTAAAAGTAAACCATAAAAGATCAAAGAACGGTCTTCAACATGAAGCCTTCGCTTACACCAAACATCAAGGTAAAAAGGGCCTCAAAAATTACTAGTGTAAAACCATACAAAAGGGAAAACCAACATACAGTCTAATCTATATAAAATAAACTTTGTTACTTTATTCCAAAAAATTATTACTTTATAAAACATTTTTTGTTGTTGATATTAATGAATTCCTAATGAATTTGAGGCAAAAGCCTTCAGCCATTCACAGCTAAAATATTTTCTATTAAATTTAGATTAATATATCTTTGAAACAACTGTTTACAAAAAAAAGAATTTTAATCAGGAGCTTTTCAAAAGGCCTCAATTTTTTTTAAATGCCTTAAAATATTTTTCAAATATTTTATTTTCAAATATTTTAACATCAATTATATATTTTGAGAAGATAAATGTGCGTCTTCATACAGCAGGGAAGATTACTTAACTAATATGGAGATTTCGTCTACCTAGGGAACATATAATTTGTCATGTAGATTTAGTCTACCAAGGGAACATATAATTTGTCAAGTAATATCCTTTGCTGGCTGTTGCTTTGTTCAGAATCAGATGACAAAGGGATTTGTCACTAATGAGTAATCATTTCTGTTGATATTATTTTTTTTGATAAATTACACCTTATCTTTTAACAGGAAAATGCAATACAAAAATATGATAGAAATGGTGTTGTGTCTTTTGAGAAATTATTAAAAATTGTAGGCAAGTCACGATTCTAAACTAAAAGTGTCAGATATAAGTTTTTTTCAGATGAACCTTTTTTATTCCATTACAAATTCTTTTTGAAGCTTTGAATATAAATAAATACAATTAAAACAGCAGTATAAATATCAGAATATAAATTAAGTATCCATGAAAATAAGTATGATTATTGTATTTATTTCCTATTGAACTTTCAAATTCTGATAAAGGGTATGTCAGAAAAAAATTTGTTGTGTTTGTGATTGAGGGGGCATGTATAAAGCAGTGAATGCTGATTTAACACTGACGGTTTTCCCCTATTAGAAAGCTTGCTACCTATAACAAGACGACAGTAATGCCACAATCAATTTTGATCTTGGTTGCTTTAAGGGTTTTTCATCTATACAATTTTGAACTACTAGAACTGTATTAGGCAAATACTGAATTTTTTATGATGCTATTTTAGACTTATTTCTAGACTTTGTTTAATACTCCAGTATGGTAATATCAGCTATCAGATTCAGTCATAAAAACAGTCTTTAAGTGAACTAGTTTGTATAATGATTCATTTTATACATTGCTACGGGTCATATCTGACTCTATGTAATCTGTCTCTTCCATTAAGATCCAATATTGTTTGCTAAATCATCATCAACAAGTTGAGATGAGACTAACAGTGTCAATTAATACAGGTAGGACACTACACCATTGACTGCAATTATACCCCAGTAAATTACTTGGTCTTTTTCTATAACGGACAATAATCTTCTAAACTTGCAATTCCTTTGCAACAAATTGGTCTGAAGTGGATAAAATTACCATGTAATTCATGGCAAAAAGCTAAGTAGTACTTGGTCATTTTTACATACAGGGTACAATAAAAGTTGATCATGTTCATCTAAAAGAACCATTATAGTTTGACTGTAATTTGCCTATATCACGATAATGGTGGAGTATAACTATAATATGAACAAGAGGTAAATGATACCCTAAAACATAAATTCATCTAAATAAAAGTCTGATTCAAAAAGGGAAAACAAAAATATTACAGATGAAAAAGATGGCATAATATGGTAAAGATTCAGATAAATTTTCTATAATCCAAATGAGCAGCTCAGAAGCAATAGCAAATACAAAAGTGATTTAAGGCAAACAGACAGATTGAGAAAGATATCCCCTATAACACTATATACAACCTTCTTAAAATAATAAAAGCGGATGTGAATTATCAAACAATTGAGTTTATCCTAAAACATTAGGTAACAATATCCTAGGTGTAGGTTGATCTGCTTTACAGAGTTTGACATCACAATCTATTTCATGTGAAAAGTGTTATTGTTAGAAGACTGGAGGTTGCACTTTGTAAATACAGCTGTTTCTCAAACCAAGCCTTTTTTGGGGAGATTTAGAATATTCATAGAAAATTAATTTTATCATACATGTGATGGACTGTGAAACTCAGATCAGGAGATTTGGAAATTTTGGTCAGGAGATTAGGACTCAGATCAGGAGGTTTTTTATCGACATAAATTTTGTCGTAAATGTAACCGTATGATGTAGAAATGGTGTTTTTCTTCAAATTTCCATCAAATTGTAATATGTTTATAGTACCCTTATTGCCTTTCTATTTGAATGAAAATAAAATATCAAGAAGAATCTGTTTCTTGTTTTTGATAATGCTTTAAATTTAAATTTATTTACATACTGGTTCCCAGTTATGCTCTCTGTGTTCCATCTCATAGAGACATAACCTGGGAATGTTACCAGTAAATATACATTTGCATAGTGTTTACATTGAAATCTGTGGTAACCCTTCATTCGAGGTAGGGGTAGTTAAGAAAATTAGTGTTAGTTTAAACTCTGAAAAGTTTCGGGCATATAAACGTTAAAAATATGCTGCACAGCCCTATATTTTGACCTTTGAAAAAATTGTAGTGCATATGAACTTTCAATTCTAGGATAGAAACTTCATAGTAAAAGTGGTACAGTTTTAGCTGTAAGAGGAGTTCTTATGGGAAATTGCATTGTCAATATTTACAGAAATGCAACCTGGGGATAAATATTCAGCACATAACCGCAAACATTCACCAAGAAACTGAAAAACTGAAACTCCCTCAAGCAACTTTTATTTTAAAAAGACTTTTCTGATTTAAAGCTGTTGAATGTGATATATTTTTGGCTTTCCCAAGTTTCGATCTAGTGTTGGTTATCCATCCAAAATGTACATATATCTGTACTATACATGTTTTTTTTGTAATACAAAGTATTATGAGTATAGCACTTTCCCTAAAAACTGTTCTATACTCTCCAAATATCCAGAAATATATTGATGCAGCAAATATTTTTCAGGATATCTTTATTTAGTTGATCTCATTTTCATCCATATTTTTGTACAAAGTCGTCATACATTGAATAAAATATGTTCTATATACATTTGATCAAACAAAAGTGAATGACTTCAAATAACCTTAATAAACTGGTATATTGATACATGTGAATGTATTATTAAACAAAAATACTATAATTTATCTTTTTTCATTCATAAAATCCTCTGTCTGGTCCATTCCAATTTCAATTCCATTCTAAGATTTACAAAAGACAATATAACAGATAAACAATATTGAAATGTCACTGTGGACAGACTTATTCTAGAACAAATGTTATTTGAACCTTATATATTCTTCCGTTATTACCGGTTTTAATTCATTTCTACCGAATTGCAGACACACTGTATTAAACTGTAATCCTTTTTATTCCTGTTCGAAGCAGACTTGCTATTTCTTAAATTGGATTACTTTAACTAAGATCAACTTTTCACAAGAGGCATTACTATCAATGTCATAAAAATAAGGTTTTAACTAAACACCTTAACCAATTTTGCATTTATTTTTATTATACATTTATCAGTTTTCTCTCAAATCTCCTAGACTTTTAGCTTTCATCAATTTGAATTCAAGCCGAGCAGACATTTTGGAATTTGTTAATTTAAATCTGTCAGTCTGCATAGAGACTACAAATTTTTCATCTGATCATCCATTGCATGCATACAGAACATCCATTAATTTCTTGTGGATTCACCGATTTATTAAGCAGCACATTGAAACTGTATAAACTTAAACACTGGAAATAGAATTTTCAATTTATAACAATTAACTTTCATTTGCATTTCAATTAACATTTTCACTATGCCATTTGCAAATTGTTTACAGGCCTAACAAGGAAATTTGTGAGTTTAATGCAGACAGGCACTAGGCTATTCAATAACAATTCTCAAATAATTTGTGATTTCATGTTGTTAGGCATTTTTCCACTTTAACTCCATACAAGAAAGTGCTTCAATGTGCCATTGGAAAATTAAAGTGATGTTTTCAATCTTTTATACATGTTAGGTTCACTTTACTTCAAGCTATGAGTAGATATTTAGTAATTGAGGAAATAATTAAATTTACAAGGACTAGGGTCTAAATTGGCTGACATTTTCAAAATCACTACGTGCTCTCATGAATATTATTTATCTATTCAGAGATGGAGGATAAAATTTATTGGAAAAAGTGAGCTTTGAGAGCTAAGTATGTCATGAAAAATAGCAGTAGAAATGTAGGTTAAGGAAATAAAAATTATTGATAATTTGTTTGTGCCATTTTTAGGTATAAAATGATATAATGACCAATTTAACTTAGAAGTTTTCTATGTGAACTGAATTCTGTGAAGAGGCAATTACATTCATTTAAATTATGAAAGGTTTTATACTGTATGTTGTTTTAGAAGTGAACATGAAATACAAATTTCCAAGTGTTTTGTATTGGCAAATGGAAAAAACATTTACTCAGCATCTTTATTTAGATGAGACATATAACATGTATAAGGGGGCTTTCATGTTTTCCATGTTTGTTTTTTTTAAAGACAAATAGTTTTGGAAAAAAGTTGACATAGATGTTCATTTTGTGGAACTCATAAGTTATATTCAAAGGTGGATTTTAACTCAATGCTCTTAGAAGAAAAATAATACTAATAAATATATTTTAACAAATGAAAATATAAAATGTGTTATGTACTTATTCTTGATCATCTTCACATTTTTCTATACCTTTCACAATATGGACAAATCTTATATTTCAAAAAATCATTTTCATAAACATGATAAAACAAATTCTGCATGTTCTTCATAAAACATTTTCACAAGACCAAGTTTATAGAATTCTTGTTGTGTTTCTAACAAGAAACTACATTGGACTTTAAACAAGGAATATGCATGGTTTTATATAGAAAGTATGAAATAACAAAATATTTTAGAAATGCATATGTAATGCAATGGAACTTAATGTCTCCTCATGTCAAACAGAAGCTTGAGTTTTAAAATGTCAATTCATAAAACTATAAATGTTCATGTCCATACCATCTATAGTTAAGCTTTTCAAAACCCCTAAAGAAGAAAAGAACATCTCACCCATAATACATTCAAAATTAATTGAAGTCCTATAATGTGTAGCTTTCAAGATTAGGATAAATTCCTAGAATCCTCGTTCAACATAAATTTGACATTTTAGATATATAGACTGAGGAATAGTAACTTACTGATCTGGGTTAATCTTGACGTCTTTATAATGTGGTGTATAAAATGGTCCATTCATCCCAGGGTTAACTCCATTAATTCCTGGCTGTGTACATACATACTCCAATATGAAAACTAGAACTATATAAAACAAATGAAAATGGCATCCCATTTTTAAACGGTTTTCTTTCTAAATTGCTTAAATATCTCTGGCCATAAAAAAAAGCCTTGTAATGGTAGCTTCAGTTAGGACTCATTTGCAGTCTAGTAGATAACATAACACTTATCTGTAAATCTTTTCAAATCAAATTTTACGGCATAAAATTTCTAATCTACAGATAAATGGAAGACCCTAGAAGCATCACATCTCTTTCCTAGAAAATAACACTCTGCAAATTGTGAAAATCTCCAACAAAATAAAGCGAAATTGATGTAACGAAGATTTCAATCCAATCAGCCAATACAAGTTATTACACAATCATCAAATGAATAATTCCATCTTTTCAAACATATTCCCAAGTTAATCTCTTTACGCAAAAGAGTTTCTTGTAAAAATGTGATCACAAAACCACTTTTTTTTTAAATATTTAAAAAAAAATTGATTATTCCTGTTGATAATTTAAAGTTTAAGTAGGAGTAACAATTTTCTTAGAATCGATACCCAATACAATTCACTAGTTAAAGTACAGATGACTAAATTGCTAGTTTACATGATCTGACAATGTGAAATGTATAAACAAGCAATTCAACGGACTTATGATTATTGATCCTCCTATTTACTGTTTCACCAAGAATCTTCCTTCGTCAACTAATTCAGCTCTACAATGTGCTTGATATATAAATATAATATTCAACTTTAAAATGACATGTAGATATTGTCAACTAATTCAGCGCTACGATGTGCTTGATAAATATATATAATATTCAACTTTAAAACGACATGTAGATTTAACGCTAAACCATATTCCTCTAAAACATGCTCTCTCTGATTTAACTCTCGACTTCTGTCAAGCGTTGAAAGTGAAAGTAAATAGAGCTGTCTTTATCAGCAATATTGGTCTGTCTGTAATGGATCAGGAGAGAATACCATTTATGATTCTAACCAGGGATTTAAAGGACTGATAGAAGGAAAACAAGAATAACAGCTATCAACAATTATACATAATTGATTAAATTTTCAATAGTTATTAGTAATGTTACACTATACACATGGATAGTGGTATTGATCTTTGCATTGATACATTGGTGCCGATTGTCTATAATCATACCCAACTTTTGTTCAATGAATAATTGATTTGATTCATCCTATTTTTTCAGCTGATTACATGGACAATATGTGTGATATTAAGTTTTTGTATGTAAGTATTAGATTTATAACCCTGACACCTGCCATATTCCTTTCTTTTTACACTACTGCTCTTTGTACTAGATATAACCTTAACAGCCTACTAATTATTGGGAATTAATAATTTAGACAATCAATATCCAGTTTTCCATAAAATAGATATAAACTAAGTAAATCATATCTCAATCAAACCAGATGACAACATATAACAGTCGTTAAACAAAACTCTATAGAATTAGTATAACACCAATACTTATTTAAATGCAATACATAAAATCCATCTGGGAATCTGGAATCAGAAACCAAATTAGAAACAAAACAACCTTTTATCCAGTATTTTATTGAATTTCTATGGATTGATTTGGAGAGCAATAAGCCTTTTATTTACAATGCATTTGTTCTAAATATTAGTAATTTTGTTAGCATCTGATGACAATACCAATATTGAACTATTGTGTTTCTGTTACTTTACAGGAAAAGATACCAAAATAAGTATAATATTCCTAAAACATCAAATATGGAATTTAAAGCATTTCCGATTCTGAAGGTTGAATTGGAGTTCATTTCACTGCTAGATTCCATTAACATGATTAAGTTATCACTTAATTTTGTTACTACACACTCACAATCAAACCCTTCAAAACATTTTTCATCTCTCAAACTATTAAATCCAATGTATTCAGAATAATGGTTTTATTTGAGTGTAAAAAAATCATTCCGATGAATATTTTATATGATTGGCAAATGTTTTCTTTTCAAACTGTTCATTCAACCAAATCAAATTATAAATAAAGAATTAATATTTTGTAAAATGAGAAATTATTGTTATCATTTATTAATACAACTGTTGATTAAATGACAAAAATGCAAGATTAATAGATGAGATTTCAGAAATTCCTGCATACAAAATAATACTATCAGATTTTAAATGTGAATTTTTATTTATTCTATTTAATCTTTTGATAATAATAAAAACATCTCAGATTAGTAGTCAATTAAAAAAAGTTTGTTTTTTAAAATGTTGTTGTCAAGTAACATTTTTTAATCCATAATTCTTATTAAATATTAAACACAAAAGATAATAGTAAAGGCCATTTTTCCCCTCTTTTTTGTAAATTTTTTTTTTTTAAATTCTAGCCACTTTCTAGGAAATTCAAACCTATATTGAAATGGTGTATCATTGTATAAAGCATTGGCTTGGGTAAAACATAGATTTCCTAAGTGGTGTCAATATAAGTTGGTGAATCGAAATCGAGACAAATATACTCAACCAAATAAAACATGTCTTGTCACATATGATTTCAATTGGTTCAATAGTTGCTATAAAGATTTATTTTTATTTTCAAATAAACTTCTACCCAACACTTTCACTAAAATTAATTTGGCTCGTTTAATTTTTATAAAATTTTGTCAAAGTACTTACTTTGACCCTTTAACAAAAATATAAAAATTTCAAAAATTTTGAACCAACCGTTTTGTCAGAAAAATTACACTGGTTATATAGCAGTTTTTCAAACACTTATTTTTATCATTGGGAAGCTTAATATTCCCATATGAACACAACGTCATTAAAACGTTCTGCTGATTTTACAGAGTTATCTCCCTGTAGTGTTAGGTACCACCTTAAAATTAATCTCATCTGCTTACACATAGTAACTAAAGTAACATCTCTAAATAAGTCCAACACAAACCTTTATGTCTTATTTGGTTTCATTTGTTTTCTTGATTAGTTTCATAATGTTTCCTGTTTTTCAGAACCTATAGAGGCTGCTTCTAGTTGACAGAGCATCACTGAGGTAATAACACTTGAGGAGTAACTCACTAGGAACCTTTCAATGAGAATTAAAAAAAATCAAGTTTGGTTCTTAAGCTTTTTGCCAAATGTTTAAATGTTAAACTAAGTTAACTGCTTGTGATATAAAATTTACTTTATTTAGAGCCTGGAACTTTTTACTATACTGAATTAATTATTATTTGTGGTATATTGTTATTCATGGATTTCATGGGTAACGTTAAACCACAAAACAAGAATGTGTCCACAGTACACAGATGCCCCACTCGCACTATCATTTTATATGTTCATACCTTGACATAAATCTTTAATCCTGAAGCTGGACAGACGGGCGAACAAACAAATGGAAGGACGAACTGACGCACAGACCAAAAAACATAAAGCCCCTCTACTATCTAAGTGGGGCATAAAAACCCAAATATAGTTGACCTGTGACTCATGATGACTGGAAATCTGACCTAACAGAGAAAAAGCGGAACTTGACTCCTGTTAGGTCATGGAACTTGTATCCTGATAAGTCCTTAAATGAAATGTTGGGCACATCTCAACTAAAACAAATAAACCTTCAAAATTAGGTTATGGTGAAAGTTTGTTAGCTTTTAATTTAAAATTTACAATAAAAAATAAATTAAAGAAAAAGATAAAAAGCTAATTCCATTACAAACATTATAACTTGACAATAAACATAAACATAAAACAGAATTAGTAAATTCTGATTAACACAGTCAACTAAGCAGCAGGGTTTCATTAACCTTATTTCTGGTACAAAGAATACCATTGATAAATAATCCATATAATAAATGAAATCTTTCTTTAGCAGATTAATTTGTAACAAAATGTACTAAGTTGTCTTACTGACTGACTTTATGTCTTTTTTAATCTAAGAAGCATGCAAGATGCTTGTATACTACTTTCTATACAATTCAGTTGTAAAAGAGTTATGTCCACAAATAAAAGCTGTACCAATCTTTTTCATTAAAAAATAATAAAGGAAAACACTGTCAACCTTGAAAGTAAATCCAATTTCAGTTTATCATAGTTAAACATCAGAATCATATTAACCTCTAATTGCCAACTTGAAACACATCTTAATTTCAATGTACAAGTTTTTACTCAATAATAAAATCACCATGTTTATATAAAATGATCACAATCTACCAGTATCCATCCATGCATTTAACAGATTCAATTTGAAAAATTTATCTAAAAGTGTTTTTTCAAATAGATAATTACTATGCTTGCCAATGAGAATTGTTACAAAACCAACTGAGATGGTACTGTCAAGAGAGTTCACACTATCAGGAGAGTTCACACTGTCAAGAGAGTTCACACTGTCAGGAGAGTTCACACTGTTTGGAGAGTACTCACTCTCAGGAGAGTTCACACTGTCAATAGAATTCACAACCTCAGGAGAGTTCACACTGTCAGGAGAGTTCACATTGTTAGGAGAGGTCACTCTGTCAGGAGAGTTTACACTTCAGAAGAGTTCACACTGTCAAGAGAGTTCACACTGTCAGGAGTGTTCACACAGCCAGGAGAGTTAACACTTCAAGGAGAATTCTCACTGTCATGAGAGTTTACACTGTCAGGAGAGTTCACACTGTTAGGAGAGTTCTCACTGTCAGGAGAGTTCACACTGTCAGGAGAGTTCACAATGTCAGAAGAGTTCACAATAGAGTTCATACTGTCAGGAGAGTTCACAAAATTATCATTGGACCTTCATAAATCAAATGGGAAAGTTCTATCTTAAAAAGGACTACAAGAATTACCACTCTGCTTACAGGTAAAGGGGGTTCAGTACATTTTAAAAGGTTATATCTACCAAAACAATTTATTGGTGTTGATTTTCAAACTTGTTGCCATGTTGGAGATGTAAATTGGGCAAAAAGAAATTATGATAAAAATTTTGGCCCCTGTAATTGCAAAAACAGTAACAATCTAGTCTTTCATTATGTAAACTATATTGATAAATGAACCATTTGCTTTAATCCGAAAACTTGAAGGGCAGAAACGTCAATTGTGATTTCCCCAATGGGGTTAAACTAGAGGCTCTCAAGAGCCTGTGTCGCTCACCTTGGTCCATGTGCATATTAAACAATGGACACAGATAAATTCATAACAAAATTGTGTTTTTTTATGATGGTGATGTGTTTGTAGATCTTACTTTACTGAACATTCTTGTTGCTTCAATTATCTCTATCTATAATGAACTTGGCCCAGTATTTACAGTGGAAAATATTTTCTAAAAATCTACAAAAAGTTTTGAAAAATGTATAAAAATTGACTATAAAGGGCAGTAACTCCTAAAGGGTCAACTGACCAATTCGGTCATGTTGACTTATTTGTAAATCTTATTTTGCTGAAAATTATTGCTGTTTACAGTTTATTTCAATCTATAATATTATTCAAGATAATAACCAAAAACAGCAAAATTTCCTCAAAACTACCAATTCAGGAGCAGCAACCCAACAACGGATTGTTCGATTTATTTGAAATTTTAAGAGCAGATAGATCTTGACCTGATAAACAATTTAACCCCCATGTCAGATTTGCTCTTAATGCTTTGGTTTTTAGTTATAAGCCAAAAACTGCATTTTACCCCTATGTTCTATTTTTAGCCATGGTGGCCATCTTGGTTGGTTGACCGGGTCACGGGACACAATTTTAAAACTAGATACCCAAATGATGATTGTGGACAAGTTCGGTTTAATTTGGCCCAGGAGTTTCAGAGGAGAAGATTTTTGTAAACTAAGATTTACGAAAAATGGTTAAAAATTGACTATAAAGGGCAATAACTCCTAATGGGGTCAACTAACCATTTCGGTCATATTGACTTATTTGTAAATCTTATTTTGCTTAACATTATTGCTGTTTATAGTTTATCTCTATCTATAATATTATTCAAGATAATAACCAAAAACAGCAAAATTTCCTTAAAACTACCAATTCAGGGGCAGCAACCCAACAACAGGTTGTTGGATTCATCTGAAATTTTCAGGGCAGATAGATCTTGACCTGATAAACAATTTAACCCCCGTCAGATTTGCTCTCAATGCTTTGGTTTTTGAGTTATAAGCCAAAAACTGCATTTTACCCCTATGTTCTATTTTTAGCAATGGCGGCCATCTTGGTTGGTTGACCGGGTCACCGGACACAATTTTTAAACTAGATACCCCAATGATGATTGTGGCCAAGTTTGGTTTAATTTGGCCCAGTAGTTTCAGAGTAGAAGATTTTTGTAAAAGTTAACGACGATGGACGACGACGACGCCGGACGCAAAGTGATGAGAAAAGCTCAATTGGCCCTTCGGGCCAGGTGAGCTAAAAAGGGTAAGCAATTCTTGTCTACTACTGGCATCAATCATGTTGCAAATTACAAATAAACATTCAACAATAACTATTTAGTGATGTTACAGAAACATGAAATTAGAAAATAAAATCATGGCTCAAGCTATATACATATATACAGAAAGTAAATTCATATTTTTACTCCCAAGTTTCTTGACAAATTTTAATTTTTAGTAATTGAAATACTAAATAATAATTTCATGTCATGAAAGTGGAAGTAGTTATTAATAAGACCAGGAAAATCACTTCGATGCCAGAGTGGGTCAACTAGTCACTAGCCTCTGGCCTTTATTTGTTAGTCTTGTATGTTTTATTAATTTTAGTTCATTGATGTGTTTTAGAGTATAGCGTGACGTCCATTTTCACTGTACTACTACAAAATTTTATTTAGGGGTCATCTGAGAACCACCTCTACATGTGGGATTTTCTCCCTGCGTTGACACCCATTGGTGGGCTTCAGCTGTTGTCTGCTCTTTGGTCGGGTTAGTGTCTCTTTGACATATTCCCCATTTTCCATTCTCAGTTTTATTTGAAAAATTCACAACTGATTACTCATTGATTTTTTTTACATTTAAATTCTATATGTGTTTATGTTGAAGGACGCCTCCGGGTGCGGGAATTTCTCGCTACATTGAAGACCTGTTGGTGACCTTCTGTCGTTGTTTTTTTTCTATGGTCGGGTTGTTGTCTCTTTGGCACATTCCCCATTTCCATTCTCAATTTTATTATGTGTTACTTTTATATTGCACGGAACTGTTGGTTGAAAAGTACTTACAAATTAAATTTGTCCACTGATAGAAGTTGATTACTTCAAACACTTCCAATCTATTGGGAATTTCCACAGTGTCTCTGCTTCAATGTCAACCATTTATATAATGCATCACACATAACTGAAACCAAATAAAAAAGTAAATAATTGTTTAATCTACCCTAACAAACACACAAATTATGGAAATAGTTGTAATAAATGGTTGTCTTTTAAGTTATATTTCAAATACATTTTATTTTGAAATTTTGAATATGAGGAGTTGAAAGCAAGTCTTTGATCTCTGATATTCGTATTCACAACTTTTCTAGTGTGTGCAAACATAAGTATATTGCTGAAGACCTTATGTTGATCGCTACATGTCCTAATCTTTTGTTATTAGGTTGCTTACTCATTGAAATATATCCCACCTCCATTTCTATTTTTTCATACCTTTCCTCGATGGATTTTTTTTACAAACTTGATTAGCATAGGAATTTTTTAATAACAAAGAAATCATTTGGTTTAAAGTATTAATGCATTGTGAAAACAAATATTTCATCAATGAAATCCCAATCAGATATTCTGATGAATATTCTTTTTACAAATTTTATTAAGTCTGATACAGATTTTTCATAGGCAAAACGTTTCAACTGAGGCACTACACAGGCGTCATCTGTAGTTAAGGGGGTGGCATTAAAAGGCGTCATTATGGAGGAAAGCCTGAAATTTACGGCTAGATGTGTCAGGGAGCCTGAAAAGCTAACCTGGAGATCACCATTATTTATTTTCATAGTCAACTAATTAGCACCAAGCTCGGCACCAAGTCTTCTTATAGAGAGTATCCCTATCATTGTTCTTATGAAAACATTTGACATTGCTATTTTCAGAGAAGAAATTTAAAATTAGATCAAATCAAAAATTACCTCAGGCAGCCATGTTTTTAATCTGATCTGAATGAAATAACCAAGATTTTTTTAAATACCTAAACATACATTATTCCCGCAAATGTTTGTTAATAGAAGTCATTTGGAAGCTGTCAAAAGATTTCAAGATCTCCTCAACATAGAACTGTCCATATTTTGAGTTAGAGCTGATGAAGTTTTCTATAATTTGTTCGAAAAGTAAATACAACACACTGTTAAAAATATAATTGAGAAAGTGCAGGTGGGACTTTTTAAATTTTCCTTTATTTAATGTCTAAAAGAAATGCACTACAAAATAACTGTGTTCTCAAGCCGATTATCTTACTTTCAAGATGACCTCTTGAATAAAACTTACTCATGTATTCATTGCTTACTGTATGGAAAAAATAAAAGTTATTCTAATAAAATTGAGAAAGGAAATGGTGAATATGTCAAAGCGACAACCACCCGACCATAGAGCAAACAACAGCCGAAGGCAACCAATGGGTCTTCAATGTAGCGAGAATACATAAAAGGAATGTTAACTGACGCTACTATATAACAGAGATGTGGTTATTTGATTCCCAATGAGACAACTATCCAGCAAAATTCAAATGACGAAGATATAAGCAATTAAAACCCACTTTCCTAAGAACCAGAGTTCAGTGCATTAATCAATCCAAATAAGAGCAAGTAAGAATGTGTTTATGGCTAAGATAAATAAGGCTGAATCATACAGCTGACTTTTGGAGGCCAATATATACACTTGTTAGTGTGAATATTAAGAGGTTTTCAGTGCAATATCAATCACTTTATACCCTAGAGAAATCTAAACAGTGATCAAACTTATCTAATGTTTGCCTCCAGTTAACTGGTTGAGATCAATGATGAATGAATTGATTGTTCAAGAAATATACATCAGTTACGCGAACTTGGGACTGCACCTTTTGCAAGTGAACAGAAACAATGACTTATGACTTTTTATATTACATTTTTTTTCTGGTAAATTTCTGGCAATAAAGGAATAATTATGTTCTACTTCGTGTTGGAAGAAATAAGATCAATGAAAATAACACTGTAGAAATTCACTTTTATGTAACTGTTGAGTTCTATAATGTTATCAAAGTTGTAAACTATAGTATGATTTCAGATGTCTATTATTGAGTTTAATAATCAAAATAAGGAGGATTGGTAACTTATATGTTTACGTGCAAATACTTATTGGCAATTGAATGGAGATTGGTTGTCAGATGAATAGGGTGGGATAAGAGGTTACAAGTTTTGTGTATTAGTAACTGTCCCTTCAGTTTTAAAACCATACTGAACATTCAAACTTTTAAGAATGCTTGTACTGGTATATACATTTAGTACATTGTGGAAACATATATGTAGAATTTTTTCTAATAATGCCTAAAGTTAGTACTTTTCTACACAGCATTTATGTAGACTCTAAAATTCAAATAAAGTTAAATTTGTCTTCTTTGTTATTAAAGATTTATGTCCCTTTAACCACATGACTCAATGCCTTCTGAAGAAAAATTCTTCAATATTTGATATTTTACACATTGCCAGATCTACATTTAAGTAAAGTGTTACTTTCTTGTATAAATATATTTCCCTTCTATTTTTTCATAACTTCATTTGTGTGATTACATCCAAACATTTATATCTTTTCTAAAATAAGGTCTTCATTGCATGCATTGGTAGAAACTTAATGGTCGAAAACAATATTGTGTGTCATAAATTTATTAACAAGAGACTTAAAGGAACAAAGTAAGATTGATGCAAGACAAATTTGTGGATTGGCAGACTGACGGACTATTATACGGTCAATAACAAATAAAGTAACAGAATATGGCAGTAACGTATTGATTTCTGGGATGCTTCTTACTTATTTGGTAATTAACTTGTATTAAAGCCGAAAACAAAACATTGTTTTGACATCCAATACAATTCGACATAATAAACAACATACTTGGACAATTTTATCCTATCTAATGGGAACCTCATTAATACTTCAATTGATTGTTTCAGATCAAAGGAAATCATTTACTTCTGTTCTGACAATTACTCCACATGGGACAAACAAATTATTCATCTACACAAAATAATGAAAAATTGAAGAAATAAAGATACACTGGGTAATTAACTGAAATAAAATCACTGAAATGGTACCCTCAAAACATTCTGGAAACTTTAAAATTATTCAAGATGGTGAAAAACTTGAACTGAATAT
Source organism: Mytilus edulis (assembly GCF_963676685.1). Classification (NCBI taxonomy): domain Eukaryota; kingdom Metazoa; phylum Mollusca; class Bivalvia; order Mytilida; family Mytilidae; genus Mytilus; species Mytilus edulis. The sequence goes on along the minus strand of NC_092344.1, from coordinate 36,949,802 downwards.
TAAATAAAAACAATTCATTAATTGTTAAATACACATGTACTTTCTAAAATATTATTGATTGAAAATCTAAAACAAATGAATAAACATTTGTATAGAATGTTTAAATCCATGAAAAACATTGCCAAAAATTCTCTTTGAAAATACTTAAATTCTCTATAAAATACAGTCTCTTTTAATAAAAAGAAATCATTCATTTATCTTTCAGAACATTAAAAATCATTAGCGCAACATTTTTTTATTTTTTTTAATTAAAATTTAGTGTTCACCAAAAAATAATGCAAAATCTTCAAAATCTATGATATGGCTTATTTAATGTAACTTGCTCCACCTTAATTAAAACTGAACAGTTTCTGAATGGATTCCTAGTACATGTAATGTCACTATTGTAAGTGGTAAATATGGGTCACTCACTCTATTTGAAGCAGATGTCTCATGATCTGTTATAAATATATGCATTTGTCTTGACTATAGTTATTCTAGTCTATATAGAAAGACTTGTACAAATGTTTTTACTAAATTGATTATCATGTGTTGTAACACCCCACGCAAGGAAGTTGCAAAGAGTATGTTTTTCTCCAATCTGTCAACTCATCCATAACCCCTTCGTGCAGCCAGGAAAACAATATGTTGTGATATCTTACCCAAGTCTTTAAGTGTTCTTTTATAGTCATTTATCATTCTGGAACAGCTTAAATAGCAGTTCCATAGCTTATATTCTGGAAATTCTAATTGAAAGAAATCCTAAAAGATAATTAATTAATAAAATCATTAAAGTCAATATGAAACGACTTTCTTGAAATTATAATGTTGAGGAAATTATTGAAACAATACAGTTTATGTACTAAACTAAGTCTACACACTTTTTTGTATCTATTACAATTCCATAACACATAAATGATAAAAATTATTTCATTTAGTGAAAACTTGGCCTGCTGATTAACTTTCAAGTTTTATTGTCAAAGTTTACCAAATATGACTAAAAGATGAATGAAACAAGAATGTGTCCTACATACACAGATGCCCCATCAGCACCATCATTTTCTATGTTCAGTGGACAGTGAAAATGGAATAAAATCTCTAATTTGGCATTAAAAATAGAAAGATCATAATCATAGGGAACATGTTTACTAAGTTTCAAGTTGATCGGTCTTCATCAAAAACTACCTCGACCAAAAACTTTAACCTGAAACGGGACAGACAGACAAACGAACGGAAGGAGGCACAGACCAGAAAACATAATGCCCATAAATGAGGCATAAAAAGTATGATAGACATGCAAGGGAGCAATGTTTAATTTCTTTTATATTTTCCATGCATTTCTTTTTATTTAAACTTTGTGATAATTATTGTAAAATAACTTGGTGTATTAAAAAATTTCTGTCAGAATCAATTTACACTACCGGTATTTAACTTCCATGTTTGTTAAACATTTTCTTTCATAATGGCTTTTACCTTGCAAATGTGCTATTATGTTACCGAAGATGAAACGTAGGTCTCATGTTCAAAATCACTGAATACAGAAAAGCTATCGGTAAATTAGAGTATGGCCATGGGAGGCCACTGCCTACGGAATGTAGGATTGCTATGTCTCACTTTTGCTCAACAAAAAAAAGCTAACTGACCTGTAAAACCTTGATACTAATCTTGAACAGTATATGATCAATGTCACTTTTCTTCTGCTGAACACCTTACTGAACATTCTTATTGAAATTGAGAAACTGACCCATTCTAAAACTTTAGCAATTAACATATGAGAAATTATGTTGAGGAGGCACAAATTTTCAAAACATTGAGATCTACCTACTGGTCATTTACATGACTACTTAAAGGAGTCATTGCCCTTAAATGACAAATTTTACCTGTTTTATTCATTTGGTCTATTGTTATGAAAACTATAAAAGATAAACAGAAACTTTAATAGCAAATATGAACAGTAAAGAAAAAATCTACAAATAAGACAACAAGGCAGAAATTGTTGTACAACTCCTTCATGGAATTATTGCCCTTTAGGACAAGTTTTTGCCTAATATTGTAAAAACTATAAAGGATCTACAGACTCTTGAATTAGCAAAATTGATCAGCAATGAAAGGTCAAGAAATGACATTAATTTGAAGAAATCCTTAGTTGATAATTAGCTCAAAGTTGACCATCATATGTCAGACAGAAATTTAGACCATAAGCCTTTTAAGTACAAATGTGTCACAAGGGAGAAAAAAATCTTGTTTTTAACTAAAAAAAAATGAAATAAACATCTACGATGCATAACTAAAAAGATACACAAGATATAAGCATTGCCATTAAATTATCACTAGACAAATTCTAAAACTCCAGTTTTCTCTACTAAAAATAAAATTTATATAATACTGTAATATTTTTTTCTAACATTGAATTAATGTTAATTTAAGAGATTCAATGACATGTAAAAGAAATATAAATTCTGTAAATATCATTTCAGATATGAAGTATTATTGAGATGAACGCAGTATTAGCAGATTTAATTGTACTGACATTTAAAGTCAAAGTAATATCAATTTCTTAGAAGATTAAAATCGTACTTAAAAAGGCATTTGTAAATGTCAACAGACTAATACATTGTTAATAGTATCCTGTTGTATGTATATTTATGTATAACTAAATTATTCAATAAAAAATACTGAGGCAAGAGTGATTCTTTTTCTTGTCCTGCTTTAACATAAACAGGATACGAAACAAATCTAGTGGGAAGATTTTGCATGTGTGCTCTATATATGAATATATATATCGTAATTACATCAAAAAGATATTTTTCTGAAGATAGGTTGATGCTAATACACAGGAAATTATTTTTTCCATTATGTCTATTGAACATGGAATTGGTGATATGGTGAAAATTATGATGCACGCAACACCAATCAATTTGTAATATCATTTTTATTGCCCATTTCCATTTCTTTTTCGAAATATGTCTCTGGTCAGGAAATTGAGTCCATACTTATGTTTGACTTCTTTTGGGTCTTAAGCTATTGTTGAATAATCTCATTACATTAGCATCACTAAAAGCTTGACTTGACAAAGTTTCTATACCTTTGAAGTCATCATTGTAGCTCTATGGCATAGCAGAACCTCATTCCTAATCCAGAAATTCTCTCCATCTCTTCAGATAGGTGTAATTAGCATAGGGCTATTGGTATGGATAACACACACTTTCATGGATAAGCCAGGATCATGGTACAGTTGACTAAAGTGGTATCTTAAGAATCCTGAAAAGAGGATTTGTATTATCAAACTAGTGTTGGTTCATTCTTTTACAAATGTTTGCTGGGTTTCACCAACATAAATTAGCCTACACAAGTTACACTCTTTCCCGTAAATTAAGTAATCATTCTGTCACACCAAAATAAAGTAGCCCACACAAGTTACTTTTTTTCTGTAAATTAAATTGTCATTCTGTTAGTCAAAAGGCTCAATTAAAAAGTTTCTGAATAAGGTTTTACCTGTTAAATTACTACTAAGTTCTGAAGTGGTGATTAACTTATTGCATAGTGCTCTGTTTCAATTTTCCTTTTGGCAATTTGAAATATATATCTGGAACCAATTCACTAGTAGCTTGGCTCTGTAAATATTATATTAAGTACTGTGGATTCATTTATTTTCGTGGGTACCAATTTTCGTGGATAAGGGAAAACTTGGATGTTCGTGGATATTTAATTTTGTGGTTTTGATGCAGTCTTCCTATAAGCCCATAGCAAATTTGTCATTCGTGAAACATTTAATTTCGTGGTTTACCTGTAACCATGAAACCCACGAAAATTGGTATCCAACGAAAATTAATGAATCCACAGTATATAAGAGCAGATGGTTTAATTTATTTTTAAAGTACTAAAGTTCTTGATCTAATAACCTTATGTTTGTACATATATGTAAAAGCTAGTGTTCCCCGTAGAATGTTCCATGGATCACACAAAATGAGTGCTACAATGTTCCGGGTTAGCAACATAGGATTGTGTTACTCAAGGTAATGTGTACTACATACATAAAAATACACTGCAAAATAAAATGTAATTATGAAATCAGATTTTTAATTATTTGTTTTTAAAAATTATAGAACTCAAACAGACTAATAGATTAATAATTTTACAGGTTAGATTAAGGAATCTATTTTTGCAGAATACATCTTCTTTTGAAAGTTCCTCTGAATACAGATCGTAATTGTCATTCACTCTGGTCATATATTCATTTGCAGATTTTGTGCAAATATACTTTAAATCTTTAAATGTCCATAAAGTATTATTAAAACAAAGACATGATTTCATAAAAAAGCATTTAATATCAAATATTATTTAGAACATGGATTAGAGATAATTTCCTTATGCATGTAGAGTAAGACTTTGGTTAGCTTGCTTGCTTTGTCTGTATATTGTACAATTGTAATTTAAATAAAATATATACAGACTTATCTATGCCTATCTATATTGTTTGCAGATGTCAATCTTAATTAATATGCTTGAGCTAACATTTATACAAACAAAGCAGCAAGCCAACCAAAGACTTACTCTACAAGCAATGGGAAATTAGCTCTAAGACTTTTTTTTTATAGTTTACATACCTTGACACCATATAAACACTTGCCCATTGTTGAAGTTCATTACATTTACATGACTGAAGACTAGACTTGACAAAGTTCCTGTACCTGTTGATGTTATCATTGTAACTCTATGGAATTCAGTAACTAAATGTTGACCTCTGTCTTCCAACTATTTGGTGATGTTAGGCTACTGTCTGGTAGGTACCAATGGAGTATAGTTCTAAAAAGATTCAGTTTAATTGGTCCTTTTGTTTGAAAAAAGAGGATTCATGAAAAAAAATTAAACTGTCAGACACTAATTATTATTGTGATTGTCCTTTGCTGTAGGTGAGCAACCATTTTTTATTACATTTTTAGAAATTGAAATGATTTTCATTCAAATTTCTAAAAAGCAACTTTATAAGATAACATGTCCCTGTGTACCTCTGGTTTCAATTAAATATCTAGATATTTTCCAAACTTTTCTGTAAATGCCACCAACCATGGGAATAACCCTTTCTCATATCATAAATTTATTCTATTCTCAAAACAATCATATTTCTGACTAATTTCTGTATATAATTTTATCAGTAATAAAAACAGGAAATAAGTTGCCACAGAAGACCAATTAGCCGTACTTGATATGCTTTCCTGTCTAGATATTAGAAGTCCACATGGACTACAGCAGAAATCAATACAATCTTCATATCTGTTAGATGTCTGTATGCATAGTTGCCAGGAAGACTTAATATGGCATTCCAGCATATTTTTAAGAACCAGCCATTTTCTTTCTAGAAATGCAAGATATACACAGACATATAATATATATATTTGCCTATAATGGTTTACTTCTACAAATTGTGACTTGGATAGAGAGTTGTCTCATTGGCACTCATACCACATCTTCTTAAATCTGTCTAAATCATAACTAGAAATTACTTTATCTACGGTTAAAATAAAATAATCATGATTTTAAAGAAACAGGTGTTTTTAAAAGTTTTTCTTTCCACCATGTTTTAATCAGAAAATGTATATAAATCCTCCTATGGGTACATTGGCGGAACCAGGGGGTGGGGATTTCTGGGGTTGGAACCCCCCCCTTTTTTTGGACGATCAATGCATTTGAATGGGAGCATATAGTTGGAACCGCCCCCCCTTTTTACTCTGGGTTGGGAACCCCCCTTTTAATCTGGATTGGGAACCCCCTCTTTTTAAAATGGCTGGATCCGCCCCTGGGGTAGCGGTTATTCTATCATCAAATCATTTATAATTTAGTGTTTCCAGTTGCAACTGGGTATCAAAAGTAGGTAACTTAGTCAGCATATCTTTAATCAAAACACATCACTAATAAACATATATTATCTAGAGTCTTGACCTGAATAATGAAAAAAAAATGCATATGGAATAATATCCATTGTGCATCTTTCAGTGATACATACAGTGAAACTTGCCTAATCCGACACCCGAGTATTCAAACATCCTGTTTTAACCAACACATTTTCATGGTACCTAATTGTGCCTATCCTTGCAGAAAAAAACAGAGTATTCTGACACCCTGCTTGATCCCACATTTTTTTCTGGTCCCCCAGTGTGTTGGATTAGACAAGTTACACTGTACATGTCCCTGGTTTTCACTAGTATTAGTATTCATAATCTCAATATTGCTTCAGAGATTTATCTAGGAAAAGAAAAAGTTACCTCTCTAGTCATTTCTCCTTCCAGCAGAGAGTAAGAGAAGTGTTCAACTTCTTGGAGCCACGGATTTCCACAAAAGTTTCAGTTGCATCATATTTTCATGTTAATCTGTGCATATATATCTGCCAAAAAAGTGTTTTATAAATCATATGCAATGGAAAATACACTTGCAATATATTCAATACGAAAAACATTAATAAAAGAATGTAAATTCAGAAATTATTGTAACTATTTATTATTGCCATTTTTTAAGAAAGGACAAAAATGGAATCTACATACAGATATATTATCAATAACAGAAAGCCAGTTCTTATGATCATGATACTAAACCAGTTGCATTATTCACAATAACAAAAACCTCATGTACTTCTTTTTTTAATTCTAGAAATTTTACTCTCATTATGTCTCTTTGTTGGTTTAAATAGAACTGTTTTTCCAATTAAAGCATTGCTTTTTCTAGCTGCAAAACAAATATAACAGTTAATACTTAAGTTCGTTTGAGAGTTTTATTCACAGTAATCAAACCTTTCTTTGATCATACAATGTAATTTTACAGGACTTTTTAAGCATATCAGTTTTATCTTAGTTTCATCTGATTTTTCTCTTCAACTTTTTTATAATAATCAACTGATTGAGACAGTGAGTGTTAGTTTTTTGGACTAAACCCTTAATCTAGTATTCAAAAGAAGTAATATTAACAAAAGTTCAGTACCAGGGAAGTAAGATATCAGAAGAATTAAAAAAAAAAAGTGACATAAAAAATCAGAAACAGCTTTATGTATTCGTCTTTACTTTTCCTAGCCTGTTGATCTGTACTCTACTTGTTGTTGATTTAGTAATTCAATTTTAACAACTTCTCATAATTTTGTAATTCTATTGAAGAAACAGTCATCTAAGACAATTGAAATACATGTACTAAGAATTTTAGTGAAAATATGAGACATTTTGAAAAATGACTGAATTTACCTACCTTTTTCCCTTCTCAAATTTTTCTTTCCTTTCATGTTACTCTCTAGGTTATCATATATATCCTTAAAATATAAAAAAAAAAAAAAAAAATCAAATTCTTTCTAGTTACCATGGCCATCATATCTTTAAAATCAGACATTAGCTAACAATTAATCAATATACCTATGAGATATCACTGCTTCAAAATTTGAGTGGAGCCGAAAAATTACGATATCTGAATTGTAAACAAACAATATATACCCATTGACATATTCCAAATGTCCATTCTCAATTTTAATACTTATTTTGTTAGATGTATTTCTATTTGCATCCATCTGATGAGTTATTCCTTTTTCAAATGTTTTTTGTTTTGTTTGTACTGTAACACCACTGTCCCAGGTTAGGGGAGGGATGCCCAAGCCTTCAAATGTGCCTGTCCAAAGTCAGGAGTCTGTAATTTAGTGGTTGTTGTTTGTTGCTGTGGAACATATTTGTTTTTTGTTCATTACTTTTTGTACATAAAAAGGTGGTTAGTTTTTTAATTGAAATTTTCATATTTTTCATGTCAGAACCTTTTATCTATAGTCAACAACACAGTATGCATTTTTCTTATTGTAGAAGGCTGTAAGGTTGCCTATAATTGCTAACATCCACTTTATTTTAACTTTGGTGGATAGCTGTCTCAATCATGATTCAACATGTCCTTACTTTTATATATTACAGTATAACCTTGAGAAAATAGAATAAAAAGTACCAAGAAAGGAGTGCCACAGCAACACATCATTCCACTTTACTGTTTTATTTCATGGAAATTGTTTTATTTCTTAGAAATAAAGTAATTTACAAGAGATTATAGAAATAAATTTGGATTGTTTAGACTATTGAAATGGATTGGTAAATATATTTTGTTCAACTGACTAAACCTTAATAGTAAAGTGTTGATCTGATTACATGTTCCATCATCCTGCACAACTATGGTAATTGATTACACTATACCATTACATTGTCCATTCATCTAAGTATGATTTCATTAAACTATGTTTATGTGCTAATAGCAGGCAGATTTCTCCTGTAAACCCTGCTAAATTGGCAAGTTATTTAAGTTTAAAATACAAATATTCTTCTTGTAATTAAATTTAGTAGCATGGATTATTGAAGTGAGAATACTCTACTAAATGAAATAAAAGTACCGTTTTTTTTTCATGTTATGTAGTGATTTTGTGTCAGGTTTGATATACTATATATATCCTTTCATTTCCATTATTGTAATGGCATCATGAAATTATAGAACCGTGTTAATTTGATAAACTTGGTTGGTATCAATTGAGCTTTTGTGCAGTATTATTAAAAAACTAGAGGCTCTAAAGAGCCTGTGTCGCTCACCTTGGTATATGTGAATATTAAACGAAAGAAACAGATGGATTCATGACAAAATTGTGTTTTGGTGATGGTGATGTGTTTGTACATCTTACTTTACTGAACCTTCTTGCTGCTTACAATTATCTCTATCTATAATGAACTTAGCCCAATGAAAATTGTTAAAACTTGACTATAAAGGACATTAACTCCTTAAGGGGGTCAATTGACCATTTCAGTCATGTTGACTTATTTGTAAATCTTACTTTGCTGAACATTATTGATTTTTACAGGTTATCTCTATCTATAATTATAGTATTCAAGATAATAACCAAAAACAGCAAAATTTCCTTAAAATTACCAATTTAGGGGCAGCAACCCAACAACGGGTTGTCCGATTCATCTGAAAATTTCAGGACAGATAGATCTTGACCTAATAAACAATTTTACCCTCATCAGATTTGCTCTAAATGCTTTGGTTTTTGAGTTATAAGCCAAAAACTGCATTTTACCCCTATGTTCTATTTTTAGCTATGGCGACCATCTTGGTTAAATGGCGGGGTCATCGGACACATTTTTCAAACTAGATACCCCAATGATGATTGTGGACAAGTTTGGATTAAATGGCCCAGTAGTTTCAGAGGAGAAGATTTTTGTAAAAGATTACTAAGATTTAAGACAAGAGTGCACACACTGAAATGTCTCGCCTTCTATACTAATCAATGATATTATGTTGATAGTCCTAAGTATAAAGTTAAGCTTTAATACAACTGTCACATAAACTTAACATTAACCAAGATAACTAAACAAAGACCAATGAACCTTGAAAATGAGGTCACGGTCAGATGAACCATGCCAGGCATACATGTACAGCTAACAATGCTTCTATACAACATATATAGTTGACCTATTACTAATAGTTTAAGAAAACTAGACCAAAACACAAAAACTTAACACTGTGCAATGAACGGTGAAAATGAGGTCACGGTCAAAAAAAACCTGCGCGACTGACATAAAGATCATAAAATATTTCCATACACCAAATATAGATGACCTATGGCATATAGTATTAGATAAAAAGTCCAAAACTCAAAAACTTAACTTTGACCACTGAACCATAAAAATGAGGTCAAGGTCACATGACATCTGCCCACTAGACAGGTACACCTTACAATCATTCCATACAACAAATATAGTAGACCTATTGCATATAGTATGAGAAAAACAGACCAAAACACAAAAATTTAACTATAACCACTGAACCATGAAAATGAGGTCAAGGTCAAATGACAACTGCCAGTTGGACATGTACACCTTACAGTCCTTCCATACACCGAATATACTAGCCCTATTGCTTATAATAGTATCTGAGATAGGGACTTGACCACCAAAACTTAACCTTGTTCACTGATCCATGAAATGAGGTCGAGGTCAAGTGAAAACTGTCTGACAGACATGAGGACCTTGCAAGGTACGCACATATCAAATATAGTTATCCTATTACTTATAATAAGAGGGAATTCAACATTATAAAAAATCATTATAAAAACATTGGACATGTGACTGACGGAAACTTAGTAACATGAGGCATCTATATACAAAATATAAAGCTTTTAAGAAGTGAGCTAACGCCGCCGCCGCCGGATCACTATACCTATGTCGAGTTTTCTGCAACAAAAGTTGCAGGCTCGACAAAAAATGGTTAAAATTGACTATAAAGGGCAATAACTCCTAAAGGGGTCAACTGACCATTTCGGTCATGTTGACTTATTTGTAAATCTTACTTTGTTGAACATTTTTGCTGTTTACAGTTTATCTCTATCTATAATAATTTTCAAGATAATAACCAAAAACAGTAAAATTTCCATAATTATCAATTCAGGGGCAGCAACCCAACAACGGGTTGTCTGATTCATCTGAAAATTTCAGGGCTGATAGATCTTGACCTGATGAACGATTGAACATTTGTAAGATGTGCTCTTAATGCTTTGGTTTTTGAGTTATAAGCCAAAAACTGCATTTTACCCCTATGTTCTATTTTTAGCCCTGGTGGCCATATTGGTTGGTTGACAAGGTCACCGTACACATTTTAAAACCAGATAGAAGATTTTTGTAAAAGCTAACGACGGACAATGACGACCAGGTGAGCTAAACTAGAGGCTCTTAAGAGTCTGTGTCGCTCACCATGGTTTATGTGCATATTAAACAAAGGAAACAGATGGATTCATCACAAAATTGTGTTTTGGTGATGGTGATGTGTTTGTAGATCATACTTTACTGATCATTTTTGTTACTTACAATTTTCTCTATCTGTAATGAACTTGGCCTTTTAGTTACAGAGGAAAAAACTTTGTAAAAACTTGCCAAAATTTACCAAATTAATGAAAAATGTTAAAAAATGACTATAAAGGGCAATAACTCCTTAAGGGGTCAACTGACCATTTCAGTCATGTTGACTTATTTGTAGATCTTACTTTGCTGAACATTATTGATTTTTACAATTTATCTCTATCTATAATATTATTCAAGATAACAACCAAAAACAACCAAATTTCTTTAAAAATTACCCATTGGGGGGCAGCAACCCAACAACCAGTTGTCCAATTCATCTGAAAATTTCAGGGCAGATAGATATTTACTAGTTAACCACTTGTTAGATTTGCTCTAAATGCTTTGGTTTCAGAATTATAAGCCAACATCTACATTTTACCCCTATGTTCTATTTTTAGCCATGGCGGCCATCTTTGTTGGTTGGCTGTGTCACCGCACACAGTTTTTAAACTAGATACCCTAATTATGATTTTGGCTAAGTTTCGTTAAATTTGGTCCAGTAATTTCAGAGGTGGCTCAGGCCTATTCGAAGTTTCTATCAGAAGTGCCGTATTTTTTGTTATTTTATTCTTTACAGAAAGTGAATCAAATTGGTCGAAAAAAAATAGGGGGTCACAGACCTTTTAAGTTCAAATTTTTACTTTTAAACAGGTATGTAAAAGGGACCATTTTTCAATGAAATGATAGGGAAAATAGAGGTGTTGACATATTTTTATCAGAATATCAAAAAAACGTTCTATGACACTTGGTCCAAAACTGTAATATAAAAAGCTGAAATATAGCTTCAAAGAATGAGCAAATAAAAAACATAGGTCACGGATAAGGAAAAAAAAATATTTTGCCTTAAAACCCAAATTTTGGCGGGAAAATGGTGAAATGTCATTTTGACCCTTTAACAAATACGGATAATAACGAAAATATTCTATTAGTCACATAACTACAATGATTTAACATCTCTAATCAGTCAAAATATTTTAAAAAAATATATCGAATTTACGACAAATACTTTTGTAATTCATGCGTGAAATTATGCGCAGTCGAATAGTCCCGAGCCACCTTAAGGGGTCAACTGACCATTTTGATCTTGTTGACTTATTTGTAGATCCTACTTTGCTGAACATAATTGCTGTTTAAAGTTTATCTCTATCTATAATAATTTTCAAGATAATAACTGAAAACGAACAAAATTTCCTTAAAATTACCAATTCAGGGGCAGCAACCCAACAACCCTTTGTCTGATTCTTCTGAAAATTTCAGGGCAGATAGATCTTGACCTAATAAACAATTTAACCCCAACAGATTTGCTCTAAATGCTGTGGTTTCAGAGTTATAAGCCAAAATCTACATTTTACCCCTATGTTCTATTTTTAGCCATGACGGCATTCTTGGTTGGTTGGCCGGGTCGCCACACAATTTTTAAACTAGATACCCTAATTATGATTTTGGCTAAATTTCATTAAATTTGGCCCAGTAGTTTCAGAGGAGAAGATTTTTGTAAAAGATAACAAAACTTTATGAAAAATTGGTAAAAAATGACTGTTAAGGGCAATAACTCCTCAAGGGGTCAACTGACCATTTTGATCATGTTGACTTATTTGTAGATCTTACTTTGCTGAACATAATTGCTACTTACAGTTTATCTCTATCTATAATAATTTTTTAGATAATAACCGAAAACGGACAAAATTTCCTTAAAATTACCAATTCAGGGGCAGCAACCCAACAACCCATTGTCTGATTCATCTGAAAATTTCAGGGCAGATAGATCTTGACCTAATAAACAATTTTACCCCATCAGATTTGCTCGAAATGCTTTGGTTTCAGAGTTATAAGCCAAAATATACATTTTACCCCTATGTTCTATTTTTAGCCATGGCAGCCAACTTGATTATTTTGGCGGGTCACCGGACACAATTTTTAAACTAAATACCCCAATAATGATTCTGGCCAAGTTTGGTTAAATTTGGCCCAGTAGTTTCAGAGGAAAAGATTTTTGTAAAAGTTTACGGACGACAGACGACGATGGACGACGGACGCCGGACGACGATGGACGACGGACGCAAAGTGATGAGAAAAGCTTAGAGAAAGAGCTTAAAAGAAGTGAAAATAGAGGCTCCAAAGAACATTTATCATTAAATGGTAAAATGGTATACTTTTTTATGGTAATTTTCAGGAAATTATCAGTCACTCGCAAGGCCCCTAATGCATGCGAAATTGTCTAAAATGCAGGTTGCAGATTTAAGTATTAGATATACCACAAGGGCATACTCATGAGAGGGTGTATCTAATTTGATTTTGTGATTAATGTCAAAGGGGGAAATAGAAATAACGAACGTCTGTTATTCCTTTTGTACCGTCTATCCGGGTTTTTTAAGGGCTCTGACGGGTCTAAAACTATTCTATAAATAGGCTGAAAGGTTAATATCAGCAATATCTCTGACAAGTTCTAAAATGGTAAACTTATTAAAAGAGTTATGCCCCTTAGAAGTATTAAATTTTTAGAAAATGTCCTATTATTTAGCGATCTCATGGATACAATTCTTATCAGATCAAGAGTTTGTTTCTTGCACTAAATTATGTTCATGCAAAAAGGGCATATATATATACAATTATTTAAACCTAATGATTTCTTGATATTAGCCTCAAAGATGTTAAATGTCCATTGAAACTGAAAGGAATTTAATTGCTTATGGAACTAGATTAAGACAGATTTATGTGTTCTATAGAACCTCTTCAGCCTATGTCACTAAGTTTTTATTGCCTTCACTGAATTAGAACTATTATTATCAATTGAGCAGTGTGATAAGCATCAAAAGAAACATGTATATGTATTAAAATTATGATTATTGAATTTTAGGTAAAGTAATCGGGTTGAAGATTATGATTAAAGATGTGACAAAATCAAATACTGACAATTGATAACTGACAAAATACTTTTACCCTAGCAACAAGATGTGTACTGTAAGAATTTATTTTAAATTTATTAGTCATGTGGTAGATTTTATACATGTATTTACATACAAATAATATATAATTGTGACCTGTATCCTGCAAAATAGCACTTCCCAATGCATAATGCTCTCAATTGTACAGAACATACATGACATATATATAAAAAAAAAAAGTGGTAGGGAACCGTAGGATTGCCAATGAGACAACTCTCCACAAGAGACCAAAATGACTCAGAAATTAAAAACCATAGGTCACCGTACAGCCTTCAACAATGAGCAAAGCGCATACCGCATAGCACTCAGCTATAAAAGGCCACTAAATGACAATGTAAAACAATTCAAACAAGAAAACTATGCTCATTCTTATATTTTAAAATGAGGAGATGTGGTATAATTGCCAACGAGATGTATATGACTATGTCTCTATGTATAAACATCACATATTGAATTGAGAAAAAAAACACTTTAATATACTTATATTATGTATTTATGCCAAATGTCTAGAACATAGGTTTATCTATTAACTCATATGTATGGCAATTATGGCTTATTCCAAATGCCTATTGTGCAGTCTGCACTAAATCTTTTCCAAGTTCTAGTCCAAAGACCAATATACAAATATTTTTCTTATAAATAAAGGCAACAGTAGTATACCGCTGTTCAAAACTCGTAAATCGATGGACAAAAAACAAAATCAGGGTAACAAACTAAACCTGAGGGAAACGCATTAAATATAAGAGGCGAACAGCGACACAACATTAAAATGTCACACACACAGAAACGGACTAAGCATTAGACAAAATCCGATGAGAATAACAAATATAACATCAAAACCAAATACATGAATTTTGGATAGTACAAGTCGGACCAATATTTTACAAATACTAACTAGTTCTTTTATTTTAATTATTATAAATTTTACAAGTATTACAGGGCATCAGACTAGTGGCTTACAGAGAAAACTGCATATGCATGTATTGTATATGTACTGGATGTACCCATATAAATATACATATATGTTTAGAAGACGAACATTCAATGTATCACATTAATCCAATCTGTCCAGAACATGCTCATTTACCTCTACAGCAATGGAAGTAACTATGTCAAATGTTTGGAATATGACAATTCACCAATACAACATCAATTCATACATGGTTATTCTAAATGCCAAGAAGATTCCCATTTATTAACATTGAATAATATAGAGTTATTGCATGAATATTGGGGGATAGTGTCCCGAGTAGAATTTTATAATGCACATTTGCTTGCGAGTGCAATATATGTTCTAAGAGGGACAATATTACCCAATATTCATGCAATAACCCTTTTATTGTATAGCAATATACTATTTGAAAGTAAAATTGGTTTAAACTAAGATTTTGTTGTTGATGACGTCATGAATTTTGAAGATTTATTGTACTAGTGCAATATTGGAATTTATTTCACGCTAACTGTTGGTTATTTTCTGTGAAAATATTATATTGCTATGCAATAATATACCTTATAATAAGAATATATATGACTTTTGACATTAAAAAGATTGAGATAAATATCCATTTAGGTTCTGAATGTATAATCAAAGAGCTAATCGCTCTGAAGTGGAAGAAGGTGAATAAAAGGTAACTTGAATTACCATAAAAGCAGCCCCACTTACCCAGGCTGCTTTGTTCCATTATCGTTAAAATGTATTTTTTTTCTTCAAACAAGAAAAGGTCATAAGTACATGGATTTCCCATCCGTACAATCATTTTCTATGTTCAGTTGACTATGAAAATTAGGTAAAATCTTTAATTTGGCAGTAATTAAGAAGATCATATCAAGAGGAACACATGTGTACTAAGTTTCAAGTTGATTGGATTTCAACTTCATCAAAAACTACCTCGACCATAAACTTTATAACCAGAAGCAGGACGGACGGACAGACTAGAAAACATATTGCCCATAAATGGAGCATAAAAATAGTAAGACTTGTTACATACCTGCCAACTTTTGAAAGTTCCCATATGGGTTTTTACTGCACAACAACAAAATTAAAGGTTACAATTTTTAGCGATGTATTTTGCAAGATCTGGATTGTCTAGAAAAAGTGTCATATTTGTATGAACTTACATGACTTACATGCCTTTTCCTTAAGTCTGTTTGCATAATTCTAGTTATATATTAAATCGGTAGAAAAATTATACATGAAGCTAGCAGAAGCTAGACTATTTAGCCTAGTTGCACATATTGTATGTTGACTTCTAACCAGTTATGAACAAATTTAATATATAAACTTCAATTGAATCCTTGAAAGGAGGTCTAAATTAATAAAATAATTTATAAATTTTATTTTTTTTATTTGTCCAAAATCATTTAAATTCATTTAATCAACATCCTTTTATGATTATTTGATTAAAATATTAATCATTTATAGTCTTTTTACCATTTACATTTTTAAAAGCAAAATAACTGAAAACAGGATAAAACAAAGGGAAGTAACAAAAAAGTATTTCAATATTCCCAATACACATCGTTTTGATAACACAACGGCAGTTAGCCGGAGGTAAACATCGTTGATTACCAGTATGTTTGACACCCAAGCTGTCAAGTGAAGCCATATAATTATACATCTTCTTTGATGTTCAGGTAAAATTTAACACAGGTGTCAATTACACCCGTACATTAGTAAGAAATGATCAAATATGGCGTCTGAAAAATTTCATACACGGGAGTTTTTTCTCCTAAACGGGAGGTTCACATGTATGTTACGAAGGGCATCTAATTCACATGACAAAGGAAACCCATGAATAAAGATAACACTTTATATATCCTTTTTATTTATATAAAAATAAAATCTTCTTGTCTGCAGGATTGCAAATTCGTAACTTCAAGGGCGAACTTGTAAACAGGGCGAGTTGTCCGATACCAATTTCACGCATGCGTAATACAAATATCTACAGTTAAAACATCCTGTTACAAGTAAACAAATTACCATCATGTGGATGAGATGAAATCTAATAATTTACATAAATAAAAGGGTCATATTTACGATAGTGATTGTTTTACAATCATAATTTACAAATTAAATGATTCAGATGCCCAATCATGTGAAAAATCGGTGTCAGGAATCTAAGTTGTTTTGAAATTGTAATACACGAAATGAATGCGGCATACGGAGACTCAAAGCCAATGGTCGGCCACTTAAGTCTTCAGAAGACTTGACGTCTTCTTCCACTAAAAATTAGGGATGTCAAAAGATCTGAAATTTAATACTCAGATACTTGGTCATGATACTCAGATGAATCTTAAACGTCTACAAAAATGTTAGATTTTCGGTGGAATGTAGCGTTTTTGTTATTACCTTCAATAAACATATTAACAAAAGACAAACGTATTACAAACATAGCTTGCTCCTGTTTTAGGGTTGTTTTTTTTTGTGGCAATTAAACAATGAGGTACCAACCACTGTATCTACAAATAATCTATCATAATATAATAACAATTATTGTTTGTGTACGTGTTCATGAACCAAATTCCAATAAAATCAAAAATATTTGCATTTTAATACTGAAAGTCTGACAAAGTAGACAATCATCTGTTCCGGAGGCGTTGGTATTTTTTATAATACGACTTGTCCATTAATTTGTCAACAACAATATTGGGTTTCAAATTACTTGTGCTTTTTCGTGTTGCTCAGTCTTACTTTTTCTGTGTGTTTTTTTTTAATATTAATGTTGCTCTCGCTCTTTCGCCTATCTTTAAATTGTAAATTAAACAATCATAGTTAATTTCAAATATACAGAGTAATTAAATTAATTTAAATGTACTTCTCATACCAATCACGTTTACATAGAAGTCTTGATTAACAAAGGTATGTTTTTACGGCTTGTGATGAGTTAATTATTATTCCATGAAAGTGTTGATCCGTGTATAAACACCCGTTAAAAATGTTTCTAATCAGTTGCATAGGATTCACTGAAGGTCACTTTGATTTTGTTCTTGTTTAGAAATATGATCTTGTCAAAAATTTCAGACTAAAGACTGTTTGACTTTTTTTTTTTTTTTTTTGTTACAAGTAGTCAACATGAAAACATTGCCTTGGAAGGAAAGGACGTTGCTGGTACTATTTTAACAAATAGTATCCTCAAGATTTAACATATTTATGTTTTTAATTGAATTTATTTAGTATTACGAAGGGGATATTTCAACGAGCTAAAGTGATTGGAAATGTGCACAGAATTATCTCAAGATGTATAACAGGCAAACGAATATCTGAGTATTAAAACTGTACTCAAGTTCTCGGCCTTCCGATCGAGTACTCGTTTCCATCCCTAATAAAAATTAACTAGAGGCTCTCAAGTGCCAATATCGCTGAGCCTCACCTGACTATACTTGGGTTTTTGAAATCACATTACAAAAAAGATAAAATTTGACTACAAAGGAACAACACTTGGCCAGCACCTCATTAGGAAAGGAAAATTCATGCTATGTTTCGTTTCATTCAATTCAGTGGTTCTCTAGAAGAAGACTTTTGTATGCATTTCCCATAGGGTCCTTTGTGAAACTAAGCCCCGGCTGGCGGCCTTCTTGGATGATGGATCGACCACAAAGTAACAACACTTGGTCAGCATCTCATCAGGAACATTCATGCTATGTTTGATTTCATTCCATACAGTGGTTCTCTAAAAGATGAAATTTGTATGTATTTCCCATAGGGTCCTATGTTTAACTAAGTCTACCCCACTGGCGGCCGGCCACCTTGGACATTGGATTAGCAACAAAGTAAAAACACTTGGTCAGCATCTCATTAGAAATATTCATGCTATGTTTGGTTTCATTCCATTCAGTGGTTCTCTAAAAGAGGACATTTGTATGTATTTCCCATTTGTATGTATTTCCCATAGGGTCCTATGTTAAACCAAATCCCCTGCTGGCAGCTGTCTTGGATGTAGGATAGGCTACAAAGTAACAACACATGGGCAGCACCTCATAAGGAGCATTCATGCTATGTTTGGCTTCATTCTATTCAGCGGTTCTCTAATAGAAGTCATTTGTATGCATTTCCCGTAGGGTCCTGTTAAACCTAGTCACCCCACTGGTGGCCATCTTGGATGTTGGATCAGCGACAAAGTAACAACACTTGGTCAGTATCTCATAAGGATCATTAATGCTATGTTTGATTTCCTTTCCATTCAGTGGTTCTCTAAAAGAAGACATTTGTATGTATTTCCCATTGGGTCCAATATGTTAAACTAAGTCCCCCCGGCAGTCATCTTGGATGATGGATGGGCTACAAAGTACTAACAACGCTTGGTCAGCACCACATAAGGAACTTTCATATGATGTTTGGTTTCATTCCATTCAGTGGTTCTCTAAAAGAAGTTATTTGTATGCATTTCCCATAGGGTCCTTTGTTAATCTAAGTCCCCCCCTGGCGGCCATCTTGGATGATGGATCGGCTACAAAGTAACAACACTTGGTCAGCACCTCATAAGGAACATTCATGCCATGTTTGATTTCATTCCATTTAGTGGTTCTCTAGAAGAAGTTCAAAATGTAAAAAGTTAACGCTGACAACAATGGACGACAGACAACGGACGCCAAGTGATGAAAATAGCTCACTTGACCCGAAGGGCTAGGTGAGCTAAAAATAAATTAGTGAGCAATCTCTTTCTGGGATGAAGAACAATTTAACTGCTGCATGTATTTCTCTCATTATTTTCATTGCCTTTTTTGCTTTTTTACTTATCAGACTCTTAGCAAGGTGCATGATGTATGTTTAATATATTTAAGGTAGATTCATGGTATACCGCCATCTTGGATTGTACAATCACAGTACAAAATCGGTGTAGTTATTTGCCTAAATCTGAAAATTTGGAAACAGATTTGCAATTCAATGAGACTGTTTTTTCTATTTAAAGAAAACTTGTTAATAAATCATATTATACAAAATATTTTAACAAATATCAATTTTTTTGGTTTCAAAATCATTTTTTTCAAATGAGCCATTTAAGGGGAGATAACTCTTTTAGTACAAAATTTATACTGGGCTAATAGGGATTTTTTTTAAATTTTTACTTGTAGCAAGAAAACAAGTTCGGTGACCCCATGTTTTCTTTTTATTCTCTTGAAACATATTATGAAATCTTTCTTCTCACTATTTATTTCAAAATTCTATCTCATAGAATTTTTTTTATGCACACTAATTTTTTTTTTTTATGAACAAACTAACCAAAGTTTGGCAATTTTCAACGACTCATAGCTTGAAAAATAGCACAATGACCCATAATTTTTATCAAATTTTTGAAAAGAGCATAGTAAAATCTTCATTTTGGCAAATTATAAAAAAGTTCTGTCTCAAAAAATATATACTTGTGATCTACCTTAATAGCTAATAATATTTAGATAGTTCCATGAGTTCATTTGTTCATGAAAACAACTTATACTGATTCCAATTATAAAATATGAAAAATTTGACAAGTGCATTCTATCTCAAGATTTATCCCAGGCATATTTGCACTCTTCATAGGAAGATAAATAGAGATTAATACATGGCCTTTTCCATATCAGCCTGGGTATCATCCCGAGACCCCCATATCAGCCCGAGACTAAGTCGAGACTAAGTCGATATTTTAAATAACCCAGGCTGATATGGAAAAGGCCATGTATTAATCGCTTTATCATATACTTCCGACAATAGTTTTATGTAAGGCAAATAAACTAATGCAATAACTAAAACAGTCAAACATTTTATAAAGAAAATTAAAATTATGAATCAAATATACTATAGTTGTCCAACAACAGCATCATTAACTCCTTATATATTTATGGTAACATTTCCTATAGAGGCATTTTGAAACATTGAAATTTTGGAAGAGTTTTACGATCATTACTACTCCATGTTTGTTGTACTATAAAATGATTCATAATTGTCAATGGCATTTGTTAGCAAGTATTAAACTATCCCCACAAAAGTTCCCGTAAACTTTGACGTCGTCATAAAAAACATCTGACGTCACAATGGAAAAGTAAACAACCGATACCGGAAACACCGGAAGTAACTTGCACGAGAGGCACTGATATGGGTTTTTTGCACGAGAGGCACTTGATATGGGTTATCAGCCCGGGTGGGAAGATATGGCTTGTGCACTTCCGCCCATTACACATATGCAAAAGCTATCATATTAATGCTAAGTATATGATAATTGAAATTAAATATGAATAAGAGATGAGGAGATAATGTCAATGAGACAGCATCATAATGACACACAAAAAAACACAGAAACAATTCTCACTTATATCATATCTTCTGCCATTTTCTCCTGTCAAAGCTTTTAGAAACAGAAAATATAATGAATAATTTCACAAGATTTCCCATGTGATAAAGGAAATTTGTCAAGTTTCCTGTTTCAAACAATTTTCAATTAAAACTGCCCATATGTAGAAAGGTAAAACCTATTATTATTCATACAAGTCTTTATTAGTTTTTCATTTAAAAAATAACTTGAGTGTCTCATCTCAGCAATATCTGAATCAAAGAAGAAAAATACAAATTACTTAACTCTATAGGTGATATCATAATAAACTGATTATCAAGGATCTAAGGTACACCATCGCTTGTCAGTTGGACATTTTTTTATACCTAGGCCAAAATAAAAAGATTGTACGTTCGCCCAAACGCGACCGACCCAAAATAAACCCGCCGACTCAAATTCTTTTATTGACGTTTTTTTGAAGAATTTTTTTTTTTCGGATTTTTTTTGGGTCCGCTCCGTCATCGTACAAAACTTAATGTTTGTCGTCTTTGCGTTTGAAAGTAACTGTGAATAAGATTAAAAGAAAGTGTATAAGAGACGCAGTTAATCGATATTCGATGTTCTCTGTTTTCATCTTCTGATTTAACGAACAGTAAAACATGTGAAGTAGCCTGGAAACCTGGCCCAATCATACTGCGTCGATAACATGTAGCGGAGCTAATCAGTAGCCAGGACCCCAGGCTACATGTGAAGTGGCACAGTTTTTTACGCTGTAGTTGTCTGTACTACCAAACCCCTACCTATATGCTCAATGTTAATTTCATTGTGTTATCGAATATCTGATAAGAATATTCAGGTAGATTTGTTCAAAACCATGTGCAATCGAATATTTTCAATGTTATTCTGACAGGAAATGGATCCGGAAGTTGCGAATTTACAATCTTGCAAGAAGATTTTGTTTTTACTGAATAAAAAGGAATTATTTCTTGATAAATTGTTGTCTTTAATTATAATCTTCCTTTATCATGTAAATTAGATGCCCTTTTATTCAAATAGTTCAAATTTACAAGTCTCATTAGACAAGATCAGTACGTTGCTGTTTGGGAGAATTTGAGATAAAACTATAATTGCTCACAGAATCAGAAATATAATCTTAACTGAATGTAACTCCTTCTGAATAATTTATTGCATTATAAATCCCTTTTGACAAGAGAAATCTGACTTTTGTCAGAAATATTTTTTTCACATGTGCAAAAGTAAAAACATGTTATGGACGCCATATTGGATTTTTTTATACAAATTTGTGAGGAAGCCTCTAGAACCATGACCTAAAAATAAATAGTCTTCAGAAAACGTTAACTTTATGCAATTATATTTTATCAATAATGATTATTTTCAAAAATTTAAACTTGATTATTTAAAGAAATAAAATTATAACAAATACGTTTTTAGTTTGGAGATTCAACAGAACATGCTTTGATCTATTTATAGCTTAATTAGTTTACCTGTGTGATAATGTAAAATATAAATTTGTTTTCAAAACATAAAAAAGACACAAACTAAGGATGGTAGATAATAATTCATATAAATATTTTAGGACATTTAATCTATTTTAATAGAAATAAGATTTAAAAACTGCAAACAAATTTAATCATTACATAATCAGCTGATATTTTTTTACACAAACATCGTGTTGATGTGATGGAACTGTTGAAAATCACTTCATAAATCCACCAGCCTTTTCACACAGCTAGCAATTGTCAGGGTTATAAACATCTCAGGATACAAATCATACAGTAGGCTAATTTATTTATAGAGGTTTTAAATGCATGGCTTTTGGTTGTCTCTACAAAGGTTTGAAGGAAAAAAAAAGATATACTGTTTTAAGATCTTTTAATATTTTCATGCAAATTCTGATAAAAAAAAAAAAGAATTTGCCTACCTACCTACCCACACCCAGTCATCATGGGTCGGGTTTGGGCAAACTGAAATATTTTTACTTGTGGCCCTATCATTTTCAAAAGAAATATTAATTGTAATATTAAACTGTTAAAATGATTACCATTATAAACTAAATGGAATAATGTAAAAATTATTTATAAATAATTCTAAAGGCACAAGCTTTGTTAACATTTTATTGATAGCCTTGCAATGGTGATAACTTAAAGCATCAATAAGGTGGCTAATAACTAGAGGCTCTCAAGAGCCTGTGTCACTCACCTGTATCTACGGTGGTTTTGGAAATCATTTAAATTAAAGTCATAAGAAACCTCAAATATGCATATGTTTTTTATAATTTAAATGGAAAGTTTTCATTATACAACTTATGTATATATACTTTTCTCTGAGGAAAATTCTTTAATTTGTCCACATTTAGAAGAAGTTTACTTATAATTGATTGCTTCCTGGAATTCGCCGACATATTTTCCATATGCATAGTGACCTGAGCGTAACCCTCCTCTTAAAAATTCCGGTGACCGCAATATGCATGGATCTGTCATTAAAATAAACAAGTATCTGATTTTACATGTTAAACATGTGCTCAATACCCATGCTTTTTGTTATATGTTTACTATAAGGTGAAAATCAGTAAACTTCAGCTTCAAAACACAGCATTTAATGAGCAACCATATTTGTTAAATCATAACAGACAAAGAGAAAAAAAAATTGACGATTATACGATATATTTGCGTAAAAAATGAAAAAATCATACACAGAGGACTAAGTTTATGATATATACATGCATTGGTTCAAGAATTGGATAAACATTATTTTTCACCACTCACTCGTTTCATATGACTTAAAATAACTTAAAATCATAATAAATAGTATTAGATACCCTAATAATGATTGAGGCCATGTTTGGTTTAATTTGTTCCAGTAGTTAAATTAAAATCAGGTCAACCCACTAGTAACTAGACTTATAATAGTTACTGAAGACCCCTTATCATTATTTAAATTAGTTTTCAAGTTGTGACCATTTGAATTTGTTTTTTAACAATTTTCCCTTAAAACTTCTATAGTAAATCCTTATGTTCTATTTTTAACAATGGCAGCCATGTTGGTTGGTTGGCAAGGTCATCAGATATAATTTTGAATCTAAATACCCTATTGAAAACTGTGTGTAAATAAATCTGTTTGGCCCAGTAGATTAAGTGGAGAAGATTTTTGTAAAAGATTGCAAAAATTTAAGAAAAAATTACTATTAAGGGTAATAACTCCTTAAGGGGTCAATCAAACATTTTGGTCATATCAACTTATTTGTAGATCATACTTTGCTTAACATTATTGCTGTTTACAGTTTATCTGATCTCTATCTATAATATTATTTAAAATAATAACCAAAACTGCAAACATTTTCTTAAAATTACCAATTCAGGAGCAGCAACCCAACAACAGGTTGTCTGATTCGTCTAGAAATCTCAGAGCAGATAGATCTTCACCTGATGAACATTTTTACCCAATTTCAGATTTGCTCTAAATGCTTTAGTTTCAGAGATATAAGCCATAAACTGCATTTTACCCCTATGTTAAATTCTTAGCCATGTTTGACATGCTAGTTGGCTGGCCACAGGCAGAGTTATCAGACATATAAAGATACCCTTATGATGAGTGTGGCCAAGTTTGGTTAAATTTGGCCCAGTAGTTTCAAAGAAGAAGATTTTTGAAAAAGTAAATGAAGACAGACGCCATATGATGAGAAAAGCTCACTTTGCCCTTCAGGTGAGCTAAAAAACAAGAGGTACATTTGTTTTAAACTGTTTGATAGCTATCTTTTTATAAGTTCCATGTTTATACTGTATTGTTTTTATCAAAGTACATTGAATATCATACCCCACTCTTATTTTGTATTATCATGACATGAACTCTTTTATATTTACAATGTATATATTGTGTATTAACTCAAGGATATTTTGTAAAAATTCTTATTATTGGTGCATACAAAATTGTCATTATTATGTGTATGTATCCTATTTCTTTTGGAATAAATTCATCAATTACCAAGTTTTTGTTTATAGATTTATCATGTTTATATAATAATTCATCAAACTTGTGTGTAACTTTGATTTTAATTTCAACAGTGGAACAAAATGTTTGGCTGCAATACCAGCCTTATGTTTATAGTATTGGAGATATACATGTAACTGGCGGTAAACTATGCATCAATTAAGAATTTATTGACCAGTGTATAAACTGTAATTCTAAAATAGTACGAACGATCAACACTTTTACAACCATATAAAAATACTAAAAGAAGCATTCAATACACGTTTACTATCAAGTTTTTCTCTAATTTACTTGTGCACATTATTGTGGAAGCTTGTGCCATCATGAATGTTACAATTCATTTTGATATGAATGTCTATTTTCCTGAACATCTTTAGTTCCGCAAGAAAGGCTAGAAAAGACATCAGATATCTGATAAGGTAGTAAGATGCTAGATTGTATCTGAGACTACTATAACTGTGTTATAGTAGTCTCAGATTGTATGCAGAAAAGATTAAAATGTGCACTTTAACTGGGACAAAAAGTGAGGTACTCAAACTGAAAAGATATAAAAGCTGTATGAAAGAAAATTCAAGAAATTGGACATGATGCTTTTTTTTTAGAAAATGAGTGAACTAAGGTTCATCAAAACAAATGGACAAATATGGCTGTATTTTCACATCAAAAACTATTCTGGAGTATAGACTTACCTTTGCAGTTTGGAAAGTTTAATTATAGAGGGCCCTCATGGGGTTTTTGATTATGTGATTACTTGGCCGTTTTTTTAATGATTATTTGATTATTAAGCCAAATATTTCATGATTATTTGATTACCTAGGACTGTATTTTTAGTTTATGATTATTTGATTACTAAAGATAAGCAAATATTTAATGATTATGTGATTATATTGGCAAAAAAATGGTGATTATGTGATTACTAGGACCCCCCCCCCCCCCATGAGGGGCCTCATTATAGGCCTATCATCTCAGCCCAATATGATCATCCACTAGAATAATAGTAGATATATAAAAGTTAAATGTATTTTGTATATCAAAAAGATTAAATCGTTTTTGGATTGCGATACTCCTTTTTTTTTCTTCCTGCAAAATCTTTAAAAAAAAATCTATGAAAAAGGTGAGGTAGAAAAAAGTCAGACCCCACCCCCATTCAGAGACATATTCTGTATTGTATGTCTCTGGTCGCAAAGCTCTTATTTATTTGTGCAGACTTACCTCTTGAACTGTCAAGGTGTGCAATTTTTGGGCTAGTATACTTAGTTTTCGTGCAGTCACTTTCAGCTCGTGCAAATCGTGCACCTTTTTTCAAACCGGAAACTCAAAAACTAACATTAGACGCAACATCAGACAGATATGTAAATTTCCGGAATAGGCATATTTTAAACGAAAGGCAAAGATTTTGAAAAATTTTATTAAGTAGAAACAGAGACATATAATACAATTGTATTATATGTCTCTGGTAGAAAAGAGCAAAAAAAAATGTCATACAATTGTGAAGCTATCTATCAGGTTAAATAGATAAGATGATCTAATTCTCTCTGCATTAAAATGCATTATTCAGAAGAAAAAAAATCGTTTTGATAAAATCTCAGAATATGATAAAGAATCTTTGATAAAAAGTCACGAAATTTTCATTTTAATTTAGGACGGTAGCTATTTATGTCGTTGTGTGGCGTTTTTGCTATCGGTTGATAAACGCTACAAAAGTAGAAACATATACTATAAGTATGAGGGGGAGGACAGGGGTAAGGGAGACAGGGAGAAAGGGGGTAGGAGAAAGGAGAAAGGGGGTGGGAGAAAGGAGAAAGGGGGTAGGAGAAAGGAGAGGAAGGCTGGGAGAAAGGAGAAAAAGTTGGAGAAAGGAGAAAAAATAAAATATCTCTCCCTTTAAAAAAATTTCTAATATTTCAAGAAAAAATATCTCAAAAGGAGATGTTTTATTCTAATGGGAGAAAGGAGAACGGGGGTAGGAGAAAGGAGAAGAGGGGTGGGAGAAGGGAGAAGGGTACCCCCCTGTCCTCCCCCTCAAGTATGCTGGCTTATTACTTTCCTTGGTTTATTTTTGAATCGATAACGCTATAGTAATACCAATGTTTACACTATCAACTCACTGAACAACAAATGTTAATCGATAAAATAATTCATTGATCAAAAATATAATAATTATTTATAATTAATTTAAACAAAATCATGAAGCGCCTTTTCTATGGAAGTCTTTAATGCATAAGGCAATTCATGATTTTTATTTATCTTTAATAAAAGTATGAAATATATTTTTGGTATTGTTGAAATTTTTTTGTTCGTGTTTCTTTTTTTATTATTATGATAAGCATTGTCTGGTTGTATGCTAGTGTGTTCCAGTGATTCTAGTGCGGTAGGTCGTGGGTTCGAACCCCAGTAGGTCAAACCAATGACTTGAAATGTGGTAGAATAATGTGTCCAGGTAGGTTGACATGTTTTCCAGTGGAATTTAAGTAACAAAGTTGGTCAACTGTCCTCTCTGTACCTATTCTTATGGTTAAACCGTTAATGATATGCATAATAAATAGAGAATAATACATGGCAAAATCCGTATCATATGTCGTATCATCCCGAGACATCAATATCAGCCCAAGGGCCTTTAGGCCCGAGGGATGATATTGGTCGAGGGTGATACGGCATGTGATACGGATTTTGCCATGTATTATACGCTTTATCATATATTTCAACAGAAGAGTATTATTTTATATGAACTGTTTTCTGATCCATAGCACTGGGTTACCTTCAGTTCTACTTTTGTCTTGTTTCAAAGGCCTTAAAAGAACTGCTCAATTACTTATCCGAAGCAACTGGGTTAGCTTACAATTTGCGTGCTGTTGTTTTAAAAATATTTTGTTTATTAATGTATTAATTTGTGTGTTTTGTATTTTTCATAGTTGCATTTAGTGTGCCAAAAAATATGAAAACTTGACGTTCGTGACGTCACATACAATATGAAAACTCGACGTTCGTGACGTCACATACCAAACAATGACGTCATTCAAAAAATTTACCTATTTGAGGAAAAATTTTCTTAAGCAAAAAAAAAACCAAAACTGACTTTATGTAAAAAAAAAAAAAAAAAAAAAAAAAAAGTAGGGGTGTGATAAAGGGTAGGGGTGTGATAAAGGGTATGCGATAAAGGGTAGGGGTATGATAAAGGGTATGCGATAAAGGGTGCGCATCAAAGTTGCGCGATATGGATTAAACAGCAGGCTATTTATCACATATGCAAAACTACTGTATTTACTACTAAACATATGATAAATATATATATACGACTCGTCTAAACATCAACCCAACAATGTTAGATCTGTAAATTTGCTTTCGCAAATTTTTGGTTCTTCCCTCGCCGGGATTCGAACCCATGCTACTGTGATATTGTGACACCAAATCGCCTGCACTGCAGCCGTCCCGCTAGACCACACGACCACCTGGGCTCTCAAAAACAGAGCTTTCGCTGGCCGTGTGTTACCTTTTTTCGTCAGTTTTAATCTAGCGGCGTACTACAGTACAGGATATATAAGGCATGAAGATGTTATTGTTACAGATCAGCTAAATTATCTATAGTAAAGGATCCTACAAATTAATGTAATATACAGTCACAGAAAATAATTATATTTATAAGTATATATACATAAGAACGTGTGTTGAAGCTTTTCGATAGTACAGGTCACAGGAGATTCGGAAAGTTTTGGTTGACCAACAGAGATTAACTTTAATATTGAAACTTGTTTTGTTACTTACTAGGCTAGCTTATAAAAAAATGCATTTCTGTTATATTTTTTTTTATTATACATAGTAATGCTAAAATAAGCTTCTCCCGTTTCAGGCACCCGAACCCCCTAAAAAAAAGGCACATAATTTTTTTCTCACTTTAAAGGAACATGCGCTACGGCCTTGGAATATTAAAATTACCGGGTTCTATGGTGAACTGTTGTACACAGTGACACAGTGACACAGTGACAGCCAACTTAAACTTATACTATAGGTTAATATCAGCTATCTCTCAGACAAGTTCTTTAATGGTTGTCGATCAACCTTTTTGAAAACAGTTATGCCCCTTGGGAATATTAATTTTTTGGAAAGTGGCCTCATTAGAGCTCTCACAGGTGTAGTTCTGGTCAAATTTTTATAAAACTAATACTATATATAAATATAAGCGATATCTCGGACAAGTTCTATAATGTGAATAATTGACCTTGTTAAAAAGAGTTATGTCTCAATCCTTGCCAGATTTTTTTTTTAAACTTAAAAATAATACTAAAGTTAAAATCATGCAATATCTCAGACAAATTCTAAAATGGTGTACGATAGACTTTTTTAAAAAGAGTAATGCCCCTTGGAAACATTATATAAGTGTATCGCGGGGGACATTCGAAACCTGTTATTTAATTTGGCTTCTTGAGAAATTTTTTTTTTGGATCAAATGTCATAAATGCCTGTATCTCCTCCCCATTACTGCTTACATAGAATGGATACTTCTTCAACAATTCCTTGTGCAGATGAGCGTTGTCTCACGGTCAAATCTTTAGTTCACAAAGAACGAATTGCATGTTCGTTATAATATATAATTGTATTTCCCATCTACTGAAATTGTAGCATGTTGTATCTTTAGCATTTGACACGTTCTGTGTGATGATATTATTTTGGGAGATATTTTTTTGAATAATTATTTAAATCAACAAGAAAATTTGACTTTCATCAAAATTTTTAAGCCATTTGCTGATCGTAAAAGCGTCGGATAAATAAAAGTATCATGCAAAAGATTAGGTATTTTTAATGCAGAAGAATTGCATTTTAAACCAAGTGACAAAGAAATTAACAACTGTAATTGAAATTACTCATTATATTTCAAGGACTGTAGATGACATTTTAATTTTAAATAAAATCAACAATTCTAAACTGCCGTTTTCATTCTAAAATCTGAGGATGAAACTATAATTATTGATAAAGCAAACAGAGATTAATTGGTAGCTGTTGCTGCGATTTACCTGAACAAGGATTATTTTCCATTATAATCTTCTTGAAAAACACATATTTAAGATGTTGATAATACGAATAAAAAGACCCTGAAATTATATTCGCGAACTATAGTTAGAAAACTAGTTGAAGGTGGGTTA
Organism: Mytilus edulis; assembly: GCF_963676685.1. NCBI lineage: Eukaryota > Metazoa > Mollusca > Bivalvia > Mytilida > Mytilidae > Mytilus > Mytilus edulis. The sequence goes on along the minus strand of NC_092344.1, from coordinate 36,919,593 downwards.
ATAACATTTATACTCTTGAAGCACAAAAAGCTTTGGTACTGGCTGTTTCCAATCGATATAAATGCCTAGTCCTAGATACTTGTGATGACGGAATTCTGAGAATCATAGAGCAACAATTGACATGCTTGGGCAGTGACAAATATTTGAAATATACACTTTCATTTTGTTAAGAATATGATGTCAAAAATATATACTAGTAATCAGTCATGTTAACATGATTTTTTATAAATAAATAGTTAAACATCAAAATGCAAGCCGTTTTATAAAAAGCTGCAAAGCTTTGACGTTTGGTACAGAAGTAGGATGAAATAATTGAAAAACGACGTCAACTAACGTTACCATTACTAAATCAAACACTATGTAACGCCATAGCTGTCTTCCGTTGTTCATATTTAGTATATGCTGTGATCATTTAACTATTTTCAGCGGTTTTTTCTCGATTATGAATGCCCTTTTCATTATGTTCAGTAGTATAACAATTATGTTGAGCAGTAAGATCATAATGATCAGTAGAATAATCATTTTATTGTGCAGATCTGGTATTATATTCAGCACTTAAATCAATATACTGAAGCATTTTTGGCTTTATGTTCAGTAGGTAAGTTATTCTGTTGAGTAGATTTGTCTTTATATTCAGTACTTTTGAAAATATCTTCTGTCTGCCGTACTACATGGATCAGAATGTCTGAAAAAGACATATTTTAGTATATACACCAGTTAAAACTTACAAAGGTGTGGTAAAATCATTCTTACCCAGCAAGTAACATTATTTTTTTTTATTTTACAACTTAACAACAGGATGTAGAAAAGTCGCTAATTTGTTCTTGTCGCTTATTAGAAAGACCCTATTTTTTCAAATGTACATTATACATTTACATTATACATTATTTCGATTTTTGTGGTTTCTTTTATCTTTCGGTTTACCTTGTAAATTCTAAACTTTATAGTCGACGCCTGTAAATAATCTTCAATAATTGAAGAATCCCTGGAACCTGATAGAAGAAGAAAACAGTCAGTATTACGCCAGGCAATGGGCTGAGCGCGAGAAGGATGACGTAGACACTCTTTTCGAATGGATTAAGACAGTGAAGTCGTTGATACAAATCAGAATTAAGAAACTGAATGGGTCTATCAATGCACATGCTACGTCAATTTTTAAAGACCCAAATGTTGCAAACACTTACCAAAGAGGAAATCCTGGATAATCATAGGTCTGTTCTGTGTTCCTTTGGAATTTCAACCAAAGATGAAGAACTGGATCTTCCATCACTGTATTGGATACCTAAACTACATAAGTTTCCTTACAAACAACGGTATATTGCTGGGTCTTCCAAGTGCTCCACGAAACCTCTTTCTAAATTATTAACATCTATTTTATCAGCAATCAAAGACGGGCTTCAAAGTTATTGTGAAACTGCCTATTCGAGAGGTGGCGTGAATCAGATGTGGATACTTAAAAATTCCAAAGATCTTTTAGAGTACATACAATCTAACTCTCTTTCATCTTGTAACAGTATTAAAACATTTGACTTTTCTACTCTTTACACTAGTATTCCACATTCCAAACTAGGAGACAAATTAAAAGTGTTGGTATTGCTTTGCTTCATAAAAAAGAATGTCCAACGTAGATACAAGTATCATGTCTTAGGAAGGGATAAATCCTACTTTGTAAAGGATCACTCTGATTCAAACAAAAAATACTCTGAAACTGATGTTATTAAGATGTTTGATTTCTTGATTGACAACATATTTGTTACGTTCGGAGGACGTGTTTTTCAACAGACTGTCGGCATTGATTCCAATGGGGAAAAAACTGTGACCCTCTACTTGCCGACTTGTTTCTTTATTATTATGAGGCTGACTTCATGTAGGAACTTCTTAGGAAGAAAGATAAGAAGTTAGCAATATCCTTTAACTCTACTTTTCGCCATATAGATGATGTTCTTTCACTAAATAATTCAAAATGTGGTGACTATATGGAACACATCTATCCCATCGAGCTAGAGATAAAGGATACTTTACAGATACAGTTAAGTCGGCCTCATATCTTGACTTACATCTAGAAATTGACAATGAGGGTCAATAGAAAACAAAACTTTACGACAAAAGAGATGATTTCAGCTTTCCAATTGTGAACTTTCCATTTCTAAGTAGCAACATTCCAGCAGCACCTGCATACGGGGTATATATCTCCCAATTGATACGATATTCCCGTGCTTGCATTTCCTATGAAGGTTTTCTTGATAGAGGGTTGCTGCTCACAAGCAAGCTATTAAACCAAGAGTTCTAAATGGTGAAGTTGAAATCATCCCTTCGTAAATTTTACGGACGCCATCACGAGTTGGTTGACCGTTATGGAATAACCGTTTCACAAATGATATCGGATATGTTCATTACGTCGTAAATACAATCCCCTTCCCTTTTATGAATGTGACCTACCGAATTAGACTATTTGCCGGATTTGTTATCACATAAGCAACACGACAGGTGCCACATGTGGAGCAGGATCTGTTTACCCTTCCGGAGCACCTGAGATCACCACTAGTTTTTTGTCGGGGTTCGTCTTGTTTATTTTCTATGTTGTGTCATGTGTGCTGTTGTTTGTTTGTCTTTTTCATTTTTAGCCATGGCGTCGTCAGTTTGTTTTAGATTTATGAGTTTGACTGCCCCTTTTGTATCTTTCGTCCCTCTTTTTTACTTTTCTCTTGTTATGTTCTTGTATTTGGAAACAAGGCTGAATATGCCTTTTCAGCATTTTAACTTTACTTTGCCTCAATCAAGATACACAATGCATATTACCACCAAACACAGATCATGTTTTTTTTGTGGCGTCACTTTTACTGTTTTCCTGTTATGTACCTGTATACGCGGATTTGTTGTGGTAATTTGTGGAGGAAGCCGGAGAACCGTCGACCTTCAGTAGCAAAACTTAAAATCCTTGTTAATTAATAAATGATATAACTTATATGTCATTACATCTTTCTTCAGGCAGGTTAAATCGTGTCAACTCTTTATATAAATGCATAATTCCATTTTGACGTCTCATTCAGAAAAAAAATATGAAAAACAGAGATAACAAAAATATAGAAAATTTAATATAATACAAAACACAGTGATGAAAATAAAGAAAATTTGGTATAATTCAAAAAAACGATTTATCAAACTACAGCTTCATTCTTTTCCTGACGTTTGTTGCAAGAAAAGATTCGCAAAAATGCCTGAATGTTTGCTGAAACTGAATTTTTCTTTCCGTCATTATCAATGTTTTCCATGGTTTGCGACTCTTTCGTCTTTTCATCTTTGTTTTTCTTTGCCTCTTTCTTTGTTTTGTTTTTCTTCATAGCCTTCATACCATCTTTGTTGCGTGCCTCTTTCATCTCCTGACCCTTATTATTTTCTGTCTCTTTCTTTGTTTTGTTTTTCATAGCCTTTACACCATCTTTATTGCGTGCCTCTTTCATCTCCTGACCCTTATTATTTTCTGTCTCTTTCTTTGTTTTGCTTTTCTTTGTATCATGTTTTTTGTCCTTTTCAACCATAATGGGGGTCTTTTTCTTCTTTTCTTCTTTTGCATCTACTTTCTTTATCCTCTTCATTTCTGTAAACACAAGTGTTAGTATATCATGCATTTTTAAAATCATAATATTAAACTAGGGAAAGTATTAAATGAGACCACTTATTGATTAAAGACCAATAAACAAAAATGTATTTTTTTAATTTTTGCATTCAAAATTTAGTTAAGTATTAACTTGGTATCAGCTATTTAATCCTGTTTTACTATACATAAAGTCATGTTTGATAAAGAAAAAGCTGCTATTCAAAGAACATGAAGCAGTACAATATATATTGCACTAAAAATGAAACTGGACAAGGAACTGAACTTTTAACAATTTAATGTGCTTTTGTTGTACATTTTAAAATTTATTAGTATGCAATAGTAAAAAAAAAAATACAGCATACCATTTTTTAATTCAATAACCGCTTTAGAAACTTGCACAATCTTATTATACACACGGCGACACATAAAAAATCGAAGAGCAAGTGATGCGAACTTATTTTAATAAGATGGATACATGCAAAGATGTGATAATATTATGATTATATTTCGTATTTACACATGTAAAACATGTTGGTTGAATTAAAAATAATAAAAAAATTCTAGTTTGTACTATGTTTTTTTTTCTTCAAATATCATTAGCATGTCCTTACATTTTAAAATATTACTCGTCCTGTCAAAGGCGTCCATATAGAATCGTTTAAGGGAAAAAAACCTGGAAGTGTACATTTCAATAAAATGAATACCTTTCTCCAACATCTTTTGAGCTTTTATCTCAATCTTGTCAATCTTCTTTCTCCTCTGTTCTTCCTTTTTTTGTTGTACTTTGACGTCCTTGTTGTACCTTTTCATAATTTGATCTACCAACTTAAAGTGCAACTGTACAACTTTTTCCTCTTTTTTAGCAATTTTTTCTCTTAATTTCTCGTCTTTCTTAATATTTTTTTTTATCCTCTTTTTGTCCTTTTTTGATTGTTTGCTAATAGCTCCATTCTGTTTAGAATTCTGGACAATATCCTATGAAAATATCACAACATGTATATATAATTGTTATAATATAGTTGTACAACATGTTACACTTTGTTGTGTTTTGGGGAAAATATCTATAAACCATATCTCATCAAACATTAAAAGCAAAACAGGAATTATACTAAACATATTGGACAGTATATAAGATCCCACCAACTATGCATTCTGACTACGCCAAAGAAATAAATTGATTGATTGATGATTGCTTAACGTCCAGTGGCAAATATTTCATGCATGTTCTGGACGAGAACAAGTTGACAATAAATACAATACTAGATATGTCTTGTAAAATAGGCCATCCGGAATGATGGTCGGCGAAGTTTGGATTGCCATTGGAAGAGAGGGTATTTGGATAGGGACAGAAATTTTGACGTGTAACAGGCCACCTACGGACCCCCAAACAGTTGTTGTTGTTGCAAGGGTTCTTAACGTGCAAGAGAGCATGTCACTTTCTTTACACAAGGCATCGGATTTAGCGTCCCCATTCTGATCGGATGTGGCTGTGTACTTGATACATCCCGCACAGCTAAACGGAAGCCCCACTTTGGCAAGCGTTTTTACTGCCGGTCGGAAGAACAATCAGCGGCCATATTTCTATTCCCCCAGTAACCCTTGTGGCCTGAAGAAGTAAAAGACACAAATCAATACAAACAATAGAGAACAGCACTGTCGCTCGTGATAAAATATTAAGAAAAAAGTGCAAAACCGTGGACAGATCAGAATAGCTCAAACCCCCAGGACTTATTTCTTAAATATTGTATTGTACCTGGAAAAGATAGCCGGCATTCTTTGGCGACGATTTTTCTGTTGGTCCTAAAACATCTAAAAATAAAATACCCTCATGAATATAACTATATTGTCATTTTCATTTTTTTTTAAACTACAAAAAAAAAAAACCTGACAAGATAACATAAGATTTACAGATCCAGCCAATGATGATAAGGATTTTCACTCTCTAACGAAAACAACGAAAACGGCTTAACAATTTTTTTTAAATATACTAACAGAAAATATGCTACTAATCAGGTAAGAGTAAAAAAAAATCAACAAAAACACGGACATATTAAGGTAGAACTGTTTATGAAGTTAAAGTGTAAAACAAATCAGAAATAAAACTATTAAAATAAAACAAGTGGCAATGGAATTAAGAAATTATGTCATTACCTGCTAATTTCATGTATGCCTCTTTTTGTTCTTCTACACTTATAGATTCCTCTTGTTCTGCTGCACTCGCAGATGCCTCTAGCTGTTCTGGTGCACTCAAAGATTCCTCTTGGTGTCCTGCTCTGAGTAATGCCTCTTGTTGCTCTGCTGCACTCATAGGTGCACCTTGACGTTCTAATCTTATATATGCCATCTGTTGTTCTGCCACGTCTAATGCCTCGTCCAAGTCTTTCAATTCGTCAGATATATCACCGGCGTCTTGAACTTTCAACCCATATTCTTCCCTTTCTAAATATTCTTTTTCGGTTGTACCATGCTCTTTTAATTTGTCTAAATAGAGCAACACGAGAGTATAATTTTAATTTTCTTACACATTTAGTGCTGCCAGAGACATATATTAAGGCGAAAGCAGGTACATTTCAAAAATTAGACAACAACCTAACAACTCAAGAAAAGTATCTGGAAAATTAACATTTCGTATAAATACGATTTTGACAGGATTTGGTCTACTGTTACGAGAAATATAAGTAGTTCGAAATGATTATAATAGACAATTTTGTATTACATTCAGAAGTGTAAGCAATGACAGGGGAGGGATATTACTGACATACCTAACTCCTTTATCAGGGCAGATTCCCTATCCTCAGGGGTGGGAGATTACTGACATACCTAACTCCTTTATCAGGGCAGATTCCCTATCCTCAGGGGTGGGAGATTACTGACATACCTAACTCCTTTATCAGGGCAGATTCCCTATCCTCAGGGGAGGGAGATTACTGACATACCTAACTCCTTTATCAGGGCAGATTCCCTATCCTCAGGGGTGGGAGATTACTGACATACCTAACTCCTTTATCAGGGCAGATTCCCTATCCTCAGCTGCTCTTATGTCTCCTTCTACATTTGCCCACTGTTCGTATGTGAATTCAAATGTCGCAACACAAATGATTGCTTCACTGAACCCAGCTACTACTTTATGTACTTTTTCTTCTTTTTCTGCTGTCCACTCCATACTGAAGTTGTCCTGTTGATTGTTGAGTCAACTGCAAATTAAAAAAAGCATTATGAAATCCGTTTTAACCCATTCCCTTTACCCCTTTAAAAATTTGAACAACAAAACAAAGAACTTAAGAAAAATACTTTAAAGTAACTTACCACTCTCCGCTTGCGAAGTCTATTTTCTTCAGAAATGCTGCACGAGGTCAATTTAGACGTCTAAAAATTTATCCTTGTGCAATTTATCGACGATACATCGACGATAACGTTGTCAGAAGAGATGTTTATGACGTCGATGAATGGTATAGTCACTATAGGGAGCAACCAATATACTTTAAAAGGGGTGGGGGTATTGCTTTTTGTTTGAGTCAGAAAATTTCACTTATTTTTTTAACGCTATCAATTAAATTATTTGCTTAAAATTTAACACTATAAAGTATGGGGAAAATCTGGATTTAGAATACTTTTTTTGTTCTCTGATTGTGATTGAACAGAAGAATATTTGTTCCATCATTTTGGCAATACATGTAAGAATACCTTTTTTACTATCCCCCTCTTTTTGTTTCATCATAATGGTGTTGGGGTTTCCCTGCCAATTGTAACTTTTGCAAGGCGTTGGGGGTATAATTTTGTTAATTCTGATCGCGCAGTACTTCTAGTTTTTATCAAAATTATTATTTTCTTTTCCCTGTTGTACATTGTCTCTTTAATATTCTGTGTAGTGTTGTACGCTGGTAATCTTTTTGTCTTTGTGTTAGTCTATTTTACTTCAACTAAATTGTGCCGTGTGCAATCTTGTTGCCTTTTCTACTTCTTAATATTTACCCATAGAACCAAAATGATATTCAGCAGTGACAGATTTATAGGGAAAGTAAGGGTATAAAGGAGTACGTAACTCTTCGGCATTTTCATTTCTCAAATATTTTTAAAAAGGCAGTGGCTATTTGACCGGTACCGGCAAAATAGCAAATTTGCTACTTTACCGTCTCTGATTAAATTATATCTTACTGGAATTAAAATGGAAGAATAATAATTAAATATCGAAATTTTATATGTAAAAAACTTTTGTTACTGATACTCATTTCAACACTTAAACTTTTAACTATCAAATTAAATATATTCGATGTGTTCTATCATATGTACACCAAAAAGAGTGAGGAAAATGTCTCAAATTTAAAAGAAAGAAGATGTGGTATAATTGCCAATGAGACAACTCTCCACAAGAGACCAAAATGACACAGACATTAACAACTATATGTCACCGTACGGCCTTCAACAATGAGCAAAGCCAATACATCATAGTCAGCTATAAAAGGTCCCGAAATGACAATGTAAAACAATTCAAAGGAGAAAAATAACTGGCCTATTTTTGTACAAAAAATAAACGAAAAACAAATATGTAACACATAAACAAACGACAACCATTGAATTACAAGCTCCTTATTCATGTTCTAAGATATAAGCTTCCATTTCATTAAAAAAAAATCACACGAAAAATTGAACCTATTATGTGTTGCTCTCCTAGCTATAAAATGTATCCAATATCAAAGATGTGGAACATATTCTATCATAATCATTTGGTAACTAATGCAATTAGTGTCTCTTCCATGCCTGTCTTGCACATAAAAACTAAACTAAATATAAAATAAAAAACACTCCTAAGGCTCATGTTGGTTATCATCGTTCAACACAGTTTATAACACATATAGGAAAAACATAGAACTACTTTTATCATAAAACACTGTCAAACATCCAAACATACTATCCACACTCATCTGTGTCCACACTTGTAAGATAAATAAAAAAAAAAAAAAGCCGCGAGGAACATGCATTGCAGTGACATGTATATAGTTATTGTCTTTATCCTGCAATTAATTCTGTATATTATTTGTGTTTTGAAAGACATAAAAACACATGTTTTGCATTTATTTTCGATTTGAAATCCCTTGAGGCCCGTGTAGTAATACGATACAGTAATCACGATCTTTATTTAATATTTGACCTTGTTTTTATGTGTTCTTGCACTTAAATATTTATTCAAAATTACAAGAAGAGAATGTTCAATTAACCATCTGTTCAAAAGACTTGGGTGCACATCCAACAACAGAACATATAGAAAACATGAAACAAAAAGCTAGGGGGCTCTAAAGAGACTGTGTACCTTGGTCTATGTGCATATTCAACAACGGACACTCTCCAACATTGTAAACAAGAATAGAATTATGACAAAAATCAGTTTAGATGATCTTGTATTGATTATTATTTAGACTGTTTAGTTTCTCTCCAACTTAAGTTTTTGCTCAAAACACAAAAGAGGATAAACAAAATCCTCATTTAAGAGTCAGTCTACTTAACTATATCGGCGAAATTTGAATTTCTATTTCTATATATCTTTATCAATTGTAAGTAGATCTTGAATTGCTGATCATTTTGTGATTTAAAGTGTTACAGTATCTTTGTCTATTTTAATTTCTATCAATTATGACAAAACGTAAAAATAAGGTGAAAATCGTCCAAAAGGAAGTCGTCTGACCATTTCCTCCATATTGCCTTCATTGTAGATTTTATTTTCCTAATCTATTTTGCCTAGCTAATTTTCTATCTGTCTAATATAGTTTTAAGATAGATGGCAAAAAACGCAAAGATTGGTCAAAATCATCATTTAAAAGCAATAACTCTAACAAGGAGTTTATAGACAGTTTCGACCATGTTGATCTATTTGTAGAACTTGTCTTGCTCATCGTCTTCCCCTATATATCTATTATAGTTTTTTAGATAGCAGGCAAAAAATAAAAAATATAGAAGTGGAAAAATTATTACAGCCGATTGCATTGAGTGTGTAGATAATGGTAATATCTTTGGTTAGCTTGCTTGCTACCTGAATCGTGAAGTCATCATTAGGTTAGGTAAACAGTAAGCTAGTTCGAAAGATAACCAATCTATCTGTCTGTAGGAATAGACAACTTCGAAAGGAGAGTAGCATATCTTACCTAATAATGACTTCACGCAACAACTAGCTGCAAGCTAACTAAAGATATTACCCTTTTCTCTACACACTCAATGCAATCGGCTGTAATTCAGATTGTACAGTCATTTACTCAATAGTTATAATGTCTGTGTCACTGATACTATCACAGTAAAAAAACGATTCCAAGTGAAAATTGTTTTTTGTATGGTAATTGAATTTACCTTGATTAATTTGAATTAAACTCGTACATACAGATGGAAATAACGAAAGTGGAACAAGGTCATTGATCGTTTAGGTCAACAGGTCCAAGGTCCAAGATTCCATTGTAAATTGTCAAACTATAATATTTCTAAGGCCACTACTGTGCAAACAGATTGCTTTAATCACTGTATGTGCTTCTTGTCATCATTGATAACCTCTACCTGTCTGTATACTGTGAAGAGGCTGGACATGGCATATTTTTTTTAAAGAAACCCTCTTAACAAAGACGTAAATAAACAGCTGCGCCATGAGCGCATGATACACCCGACGTCTTGTGTGGAAGTTTTATGCAATAATCATAAATAGTTTCTGAGGAAGTTTTAAGCAATAACCATTTATTGTTTTTGAGACACGGCGGGACATGTGAAACCCCCACCCCCCCCCCCCCCCCCCTGTTTTTTTTTTACAAATATCACTAAAATAAAATTTTGAATCAAACCAAAAAGTATACAGATCTTTAAATTAGTATAACAAAGAAGTGTGTACAGTTTCAAGCAATAATCATAAATTGTTTTTGAGATACGGCGCGACATGTAAAAAAAACCCTCCCCTTTTTTACAAAATACTCAATACCTCAAAAATGAAATTTTGAATCATCACCAAAAAGTATACAGATATCAAGATTAATATAACTAAGAAGTGTGTACCGTTTTAAGCAATAATCAAGAAACGTTTTGAGATACGGTGCGACATGTAAAAAAAAACACACCCCTGTTTTAGTTACAAAGTGCCGTAACTCAAAAAGTTTAAATCTTATTTTCACCAAAAAGTATACAGATCATTTGACCATCATAAGAAACAACTATATTAAGTTTCATGAAATTTGGATAAGTCGTTCTCAAGTTACGGTTCGACATGTTTACGCCGGACAGACAGACAGACAGACGGACGGACAGACGGATGGACACCGCACATTTGTATATCATAATACCTCCCGTCAAAATTTTGACGGGCGTATAAAAAGGCTACAGTTTATCTAAATTGTGAAATATTTTTGAAAATGATTTTGATACTGTGAGCAGGAAAGATGATCAAGGAATTATTTCTTTACTTGAAAGAAGACAACTGTATGAAAAAAGCTATGCTGGCTTGAGCTTTTTTTCAGTTGGGCAATCTCTTCTTTCCTGGTGAGTGGAATTCGTGGGAATATAAACACACCACAAAAAATATCGCTTATTAGAGTAAAGATGTCAGTTTCTGCGCCACATTCAATAATGGAACAGGTATGCATATTAAGTTGTGATACATTGGAAGACTACGAACATCACACTAAACATTGGCTGAGTTGAAGAAGAAAGTGTACCTGTGTGTTTGTACAACTTCCTAGGTCAAAATTCAAGGTCAAAAACTTTGGTTTCATTCCTATGGTAAAAATCATATCCTACTCTCTCTACTCAGAACCGTTATGATTTCAAAGTTTATGCTTGACAGGTATATTAACCTACACCAGAGGGTGTCACATAATGTTTTGTATAACTTCCTAGGTCTAATTTCAAGGTCAAAAACTTTGGTTTCAGTCGACAACCCTGTGTCCAATGGTACAGATCATGTGCTTATTCTTAAGACTACTACGTTATAGTAGTCTCAGCCTCACTGTTTCTTGGGAACCGTCATGATTTCAGAGTTTATACTTGACAAATATACAACTAGTAACCAACACAAGAGGGAGTGTCATAATGTTTGTACAACTTCCTAGTTCAAAGTCAAAAACATTGGTTTCAGTTGACAACCCCATGTCTTATGGAAAAGATCTTGTCCGCTCTATATCTTGAGAACCATTATGATTTCAAAGTTTTTACTTTACATATATATTAATCAAGACTAAAGGATGTATATACAACTTCCTAAATCAAAGGTTCTTCTGTCAGTCCACCCAATATTTTTACCACTAAATATTTACAGCAGGGTCCACTAATAATGCTAGTTGTCATTGTTATATTTTCATTTTTTGTATGGTCAGACTATATTTTGTTTCTTTTTTTTTGCATTCCTTGTCACATAACATCAATAAAATTTACAAGGCTCAATTGAGAACAGAATTAGTGATACTTATTTAGACAAAATTAGCACCACTTAACATAGCAATCATGATGATGACAGTTTTCTCATTCTTGTAACCAGACTTGGGGTAATTGTAATTGTAATTGTTAATCAGTTGTAATTGATTACAATTTTTCAAGTAATCATTGTAATCATTAATCAGCCAAAAATCTGATTACATGTAATTTAATTTAATCAATTACTTTTCAAAATACCCTGTAATCATGATTACAAGTTGTAACCAGTCCTTGCAAAATATCAACTATTTTCTTGTACATAACTCTGTAATGAATATTTGAATTTAAATTGCTGGTGTTAAAACCCCCCCCCCCCTCACTGGGTCAGTGCACTGTGGTGAAAATGGTTCTTCATAACATAGTTTTAGGCAAGAAATATAACAGCAAAATATATTTTGTGACACTTTTCTAATTCATTCAATTGCAATTTTCTAAAACATTTCTATAACAAAGAATATAAATCAAACACAACATGAAAATTATAAAACTTAATGAATAGAGAATTCCATTTTCAATTCATTTACATAAAAGTACCTATAGTGTACATATAGCTAGAATTATCATGTCTGTAAGAAAGATTTATTCTTCCAGCAATTCATACCAGTTTGTCATGAATAATCAAAAAAGGGCAAACAATAAAGGAGCAACCATTTAAACTCAAAGTTATATTTTTTTAATTTAGTTTATCAATGCTATTAATCAAATTATTTCTATCAATATTTTAACACAAATGTATGGGGAAATCTGGATTCAGAATAGATTTTTTTTACCAGAATATTTTTTTCATCAAATTGGGGATCAGAGAATTTTTTTAGAAAATAACAATGTAACCCACCCTTGAAGTTAAATGGTTGTTCACTAATAACAGGGAAAATAGCCAATGTTTCATATTTCTTCCTTGTCTTTGCAAGAGAACTTATTATTGATAAATTGAAAATTTCATTTTGAATAAATATCCATTTTTTTTTTTTACAAGTGTCAATCTGTCTCAATTATTTTCTTCAAACTAGCATGAGGAAGCTCCATATATATTCTATTGTTAGTCTGAGTGTAATTAATAAAAAAAAAAAGAGAATTTTGCCACTGTGGCACTACCTCATGATACTTTAATATCTTTAATAGATACATGTGTACTAATATACTGAATGAATTGCAGCCATTTTAAAGAAATTGTATTGTGAAGAAGATAAGGAGTTGTGTGTACTATATTTCGCTTGATTAACTTGATGAGGATTTATAAAATAGAACAGAGCATTTTTTTAAATGTTATTGAAGACTGCAAAGTTAAGATCACTTAATTGGCTTGATAAGTTTTATATGATAATCAAAAGATATAACTAGATTTGAATATAATTTCAATGTAAGATCATAGATGTAATGGGTATTACATCTATGGTAGGATTAACAAATGTAAATCACTAATAGTGTTTGAAAAACAAACATGTGGATGTTAAAATTAGTTCTTATTGAACCATAGTTGACATACATCAGCCTCCAATGTAGTAATGAGGTTTACAGCTGCCAAAAATATCTATACATTTGCAGTTTAATCAATGAAGTGTATTAGGCCAGTATGACCTGCTTTTTCGTAGGTGCTCTTAATGTATCCTTAAACAGACTAACAAAATAACTGTAGGTCACTTTCTATCACTAACTATGTAAATTTTGATAGACATTTGTCTGTAAGTCACTTAATACTTTAATACTTTAATTTTGTCATCAATGCCTGAATTATAGGATATAGTGACCTATTTTTTAAGAAGCTAGTATATGGTCATAGATGCATTTTAAACCAAATCTCTTCTGAAAACTCTTATGAAACACAACATTGAATTTTTAAAAAACTTAATCAAAACCACTCTAATTTGAAACATTGACCTTTGACTTTGCTCTTCTGGCATATGGCCATTCTCTATAACATACATCTACATAATAACTATGTGTCGATTAGTATTACGTTTAATAACTATGTGTTGCTTAGTTTATGTATTTAACTACAAAAAATGAAATTTAACAGTGTATAAGTATATAAATAAAATAAATAGTAATAAATAGTTTACATTATAATATACAGGTTAGGTGGAACTAATAAACAGAAAACAATTTAACAATACAAACATTGATACACACCATCACTAATTATGTGTCAAGTGCTTTTCTACAGATTAGATGGGTTGTTCAGGTAAAAATATTTTGATTGGATATTCTGCTCAGACTGAATTATAAATTTTAATATTTTTTTTTGCCGAAATGTATTTTTTCCATGAATAAATGCCACATCAAATTAAGCAACTATCATGGTGACCCATAATTAGAGGCAAAGAGAAGCATAAAAAAAAAGAAAAAAGGCCATGGGCATAAGATAAAAGGGTTGAACAGCATTTCATATAAAACAAAGAATTCCAAGATGTTGAAAAAGATGAGAGTGATTTTATTGAGGTTGTATACTTATTATCACAATGATAGCAGCAATTTTAATACAACTTTTTATTATTCTTGTTCATATTTATGTATAATACTGGGAAATCACTGAAAATCTCTATAGATGAGTCATTTAAATTGGATAATTTAATTCAGCAGCATCATTTTTAATTTTGTTTCCAATCTTAAAGTTTCAATAATAGTTATTTTAATGTTTTCCAATAAATTTTAAGGTAAAGCTAATTTGTTCCATAAACTGAACTATCCTGTTTAATACTTATTTACATGGTAACTTAATATATTTCAAATCAAAATTATGCATTTTCTCTAAAATGTTAGGTTAATAGGTTTGATGAAATTGTTAATGTCACTTTCAAGATATTCATCAGATCAGGGTGACTGACCTTCAGAAAAATGAAAAAAAAAATTGTTACATATATTGGTTAATTGTGTAAGACTTTTATTGTTTTCAAATAATAGGAGTGAATCTCAAACCTCTATGGTAGTGGGAAACAGCTTAAGTTCACGAAAATACAAGGATAGCACTGAATCAACTTTCAAGTGCAGCCTACCTATGTATCCTATTGGAAACAAACTAGAATTAAAAGGAGACTGAAATTTTAAATCTAAGTTTCACGAAAAATATATTCAGCTGAAAGTTATAATAAGATCAACAAATTTAAGGTCAAAGGATTTCCAAGTCATAATTCTAAAATCATACAATAGTTAACATTGAAAATTAGTAATATTAAATTTAGCATTTATAGTGTTTGTCTTCATTAATTAATGGAATTATTTTCAGGTGTAGGTTTATATTTATGAACAATCATATTTTCCGGTGCAGGTTGGCATTTATGATCCGACGTATTTTCTGGTGCAGGTTCGCTGTCGATATCACTATCATTGCCACTTGACCATGAAGAATCACTATTTTCAAGTGATGAACTGGAACCTCCTAAATCATCAGGACCAGATGTTAAAGAAGATGATTCAGATGAGTGCACATCATGTACTTCCTGTGAGGACTGCGACCTAATTATTGTTCTACGTAACCGTGACAGTAATCCTTCACTTCGACTCCTTGGTAGACTGGAAATTTTATCTGGTTCTATAAAAATATTAAAACAATTAAAACAATAAATTTGATAAAAAAAATATTAAACACTTGAGTATAAGAAAAGATTAACTACACTAATGAAAACTAGAGGCTCTTAAGAGCCTGTGTCGCTCACCTTGGTCTATGTGAATATTAAACAAAGGAAGCAGATGGATTCATGACAAAATTGTGTTTTGGTGATGGTGATGTGTTTGTACATCTTACTTTACTGAACATTCTTGCTGCTTAAAATTATCTCTATCTATAATGAACTTGGCCCATTAGTTTCAGTGGAAAATGTTAGTAAAAATTTACAAATTTTATGAAAATTGTTAAAAATTGACTATAAAGAACAATAACTCCTAAAGGGGTCAATTGACCATTTCGGTCATGTTGACTTATTTGTAAATCTTACTTTGCTGAACATTATTGTTGTTTACAGTTTATCTCTATCAATAATAATATTCAAGATAATGACCAAAAACAGCAAAATTTCCTTAAAACTAACAATTCAGGGTCAGCAACCCAACAACTGGTTGTCCGATTCATCTAAAAATTTCAGAGCAGATACATGTTGACCTGATAAACAATGTTACCCCATGTCAGATTTGCTCTAAATGCTTTGGGTTTTGAGTTATAAGCCAAAAACTGCATTTTACCCCATGTTCTATTTTTAGCCATGGCGGCCATCTTGGTTGGATGGCCGGGTCACCGGACACATTTTTCAAACTACTAACCCAAAAGATGATTGTGGCCAAGTTTGGATTAATTTGGCCCAGTAGTTTCATAGGAGAAGATTTTTGTAAAATATTACTAAGATTTACGAAAAATGGTTAAAAATTGACTATAAAGGGCAATAACTCCTAAAGGGGTCAACTGACCATTTCAGTCATGTTGACTTATTTGTAAATCTTACTTTGCTGAACATTATTGCTGTTTACTGTTTATCTCTATCTATAATAATATTCAAGATAATAACCAAAAACAGGAAAATTTAAAATTACTAATTCAGGGGCAGCAACCCAACAACGGGTTATCCGATTCATCTGAAAATTTCAGGGCAGATAGATCTTCACCTGTTTAACAATTCTACCCTATGTCAGATTTGCTCTAAATGCTTTGGTTTTTGAGTTATAAGCCAAAAACTGCATTTTACCCCTATGTTCTATTTTTAGCCATGGCGGCCATCTTGGATGGTTGGCCGGGTCACCGGACACATTTTTTAAACTAGATTCCCCAATGATGATTGTGGCCAAGTTTGGTTTAATTTGGCCCAGTAGTTTCAGAGGAGAAGATTTTTGTAAAAGTTAACGACGACGACGGATGGCGACGGACTACGGACAACGCCGGACGCCAAGTGATGAGAAAAGCTCACTTGGCCTTTTAGGCCAGGTGAGCTAAAAATAATTACAGTGTAACCTGACTTATCCAACATCCTGCTTTAACCAACACATTATCAAGGTCCCATAGTATGCCTATCCTTGCAGAAAAACACCCTGCTAAATCCGACCTTTTTTTCTAGTCACCCTTTGTGTTGGATTAGGCAAGTTACACTGTATAGACAAATATTTGAACAGCAGCTATTTTTAAACGACATGTATTTAGCTGTTCTGAAACAATCTGAATTAATATCTGAGATAACAGGAAGACTGTAAAATAATCAGTAAGTTCAATATTTGAATTTTGGTGTATACAATTATACCTGTATAAACTAGCTGGCTACAGGACTATGGAAAGGGGCTGATTCAGGTTTCTGTTTTGACCAGAAGTTGATGACTTGTGACGTCCGCATGTAAAAGTTCTGTCTGATTGGGATTAATTTCCTATGACATCATTTTTGAATAATTAAAAACCATGCTTCAGAAGAACTCTTAAGTGACCTGAATGTGAAGCTTTGAAAATTACAACCGAATGCTACGCAGGGCACAGCTTTATATGACCGCAGAGGTTGAACCCTGAACAGTTGGGGCTAGTATGGACACAACATTCAAGCTTGATACAGCTCTGAATTTGGTTTGTGATTAAATAGTTGACACAGCAAAGGTTTCTGACACAGAATGAATGTGGTCTAATGAACTTTAAATTTTTATTTTTTTTTTGCTTTTGAGCAATACACTATGCTGTTATGAATTATGATCTTAATAGAGTCAACATTATTTCAGATCTGTCTTGAAGTTGTGGTGCTAAGTGCGAAGCTTAATGTCACTTCTTTTTTTATTGTCCTAATTATGCAAATATAAGAACCAAATCATTTATTAATCTACATTGGTTACCAGATAACTCTTTACTAAATTTGACATCTTCACCTCTTGCGATACGTCATTAACAAATGTTGAAAATTACAGAATTGTAAAGAATGTACATGAATTTATTAAAGAGTCTAAGAGGTTTCTAATTGTGTAATATAGCACATTATAAAGTGCAAATACATGCATATAGTGATTAACCACTCACATCATCACACACCATCTCTTCACAGTTCCAATATTTTTTATATATATATATAATGTATTGTTTGTATGCATGCTTTGTAAATATTCTATTGTTATAAATTGTTGTGCGAGAAGACTATATAAGTTTGATTAACTTGTGTCTCATCCCTTTTGCACATTTAAGCAAATTAAATATGTTTAAACTAAACTAAACTACACTATGCTGTTGAATGTAAATCCCCTCAAAAAAAAATATTTGAAGAAAAATTCTTTTTAAATCTGAAATCTGAAATGAGAAAAATTTTACCAATCACCCCACCCCTCCCCATTTTTTTTCACCTCCCTTATTCCAAAGATAATCTCAATTCAAATTTCTTATTAAGTCATCAACAATAACTACTCATAAAGTATTAAAATATAAAATAACTTACAGTCATGGTTAAAATTAATATTAATTAACAGTAACTTCTAATTTTTTTTTTACAGCTACACATCTCAAGACAATTATCACTTCCTTTAACATAATTTTCAAGCAGTGTAAGGGAGGTAATCAAGTAATCAAACATATATATAACAGTATTCTTTAGGGTGCAATCAACAGTTTTTTTCTATGACGTCATATTTTGAGGGATCATGTATAAGTGACCCTTAGTGGTGGACTGATTAATAAAGATACTTGTATAAAACTAGATATCACTGGAATCAGAATGTTCTCTAGTTTATAATGGAATAAAAAAAAAAAATTCTTTTAATGGTATAAAAAAGTTTTATCCAGAGAAACTGGGAAAAACATTGCCTAATTTAAGCTTAAAAAACCTAAAATCCCTGAAGACATGATACCTACACATTTTTCATAATCAAAATTGTATGAATTTCATAGATTTTTACCTGGTCTTTCAAAAAATTCATGCTTCAGGGTACGTTCGCCTGCTCCGAAAAGAGCTACAGTGGCTGCAAATAAGTTTTCAATTTTCACTGCCAAAAAAACAGACTGTTTACAGTGTTGTCTCCCCTCAAAACATGTATTTTTAATCTAATTTTTAAAATTAGTTTAATCATTCAAACTGCTTTAATTGAAGTTAATTAACATATCTTTCCAACCAAATACAAAAAACATGATACTTTTTCACCAATTATGTTGATAAAAAGGGACTTCCCTCCATGTCTATTTTTAGTTGGGGAATAACCCCTAGTTTTTTATACGAAACTGTTTATAGCACCCTTAAATTTTAATTTGAATTTGATTACTTCCCTTACAACTGCTTTTAAATTGTCTAAACTATCCTTTAACCAGAAAAACCCTTACTTCCCCCTTTTTAGCCCCTAATTGCTTAATAATTTGATCCATTACCCCCTATGACCACCCCTTTGTAGTATGGGTACAATGTCAGAGAGATCCATAAAGTTAAACATAAGTTATTGTCCCGAAACTTCAAAATAATTGTTTTTGGCCCCTTTTTGGCCCTTAATTCCTAAACTGATAACCCCATAACCCTTAAAGTGAATCCCAACCTTCTACTTAATGATATGAACATTGTTGTACAATTTCAGAGTAATATAAATACTTATATACAACTTATTGTTCTGAAACTAGATAAATGTATGTTTTGGGCCCCTAATTCCTAAACCGAGAGACCCTAACCCCCAAAATCAATCCCAACCTTTCTTTAGTTGTTATAAATATTGTGTTAAAATTTTATTGATTTCAATTAACTTATACTAAAGTTATTATCCTTAAACCATCCGTCTTTGGACGACTCTGACGTGATACAATGTACCAAAATACGACAGCAAAAATTTTGCAGTCGTATAAAAACATGCTGCAGAAAGAGTGAAAAAAGAAAAACTAATGACAGAATAAATAAATGAAATAATAGCATAATAACCTGGAACTTGCATTTCAAATTGAGCTTAACTATGTGAAGTAAAAATTAAATAAATGAAAACAAAGCTTACATAAATTAAATTTCCTAAATGTGCACAGAGAATATCTTCAGCCTAAAATGAGAAAACATATAAAAGAAAATACACATAAGAAAACAACATGAACACAACAACAAAATTGAAGTGGTGTAGTGTTAAGCATACTCATCATTCAATGATTATTTAAAGTATTAAAAAACAGAAAAGACTTTCTTGAAGATCTGAAAACTGCACATATATTGCAACAGCTCTTTACTGTCAAGTTACTGACTTAATGACATAATAGCAAAACAAACCCCACCAATAATAGGGAGTGAGTTCAGGTGCTCTTGAACATTAATTAAATCTTGCTCCACAAAAGGCACCCATCATGTTGCTCATCAAAGTACAAACACAGTGATAATTCTAATTTGGTAGGTCACATTCTAGAAAAGTGACAAGCAAAAAAGAAAATCACTAACATTAGATACAGGGTGCAGGATGACATTTTTTTTCTTAAAACAAAAATAAAGGAATGTACTGTGCAACTGTAGTCTTTTCAACAACATCTTTAACATACGTTTTAAGTTGGATTTCTGGAATGCTTCAGCGCCATCACATTTGATCCACTTTTCCTTATGCAAATTAAGGATGGAGTCAGCAATTATTCTGGCTGTTGTCTTCTGGTATCCTCCACTGGTGACCATCAAAATAGGTATACATCTCGATCTAACCTTACTGAAAACTAGGTGATCTCTGTCTATTATTCCCTGAAATATAGAAAAAGAGAATACTGATTGGGTTATAATGAATAGTCATATTCAAAAGGTGAATCATTTTTTCATTGGATGACACCACTTTTTTCAGGACATTAGAAATTCAGCTAAATAATCTTGAATGTTATTATTTAATACCAGAAATTCACGGCTAATTCAAAATTATTTTTTGGAACACTGATTTATCAAACCATAACCTCAACAAGAACTATCTTTAAAAAAGATATCCGACGTATTTAAATTTGAGTATATGTTTAAAACTATCATTTCGATAACCTTCAGAAGCACAAAGATACCATTTAAATAATGTTTTCTCTGTTTGTGTTCAGTATTCTCGGTCCTCGTATCTTTCTGTTTACATTCACCAAAACCCCGCGGAAATCTCACATGCGTAGGTGCGTTCTAAAAGTAATGTACGTTCGTACAACAAAGTTTACATTAAAAATTATATAAATGTCCCAAATAAACAGCTGTCACAGATGCAAAGAGCCATTGGAGAAACAATTATTTTAATAAAAATATAAATCTTTGTAAGATCTAGTTCAAATATTTATAGTTTTTCACTTGCTTTCCATCACGATATAATTAAAGAGACGTTTTTTCAAACACAACCAAATCACCCACCATGACAGCATTTTGTCCAATCACAGAAAGGATTTTCGAGCATGCGTATTCTGTTGCCATAGTTAAGCGTCCTTAAGTTCAAAGGGCACAAACCAAAACTATAGCGACTACGTCAGAAAAACTATGTTCTGCCTAATCATTGGGACACAAGACAGAAGCATCAAACATATAATTGACTTATGCTGGTGATTATAGATATCATTTTATTAAAATTTCAAAATGTTAGGGGGTGAGGACGAGATTTTAAACCTTGGCTAGCTGGTGAAAACCACTGTCAAATACTAAAATACTTTACCTGAGCAGTTATAGATAAATTACCAAGTGGATCACCTTCCAGTATGTCAGTACCAGCATTATAAACAACAACATCTGGGGTAAACTCATTCAGAGCTCCTTCTAAATGTCTGAAATGAAAAAAAACCAAGAATGTGTCCATAGTACACAGATGCCCCACTCGCACCATCATTTTCTATGTTCAGGGGACTGTGAAATTGAGGTTTAAATTTGACATAAAAAATTAGAAAGACCATATCATAGGGATAAAATTGAGAATGGAAATGGGGAATGTGTCAAAGAGACAACAACCCGACCAAATAAAAAACAACAGCAGAGGGTCACCAACAGGTCTTCAATGTAGCGAGAAATTCCCGCACCCGGAGGCGTCCCTCAGCTGGCCCCTAAACAAATATATACTAGTCCAGTGATAATGAACGCCATACTAAATTCCAAATTGTACACAAGAAACTAAAATTAAAATAATACAAGACTAACAAAGGCCAGAGGCTCCTGACTTTTGACAGGCGCAAAAATGCGGCGGGGTTAAACATGTGTTCTATGTTCAAGATGATTGAACTTCAACTTTATCAAAAATTACCTTGATCAAAAACTTAAACCTGAAAGGCCAAAAACTTTAACCTGAAGTGGGACAGACAGACGAATGAATGAACAGACTAACAAACAGAAGCACAGACAGAAAACCATAATACACATTAATGGGACATAAAAAGGCTCAAACATTTAAGTCTTTTTTTTACTTTGTAAACAAACAAAAACATAAACAAACTAATTTTTACTTAAAAATTAAGGTTTTCTTTGTCATTTTGTTAACCTTTAGACCACACCAAAGCAATAAGCTTACTTTTAACTAGTTCATGATTATCTTTCAAAGTTGAAAAACCCTTTAGAAATATACAAGTTCAGATAATCTAAAGTGTGATTGTATCAAACTTGATGTTTTCTTTCCATAAGTTATTTATTACATATCACTCAGAGAGCATTTGCAAAAGTTCTTTAAATAATACATATACTGGTTATTTACTTTTGTGTTATGCATATTTACAGTTTAATGTGATGTATACATACTGCTACACAATGTACTAATATTTAACCCATTGTCCATGTACCATACACCAAAGCTTTTCCCAGAAAACATTTGTTTTTAACTACATGTATCAGATTTAAACTGAAACCTTCTGTTCCTAATCCCATTGAATTCATTGTCTTGTGTTAAAAAAAACTGAAGGTGGAGTCATTAATGATTTAAGGTGGTACCCAACACTAACTAAAATTAATTTGGCATCGTTTAATTTTCTTAAAAAATGGACAAA
Organism: Mytilus edulis; assembly: GCF_963676685.1. Classification (NCBI taxonomy): domain Eukaryota; kingdom Metazoa; phylum Mollusca; class Bivalvia; order Mytilida; family Mytilidae; genus Mytilus; species Mytilus edulis. Next base: position 36,896,704 of record NC_092344.1, on the reverse strand, counting down.
GTATTTACTTTGACCCTTTGACAAATAAAATTTCAAAAAAATTGAACCAACCGTTAAATCAGAAAAATTACACTGGTTATATAGCAGTTTGACAAACACTTATTTTGATCATTGAGAAGCTCAATATTCCGTTTAGAACACAACGTCATTAAAACGTTCTGCTGATTTTACAGAGTTATCTCCCTGTAGTGTTAGGTACCACCTAAGACTACTTTATATAGTGCTTAAAAAATTGACCTTTCAACAAGTTCTAAGTAGTCATTGTCTTCTGTATAATGTTGAAGTTCTACTTTTCTTTTGATGGCTCCTGAAAGAAAATAAATAATCTATTAAAAAGTAAAACATGTAACCCCCTTCCTTCAGTCCTCTTGCAAACATTTATGTTCTGTTAGTTATAATTACAGCAAAAATTAGAACCTTTAGAAAAGTTCCTTCTTTTTTTCATTATCTATGTTATACAAACAGCATACTTACTTTTTGCAAACCCATCCTGTGGATATATTCCTCTGTTGTAAACATCCATTATGTATACTTTTTCATCATCCATAAAGTCACGCTCATGGCCATTTCCCTAAAAACATTCAAGCATGAAAATTACATTATATGCTAAAACTATTTTTGTAAAATATCGAAAGGAGTGCATAATGATTCATATTTATTTGACGACATTTTGTCCAAGGTAATGGTGGTCTTTCAAATACTGTTTGACATCTCACTCCCTCTTTTAAAAATTAATTTTCAATTGTACATAATCATTGTGACATAGGTCAAATTTATTTATTCAGGGTATGTTCACTTGTTTTTTAATGTCTTTGGATTGAGTTAAGCTAATTTAATTGATATTTTTGAGTGTGTCTGTCTATGTTGTGATGTTACACTTTTGTTTCAGGTAACTGTGAAGGTTGGCGCCTATCAAAACATTTGCACCAGCTGCATTTGTTTGCACCTGTCCTAAATCTGTCACCTGATGTTCAGTCATTTGTTGATGTGGTTCATAAATGTTTCTTGCTTTTTGTCGAGCCTTCGACTTTAGTCGGAAAAGCGAGACTAAGCGATCCTACATTCTGTCGTCGGCAGCGCGGCGGCAGTGGTGTCCACAAATATTTACTCTGTGGTTAAAGTTTTTTAAATTTTAATAACTTTCTTAAACTATCCTGGATTTCTACCAAACTTGGACAGAAGATTGTTTATGATCATAAGATAGTATCCAGAAGTAAATTTTGTAAAAATAAAATTCCATTTTTTCCGTATTTTTCTTTTAAATGGACTTAGATTTTCTGCCAGGAAACAACACATTCACTCTGTAGTTAAGCTTTTTAAAATTTAACTTTCTTATACTATTTTGGATTTGTACCAAACTTGGACAGAAGCTTGTTTATGATCAAAAGCTAGTATCTAGAAGGAAATTTAGTTGACATTACATTTAGTCTGCAGTTAAAAGTTTTTAAACAGTATTAGATTCATAAACTATCCTGGATTTTTACCAAACTTGGGACAGAAGCTTCTTTCAATTTAAAGATAATATCAACAGGAATATTTTATTGATTTATTATCTCATTTTTGTTTCGCCTGTGATTAACAGAAAGAGTAGGCAAGACACTGGGTTCTGCGGAACCCTTACAAATTTTTATTTAGATAAGACTGTTGGTTTTCCTGTTTGAATGGTTTTACAGTGAATTTACACTAGTCATTTTGGGGGGATTTATAGCTTACTTTTCAGGGTGAGCCAAGGCTCTGTTTTAAAGGCCATACATTGACCTATAAAGGTTTGGCACTCATAACACATCTTCTTATATCTATTTTTTTGCCACCTTTTTCACCAAAGCAGTTTTAGTTTTTGCAACTTTCAATTTTTTTTCACCAAGTAACATGAATAAATTTTTCTGTTCAGGTAAAGTCCGAGAGACCCCAAAAATAAAATAAACATGATAGATGAAATCAAATCATTCTATATATTTCTTTCCCTAAATGATGAATTTTAATTGCCAAAATTTTCATTTTTTTTGCCAAATGCGAAAAAACAGCAACAGCCAGTGGAAACCCTGCATCATATTATTTTCATTACTTTGTAATCTTATTTAGTTGGTCTGTGATTACATAATTGGAGTATGAAATCTATGTAGAAACACCGTGTTGGGGTATTTAAAGAGAAAGTAGGTATGAATTTCACTACAAATATGAAAATCTTCAATATAAAAAACAAGCATCTTTTCTGTATCCTTATCCAATAACAAAACGTTAACCCTGTTAGTAAACAACTGATAGACAGAGTGACGACTATACTATCGTCATCACATCCTTGCATTATGCACATTTTTTTTTAGTCTTTTTTTTATTCTTCTTTAAAAGATACCTACCTGATGTGCATCTAAGTCAATAATCATAGCTTTAGCTACACCCTCAACACGCTCAAACAGGAACTTTAATGATAATGTGATGTCCGCATATGCACAAAACCCTCCTCCTTTCTCAGCATGGCAATGATGAAATCCTCCGCCTATATTGATGGCCCATCCTCTTTCCATTGCTAATTTGCCAGCCTGTAAAAATTGTTTTAAAACATTTTTTCTCGTGTATTTCTACTTAATTTCATATGTTAATAATTTAATAAATGCAAGTTGAAATTAAACTAAAATTAAAATAAAGAGCTGTATCCAGACATACAACCAATTTGAGAAACTTTTGTATGTATGTTTTTTATAAAAAAAAAATGTATCTCCATACAGTGATTAAAGTGAGATTCAGTAAGTATTTATATATAGATATTTCGGAAATGTTTCATGAAAACTAAATAAAATTGTTTTTATTACTGTCAGAGACTATAGTTCATTCATAAATGTATTTATTTGGATGGAGAGTTGTCTCATATGCACTCATACCACATCTTCCTATATCTATTAAGATTATTCAACACCAGGCTTTTATAACATTTTAATAATGTAAATTTAGTAAGATAAAGATGGTTTCTTTTTAAAATAAGCTAACAATACATACCAATATAGTACCTCCTGTGTGATATCTGAAAGGTCGTAAGACTTTTCGTTGTACAATGAAATTAGGTAACAAAGCCACAGGTGGCACCTCTGTTATCTGAGCCACATTTAAACTCCACTGAAATTAACAAAACATGCCTTACTCTGTTATCAAGTGTTTTTATTTATATTAATATTCCATATAACCTTTTTTGTTCTATTCAAAATGTGGTTGCTTACAATGACAAAGAAGGTTGATTGAATAAATTTTATAAATAAATAAATCTAACTTAAATTTCATCACTCTTCTGACTACTGTAAAGAGCTAAGGCAAAAAATATCTTTATACCTCTGTTATGATTAACAAGCCACAAACCAACACATACAAGTAAATACATACCATTGATTGTAGTTGTGGATTAAAACAAATGCATTTTATCCAAAATGTTTATGAAACTGACAAATACATTTAAAGATGATAACCCTTTTTTCAGAATTGTATATTCATGTTTATATATTCATTTATCAATTTAACTATAAGATGAAAATTCAAATCTGTTATCTGTGCAATTCTCCCCGTCTCTTTCTAGAATTCCTTGAGGTCCCAGTGCTTGTATCTAATTTATCTATATATTAAAGACATGCTTCTTCCCCTACTTTTCAACAATTATATTATACAGATCTTCAATGTGAAAAGAAGTTAATAGGCAATATAATTACACCATCAAACATTTAACATAGAAGAAAAGATGACCTATGCATTGAAATGTCTTTCAGGGTCAATTTCGGGGTGTAATACACCAACTGTACAAAAAACTTTTTATCATAGGGCTAGACTTTCTTAACATGCATGTATACCTATCACAGTGAATGCAGGAAATATATAAAGGAACAGTTCTTTTTTTTTATTATGGTTTTCCCTAATAAATTAATTACATTTACATGCAAGAGTAGAATGGAGAGTGAATTTCTTATTTATAGAACTTATAACCAGAATTGTTCATGGTAGTTTTTGAACAAACAGTTTTATTTCATTCTTTTATTATTTTCATACAGATGTTTTGAAAGTGTTTACCCTCAAAAAACAAATTTTAGCAGATAAGCTGTCATCATGAAAATACATCAAACACCATGAAGAAATTTAATTGGTATAAAGCATAAAGGTTAAATAAATTTCTAATTTCGATTTCATTTTATTTCTTTTCAATTGTTCAAATTTTAGTGGTTGCAAACATGATACAATATTGAATTACAAGGAGTCTTGGTGTTAATTTTACGTGAAATACTGGTTTATAAAAATATATTCAAATAGTAAAACTTCAAATAAATTTACTCATAAAAATAGACTTTAAACAATTTCAAATTTGGTTGTTTTTTTTTTTATTTACTGTGATCATGTGTAACTGTGTTGTGTTACTACATTTCAAAGATTCTAGATTTTGACATTTTCAGTTTTTAGCCCTTAGTGTATTATGCAGAATAAATAATGACCCATAAATGTATCTTTCCAAACACCTTATCATAACTACCATCAACTAAATATTATAACTTCCAATTTTCCTGCAAAATTGCTCAAAACCAATGATAAATGACCATAAATTAACAGGCAACATAATAACACTGTTTTCTGTGTTTGATAAAAAAAAATGTAGGTAGAGAATGTATGCTCATATGTGGAAGGAAATTAAAAAAAAATATGACAGTCAACCTATGCTAACATTTTATAAAGAATATGCAAATGGGTATGGTTACTATGGTAGGAAGTTAAAGTGAAATGTGTACAATAATCAGGTACTAACAACATGCATTTAACATACTGACTGAGTACAATAATAGCTTATTTGTGTGTTTCTTTTATTTAAAAAATATTGATGCTATACATATTGTAAATGGCGGTACATAGATTATGCAAGTTAACATTCAACCTTGCTAATATAAATCCCTTTTATTCAAATCAAGACTGTGAAATTTGATGTCTGTATAGGTGCAAGGACATGTGACACATAAGCATGCAACAAAAACTGTGTACAATATAATACCTCATCAATCCCCTCCACGAAATCTGATAGCTACATAACGAAGCAGAAAAACTACTTGAGCAAAACAATTTAGTATGTTAAAAAGTAAAATAGAGCCTGTCTCAATGATTCATGGAATTGGGTTAGTAATATTTTGAAATATATAAAACTGGTACATAAGATGAAAAAACTTTATTATGAGAAGTCATTTTCTTTGTTTCAAAACATTCAATTATTTCAGTCTTAGAGTATATAACTTTTGGTTAAAAATACTGAAAAAAAGACAATTCAAAGATTTTTTTTACATAAAACAATAAAAACTATAGCTAGTGCATATAAAAGGATGTTAAAATTGTTTTAAATATCAAAGCATGCTTTTAAAAATCTGAGACAGCATCTATCATCACATGTTAAACAATATATCTATAAATGTTAGTAAAAGTGAAGTACAAAAGTTGTTAATTACATGTTAGAAAAACATACCAAAGAGGGTACTGATGAGTAACTAGGACATTATGATATATATTGTCTAAGAAAATGTACAACATTAATTACTCTAAGTTAATCATGTAACATCATTAAAAGCATTTTTCATATTATGAAAAAAAAGTTAATATGAAATAAAAGAATTGTGTTTTCTAAACAAATGATACATAAAATAATCAAAATATAACATATGCATGATATGGTTTCTTAGCAGTCCCATTACCATGCACTGTAATTTAGTATCTTGGTTATTTTTTTACCAATTCAGTTTCACTGGAAAAGTCTTTTCATATGACTCCAACATGAATATTGTTTTGACAAAAACACTGTCATTTGAATAAGTTAACACAAGAGAAGAAGAAAATAAACTGAATAACTTGTGTGTTATGTAATTAATAATATATATAATTGGCCAGATATGAACAAATTGCATAATGTGCTCGGAATTAATCATATTGAATGAAAAAAGATCCATATTATAACCACCATCCTTTAAAGCTGAAAAATGAAAAGAGAACTAGGATTATATCTTACTTTCAGATCTTTGAGGTATTGTGCAGTATGGACAACCAATAAATCTGTTTGCGTAGCTTCTTTTGGCTTTACTATGGTCTTCTCTTGAATCAACTTAGCCTCTGAAAATATTTATTATGTATCAATAAGTAAAAAAAACTGGATAAGAAACATTAATCAAAGTGCTTGTTAGCACTGTAGATAAGAAACATTAATCAAAGTGCTTGTTAGCACTGTGGATAAGAAACATTAATCAAAGTGCTTGTTAGCACTGTGGATAAGAAACATTAATCAAAGTGCTTGTTAGCACTGTGGATAAGAAACATTAATCAAAGTGCTTGTTAGCACTGAAAGGGTAAAGATTGCTTTCATATTGCAATTTCATGAATTCAAAAGAAAACATTGAATTGTAAATAGCTCAGCAAATTATAAATTTGAGTTGAGCCTATTTTTGTAACAGATTCATACGCCATGCAATAAATTATAAAATATTCAATAGAGAAAAGTCTTCTTGACAAGTACAATAATTAAAATTCCCATTATGTTGTAACTTGAATGTCTGATTACATCATATCATTAATAAATTGCTTGATATTGACTGAATAAGATATAAAGAATGATCTCTTCACTGCACTATTTTGTTTGAAACCATCAAATGTAGTGAAAAACAATGGAAGATTTTTAAAATATCAAGTCAGTACATGTACAATAGGGTTTTGATCGCATTTTATGCATTCTTTACACAAGAAGTCACTCAGATCAAACATTAAAATAGCAGGTGCAATATTGATAATTATACAATGAAAAGTGAAAAAAATAGGTCTACCAGTACCTTTTAGGAATTCATAAACCTTTCCCCATTTCCCAGCATCAAAGGGATGAAGTTTTTCTAGACCAAGAAATCCAATGTTGTATTCAGGTGTATATATTATAGGCCATTGTGTTTCTGCAATCTTAATGTACAGCTCTGTTGACTGAGGTGCAGAACTGCAAAATATAAATTCAATCATTTATTCAATCATTTATTCTATCATATTAATCTCTTAAAATGAATGTATAGCATTAAATTTGATTTTTTAATTTCATGACTGTATTATGTACTGCAGTGTTACTGTCTTATAATCATGATAATAACTATGTGTAATCTTTAATAGGAATTTTATATCTTTACTTTCAATATTTTTCTTTCAGCATGTTCAGTATTTTAAGCAAAAAGGTTAAAATAAAGAAGGTGCTGTCCATAATCATGATAATATTGACTTAAAAACATTCTTTGGGGTTTCTGCATGGTTTTTTCTGTTCAACTTGATGTGTATTTGAGGTATTGGATAATTGTAATGCATGTTTTAAGCAGTTGAGTATCTTGCATGATCATTGTGTTTTTTATTGTGTGTTAGTGATAAAAGAAACTCATAGTTTTCCCTTTGATTGAAATTGCTACTAATTTTCTTATGATCAAATGACAGCTTGCATTGGGTAATGGAAAAAAAAGATCATTTATGCATACTAAGAATTTTTTGTCAATATTATATCAATTATTATCAGATACCAAATCACCAACTAAATGCTAAATTGACTATCAATTCAGTGTTCCAGCTAGGTTTTCAAAAGGGCAGGGTGCCAATCCTGAAAAAGGGCATTTAAAGCGCGATATGATAATATGAAAAGGGCATATTTTAATAAAAGATGATAATCAAACATTTGTGTTTATTCGTTGAATCACAGGTTATACAAGAACAACATCTTTAGCCCATATAGAACTCTATCTTTCTACTTTTAAGGCTGAACCAGATGCTCCGCAGGGCGTAGCTTTATACGACCGCAGAGGTTGAACCCTGAACGGTTGGGGCAAGTATGGACACAACATTCAAGCTGGATTCAGCTCTAAATTTGGATTGTGATTAAATAGTTGACACATCATAGGTTTCTGACACAGAATGAATGTGTTCTAATGAACTTAAAATTTTTGTTTTCTCTTAGAGCAATTCACTATGCTGTTGAATATTAATCCTCTCAAAAAAATGTTTGAAGAAATTTTCTTTTTTATTTATGAAATTTCAAATGAGAAAAATTGAACCCAATTTTTTTAATCACATCCCCCTTTCCCTTATTCCAAAACTAATCTCAATTAAAATTTCTAATGGAGTTTGCAACAATAACTACTCATTTAAATACATCATAAAATATTAAGATGTAAAAAAACTGCTTGTTATCACTGAATGGTAAAGATTATTTTAATTTATCAGTTGGTAGTAAAAAGTGAATATACATTGTATATTGTATATAACAAAGATTTAAGTTGATTCTGGACAAAGAAAGATAACTCCAATTAAAAAAAAATCTTGCTATTGCACAATATTTTGCAATTAGATATTTCTTGCTTACTATTCTGGACAAAGAAAGATAACTCTAATTAAAAAAAATTTTGCTATTTCACAATATTGTGCAATTAGATATTTCTTGCCATTGCGCAATACTTTGCAATTGAAAAGACTTGCTATTCTAACGTTATGGTGCGAAAACCAAGAAAAATGCTTATTTGGGTCCCTTTTTGGCCCCTAATTCCTAAACTGTTGAAACCAAAACTCCCAAAATCAATCCCAACCGTTCTTTTGTGGTCATAAACCTTGTGTCAAAATTTCATAGATTTCTATTAACTTTAACTAAAGTTATAGTGCGAAAAACCAAGAAAATGCTTATTTGGGCCCTTTTTGGCCCCTAATTCCTAAAATGTTGGGACCAAAACTCCCAAAATCAATACCAACCTTCCTTTTGTGGTCATAAACCTTGTGTTAAAATTTCATAGATTTCCATTCACTTTTACTAAAGTTAGAGTGCGAAAACTAAAAGTATTCGGACGACGACGACGACGACGACGACGACGCCAACCTGATAGCAATATACGACGAAAATTTTTTCAAATTTTGCGGTCGTATAAAAACTTGTCAAGCAGCTTGTCACACAAGTTTTTTTATCATTGCTTGGCACAGTTGAACTTTATATGCAGTATGTTTTGAAAGGAGATCTGTTTCATACTGTTTCTATGGTCTACCACATTTTACCAGTTTCACCTTTCTACCCCTGCTGTGCTTGATGGCAATACAGCACAAAACAGCTGTGCTCAGTAAATTCACAATTTTAGGATATAAAGCAACAGTGAAAAATAGTATCAAAAATAAAGAATACAGAATAGATGACCAAGGCACCCTACCAACACTGCTACTAAGACCCTCTTTAACTTTTCCCATAACTCAAAATAAATACCTAAACATATATATTCTTAAGCAAGAAGTATGGAGACACATTTTAGAATATGTAAATGGGTTACTCAATGCTAGGAAAAAAATCAGATTGAGTTATCTTTCTTTATTCGGGTGTGCTCCTTCTTTGGAGGATTATAAACAGTACGTAAATATGATGTAAATATGATCACAATATGGCGGCCGATTTTGTTATTTTCGTATCAAAAATGAAGGCAGTCAATGACAAATACGTCTGAATTTTCTGTTTATTTTACAGAAAACAAGTAAAACAATGTCTTCAACGAGTTTATAATGGTTTTCCAACTTTCTGTCATTACGTTTCTTCCATGAAACTACGGTAAACATCGCAAATTGTGCCCAAGTTGTTGTATGCACATTTCTTCAAAGATAATTGCCGACTGACCGATTCTATTTGAACGAATTAATGTTGATGATCATTAATGACCCATCCGATAAACGGATTACCTATATAAACAACAGATTATGACACCAGTTGTAACCATTGATTAGCTTGGGGTGGTAAACAAAGTCATAATCTTTTCCCCAGGTAAAATTTAGTAATTAGCGTATCATATCAATACGCAAATTAATATGCAATCGATCTTCAAAAAAGGCAGGGTGCCCTGGAAACTGTAAAAAGGGCACATGGCGCCACTCGGAAAAGGGCGGGCGCCGTGCCCTCTGAAAACGGCCTATCTGGAACACTGTAGGTGCTGATTTAACAAGATGCTGCTCATTTAACCAGATCCAGACTAGACTTTTTCTTAATAGGAGCTGAACTTATTTGTAACCCATTAGATTAGATTAGATTTTATGGGCGCAGCCATTTTATGAGCATAACATGGTATTCAGAATTAAAAGAATGGCTTATCCTGATTGGTCGATATGTGCGCCCGTTATTTTTTATTTTTAAAGACTTCGTGCACTCTGCTTTATACAAAAGGCAAAATAAAAATTATTCTGTAGCCCTAACGGCACTGAGATGACTTTTTAACGCTAGGACATGACACGTATTTTTAAGGGCAAAATTGATAGGCATGGGAGATAAGTACAAAATACGCTAAGAAAAGCAACGCGAACCTATATTTTTGGGACCAAAAAATACTGTCCTAATAACTTTTCTTTGATTCTAGCAAGGTTTCGTTAAAAAAATCATTTTTCTAATGCTGTATCTCGAAAAAGGCTACCATTGTCGCCTATGGGGAAATTAATTGTTTATTTCAATCTTCAACATAGAAAAGTAAGAGACTGGGCCATTTTTGCTTGAAACAAGTACCTATATAAAATACATGTTTTAAGTCACTGCCACTGTCAAGGCACTTGTTATTACTAATATATTAGAATACTATAATTTCAAGCATTTAGGAATCATTCAGGGGACTATTCTGTAGTTGGTTGAATTGCTTCCGTCTGTGGGCCAACCAACTCTGACATCGACATATTAATTAGGCTGAGGACAGACTCGAAACACTTTGTAGTTTTTTCTTGTAGCAAGCATGTATTTGTCTTTCTTTTTTTTAATTGTATAAGAGTCTAGTCTAACATTTCTTTCTGGATATTGTTATCTTCGTTTGTTGTCATTCTGCATGTTTACGGAAGTAAAAATTAATAAATGCAAATAAGGATAAGAAAGATTTTAAAATTTTAATTGAAATAAGCTGATTGGAAACATAGCAAATAACACGTATTTTAATTGACCAAAATACTCAAATAAAATAAAAAAATGAATGAAGTACTGAAAATATCTTTTCACTAATGGTGTGTTATTTAATATGTTTATCCCAATGTAAAAAAAAGTAAGAAAAATGCTGTCATTTATTCAAAATGTTAAAACTTAATTAAACCAATCACATCTTACGTTATAAGCGTCTGTCGGCTACGAAAGGAAAATGGCGGAAAACTAAAATTTTGAGCACACAGTCTAATCATAATTTGTTACAGAAGTGTTCAGAGGTGTCAATATAGTCTGTTAAAATGACATCTGTAAAAGGTAAAAATAATGATCAAATCAAGAGCAGGTATATAAGCATATGTGACCTGAATGATAATTAAAACAAATATTTGCAATGAAACAAGAGTCAGTTCAAATTATGGTTCGGCCTTGGTCGTTTCGGACTTGTCATCCATCCATCAGCACATTGATGACTTAACACGTACCTCGGCGCATCTCAAACAGACACTTAATAAAATAGAACAATTTATGAATGCAATAATTGAATTATATTGTGCACAAAGATAACACAGTTTTATATTTACAAACAGGTTGGATATCTCGGTCTTAGCAACAAGAAGCGACACTAAGAATAATTTAGCGACAAGAAGACTATTTAAGGACAAGATTTATTTCTTTTTAATTAGAGAATTACTTATTCCAAATAAATATTAAAAGAATATGCAAAAAAAAACAATTTTAGCAACAAGCATGACATGAAAGTTTATATTCTATCAATAAATTTTTTTTGAAACATAGACAGTGATTGGGAAGGACGTGCGCCCTGTGCCTATAGCGCATATTGACAAGAAATGGCGCATACAGTGACACACGTAAGCGCCCACGTGGCGCACAATATTTTTCACTTCGTTTCGAAACATTTAGATATCGTGTTCCGTGCCGCCATGTGTGTGTACATAACTGTGTAATGTTCCTCCAATAATAGGAGCACCTATATATTTTTGGGACGTCTCGGGTGTTTCCCTTTGATAATAGAACCATGCGATTTAACGTCTCGGGTGTTTTCCTATTGTAATAATACTAGAACCATGCGGTCTAACTGATAACCCGAAAAACGTAATTAACCATCATTCATGATATATTTTTTTTTATAAACAACTTTAAATTTGTGAAATTTGGCTAGTACAGACGAGATTTAACACATATAATAATTTCATTTAGTTTAGCTCGATATTATTTCGATTGAAGAACCCAAAGACTTTTTAGGAATATAGTTTTTGTCTCCATAAAAGACGCTTAACTGTCCTTGTCATTTTTTGGTCTTTGGCTCGTTCTGACATTTTGTAAACATGACTTCAGCGATTTGTTGTTTTGTTCTATGAATTAATGGTACTCTATACTGTTATTCTTGTCACCGTGTTGAAGTTATAATAATACAAGAAGTGCAGAGGAAATGCCTGAAATGTCCTCTGATACGGAACGTCTGGAATAAGTATGGTATTGACGAAGACCCAAATTTAATGTACGAAAAAAACCAAAAAACATGAACATGAGCAAGGCAACAGTACCAGTTTAAACATTGCAACAGTGTTTTCCTTTTTTCACTAAGGTAAGGTGGGTGTTTTAAAAAAATAACTTGCAACCGGCTGTTTTTTTTTTAAATGTCCAACCTTTTTTAATTTACTGTGGGTGCACGTGGGGGTCACAGAAATAAAGATGAGTATAATATTCACATTTAATGGAGTTGAACAAACATAAATAGAAGTAGTCATATTAATTGTCAAATATTCTTTGATTTTATTTTTTCAAAAATTTATCTCTTCTTTCATTTACAATTTTATGCATCAGCATGGATTTAAGGCCGTTCGATCCAGGTTTCTGATCTGTTTCTTGCTTTTGTGCCGTATTTTTGGCACACAGAACAGTAGTATCCTTCCTTTGTGACTATAAGTCATTTGAAGTCTTGCTCATATTTGTCTTCACTTGCGTGTCTTTTCCGTTGTTTGGTTGATTTAATTTTTGTTCAATTTCCACAACTTCAACATTACTATCAATTTTATTTAACTTATTTGGTCTAGTATTTTCTTTATCATCATCGTCATCTGCCTTTTTTTTCCCCCGATTGATTAATGAATACATTGAAATTTGACGATTGGACTCCATCTTTGTCAATGAAAACAAGGCGGGATAAGTATTCAAATTTTAACGGTACAAAACCGAAAAAAATCCGGATTTTGAAAAAAAAAAGCCGACCACCTCCTAAAATCGAAAGGTGGTCGGCTTTCAAAAGAAGGTGGTCGGCAAACCCGGCTTAAATGCCGAATGGAAAACACTGTGCAAATAAAGGTTAACTTGAATATTGTTGGGGTTGGAAGAAGAATTGTATATTCATTGAAATTGAAATTACAAAATCACAGGAACAATACCCATGATTTTATTTAAAATCATAAAGGTAAGTACCAACATGACCAACACCTCTTTGCCAAAATATACTGATACTTTTTTTTACAGAAGTCAATTCAAATGGCCCACTCATTTGACAACATGGCCCATTGTTTTTTTAAATGGCCCATTGAATTTATTTTTGAGGAGCCCTGGGCCCATAGTGAAAAAAACCTTCCAGATCACTGCATAGATCTAATTGCTATTTATATTTGTTGAATTATGAAATATGAAGAACTGAAATCAAACAAATAGTTTTCAACATTTTAATTTGTGTATTGCCTCATTTAATGATATTTATCAAGCATAGTTTAATGTTGATTGAAGATTAAAGTCATAATAAACGAGTGACAGGTGAAAAATAATGTTATTCCAATTCTTGAACCAATGCATACAAACATCATAAACTTAGTCTTCTGTGCACGATTCTATAATTTTTTTCGCATAATATTCATATAATCGTCAATTTTTTTTCAATCGGTCAGTGTTGTTGTGAATATATGGCAGGTAATTAAAGTTTGTGTTTTGAAGCTGAAGTTTAATGATTGTCACCTGTTTGTCAACAATCAACAAAAAAAGCATGGATATTGATCACGTGTTTAACATGTTTAATAACATGTACAATCAGATAATAGTTTATTTTAAGGACATCCATGCGTATTGCGATCACCGGATTTTCACTAGATGGGTCACACGGAGGTCACTTTGCATACAGAAATTATGTCGGGGGGGAATTGTTTCGTGGAAGGAAAGGAAGCAATTAAAATAAAGTAAACTTCTTCTTAATATGAACAAATTAAAGAATTTTCTTCAGAAAAAAGTTATATGAACATAAGTTTTATAATGAAAAATATCCATTGAGATATATAAAAAAACATATGCATTATTTTTTTTAATTTGAAGTTTTTTATGACTTTAAAGGAAGTTAATGACAATCTTGAGTTTTTATACGCCCGTCGTCTTTTAGACGGGACGTATTATGGTATACCGTTGTCCGTCCGTCTGTCCGTCCGTCAGTCCGTCCGTCGTCAACACTTCGGACAATAACTCAAAAACGCTTTCACCAATTTCCATGAAACTTAAGTGAATTGTTAATATCTATTGACGTAAGCTCCCTTTCGTTTTTTTTTAATTTCAGATTTTAAGTTTTGGATTTATGGGGCTTTATTCATAAAAAAGGGGGGATTTTCAACACTTCGGCCAATAACTCAAAAAGGCTTTCACCAATGTCCATGAAACTTTGGTGAATTGTTTATATCTATTGGTGTAAGCTCCCTTTCAATTTTTATAAATTTCAGATTTTAAGTTTTGGATTTATGGGGCTTTATTCATAAAAAAAGGGGGATTTTCAACACTTCGGCCAATAACTCAAAAAGGCTTTCACCAATGTCCATGAAACTTTGGTGAATTGTTTATATCTATTGATGTAAGCTCCCTTTCAATTTTTATAAATTTTAGATTTTAAGTTTTGGATTTATGGGGCTTTATTCATAAAAAAAAGGGGGATTTTCAACACTTCGGACAATAACTTAAAAAGGCTTTCACCAATGTCCATGAAACTTTGGTGAATTGTTTATATCTATTGATGTAAGCTCCCTTTCAATTTTTATAAATTTCAGATTTTAAGTTTTGGATTTATGGGGCTTTATTCATAAAAAAAAGGGGGATTTTCAACACTTCGGACAATAACTCAAAAAGGCTTTCACCAATGTCCATGAAACTTTGGTGAATTGTTTATATCTATTGATGTAAGCTCCCTTTCAATTTTTATAAATTTCAGATTTTACATTTCCGTGTTATGAATTTTTATGCTTAAAAAAGGGGGGATTTTCCAATTTTGGGACAATAACTAACACTTTCACAAAATTTTATGCAACTTTAATAAATTGTTTATATCTATTGACATAAGCTCCCTTTCCATTTTTATAAATTTTAGATTTTACGTTTTCTTAAGTAATGAATTTTTATACTTTAAAAAGGGGAATTTTATGAAACTTTGGTGAATATATTAATGTAACATCCCTTTTGATTTGTATATATATTTCTAGTTGATCATATAAATTCATTTAAAGCATAAAAGACAAGTTAAAAGAGCAACGGGCGTATCATGCGCTAAAGCGCAGCCCTTTATTAACAGGTGTTCTCTATTTACAATGATTGTATATTTTGGCACGTGTAATTGGATAGTCTAACACGTGTACGAAGTTGAAGGTGTTAATTGGATGTTATTGTAGCAATAAACCAAGGGGCTGAAAACAGTACATTTATTTATCTTTAACATATTCTTTATATTTAATAAAAAAAAATACACAATCCCTTTCTTCCTCACAAATGTCTGATTTCTTCATCTATCAATATAATAATAAAAAATATTATCAATTCATTTGTGCCCATATATTAAAAAAATTAAATGCATAGTTTTTAATATTTATTTAAATAAGTAATCTTAATAAAAAAAAAATGTTTTTTTGTCGCTAAATAGTCTTCTTGTTGCTTCTTGTCCCTAAAATTATTCTTCTTGTCGCTTCTTGTCGCTAATTAGTGAGACCCGGATATCTAAATATGCTGACTTTGGTTCATGGCCAAAACTTCTGGAAAGCTTTGCAATATCATTTGAATATTTGCATAACAAATCATTTGTTTTCCAAAGTTTATTTGAATAAAAAAAAAAATCTACTTGATTGTCTATATATTGTCCTGATAAATAAAAGGTGCGCTTGGACATTCAGGCTGACATTGTTTGAAAATTTTCCCCCTTATTAATTAAAATGTGTCAGATATTTGAACTGACATTATTACAGCATACTCTGTCTGACATTTCAAATCTTTATTGGTCAAGTGATTCAAACTCACACGTTTCAAGAATATGCATTACTTAACTTATACACTTTTCAAGAATATGCATTACTTAACTTATACACTTTTCAAGAATATGCATTACTTAACGTATACACTTTTCAAGAATATGCATTACTTAACCTATACACTTTTCAAGAATATGCATTACTTAACTTATACCCTTTTCAAGATAAAATTGAGAATGGAAATGGGGAATGTGTCAAAGAGACAACAACCCGACCAAGTAAAAAACAACAGCAGAGGGTCACCAATAGGTCTTCAATGTAGCAAGAAATTCCCGCACCCGGAGGCGTCCTTCAGCTGGCCCCTAAACAAATATATAATAGTCCAGTGATAATGAACGCCATACTAATTTCCAAATTGTACACATGAAACTAAAATTAAAATAATACAAGACTAACAAAGGCCAGAGGCTCCTGACTTGGGACAGGTGCAAAAATGCGGCGGGGTTAAACATGTTTGTGAGATCTCAACCCTCCCCCTATACCTCTAACCAATGTAGAAAAGTAAACTCATAACAATACGCACATTAAAATTCAGTTCAAGAGAAGTCCGAGTCTGATGTCAGAAGATGTAACCAAAGAAAATAAACAAAATGACAATTATACATAAATAACAACAGACTACTAGCAGTTAACTGACATGCCAGCTCCAGACTTCAATTAAACTGACTGAAAGATTATGATTTCATCATATGAACATCAGGCACAATCCTTCCCGTTAGGGGTTTAGTATCATACCATCATAACATATATGACAGTCTGCACGGTTAGCCACTAGTCCGATGCCTCAGACTAGTAAAATTTCATTCGGACTAGTAAGTATTTGCAAAACTTTCTTTGGACCAATAAGAAAAATGTCAGAATATTGGTCTTCGGACTAGTAGTTGAAAAAGTTTTTGGTGTAGACTGATATGAGAAGAACATAACCCGTGTCATGCCAACAACTGTTTTTAGAATAAATGTGTTTAGTTCCGATGCAAAGACCTTATCAGTGACTCAATATTAACGCCAAAATATGCAATCTTTAATGACTTGACAACAGTATCGTAATTATATCCCTTCTTAAGAAGTCTATTCAAAGGTTTTGTAAGTTTCTGAGGTGAATACTGACACCTTTGTGCTTTATAAAGAATATTTCCATAAAAAATTGGATGTGAAATACCTGAACGTATAGAAGTCTGCATGTTGAGCTATATTTACGAATGATGTCTTTATACCGATGATAAAATTTAGTAAATGTTTTGACTAGTTTGTGATATCGAAAACCCTGGTGTAATAATTTTTCAGTATTACATAAAGGAGTAGGTCCGGTAAGGGCCGATTTCGGCCTCAATTTTCAAGTTCATCTAACGAAAGATTGTAGACACTTTCTAAACACTTAAGTGTCTATTTCCATTGATTCAATTAGTTAATGGGGAAGATTTTAACTTAATAAGTCATTTAAAAAGCCCCGATTCAAGCTTAAATATGAAAAATCTATCAAATATGCCAAAAATCGTCACTTTTCAGATGGTTTTTGTCACAAATGAAAGTGGCCGCATCTGTGTTCATCCTCAACCTTTATATATATTATGTATTATCATCAAATACAACTTACATTTCAATATTATGAATGAACACAAATGCGCCACTTTCATTTCAGACGGAAACCGTCTAAAATTTAACTAAAATGCTACAATTGTGAAGATTTCAGTAATTTAGCATGATTAAATGATGCTAGTACCCGATATATGTGCATTGTTTTGTCAAAAACAGCCCATATTTATGTAGCAGAAGTATTCTACTTTGCAATAAATATCTAAACGATTACATTTTCACAATTTTCTAAAACTGCTATATTTTGAGGCCAAAAAGGGGTCTTACTGAACCTACTCCTTTCTCTCGTTACAATCTAAAACATTGTTACATACACGAGCGAATCGTACAAGTTGAGATACATAAACACCATAAGATGGTGACAAGGGAACGTCACCATCTAAAAACGGATAATTAACGATAGGAAATGAAAAATCATCCCTTTTATCATAAATTATAGTATTCAGCTTTCCATTAGTGATAAAGATATCAAGATCGAGAAAAGGGCAGTGGTCATTGTTAGTATTAGCTTTATTTAAAGTAAGTTCAACAGGATAAATTTCATTAATATACATACTGAAGTCGTCATTATTGAGAGCCAAAATATCATCCAAATATCTAAAAGTATTATTAAATTTGTTTATCAGATGTTGTTTCGATGGGTCTTTGCTTATTTTTGTCAAAAAATGTAACTCATAACAATACAAAAACAGGTCCGCAATAAGTGGTGCACAGTTAGTCCCCATTGGAATTCCGATAATCTGACGATATACGGAAAAGAATATGCATTACTTAACTTATACACTTTTCAAGAATATGCATTACTTAACTTATATTGTAATGATGGTTTTTACTGTATGATGCATGTAAAATGTCATTAATCATTTCGGTTAAGATATTAAATGAAATACAAATAAATGTTTTCTTTATGTTTCAGGTGTTGCAGAGGTGAGCTCTGCAAGAAGTAGATTAGATGCAACATTACAGTTAATGGTTGATAAGAAAGATGAGGGGTAATTCAAAGCATTTTTTATGACAATTTTTTTCTTTTTTGTTTTTTTGCCCAATAATTACTACAGTACAGTAAAAGTGATATGACAGCAAGTCGTGATATACAAATAAGTCTACATTTAAACACAATTGTTATTCCACTCCTTAGACATAATTAGTGTCTTAAATGGCAATTTTTATGTCTTGGAATTTGAGCAAATACTTAAGCAGGCGGAGAGAAAATGTAAACAGCTATCATGATAAGTAATACATGCACAACATAAAAAAACAGTCATGGAGTACATTCTAGTCTATAATAGTGTAGAGTGCCTATTGTTCAAGATGTTCATACATCCAGTTCACTCAGTTGAATTGCTGGCTTAAAATCGAAAATATCTATGAAAAGTCAAATGCATGTAGACCTCATAATTAATGTTGAGAAGTTTGCACATGATTAATCATACATGTTAAAGTCATAAGAAACCTTAAATTAAAAAAAAATGATGCATATGTTTTTTCTATCTAAATGGATAGTTTTCATTATACAACTTATTAACATATACTTTTTTCTGAGGAAAATTCTTTAATTTGTCCACATTTAGAAGAAGTTTACTTATTTTAAATTGCTTGCTTCCAGCAAGCAATTCGCCGAAATATTTTCCGTATGCATAGTGACCTGAACGTAACCCTCCTCGTAAAAATCTGGTGATCGCAATACGCATGGATCTGTCATTTAAATAAACAATTATCTGATTGCACATGTTAAACGCGTGCTCAATGCCCATGCTTTTTGTTATTTGTTTACTATAAGGTGACAATCGGTAAACTTCGGCTTCAAAACACGACATTTAATGAGCAGCCATATTTGTTAAATCATAACAGATAAAGCGAAAAAAAAAGGACGAATATAACTTATATTTGAGTAAAAAATGATAAAATCGTGCACAGAGGACTAAGTTTATGATGTATACATGCATTGGTTCAAGAATTGGATAAACATTATTTTTCACCACTCACTCGTTTCATATGACTTTAAGAAGTTTGCTTGAAAGTAAAAATGTGTTTAAAATTTAAGCTTAGAATATTTTTGTTTTTGATCTGTCTTATCAAAACAGTAAAATTTAATTTTAATATGACCAATTATGCAAATAATGATTTTTTTTATAGGCATGTCTCGAGTGAAGATGAAATATCCCAGTCAGAACTAGCTACAAGGTAAGTTTATTTGAGTCACTTCCACGAAAGATCTCACATAGTCTGTAAGTCAGTAAGCATAAACATGTGAATGTGTCCTATTTTTAGTTAGATATAAGAAAAATGTGGTATGAGTGCCAACTCTCAATCCAAGTCACTATTTGTTAAAGTAAACCATTAAAGCAATCCAATTAACTATTTGTTAAAGTAATTTACTAAAGGTCAAAATATGGCCTTAGACACTGCTTTACTTATAGATGGGTCCTAATGCGAAGTTACATGAATTTACGAAAAATTATATATTTGAGAATAACATCTCCTTGATTAACATATTAATCATACAAGTCCATCAGATTTTTTTTTCATTTTGAACATTTTGCGGTGAACCTTTATTCAATGAAATTGACACAAATAAATCCCATGAATTATAATAAATCCACAGTAAAGTTTTGTTACTATATTTGTACATAAGTAATGTATGAACTAATTTGATGCTGGATTTTTTATTTGCTGTTTTTCAGTTTGTATTCAATTATTCATACTTGTTACAGTGTTTAATCACCAGTTGAGTCACCAAGTATTTAATTATTCATACCTTTTACAGTCTTTCATCACCAGTTGTGTCACCAAGTATTTAATTATTCATACTTGTTACAGTGTTTCATCACCAGTTGTGTCACCAAGTATTTAATTATTCATACTTGTTACAGTGTTTCATCACCAGTTGTGTCACCAAGTATTTAATTATTCATACTTTTTACAATGTTTCATCACCAGTTGTGTCACCAAGTATTTAATTATTCATACTTGTTACGGTGTTTCATCACCAGTTGTGTCACCAAGTATTTAATTATTCATACTTGTTACGGTGTTTCATCACCAGTTGTGTCACCAAGTATTTAATTATTCATACTTGTTACAGTGTTTCATCACCAGTTGTGTCACCAAGTATTTAATTATTCATACTTGTTACAGTGTTTCATCACCAGTTGTGTCACCAAGTATTTAATTATTCATACTTGTTACAGTGTTTCATCACCAGTTGTGTCACCAAGTATTTAATTATTCATACTTTTTACGGTGTTTCATCACCAGTTGTGTCACCAAGTATTTAATTATTCATACTTGTTACAGTGTTTCATCACCAGTTGTGTCACCAAGTAAACGAGCAGCAAACAGATCAGCTAGAAAACGTAAAAGAAAAGAAGATTTTGATTTCAGTGATGGACAGGTTCATCGTAAGTTTAAATTCATATTGCCTGTTTAAAAAAAAAAATTGTTTGGTTGAAGAAGCAACAAAATTATTTCCAAATATTGATAAACATTTTAAATTAAACTGAGGGGTAATACTGTAACACATCTGGCCATGGTGAATTGTAGATTTAGTGTTTAGCAAAAACCAAGACAACATCACATATTTCATGAAATGAACAAAAATGAATGTCAATAAAGACTTTAAACAATCAGTTACTCTGATGATAAAAAGAGTAGTAAGATATTTCAACATCCTACCCTCCTTTCTAAAAAAAATATTAAAGCATTGGTTATTGAGAAAAAAACCTGTATTTACTATTCCTCAAAATGTCAAGGGTTTCTATGTTTCTACAGATTTTCTTTAAAATTATGTATCTTTTATCTCATATCAAATGATGCTTGATCTCATATCAAATGATGCTTGATCTTATATCAAATGATGCTTGATCAAAAATCATAAATGCCTGTAAAGCATATTTTGAAAAAACAAATATAATGAGGTAAGTAAATCTGTATATATATATATTATTATTACAGGTGTATTTTATTTTTACAGATCAGTACATTATGAAGTTATTTGACAGAAGTGTAGATCTTGCCCAGTTTGATGAAGATTCACCATTATACCCTATCTGTAGATCATGGTTAAAGAATCGTCCATACGACAGAGATGCCAACGACAAAGACAAGTTATCATCTCCAGAACATGAGGCACACAGTGATGAAGAGGTATAGTGAAAATGCCATTGAGCATATGAAATTTATAATATTTCGTCTTTATTTTGTGGTCTTTGTTCATAAACTCATATAAAAATTGTAATGACATTCTTTTATATATTTTTTTTGGTATATGTACTTCATAGAGATCTGTGATAGATGGAGCTAGGTTTTGTTATAATTTTAGTCCTAAAAAAATATAAAACACCTTGAAAATGGAGTAGTCCATTTATTTGCATTGCCTGAAAATATTGAGTTCACTATGGTATCATACTATGCAACTGTATAAAGAGGCATTAATACAGATACATTCATACAGTTGTTTTCTTTCAATCACCTACTTTTTATAGATTTTATTGTCTTTCGAACCTTAAACTGTATTTGTTCACAATTGCTCACACATATTCGCTTTGACAGAGTTATTCATAGATTTTTCCAGACATGGGAATTTATGTATTTTCATTTATATTTTATATTTCAATGGTCATTTATAGGTATAGACTTTTCTTTATTTTTTAAGAAATATTTTGTGCAAACTGGAGTTTTGAGTTTTATCCATTTTTGGCTTCTTATTTTAAGAAGCACAAACTGTAATGTCTAATGAAAATCAGATATCAGGTTATCTATAATTGAAACATAATGTTAAACCCATGTTATTTTGGTTAGCAAATAGTATCAATTAGAAAGATTTTCTTTGTTTAAAGATAGATGGCATACCAAATGTGTACCTGATGCCAAAGCCAATAAAAGCTGAGCCAGATGATACAAGAGACTACAGAATACCAGAACCATTACCAAACACAGATGCACCATTAGATATAAATGCAGTAAGTAAATAAATTATGTTGAATTTGTCAAAGAGACACCTGGCCAAGGAGCTGAAAACACACCCAGAAAATCATGCACCTGTAATTAGATTAACTGCTATTTTTATCTTTTTACTATATGATCATTAATATATTTTTAACATTGCCATTTCAGTTCTTTAAGTTTTAGTTAATGAAATAACTATTTTCCTGCTAGCTTGGTCCTTTGAAATTGATGGAAAATGATGTTAACTGAAAATTATCTGGCTATAAACATTGGCGTTAAAAATAACTAATCTGCCAACACTTTATTTTTTTCAGGATCCAGATACTGCACCACCCCCTGAACAGTTACTGTTAGGACACATGTCCAGATGGAAAGATGTCAGAATAAGGTATTATCATCAGTGGTACCATATTACAATATAGATATAGGTAGCAAAATCCTTCAAAATTTTTTGTGCTATTTATGGACAACAGGACACATAGAATTATTAATACCGGTACTTTTAAAATCTATTTTATTGTATTGTATTAATGGGTTGTCATGTAGAACCAATGAAGAATAACAAGTACTGTGCAATCTTTTATTTTTGTGGTTACCAATTTTTTTTTGGATTGCGGGAAACTTTGTTTCATGGTTTTCCCAAAGTTTGCAACCAACTGGATAAGAGTTTGTTCAATATTTAAATTTGTGGTGCACCTGTACCCACCAAAACCACAAAAATTGGTATCCAACGAATAATAATGAATCGACCGTAATGGATAATAAAGGAGTAAAAATACACCAATGAAACAGCAATCGAAAGACGCAAACAGCCAAAAGACATTTGTTTTTTGACACTGTAATAAAATGTACGTCTTGCAATTTCCTCCTGTCTCTGAAAAATTTGAAAAATTTGTCCAATTTACACAAATCTTTTAACTGTCCACCAATGAACTAATTCTGTCTAATATTGATCTATTTCAATTTGTAGAGATTTTACATTTACCAACTATTCAGTATGCAGAAATGTTTAGTCCAGGCTTATAAAATTATACTGTTAAAATCATTGTGTTAGGACATTTAAATGCATGTACATGCACATGATGCAGTGGTCTCATTAGTCCAAAATAGAAGGTCGTCGCACCCTGGGTGCTCTCAGCCTTGTCCTTCTGCCCTGACACCCTTTTGAAAAAAAACCTAGTGATGTTTAGCTATGTTTGTAAAATTGCCTTTTGTATAATCGATTTCTAATCAGAAAATTAAATTACATTTATGACACTTGCCAGAGGTTAATCATGTGAAGTCAAATGTTTAGTACAGGCTTATAAAATTATGCTGTTAAAATGATTTTGTTAGGACATTTAAATGCATGTACATGTTCATCTAAATATTTGGCAAAACATAAAGAAGATACAAGTCATTTTTATGTAAATTGGGATCCAGTAAAAGTAATCTGATACAAAAAGTCTTTATATTTTCCACTTGCCAAACACTGTATAACTCTTCCAACCAATCATGGATACATTTGTTCACCAGTAGCCTCTTGATTTGAACTTATCCGGTAAAGTTATACAACTAATTATGAGCATGTATGTTATCCTTAATTTTGTTCATTTATGAAATACTCCTGAAAGCAGTTTGCAAACAAATAACTTGAATCACCTTTATATTGATGGTACATAAAATATTTTTATGCCCCACTTACGATAGTAGAGGGGCATTATGTTTTCTGGTCTGTGCGTCCGTCCGTCCGTCCGTCTGTCCCTCCGTTTGTTCGTCTGTCTGTCCCGCTTCAGGTTTAAGTTTTTGGTCACGGTAGTTTTTGATGAAGTTGAAGTCCAATCAACTTGAAACTTAGTATACATGTGCCCTATGATATGATCTGTCTAATTTTAATGCCAAATTAGAGTTTTTACCCTAATTTATGGTTCACTGAACATAGAAAATGATAGTGCAAATTTCAGGTTAAAGTTTTTGGTCAAGGTAGTTTTTGATAAAGTAGAAGTCCAATCTACTTAAAACTAAGTATACATGTTCCCTTTGATAAGATCATTCTAATTTTAATGCCAAATTAGAGAATTGATTCCAATTTCACGGTCCACTAAACATAGAAAATGATAGTGCGAGTGGGTCATCCGTGTACTGTGGACACATTCTTGTTTTGAGATATTTACATTTACCTGTTATTTGTTTTTTCTTCAGAACATCTACAAAGTCGCAAAAGAAAATATATAGCTGTGAATATTTAAAATTTGTTTCATATTCTGTGTTTAAATAATATAATGTACAAAATTACAATTTCAGCAGTAATTTAATTTAATTTAATTCTTTTTGTTTTATTTAAATCAGATGGAGAGAAGCAGGATTCCAAAATGAGTCTAGATTTGCAGACAGTATGAACTTAATCAGGGAAATATTTGAAAATCAGATGAAAGAAGGATGAAGAAACCAAATGGAAGAAATTGTTCTACATATCTTGGACAATGAATGTTTGGCTTGTAACCTGTCATATGAAGGAAATGACGCCATTTGATATGTATTGTAATCTGAGAAATAAATACCAGGAAACTGTTGTGATGAAACTGGACAATAATAGAAGTTTGAACATGAAACAGATTTTTATACATATCGAAAAAATGATATTGTGCATAATGAAAACTTGTGTTCAGTTGTAGAATGTTCATTGCTAATTAAACACGAATTTAATTTCAATAACATAATGTATGTAAAGTCTATCAAGTTTTTGAGGTTCTTTTTATTCCTAATATTCATGAAATATTTGCCACTGAACAATAAGGATTTATTAATTATATTCATTGCTTCTCCTAAGCTGCAATTAAAAATCTATGTACGAGTATGATGTGCTATAACTTAAGAATGGTACTAATAAATGTTTGAAAAACTTACTGGACATCTTTAAAGTATAAATATTGTAATGGGAAGCAGATATTGTCAGAAGATTATAAAAGTTTACCATCTTGTAGCACTTGTTTATGATCTGTAACAAATGTTTTCAGAACCAATAAATAATTGTAAATAATGACACCTTTTGTTTGTTTTGAGTCAGTTTATCAAGTGACATTAAAAGGTAGATTAGTGGCTACACATCAGATGTGAAAATTGCTTACATGCTTCCACTAGATCATCATGAGATGGTTGATCACATATAAATTATTCTATTCTATAAAAGCCAAAATAAACTTTGACGGAGGTTTTTCTACCTAAAGTCTTTTAGATTGATATGGTTGAGCAGGTACTAGACCTTCTTTAGCCTTCAGCAATGCAGGAAAGAAGAAACACTAATGTTTCTGGCCCAACAAATTCTTTCTTTCAATTTAAGCTTGACAAGAAACAATTTCTAGTAATTCATTTATTTTGTTGGATACCAAGTTTTGTTGGATCAAGCATACCTTGTATTTTTTGTGGATATTGGATTTCTTGGGTTTTGCTAAAGTTTGCATACAAACTTATAATTAATCTGTACTTTATTGAACAGTTAAATCTCTTGTTTACCTATACCCACTTTATCCAATGAAAAACATCAATTGAGTAATATTACAGGGAAGTGCTTCAAAGTTTTTTTTGGATTTAATAAGGAATAAAATTGTGTATAAAACAAAATAAATGTCAGTCAATATATGTGTTAAAAGCTACAATTTTTATCTTGATTTGTCTCATATACTTTCTATTCTGACATCGATCACAGTCACCTTAATGTACATGATCATTTGCAGTGGCATTGAACAATCAGATGGTTTTAATATTTCATTTTTGTACAAGAACAAAAAAAAACACACAAAAATGCACATGAAAACAACACAACTTTTAACCTACGAAAACGATGTATTTACCTAAATAATTAACTAAAAATTAAAATCAAGAAGGTTAATTTTCAAATAAATGTATTTCTAAGCATATTGTTGTATTAAGCCGAAGAGATGAATTGTTTGAATAATTTGTAAATTATCGTGTTCAGTCAGCTGATTAGAATACAGATCCCGTTCCAACGCTGTGTTTACTAAATGGTAAACAAAGGATCTGCATTTTATTAAGACTGCTTTCGTTAAACAAGAGGCTCTCAAGAGCCTGAATCGCTCACCTTAATTTTTTTGGTTAAATCTCTCATCAATGATTATTTTGGCTTTTCAATTTATTTAAATGTTCTTTGAATCGTCCTATTTTCTTCAAAAGCAAAAAAAAAATCATTTTCTCCTATGTTCTATTTTAGCCATAGGAGCTATGTTTCTGACATACAAGGAAATGAAATATAAAATTTATACTAGATACTCTGAAACTCATTTAGCCTAAGTTTGGCTGAAATTGATACAGCAGTTTCAAAGGAGAAGATTTTTTAAAGTAAGTCAACATGATGAACAAATTGTGAAAAAAGTCTTTAAAGGGCAATAACTCCTTAAGGGGTCAATTGACAATTTTGGTCAAATTGACTTATTTGTAGATCTTACTTTGCTTAACATTTTTGCTATTAACAGTTTATCTGTATCTATAATAATATTCAAGATAATAACCAAAAACTGCAAAATTTCTTTAAAATCATCAATTCAGGGGCATTATACCTGAAAAACCAGTTACCCAATTCGGCTGAAAATTTCAGGACAGGTAGACCTTGACCTAATAAATACTTTAACTTCTTGTCTTATTTGCTCTAAATGCTGGAGTTTTTGAGATATAAGCCAAAAACTGCATTTTACCCTGTGTTCTATTTTTAGCCATGATGGCCATGTTTTTTGACGAAATAAAAAGTAAAGCACAAACTTTATTTTATACACCCTACTGATCATTCAGTTGAAGTTTGGTTGAATTTGGTTTAGTAGTTTTAGAGGAGAAGATTTTTTAAAGTTAGCAAATATGATGAACAAATTGTGAAAAATTGTCATTAAAGGACAATAACCCCTTAAGGGGTCAATTGACAATTTTGGTCATATTAACTTATTTGTAGATCTTACTTTGCTGATCATTTTTCCTGTTTACAGTTTATCTTTATCTATAATAATATTCAAGATAATGACCAAAAACTGCAAAATTTCCTTAAAATTACCAATTAAGTGGCAGCAACCCAACAATGGTTTGTTTGATTCATCTGAAAATTTCAGGGCTGATAGATCTTGACCTAATGAACATTTTTACCCCCATGTCAGATTTGCTCTAAATGCTTTCGTTTTTGAGATATAAGCCAAAAACTGCATTTGACCCCTATGTTCTATTTTAAGTAACGGCGGCCATGTTTTTTGACGGATCAAAAATCGAAGCACACACTTTGTGCAGGATAATCTAAGGAACAATCATGCTAAGTTTCATCCAAATCCATTCAGTAGTTTCAGAGGAGAAGATTTTTTAAAGTTAGCAAATGTGATGAACAAATTGTGAAAAATTGTCATTAAAGGACAATAACCCCTTAAGGGGTCAATTGACAATTTTGGTCATATTAACTTATTTGTAGATCTTACTTTTCTGATCATTTTTGCTGTTTACAGTTTATCTGTATCTATAATAATATTCAAGATAATGACCAAAAACTGCAAAATTTCCTTAAAATTACCAATTAAGTGGCAGCAACCCAACAATGGTTTGTTTGATTCATCTGAAAATTTCAGGGCTGATAGATCTTGACCTAATGAACATTTTTACCCCCATGTCAGATTTGCTCTAAATGCTTTCGTTTTTGAGATATAAGCCAAAAACTGCATTTGACCCCTATGTTCTTTTTGAAGTAACGGCGGCCATGTTTTTTGACGGATCAAAAATCGAAGCACACACTTTGTGCAGGATAATCTAAGGAACAATCATGCTAAGTTTCATTCAAATCCATTCAGTAGTTTCAGAGGAGAAGATGTTTGAAAAATTGTTAACGACGACGACGACGACGACGACGACGACGGACGCCAAGTGATGAGAAAAGCTCACATGGCCTTTTAGGCCAGGTGAGCTAATAAAGGCAACAGTAGTATACCGCTGTTTAAAACTCAATAAATAATAGTTAATCCACAGTTGATGTATTATGAAGAGCAGCATAATAAGCAGTGTTCTGGGTTTGCTATAGGAAATTCATCTAGAGGCTGCTAAAAGCCTGTATAATACATATGGCAGTTTTTTCGTTTGAATTGTGTTACATTTGTGATTATGGGGCCTTCTAAAGCAGACTATGCGGTATGGGCTTTGCTCATTGTTGAAGGCCATACAATGACCTATAGTTGTTGATTTTGGTGTCATTTAATCTCTTGTTGAGAGTTGTCTCATTGACAGTCATACCATATCTTTTTTATATTGTATGAAATGATACAATGCAATAAAAATATTTTTGTTAAATTCGTATTGTTATGCGTTTACTTTTCTACATTGATTAGAGGTATAGGGGGAGGGTTGAGATCTCATAAACATGTTTAACCCCACCACGTTTTTGCGCCTGTCCCGGGTCGGGAGCCTCTGGCCTTGTTGGTCTTGTATTGATTTTAATTTTAGTTTCTTGTGTGTTTAGTTTAGTATAGCGTTCATTATCACTGAACTAGTATATATATTTGTTTAGGGGTCAGCTGAAGGACGCCTCCGGGTGCGGGAATTTCTTGCTGCATTGAAGACCTGTTGGTGACCTTCTGTAGTTGTCTGTTCTGTAGTCGGGTTGTTGTCTCTTTGACACATTCCCCATTTCCATTCTCAATTTTATTCAAGGGACAAAGATACAATAATAGATTTCATGTTGAAATTGTAATATGGAGGTTTTACTACAAGTATCACATGAACATAACATTATCAATATTCTATGAAAATGAGGCAACAGTCTGATGAACCATGCATGGCAGACAGAATGTACACATTGCAATCATTTCATACACCAAATAAAGCTGTCCTATCACTAATAGTACCCAAAAAATTGATTAAACAACAAAATCTTAACATCACGGCCGACACTCGGCTAACCGAGAGATAGGTCGGTTAATCTATATTGAGTATGCGGCTATATCGGCGGTTGGTCTGTTAATCGGGTTGGTTATACGTCTGTCTGTTAAGAGTAAAACTCACAATTTAATGTTAAACTCTGTTAAATATACAGATTTTTTGGCACATTATGAGAATCACATCAAAAAAAGAAAAGTGTCTGACAAAATGATATCTTTCATAGAACATTTTCCACCATTAAAAAAAATGCATAGTCTGCGCAATTTTAAGTAAAACGAAAAGGCGTCGCGCAAGTATGTGGTTTTTATGCTTGTACGCATATAGCAATATTTTAGATAAAAGGCCAAAAACTATTTTTTAGATATGATTTAAAGGACACAAAGTAGTACTTTGGTTCTAAAAAATCAATTGTCATTGATAAATTTTTCATAATTGTTATATAAGTTGAGTTATACCACATTTTAATGAATATTAGGGGAATACAGTCTGTTAATGGGTTGGACAATTTAAATCGTGTCAGTTAAGAGTTATTTAGCCACGACAATAGTCTTACTACCTTGAGTTTATATTTTCACATTGAAAACCAGGTGCTCCGCAGGGCGCAGCTTTATACGACCGCAGAGGTCGAACCCTGAACAGTTGGGGCAAGTATGGACAAAACATTCAAGCGTGATACAGCTCTGAATTTGGATTGTGATCAAATTTTTGACATTACATGGTTTTTTTTTACACAAAACAAATGTCAAGATTTTACAAATCAATTAAAGATTTCTTCTTCAAACTTTTTAAATCTAAAATTAAATAGTTGACACAGCATAGGTTTCTGACACAGAATGAATGTGGTCTAATGAACTTTTTTTTTTGCCTTTGAGCAATTCACTATGCTGTTGAATATTAATCCTCTCAAAAAAATGTTTGAAGAAATTTTCTTTTTATTTATGAAATCTGAAATGAGAAAAATTTAACCCCCCCCCCCCTTTTTTTTTCACATCCCCGTTTCCCTTTTTCAAAAACTGATATCAATTCAAATTTCTAATGGAGTTTGCAACAATAACTACTCTTTTAAATACATCATAAAATATTAAAATGTAAAATAAAGTGCTTGTTATCACTGAAAAGTAAAGATTGGTTGGTAGTAAAAGTGAATATACATTGTTTATTGTATAAAACAATAAAAAAAACTTCATCGGCAACATTTTATATTGGCAAATTTCCAATGAAGTTATTTACATAAAGTTATTGGCAAATAAAAATAGAAAATGACATCATAGTCATGTCTGGCAAATGTCCAACATACATTATCTAAAAACATTTTAGATAAGATAAGGAAAAAAAGCTTCATCAGCAACATTTTATATTGGCAAATTTCCAATGTAGTTATTTACATAAAGTTATTGGCAAATAAAAATAGAAAATGACATCATAGTCATGTCTGGCAAATTTCCAACATATATTATCAACTACTATTCTATACAAAGAAAGATAACTCCAATTGAAAATTAATTGCTATTGCACAATATTGTGCAATTAGATATTTCTTGCTATTGTGCAATACTGTGCAATTGAAAATTTCTTGCTATTGCACAATACTTGATATGGAATCCTGATTTGGACCAACTTGAAAACTGGGCCCATAATCAAAAATCAAAGTACATATATAGATAAAGCATATCAAATAAGCCCAAGAATTTAATTTTTGTTAAAATCAAACTTAGTTTAATTTTGGACCCTTTGGACCTTATTATGTAGACCAATTTGAAAACTGGACCAAAAATTAAGAATCTACATACACAGTTAGATTTGGCATATCAAAGAACCCATTTATTCAATTTTTGATGAAATCAAACAAAGTTTAATTTTGGACCCCCATTTAGACCAACTTGAAAACTAGGCCAATAATTAAAAATCTAAGTACATTTTTAAATTCAGCATATCAAAGAACCCCAAGGATTCAATTTTTGTTAAAATCAAACTAAGTTTAATTTTGGACTCTGTGGACCTTAATGTAGACCAATTTGAAAACGGGACCAAAAATTAAGAATCTAAATACATAGTTAGATTCGGCATATCAAAGAACCCCAATTATTCAATTTTGATGAAATCAAACAAAGTTTAATTTTGGACCCTTTGGGCCCCTTATTCTGTTGGGACCTAAACTCCCAAAATCAATACCAACCTTCCTTTTGTAGTCATTAACATTGTGTTTAAATTTCATTGATTTCTATTTACTTAAACTAAAGTTATTGTGCGAAAACCAAGAATAATGCTTATTTGGGCCCTTTTTTGGCCCCTAATTCCTAAACTGTTGAAACCTAAACTCCCAAAATCAATCCCAACCGTTCTTTTGTGGTCATAAACCTTGTGTCAAAATTTCATAGATTTCTATTAACTTAAACTAAAGTTATAGTGCGAAAACCAAGAAAATGCTTATTTGGGCCCTTTTTGGCCCCTAATTCCTAAAATGTTGGGACCAAAACTCCCAAAATCAATACCAACCTTCCTTTTGTGGTCATAAACCTTGTGTTAAAATTTCATAGATTTCCATTCACTTTTACTAAAGTTAGAGTGCGAAAACTAAAAGTATTCGGACGCCGGACGACGACGACGACGACGACGACGACGACGCTGACGCCAACGTGATAGCAATATACGACGAAAATTTTTTCAAATTTTGCGGTCGTATAAAAATGAGATGTACTTATAACGAAAAAAATACAATACGGTGCAACAGTATCCTTATAGAAAAAGTACTTTTATTTAAAAAAAATTCTCTGCATTTCATTAAAAGGGTGTGTCATTTCAAATTATCGGTATATGGACTGATTGGCCGCTCGAATTCGAATGAATTTATTATTTACGCCAAGTTATCAATCAGCCTTATTTTTTTGTCTTTTCAAAGTCTGTAACATCTATGAATCTGTCATATGTGTTGCAATTCAGCTGGTTAAATTCCATGCGTTTTTTTTTTGGAAAAACAATCACTCGAAACTAGGTGAGACATGCACAGAAGTGATAGATATGTATTATAAATATAGAAAATTGAATATTTTAATAAAAAAAAAAATCTGTATCCTACACCCAAGCGCCTGTGACAAAATGTACACAAAAATGACAAGTTGGTTGAGTTTACTTGCATGCAACCTTTGAACATCGAAAAAAGACTGGCATTATGTTTGTTTACCATATTAACATCAATATGTGAAAAATCTACACGAAAAACTGTATTTTGGTGACATAAATCAATTTTTGATAAAAATATGGTCTGTTAATGGGTCGGATGTATAAAACTCGGTCTGTTAATTGGTCTGTTAAGAGTTATGAATGACATTACAAGTATAATTTAATTGCTATATGGGATGTTATCTGAATAAAGATATAGGCCAAAGATTAGTGGCTAGAATAAATGGAAACAACACATGAACAATGAAACATAAGTTTAGACAATGGAATCTGAAAATTGATAGAAATGATTTTAAAAAGTATAAAATCAAAGTAATATTAATTTCATCAAAGAATGGTCGCATATATCATGTGGATTCTGTTTCATTGATATAAATGGCACCAATTTGTCATTTACATAGTTAACAAGTACATACATCAGAGATAAACTTCGTAATGTTTTGATTTTTTTTATCAAATGAACTGAAATATGTTTATAATGCAAACAAATATAGACAAACCTTTCAATATCAATCTTTCTCTACACCATCCTGATGGTCACTCGATAGAAAAACAAGCACGTTTGCGGACTGCGAGTCGCTAAATGACTTACGATATCATAGGAATACATCATTACTCGAAAAATAAAATTAATATTATGCATTTATTGTGATTTACAGGAATATAAAATTGTCTTGTTGTTACACATTAATCAGCACCCAACACTAATATAAAAAAAACTTACTAATGTCTATTTCTTGTTTAGAACCACGGTTTAGAACTTGGTACAGACATTTCCTTAGGCGGCAGAAAATGAGAATGATGACTCGGTTCAAAGGAAAATACATACCGGAAATAAACTTCTCATAAATACCAGGATTGAAATTTGATATTCGCGCCTTATATTTACGCCAGACACGCGTTTCGTCTACGAAAAACTCATCAGTGACGCTCGAAAAAGATGTTTAAAAGGCCAATGTGTGACGCCGGTATAAGGTAATCTATTCCTAAGGTAGAAAAGCCTTAGTATTCCAAAAAAAAATCAGCGTGCATCAAACGTACAGAGAAAACTGACATAGTCGGTATACGTTAGTTGCACGCCATAGGAACGTTTAGCAATCGTTCAAAGCGCGTTGCATAAGTTTGAAAAACAAAGGTAAAATTGAGAAAGGAAATGGGGAACGTGTCAAAGCGACAACAACCCGACCATAGAACAGGCAACAGACAAAGGCCACCAATGGGTCTTCAATGTAGAGAGAAACTCCCGCACCCGTAGGCGTCCTTCAGCTGGCCCCTTAAAAAATATGCATACTAGTACAGTGATAATGGACGTCATAATAAACTCCGAATTATACACAAGAAACTAAAATTAAAAATCATATAAGACTAACAAAGGCCAGAGGCTCCTGACTTGCGACAGGCGCAAAATTGCGGAGGGGATAAACATGTTTATGAGATATCAACCCTCCCCCTATACCTCTAGCCACCGAAGGAAAGTAAATACGCTTGATGAACGCTACAACCCGAGGAAATGTGTATGCAGCATAAAAAACATACAACATACGCCAACATACGTTTCTTGAACGCCGGATAATATAAACGCTTAGTCTTAGGTACTCTTCTAGTACGTCCAATACACGGGATGTACTTAGGTGAGGTTAGGTGAAAATTAATAAATTAAGAAGTTAAAATTGATACTATAAGATGGTAGAGCATCAACTAAGGATAAAAATAAGTTAAAAATATTGATATGTCATGGACCTCCTTTTCGAGATATTTGAGATTTAAAATATGGCGGGAAAAGACTGACTCTGACTTTTACCTTATGTTTGCATTGGTATTATTAGGTCTCAAAACAAAAGAAAGAAAATTAAGAATCGTCTAAAATTTTGGTAAATGACCTTTCATGAGCTATTAAGTCTTATATGAAAAAATAAATGGGTGTTATGGGGCAAAATATTTTACATTGTATTGTATGGAAAAACACCAAGGAGTCTGAACATTTGACACAAATTCCAAAACCTCACCTAAGTACATCCTTAAGCATATTGGCAGCGTGTGACGCCGGTATTAGTTGTATTTTCTGAATGCTTTTCAACTTTGTTTTTGGCCTTTTAAACATCTTTTTCGAGCGTCACTGATGAGTTTTTCGTAGACGAAACGCGTGTCTGGCGTAAATATAAGGCGCGAATATCAAATTTCAATCCTGGTATTTATGAGAAGTTTATTTCCGGTATGTATTTTCCTTTGAACCGAGTCATCATTCTCATTTTCTGCCGCCTAAGGAAATGTCTGTACCAAGTTCTAAACCGTGGTTCTAAACAAGAAATAGACATTAGTAAGTTTTTTTTATATTAGTGTTGGGTGCTGATTAATGTGTAACAACAAGACAATTTTATATTCCTGTAAATCACAATAAATGCATAATATTAATTTTATTTTTCGAGTAATGATGTATTCCTATGATATCGTAAGTCATTTAGCCGACTCGCAGTCCGCAAACGTGCTTGTTTTTCTATCGAGTGACCTTCAGGATGGTGTAGAGAAAGATTGATATTGAAAGGTTTGTCTATATTTGTTTGCATTATAAACATATTTCAGTTCATTTGATAAAAAAAATCAAAACATTACGAAGTTTATCTCTGATGTATGTACTTGTTAACTATGTAAATGACAAATTGGTGCCATTTATATCAATGAAACAGAATCCACATGATATATGCGACCATTCTTTGATGAAATTAATATTACTTTGATTTTATACTTTTTAAAATCATTTCTATCAATTTTCAGATTCCATTGTCTAAACTTATGTTTCATTGTTCATGTGTTGTTTCCATTTATTCTAGCCACTAATCTTTGGCCTATATCTTTATTCAGATAACATCCCATATAGCAATTAAATTATACTTGTAATGTCATTCATAACTCTTAACAGACCAATTAACAGACCGAGTTTTATACATCCGACCCATTAACAGACCATATTTTTATCAAAAATTGATTTATGTCACCAAAATACAGTTTTTCGTGTAGATTTTTCACATATTGATGTTAATATGGTAAACAAACATAATGCCAGTCTTTTTTCGATGTTCAAAGGTTGCATGCAAGTAAACTCAACCAACTTGTCATTTTTGTGTACATTTTGTCACAGGCGCTTGGGTGTAGGATACAGATTTTTTTTTTTTATTAAAATATTCAATTTTCTATATTTATAATACATATCTATCACTTCTGTGCATGTCTCACCTAGTTTCGAGTGATTTAAACGACCCAGAGAAAATACCCAATTTTACTATCTTAGTATGGATAGTAAAATTGGGTATTTTCTGTCATTTAAATCACTCGAAACTAGGTGAGACATGCACAGAAGTGATAGATATGTATTATAAATATAGAAAATTGAATATTTTAATAAAAAAAAAAAAAAAAAAAATCTGTATCCTACACCCAAGCGCCTGTGCATTTTGTGCGTGTAAAATGTGTATAAATTTATTGATGTTTAACTCGCCTTTTCATTTTATAGATCGTTTATTGAAGCTAGAAAAAAAAATAATTACACCACTGTATTCAGTACTCCAAATCATTTTGTCAGACATGAATAGTTTTTATGATATAAATATAATTAAAAAGTAATACAATGAAACATGCTGACCTTGCACTGATTTTCACGATAACACCTGATTAACAGACTTTAGCCAACCCGATTAACAGACCAACCGCCGATATAGCCGCATACTCAATATAGATTAACCGACCTATCTCTCGGTTAGCCGAGTGTCGGCCGTGAACATTGACCAATTGAAATTAGGTAAAGGTCATATGAACCCTGTCATACAGATATTTACACCTTTGAATCATTCCATACACCAAAAAAAATTGCCTTAATGCTTATAGTATCTGATAAAATGACAAAATTATGAAAACTAATCATTGACCATTGATAAAAAAGTAGCTATAAGAAGATGTAGTATGAGTGCTACTGGTCATTTAGTCTTGTAGTCTTGAATGGACAATTGGGAGTATGTGGACTCTCTTGCTGCAGAAAATTTTTAATTTTTCACTACCCAGTATCTAATATCTTAAAATAAACAGCTGCGCCATGAGCACATGATACGCCCGACGTCTTGTGTGGAAGTTTTATGCAATAATCATAAATCGTTTCTGAGGAAGTTTTAAGCAATAACCATTTATTGTTTTTGAGACACGGCGGGACATGTGAAACCCCCCTCCCTGTTTTTTTTTTTACAAATATCACTAAAATAAAATTTTGAATCAAACCAAAAAGTATACAGATCTTTAAATTAGTATAACAAAGAAGTGTGTACAGTTTCAAGCAATAGTCATAAATTGTTTTTGAGATACGGTGCGACATGTAAAAAAAAACCTCCCCTTTTTTACAAAATACTCAATAACTCAAAAATAAAATTTTGAGTCATCAACAAAAAGTATACAGATCTTAAGATTAATATAACGAAGAAGTGTGTAAAGTTTTAAGCAATAATCATAAATCGTTTTTGAGATACGGCACGACATGTAAAAAAAACCTCCCCCTTTTTTACAAAATACTCAATAACTCAAAAATGAAATTTGGAATCATCACCAAAAAGTATACAGATCTTTAGATTAATATAAAAAAGAAGTGTGTAAAGTTTTAAGCAATAATCATAAATTGTTTTTGAGATACGGCGCAACATGTAAAAAAACCCTCCCTCTTTTTTACAAAATACTCAAAAACTCAAAAATGAAATTTTGAATCATCACCAAAAAGTATACAGATATTAAGATTAATATAACTAAGAAGTGTGTAAAGTTTTAAGCAATAATCAAGAAACGTTTTTGAGATATGGTGCGACATGTGAAAACAAGGTGCTCCGCAGGGCGCAGCTTTATACGACCGCTGAGGTCGATCCCTGAACAGTTCGGGCAGGTATGGACAAAACATTTAAGCGTGATACAGCTCTGAATTTGGATTGTGATCAAATTTTTGACATTATATGGTTTTTTTTACACAAAACAAATGTCAAGATTTTACAAATCAATTAAAGATTTCTTCTTCAAACTTATTTAAATCTAAAATTAAATAGTTGACACAGCATAGGTTTCTGACACAGAATGAATGTGGTCTAATGAACTTAAATTTTTTTTTTTGCCTTTGAGCAATTCACTATGCTGTTGAATATTAATCCTGTCAAAAAAATGTTTGAAGAAATTTTCTTTTTATTTATGAAATCTGAAATGAGAACAAGTATGGACACAACTTTTAAGCTAAAAATATTTTAGATAAGATAAGGAAAAAAAACTTCATCAGCAACATTTTATATTGGCAAATTTCCAATGAAGTTATTTACATAAAGTTATTGGCAAATAAAAATAGAAAATGACATCATAGTCATGTCTGGCAAATGTCCAACATACATTATCTAAAAACATTTTAGATAAGATAAGGAAAAAAAGCTTCATCAGCAACATTTTATATTGGCAAATTTCCAATGAAGTTATTTACATAAAGTTATTGGCAAATAAAAATAGAAAATGACATCATAGTGATGTATGGCAAATTTCCAACATATATTATCAACTACTATTCTATACAAAGAAAGATAACTCCAATTGAAAATTAATTGCTATTGCACAATATTGTGCAATTAGATATTTCTTGCTATTGTGCAATACTGTGCAATTGAAAATTTCTTGCTATTGCCCAATACTTGATATGGAATCCTCATTTGGACCAACTTGAAAACTGGGCCCATAATCAAAAATCAAAGTACATGTTTAGATAAAGCATATCAAATAAGCCCAATAATTTAATTTTTGTTAAAATCAAACTTAGTTTAATTTTGGACCCTTTGGACCTTAATGTAGACCAATTTGAAAACTGGACCAAAAATTAAGAATCTACATACACAGTCAGATTTGGCATATCAAAGAACCCATTTATTCAATTTTTGATGAAATCAAACAAAGTTTAATTTTGGACCCCCATTTGGACCAACTTGAAAACTAGGCCAATAATTAAAAATCTAAGTACATTTTTAAATTCAGCATATCAAAGAACCCCAAGGATTCAATTTTTGTTAAAATCAAACAAAAAAAGTTTAATTTTGGACCCTTTGGACCTTAATGTAGACCAATTTGAAAACGGGACCAAAAATTAAGAATCTACATACATAGTTAGATTCGGCATATCAAAGAACCCCAATTATTCAATTTTTAATGAAATCACACAAAGTTCAATTTTGGACCCTTTGGGCCCCTTATTCCTAAACTGTTGGGACTAAAACTCCCAAAATCAAACCCAACCTTCCTTTTATGGTCATAAACCTTGTGTTTAAATTTCATAGATTTCTATTTACTTATACTAAAGTTATTGTGCGAAAACCAAGAATAATGCTTATTTGGGCCATTTTTTGGCCCTTAATTCCTAAACTGTTGGAACCAAAACTCCCAAAATCAATCCCAACCGTCCTTTTGTGGTCATAAACCTTGAGTCAAAATCTCATAGATTTCTATTCACTTAAACTAAAGTTATAGTGCGAAAACCAAGAAAATGCTTATTTGGGCCCTTTTTGGCCCCTAATTCCTAAAATGTTGGGACCAAAACTCCCAAATCAATCCAAACCTTCCTTTTGTGGTCATAAACCTTGTGTTAAAATTTCATTGATTTCTATTCACTTTTACTAAAGTTAGAGTGTGAAAACTAAAAGTATTCGGACGACGACGATGACGACGCCAACGTGATAGCAATATACGACCAAAAAATTAAAGTTTTTGCGGTCGTATAAAAAACACACCCCTGTTTTAGTTACAAAGTGCCGTAACTCAAAAAGTTTAAATCTTATTTTCACCAAAAAGTATACAGATCATTTGACCATCATAAGAAACAACTATACAAAGTTTCATGAAATTTGGATAAGTCGTTCTCAAGTTATGGTGTGACATGTTTACGCCAGACAGACGGACGGACGGACGGACGGACGGACGGACACCGGACATTTGTATATCATAATACGTCCCATCAAAATTTTGACGGGCGTATAAAAATAGCATTTTACCATGTTTACGGCAACAATTTTTATAACGAGTCATCTGATAATTTACTTTAAAATGGACAGTTGTTAAATTTTGATATTCTGAATGTGCTGAAGCTGCAAGAAAATCTCTGTATGTACGCCATTTCAAAAAGACTATTGGTTTCACCATAATTTAAAATTTTTAGCCTTGGTTGGTTTTGTTGTAAGGAAGAATCATTTAAAATATTTATAAAACTAGATACCACTGTTGAGATTATTGTAGGAACAGAACATTCCTTCTATTGTACTTGACATAGTTGACATTTTGTCAGTGATTTTGCAATGGGTGGAAATAAGTTAGTTGTATATCTTATATGTAATGGCTGAACCTAGCGCAGAACAGTTCTCTTTAAACACTTTGCCTTTAATATTATCTATAACCACAAGGATGATTGTGTCCAAATTTGACTTCAATTGACACAGCAGTTTCAAGGAAGAAGATTTTTGTAAAATTTTACAGCCAACAGATATGGATGCCAAGTGATGTGAATAGCTCACACTGGACCTTTTGCCCAGGACAGTAAAAAAAAAAGAGGATTGATGTGATATTCAAATAGAATATTGGTCAAACCTACATTTCAAATAAAGAATGGACAGAAGATATAGAAGAACAATTAATCGATTAAAATATTTTTATTCAAACATTTGGTAAGCAGTGCCCTCTTCTTCCTCGTCTTCTTCTGTTTCCATTGTATCTAGACTGAACTCATTTATAACAGGAGGGGCATTTACATGTGGGTTGTAAGTCCATTTTGGGAACACCCGTTTGTATAAGTTCATTAACACAGTGTCTTGAGATTTTAACTGTCCATCAAATACACATTTCATATGTCCATGGGTACCTGGAAAGTGAAATAAATACAAGGTTTAACAAAAATGTGTCCCAAGTACACGGATGCCCCACTCGCACTATCATTTTTTATGTTCAGTGGAAAGTGAAATTGGGGTAAAAACTCTAATTTGGCATTAAAATTAGAAAGGTCATATCATAGGAAACATGTGTACTAAGTTACAAGTTGATTGGACTACAACTTCATCAAAAACTACCTTGACCAAAAACTTTAACCTGAAGCAGGATGAATGGAAGGACGAACGGATGAACAAACAAACGAACGAACAGACGAAAAAACATAATGCCCCTCTACTATCGTAGGTGGTGCCAATTTATAATAACATTAACATTTTTGTATATCAGAGGCAAAATCAACCTATATTTTCGGCTGCTTCTTTAACATGAATGTAAGTAAGACTAACAGCTTTTTAAAGGTAACTCTCATATCATCAATTTTTATGCCCCACCTACGATAGTAGAGGGGCATTATGTTTTCTGGTCTGTGCGTCCGTACGTCTGTTTGTCCGTCCGTCCGTCTGTCTGTCTGTTCGTCCGTCTGTCCCGCTCCAGGTTAAAGTTTTTGGTCAAGGTAGTTTTTGATGAAGTTGAAGTCCAATCGACTTCAAACTTAGTACACATGTTCCCTATGATATGATCTTTCTAATTTTAATGCCAAATTAGAGTTTTTACCCCAATTTCACGGTCCACTGAACATGGAAAATGATAGTGCGAGTGGGGCATTCGTGTACTGAGGACACATTCTTGGTTTTTTTTAATATAAATCAGACTTCTAATCTATGGGTATGTTTAGTTTTCTGAAGTCTTGTTTCCATCTCCTGATTGACCAGTTCCTCAGTCATAATGAATAGTTTTTGATCGTGTGAGTTGGTTGCACAATAATAAGAAAATCAGTTTGGATTATGCACTATGACTGACCAGATTGAATTTATTGTTAGGCAATATTATGACAAGGACATATATTTAGAGTGTTAGTTATAAATCCTTGATTACAACAAAAATGTTGCACCTTCTAATTGTTAACCTACCATTATACCTCATCCCTGGCAAATTCATATCTGATTATATGCAAAGTAGTGACGTCCTTAGTTTGCAAACAGAACACTGTATTTAAGAGGGTGTCCATAGAAAAATCAGGCAGTGGATGGCACATGACATATTTTGTTTTCAAAATTTTTTCATCTATTTCATACCACAAATTCATTCTTTCTCAAAGTTAAATTTTGTTTTTTTTTATTAACTGCAACAAATAAAGAAAAATAAATACATAGAAAGCACTGAAAATTCATTAAAAAGGGGAGATAACTCTTCATTTTGTACAAAATTTTGTTGCGTTGTTAGTGAACTTTAAAATCATTTCCTGAGCCATCCACTGTTGATTCAAAAATATCTTTGAAATATATATTCTTTGTATGATATAAACATTGCATTGGAACCAAAAATTCAGTGGGAAAAAAATTATGTTGTGCCACCCATACTATAGAATTTGCCTGATATTTACTTGGACAGCCTCTTAAATTGTAGTCTTATGAGTATTATCATAACCAAAAGAATAATGACAGCAGAATATGAATTATAAATATATCCAACAGTTTTCTCGGTTAAAAATTCCTTCCTGTTTGAAGTTGCCTAGGTGTGATATTATGCAATTCATTGACTTCCTATTAGCTGACATTTTAGTGCTGAATGTACAGTAACAGTATTTGCAACAGGGCGGACAGGCACCTTGACCACAAATTTTCTATCAAACTTATATTAGAATAACTACTTCTTTGGCACTGCTTTAACTATTTACATATGAGACATTTATAAATAGAATAGTTAAATTATTTACCTAAGGGTTCTTTTATGTGTCCTCTTTTCCCCCATTTAGTTCTCAATTCTACAGGTTTAAACCAATCTATGTCCTCTGAAATACAAAATGTTTTAAAGTTAGTAAATAACTTATATACAAGATGTACCTTTCTATGAATGTACTGTAAATCTACAATACATAATGTACATCAAGACTTTTATAATAAATGGTCATGACAATAGCATAAACCATAATCAATTTCAAGCCTAGAAGGTCAAAGTTTACAAAAAACAAGAATAAGTGAAGTTATACAGAATTTTAAACAAAGATATGGGAAATATCAGCAGTAAAAAACATAACTTCTTATTAATATAGACTAATGAATGGGAATCCTGCATGTTTTGTCATGGAAGTAATTGTTTACAAGTAGGATTGACATTTATTTAATCTGCTGATTTCAAATCATCAGGATAACTGTAAATTTATTATTTGTGTTTCTCATTCTCTATTGACTAAAATTTATCATTTGTGTTTCTCATTCTCTATTGACTAAAATTTATCATTTGTGTTTCTCATTCTCTATTGACTAAAATTTATCATTTGTGTTTCTCTTTCTCTATTGACTAAAATTTATTATTTGTGTTTCTCATTCTCTATTGACTAAAATTTATTATTTGTGTTTCTCATTCTCTATTGACTAAAATTTAATATTTGTGTTTCTCATTCTCTATTGACTAAAATTTATCATT
Organism: Mytilus edulis; assembly: GCF_963676685.1. Classification (NCBI taxonomy): domain Eukaryota; kingdom Metazoa; phylum Mollusca; class Bivalvia; order Mytilida; family Mytilidae; genus Mytilus; species Mytilus edulis. Next base: position 36,853,411 of record NC_092344.1, on the reverse strand, counting down.
TGTGTTTCTCTTTCTCTATTGACTAAAATTTAATATTTGTGTTTCTCATTCTCTATTGACTAAAATTTATCATTTGTGTTTCTCATTCTCTATTGACTAAAATTTATCATTTGTGTTTCTCATTCTCTATTGACTAAAATTGATCATTTGTGTTTCTCTTTCTCTATTGACTAAAATTTATCATTTGTGTTTCTCTTTCTCTATTGACTAAAATTTATCATTTGTGTTTCTCATTCTCTATTGACTAAAATTTATCATTTGTGTTTCTCATTCTCTAGTTTCTCTTTCTCTATTGACTAAAATTTATAATTTGTGTTTCTCTTTCTCTATTGACTAAAATTTATCATTTGTGTTTCTCTTTCTCTATTGACTAAAATTTATTATTTGTGTTTCTCTTTCTCTATTGACTAAAATTTATCATTTGTGTTTCTCATTCTCTAGTTTCTCATTCTCTATTGACTAAAATTTATCATTTGTGTTTCTCATTCTCTATTGACTAAAATTTATCATTTGTGTTTCTCATTCTCTATTGACTAAAATTTATCATTTGTGTTTCTCTTTCTCTATTGACTAAAATTTATCATTTGTGTTTCTCATTCTCTATTGACTAAAATTTATCATTTGTGTTTCTCATTCTCTAGTTTCTCATTCTCTATTGACTAAAATTTATCATTTGTGTTTCTCATTCTCTATTGACTAAAATTTATCATTTGTGTTTCTCATTCTCTATTGACTAAAATTTATCATTTGTGTTTCTCTTTCTCTATTGACTAAAATTTATCATTTGTGTTTCTCTTTCTCTATTGACTAAAATTTATCATTTGTGTTTCTCATTCTCTATTGACTAAAATTTATCATTTGTGTTTCTCATTCTCTATTGACTAAAATTTATAATTTGTGTTTCTCTTTCTCTATTGACTAAAATTTATCATTTGTGTTTCTCTTTCTCTATTGACTAAAATTTATTATTTGTGTTTCTCTTTCTCTATTGACTAAAATTTATCATTTGTGTTTCTCTTTCTCTATTGACTAAAATTTATCATTTGTGTTTCTCTTTCTCTATTGACTAAAATTTATTATTTGTGTTTCTCTTTCTCTATTGACTAAAATTTATCATTTGTGTTTCTCTTTCTCTATTGACTAAAATTTATAATTTGTGTTTCTCATTCTCTATTGACTAAAATTTATTATTTGTGTTTCTCTTTCTCTATTGACTAAAATTTATTATTTGTGTTTCTCATTCTCTATTGACTAAAATTTATCATTTGTGTTTCTCATTCTCTAGTTTCTCTTTCTCTATTGACTAAAATTTATAATTTGTGTTTCTCTTTCTCTATTGACTAAAATTTATCATTTGTGTTTCTCTTTCTCTATTGACTAAAATTTATTATTTGTGTTTCTCTTTCTCTATTGACTAAAATTTATCATTTGTGTTTCTCATTCTCTAGTTTCTCATTCTCTATTGACTAAAATTTATCATTTGTGTTTCTCATTCTCTATTGACTAAAATTTATCATTTGTGTTTCTCATTCTCTATTGACTAAAATTTATCATTTGTGTTTCTCATTCTCTATTGACTAAAATTTAATATTTGTGTTTCTCATTCTCTATTGACTAAAATTTATCATTTGTGTTTCTCATTCTCTATTGACTAAAATTTATCATTTGTGTTTCTCATTCTCTAGTTTCTCATTCTCTATTGACTAAAATTTATCATTTGTGTTTCTCATTCTCTATTGACTAAAATTTATCATTTGTGTTTCTCATTCTCTATTGACTAAAATTTATCATTTGTGTTTCTCATTCTCTATTGACTAAAATTTAATATTTGTGTTTCTCATTCTCTATTGACTAAAATTTATCATTTGTGTTTCTCATTCTCTATTGACTAAAATTTATCATTTGTGTTTCTCATTCTCTAGTTTCTCATTCTCTATTGACTAAAATTTATCATTTGTGTTTCTCATTCTCTATTGACTAAAATTTATCATTTGTGTTTCTCTTTCTCTATTGACTAAAATTTATCATTTGTGTTTCTCTTTCTCTATTGACTAAAATTTATCATTTGTGTTTCTCATTCTCTATTGACTAAAATTTATCATTTGTGTTTCTCATTCTCTATTGACTAAAATTTATAATTTGTGTTTCTCTTTCTCTATTGACTAAAATTTATCATTTGTGTTTCTCTTTCTCTATTGACTAAAATTTATTATTTGTGTTTCTCTTTCTCTATTGACTAAAATTTATCATTTGTGTTTCTCTTTCTCTATTGACTAAAATTTATCATTTGTGTTTCTCTTTCTCTATTGACTAAAATTTATTATTTGTGTTTCTCTTTCTCTATTGACTAAAATTTATCATTTGTGTTTCTCTTTCTCTATTGACTAAAATTTATAATTTGTGTTTCTCATTCTCTATTGACTAAAATTTATTATTTGTGTTTCTCTTTCTCTATTGACTAAAATTTATTATTTGTGTTTCTCATTCTCTATTGACTAAAATTTATTATTTGTGTTTCTCTTTCTCTATTGACTAAAATTTATTATTTGTGTTTCTCTTTCTCTATTGACTAAAATTTATAATTTGTGTTTCTCTTTCTCTATTGACTAAAATTTATTATTTGTGTTTCTCATTCTCTATTGACTAAAATTTATTATTTGTGTTTCTCATTCTCTAGTTTCTCATTCTCTATTGACTAAAATTTATTATTTGTGTTTCTCATTCTCTATTGACTAAAATTTATAATTTGTGTTTCTCTTTCTCTATTGACTAAAATTTATCATTTGTGTTTCTCTTTCTCTATTGACTAAAATTTAATATTTGTGTTTCTCATTCTCTATTGACTAAAATTTATTATTTGTGTTTCTCATTCTCTAGTTTCTCATTCTCTATTGACTTAAATTTATTATTTGTGTTTCTCATTCTCTATTGACTAAAATTTATAATTTGTGTTTCTCTTTCTCTATTGACTAAAATTTATCATTTGTGTTTCTCTTTCTCTATTGACTAAAATTTAATATTTGTGTTTCTCATTCTCTATTGACTAAAATTTATTATTTGTGTTTCTCTTTCTCTATTGACTAAAATTTATAATTTGTGTTTCTCATTCTCTATTGACTAAAATTTATTATTTGTGTTTCTCATTCTCTAGTTTCTCATTCTCTATTGACTAAAATTTATTATTTGTGTTTCTCATTCTCTATTGACTAAAATTTATAATTTGTGTTTCTCTTTCTCTATTGACTAAAATTTATCATTTGTGTTTCTCTTTCTCTATTGACTAAAATTTAATATTTGTGTTTCTCATTCTCTATTGACTAAAATTTATTATTTGTGTTTCTCATTCTCTAGTTTCTCATTCTCTATTGACTTAAATTTATTATTTGTGTTTCTCATTCTCTATTGACTAAAATTTATAATTTGTGTTTCTCTTTCTCTATTGACTAAAATTTATCATTTGTGTTTCTCTTTCTCTATTGACTAAAATTTAATATTTGTGTTTCTCATTCTCTATTGACTAAAATTTATCATTTGTGTTTCTCATTCTCTATTGACTAAAATTTATCATTTGTGTTTCTCATTCTCTATTGACTAAAATTTATTATTTGTGTTTCTCTTTCTCTATTGACTAAAATTTATCATTTGTGTTTCTCATTCTCTATTGACTAAAATTTATCATTTGTGTTTCTCATTCTCTATTGACTAAAATTTATCATTTGTGTTTCTCATTCTCTATTGACTAAAATTTATTATTTGTGTTTCTCATTCTCTATTGACTAAAATTTATTATTTGTGTTTCTCATTCTCTATTGACTAAAATTTATTATTTGTGTTTCTCATTCTCTATTGACTAAAATTTATAATTTGTGTTTCTCTTTCTCTATTGACTAAAATTTATAATTTGTGTTTCTCATACTCTATGAGGGGGAGGACAGGGGGTACCCTTCTCCCTTTTCCCACCCCTCTTCTCCTTTCTCCTACCCCCGTTCTCCTTTCTCCCATTAGAATAAAACATCTCCTTTTAAGATATTTTTTTCTTGAAATATTAGATCATTTTTTAAAAGGAGAGATATTTTATTTTTTCTCCTTTCTCCAACTTTTTCTCCTTTCTCCTACCCCCTTTCTCCCTGTCTCCCTTACCCCTGTCCTCCCCATCCTCTATTGACTAAATTTTAAGATTTTACAGATTTTAATTTATTTTTTTAAGCTCAATATGTATGAAGAAGCATTAAAGACAGTCCATTGATATCTGTTTTGCTGGTTCCCTTTTAAGCAATATATGAAAATCCAGTTCCACAGACACCTTCAGTGTCTACACTATTTCTACCTTGTCAAAATGTTCAATTTCCTGGTTAATGTATTTGATAAGGTTTTCAATTATTGTCAGTACCTTGTCAAAATATTCATTTCCTGGTTACCGGTAATGTATTTGATAAGGTTTTCAATTATTGTCAATGCATGTCAGTTTAAAGCAATAACTAGACCATTAATATTTTTAATATTGATGCATTAACATGGGAGGATTACAGATTTAATCACAATCTTGAAGTCATGCCAAATGATGGATTTTCTGATTAGGTGAATTTATCAAGACGTACTTACAAAAGACCAATGATTCGGTTTAGATTTTCAGATTGAGATTTTGAATGCTCTAATATAAACATTCATCATCTAGAGATTTTCTTATTTTTCTTTTCTTTAAAACTGTATCCACTTGAGAATTTAATGAATTAATCATCTCAAATATGTTTTGATGATAATTGCTACTCAGCACTTACCTCGGTTAAAAAACATAAATCTGACAACTGCAGATCTCTTGTTGATTTTAAATGGTAATCCAGATAAGACAGTTCTTTTGGTTACAATTCTGTTAGGATTAACTGAGTGCAGAGAACCAGTGGCTACCAGTTCATGTTCACCTGTTTAAATAGAATATATTATTCAAAATTCTAAATACTGGATTTCCGTAGTATTTCATACTGACATCCAACAACAGGGGTTTAAAGTGTTGTTCAAAAAGGATTTTGTTATTGCAAAAGCTGTAAATGAATAAATAGAACTATTGTGTATCATATTTTATATCTTCCTTTACACAAAACTGCAATATACATTTGTACATGCAAATGTAAAGCATCAGTATTTTTTTTGTACAAAAATTTCAAGTATTCAATTAATTATCATTATTGACCTATTCATATTAAAATAAATGGGGAATGTGTCCATAGGACACAGATGATGCCCCCACTTGCATATATCATATAAAGGGAAGTTAAAATTATCGCTACCCAAATTTGTATTTGATCCTAGTTTTGTGGTAACAAGTATGGTGTATAAGTCTCATAACATATGGTTGAAGCAAACTCAAGTTAGAGAAAGGAAACAATTTATCCATTTGTACAGGGGCATAACTCTAGAATGGTTAAAGTGACACCACCAAATTCAAACTTGATATGTGTTTTGTGGTTATAAGCACTGTGTATAGTTTCATAGTATTTGGCTGAAGCAAACTGAAGTTGAGAACGTAAAAGAAAAAAAAAATTCCATTTGTAAAGGGGCATAACTCTAGAATGGTTGAAGGAACTCCACCAAAATGTGTTTTGTGGTAATAAGCATTTTGTATAAGTTTCATGACATTTGGTTTAAGCAAACTAAAGTAAGAGAACAGAAACCAACTTTAGGACATACAGACAGACGTATGTAGAGGGACAAGGGTAAAACTTAATGCCCCCTCCACTAAGGCCAGGGCATAAAAAGTTAATCATGGGTTAACTTCATACCTGAATAAGTTTCTTTAAACACCAAAACTGATGCTGGAGGAAACATGGTTGGTGCATATACTGTTGCCATAGTAACTGTATCTGCTGGCAAAAATCTGTCCAACTAAAGAATACAGAAAACCATTATTTACCATTTATTTAATGTATTTCAATAAATGTCTTCATTTACTTATAGAGAATCATAAGACTGCAGTGTTCTCAACATACATTCTGGTTAGCGTCACATTCCACTAAATAAAGTATTCAATTTGCAGAGTTGTAATTGATATTGATTTTGCATTGATGCCATCTTTTTTTTAATATTTGTAAAATAAACTAATAACATGTGACACATTATAAAGTGTAAAGGATTATGTTTTTTTTTTATCTTGGTGATTAAATACCAATGAAACAGCTACACATTGACATTAAACCAAAAACACATCTAGAAGTTAACATACAATTGTTTTAAATTTTCATTTTGGAGTCTTTTAAAGCTGACTATGCAGTTTGGTCTTTGCTCATTGTTAATAGCCGTACAGTGACCTATAGTTGTCAATTTCTGTGTCATTTTGGTCTCTAATTGAGAGTTGTTTCATTGGCAATCAAACATACCACATCTTCTTATTTTCATATACAGAGCAGACAAAAGTTTGTATAATATGTAAAGCACTAAACTGCCTTCAGACTAGACAAACAGTGAAAATTTGTAAAGGCATTCAAATTAAACCTTGAAAGTTTTAAAATACATGTATATCAAAATGGTATTTTAAAATAATTAGCAAGACTTATAACTATTCAAATTCTATACACAGATTTTGAATATCACTAAGAACCTCCTGATCTGGAGTCCTATTTAGCTTACCTTGTGTTTTGAACCATTTGTATGTTGTGAAAACACAGGACATGCAGTGAACCTCCTATAACCAACATGAAAGATCAGTCTTTCCTTAGACTTAATTGGTTTAGTGTAAAAACTGTTCTTCTTGATCATGAAGTTTAAAACAGAGATTTTCTGTTCATGTTTTAACAGACCAAATACTACCACAGGGTTCCCTGGTTTGTAGGATTCTGAAATGTTCAGAAATATTCATGCAGAAAATTAAATTAAAAAATTCTGAACATGGCATTTAAAAACTATGGATGGGGCATAAAAATACAATTATCAGTTAATTCAATGATAAATATTCTTTTTAAACCAAAATTATCAGAAAGAATGTAATTGATAACTTTTAAAACAAATCTATTATTTTCTAAAGTATTTAACCTCATTTCAATACTGAATTTAGTACTGTACTTTGTCATAGCAATATCCATAAGCACTGGGGTAAATGTGATCTCTGTAACTGCAGTTACGTATATCTGAAGATGGCGGACAATGTTTCTGGTCAATATTTCTTTTGTCAATTCTGTAATAATTCTGTATTATTCTTCGGTATTTAATGTCTTATTTAAAGAATTACTAAGTTTGAAACTGAAATACAAAGCTTCCTTTCATAGTTCAACCGCTAAATGGAGAAATCGTCATTTCAAAAAATCGCAAGGATATGGGTAACTGTGTAGACTGATATTCTTCGGTATTTAATGTCTTATTTAAAGAATTACTAAGTTTGAAACTGAAATACAAAGCTTCCTTTCATAGTTCAACCGCTAAATGGAGAAATCGTCATTTAAAAAAATTGCAAGGATATGGGTAACTGTGTAGACTGATATTCGTAACTGTAATAAATGTTTAAAGAAGGATATCAGTAACTGTTAAGTTACATTGTTTCTGCTTGATTTAATTGTTCCGATCATCATTTTTTTCGGAAATAAAACTCATAAATTCGTCAAATTATATGCCCACAATGTTATAACATCTGTCATCATTAGAAAAAATCCACTGTTTATCATGTCTTCACACTAAATCCTTTGGATGTTGGATGTGTAATAACGGATAACTTAGGATAAAATGCATAATTTTTTTAATTAGTTTTAATTGGCGATTACTCTCAGATCTGTATTTAGTGTCTGATTGTTTTAGGGATATACAAGTACCCTCCCACCTTCACTTTGTTTGTGTAAACTTTATCTTTATTTGTGTCCACCTGATGAGTTAAGCCTTTTCAACTGAGTTTTAAATCTGCTTTTAAGTTGTACTGTAACACCACTCTCCAAGGTTATGGGGGAGTTGAACGCCAGCTAACATGTTTAACATTGCTACATTATGTATTTGCTAGGCCTGACCCATATCACGGGAGCCTGCAATTCAGTGGTTGTCGTTTGTTGCTGTGTTACATATTTGTTTTTCGTTATTTTTTTTGTACCTAAATAAGGCCATAAGTTGACTTGTTCAAATTGTGTTACATTTGTATTTTTGGGCCTTTAATAGCAGACTCTGGGGTATTGGCATTGCTCACTGTTAAAGGCTGAATGGTGACCTTTAAATTTTAATTTCTATGTCGTCTCTTGTAGAGAGTTGTCTCATTGACACTTGTACCACATCTTCCTATTATTATATATATGTTCAGGACAAGAAAAAGTTACATGCCATCTATTGACCCCCTGTCCAAGAGTTGTTACAAGAGTTATTAACGTAAAAAAAACACGGAATTCTCTTTACACGAGGCAACTGATTTAACTTGTACTTGTACATCCAGCACAGCAAAATGTACGCCCTACTTTTGCTATGGTTTTTAGAGAGGTAGTCAAATGGTGACCTTTTTTCCAATCTCCAGTCACTTTTGGCGGTCTTGAAATGTAGTGTTTAGGTACTTGTTGATTATAATCTGCTGTACGTGATATTGTGCTATTTGGTTTTGTCTTTGTATATTGTTAACCTTTACTCTATGTTACTGTTTGAATATTTTTTTGGGGGTTACTCAGTATTCATACATACAGCCATGGTGCTATGGTCATTTTGTACTTTTGCCTTCAAGTTTGGCTTATGAACTTTACCCTTAAAGTGTGTTTCTCTGTTAAAATAGTTTTTAATTTTGTTTTATAGGGATTCAGATGTTAAAATAATGTTGACTGTGATACATTGTACCCCAAATTTTGATATTTTGATCTATCATGTCTGTTTGCTTTGTCCAATAATTGTTTTTTTAATATAATAGAATTCTGTGTGACTCTGATACAAGCTCTGAGAGGCTTAGCTATCTATACAGCCAGGTTCAATCTATCATTTTCTACATAAGGAAATGCTTGTACCAAATCAAGAATACAGTTGTTATCAATTTGAGGTTTTAGATTTTTTTCATTTGCTAAAGGACTGTCCGTTCTCAATTTTTCTTTATATTTCATCTGTAATAAGCTTCAAAATCTCCGTTCTCTACCTCCCTATGCATAGAAATACAGAATTGGTAGCCTGATCAATATTTTCACAAAATAATTTTAAAGACTTCGAAGACCAATTCTGATTCATATTTATCACACTTTAAATAACCGGAGACATTTATTTCATTTCAATCATGATTGAATTGTGTAGATATAAAATCAGTTACTGATATCAATATTTCCAGTTACGTATATCATTGACCATTTATTTACTTCAGTTACCCATATCATCACGATATTTAAGATGGCTGTTTTCTCCATTTTAGCGGTTAAATTATGAATAAAACATTTAGTATTTCAGTTTCAAATTTAGTATTACGTTAAAAAAGACACGAAATACCGAAGCATAATACATTATTATTACAGAATTGACAAAAGAAAAATTGACCAGAAACATCGTCCGCCATCTTTGGATATACGTAACTGCAGTTACAGAGATCACACTTACCCCAGTGATAAGGAGGGATTTAGCAGATTTTTCTCCTACTATTTGCAACATAATAGACAAATTTTGTAATTTATTTCATTCATGCTTACCCATAAATTCTTTAGGGACATTTGCAATATGAACTGTGATGTACCATCCAGGCTAAAAAAAGAAAAATAATTGTGAACTTAGTCATCTTAAAATATAACAATAATGCTCTATAAAATTCAAATGGTTTTGAAAAAACAGCAGTGTGTCAGAGAGAGGGGCTCCTCCCTCCCATCTCCCTTTTGTCTGTTTTCTTTGATTTTCTTTCTCCCAATTCCAATTTTCTTATAGAAATGCATAACATATTTATTATCTGGACATTTCCTTTTCCATCGATATTAAAAAATTGACAAATTTACATTGATTAGAAAACAATAATGCAGTGTTTTTTTTACAAATTCTTCAACAAAATGTATAAAATCAGGCCATTGGTTTTCTCATTTAAATTCTTTAACATTTTTCCTGTCAGGGCCTTCTATAACTCACTAAACATGGATTTTCTCATTGTTGAAGACCATAAGGTGACCTATATTTACGTCATACCACATCTTCTTTTTTTACACATATTTTTTTTATCCACAACACTTAATCATAGCTCACCAAAGCACCACCATCAGATTCAATATTCATCACACGTTTCTTAGTCTGACGGAAATTTGCAAACTGGAAAATCCTGGCATAATCTAATGGTAAGTTTTCCTTTGGATCCCAAGGGGAAGTTCTGAAACTTTTCAATCCACGATACCGAGTAAATCTTTCCCTAGCGGTCCTTTCCATTGGGGTATCTACTTCATCCGGGAACATTACATGTAATCTCTCTTCCTTTATCTTTTTTAACCTTAAATTTAAAGTACAATTAGAAATGATTTTTTTTTAATCTTAAATATAAAAGGCATTAAACATGATTTTTAAAATAATAATCAAGGGATTATATTGAAGTCAGAATTTTTTACTTAAAGGGGTACTAGCTGCCAAATTCATGTTCACCGATTTGACTCAAATTCTCATATTTTATTTATAACAATGTAAAACATTTTTCCAAACTATCAAAAGTATAAAATAAACAATTTACAGGACATGGTCTCAATAAGATGTAGCTTCATTTCGTGTGAATTTTAGCCAAGACGCCATCTAGTTAACTATCGAGTTGACCTTCTAGGATGATATAAGCGATGTAAGCATAAACATAGATATGAATAGCTTAAGCAACTCGTGCAATTGTATTTTTATAGGTATGTTAAATTTTGCATTGTAGATTAAAAATTTACGTTTATCGTCGTTTTTACCTTTATAAGAATGATTTTGTGTGGATCGAATCAGTTAATCAAATTATTAACCTAGTTTCACTTTCAATGTTGACATTCTTTTCCTTTAAATACCTGTACACAGACAATGCATGCATTATTCTATCTCTTTCTACGGGGTTCAATTGGAGTTCACATGAAGACGGATATAATGAGGTCGAATTGTTCTCTTGCAAGTGAATAAGTCATTATCAATGTTTATTAGCTTAGTTTGATAAAATTGAACCATTTTAGCTGATAAAAGCAACTTATTATTTCACTATTTCACTTTCATTAATGATTGAACAAAAAAAATTATACTTTTGAATTTTTATATATCTCGTAGCTAGTGCCCCTTTAGCTTAGTAAAAATAGGTAAAGAAATAAATGGTTAAAAGCTTTTGAAACATCTTGAGTTTTCTTTTTATAAGTGTTGATGACTCTACTCGACTTTTTCATTAAAGTAACAAGAATATAAGAAAAAATTGTCCTTTGTTAAAATACTGCAATAATAAATGCAAGCAATTATTTTTGAATTTACAGTAGAGTATACAATTTTATAAATAAATCATTATTCTTACATATTTTTCTCTTCATCTAAATCCATTGTCTCATCATAGCGAGTATCTTCATCAGCCTCTGTCACAGTCAACTGTAAATAAGAATAATAAAGGTTTCAACTCGGAGTTTTCGCATTCACATTTTGTAAAGAGAATAGTGATTGAAGCCATCACAAAGGGTCATCGCTAGGACTGTTCAATCTAAACTAACTACTGTATAAGCAGATCTTTTTGTGGAGGATTTAATTTCATTTATTTCGTGGAAAGAATATATCCACGAAATTAAAACCCCCACAAAAATTTAACCTACATATAATATCTCTTCTATCAGATGAAAACCAAGAAATTAAATCCCCATGAAACCTTATAAAGAGACAAAACAATGAAATTTTAACCCCACGAAAAATTATTATTTCTACCATGCAAGTCACACACATTATAACTGTGTTAAATAACAATCCGTAAGTTTCATCCCTGAGCTGAATTGATATATGTATGTACCGGGATAGTTAAGTTTTACCACAAATTATTAAATTTTCAGTATTTAACAATGCATGCAACACTTATTCTTGTATTGGTGATGGAAGATTCAGCACTGAACTACAAGGGGTGTTCAATTTAAAGAGAAAAAACAATTTTTATATATAAGACTATACACTAAATTGAAACTAAGATTTTGTCCATATATTTCAGGGTATTAATTATCTCTTGTATGAAACAAATCTTCTACTAGTGTTGAATAATCAGCCTCAAGATACAGTGACACATGTTTAAACTTTTACTAATATTTTTTATACAAATAACAGAATCTAAGAGATATAGTATCAAATGTTTTATTATACAGTGAAACCTGGCTAAACCAAACCCTATATAAATTGAAAACCAGTATAAACCAAACATGTTCTTAAGCACCATCACATCAAATAGTATGCATTGTGAACCTGATAAAAACGAACATTGTCAAAAACCAAACAAAATCTAAAGTCCCAAAGATGTTCGGTTTAAACAGGTTTCATTGTTTATTGTATCCTACTTACAGTCTCAAATTCTTCATTGTCACTTTCATTGTCAGCTGATTCAACATCATCGACTCCTTGCATTTCATCATCATCTTCATCGCTTTCTTCATCTAACTGTGACTAAAAGAAATATTTACCTTTTTATATTAATACTGTTTTGTTTGATAATAATATTATCGTCCATCTTCAAAATTAGATGATAAGGCTATAGCATTTTTAGTGGTATCTCAGATTGTTAATTAAAATTCTATCTTCAAAAGACAAAAAAAAACACCAATAGACCCCTCACCTTTTTTTTAGGGAACTTGATATTTCATTAACAAGATATATGCCTGGTTGAATCATTAGTCATTACTGGGACAATCTCAAGTCAATTATTTACACAAGGAATGGAATTTTCATTATTAATAAAAACAGAAAACCAAAACAGCTTATCAAAACAAAACTTAAGCCTTCTCATAGAGAGTTAAATTTTGGTTCTTTGACATGGGAAGAACATGGCTGTCTTATAACCTAAGTTTTAAATAAAATTTGTTCCATTATCAGACAGGATTGTAGGCAAGTCCAAACAGACTCCACTATGAGACAAGTTCTAAAGTTATATATTTACAATATACCAGGAAGTTATAATCTTCCAATAAAAAATTATATACCTGTGGATTCATTATTATTCGTTGGGTACCAATTTTTTGTGGATTTACTTGTGCATTGGGGAACCACAAATTTTAAAATTCAACGAAATATAAATTTTCTAAATATATGCAGACTTTGGCAAAACCACAAATCAAAGTATCCATGAAATTGGAAGTTTTCTTGAATCCAAGAAAATTGGTACCCACGAAAAATAAATGAATCCACAGTAGTCTTTCAGATATATAAAGAAACTTACATCATTATCATCATCACTATCGACAATCCATGAAGCCTGATATTCTGAGGTACCTTTAGGGACTTTCTTTACAACCTTCTTCTTTGCATTCTTATCAGCTAAAAAACAAGTGTATTCAATCCATATGAATCTCTTACTCTAATGTAAAATATTTCAGAAATAATGAAAGCAGTATTTATTCAAGTCTTATACTCTTGGTAATTTTTTTATAACTTTTTTTCAGAGAGGTACGTAATTAGAATTTCTGTATTTTTTATTTTCATTTTACTTCAACATTATAGCTAACTAAAATACAAGACTATATATTCATATAAAACATACCTTCAGCTAATTCTTCGTCTGTCGGCCATGTTTGTTCTCCTTCCATGGGGTCAGGGACATTTTCACTTTCTAATGACTCTTGTTGTGAAGGATTTACTTTATCTAACACAGTCACATAGCCTTCTGATTCTGACATTTCTGTATCCTAAAAACATAGCAGTTTGTCTCATTATGGCCCATGTAAATCATTTAATCTGAATCCAATGATGTTACACAGTATTGAGTAACTATCCTTAAAACTTACAGCCACTTAAAATGGTTTTTTTAATTAGTTTAGTATTTAACAGAAATTACACTTATGCATTGAAATAAACCTAAATTCACTTTTTGCCTTTTTCTTATTACATATTTTCACTTTAACTTTAAACATGAAGTGAATTAGATTCTTTCATCTTAGGTAACATTTGCTACTATGTTCACATTATATATAAAATCAAACTGAGAGTGGTGCATATTTCTGTTTAATATAAGCAAAATAAAACTAATTTAAACTGTATGTGTAATTTTTTTTTGAGTACGGAAGCCAAAACCAACAAAGACCTTACCTGACCAGCTATTCCTCTAGTTTTCTGATTTTGTGTGTATGGATCTTTAGCAGCATCTATCTGTAACATCTGGAAGTCGCCCCAGCCTGGTATGTGGACTAGACTGTTTACAGACAGATTCTGACATCTCAAATATCCACTTACTTTCAATGTTCCTACCTCACTCTGAAAAAGAAAAACATGCAAATTCTTACAAACATATCATAAATCAATCAATGAAAGAAGAATGTGTCTAAGGACAGGAATACCTCAACTGAAGCATTACAATTTTCCAAATTAAAAAGGGGCATAACTCTAAATCAGTAAATGACTCACAACCCAAATTTCGAACTTTGTCTGCTTGTTATGGTTTTTGTCATTGTGTATGAGTTCCATAAAATTTGAATGAGGAAACTTTTAGAGTGTGGACACACAAAAAAAATCGCTTTTTTCCAAGTTATAAAGGGACCTAACTCTAGAACAGTAAGTGACTCATTGTTCAAATTTGTATTATGTCTGCAATTTTTTATTCTTGCATTGCATTTGCAGTGTATGAGTTTCATAAAAATTTGCACGAGTTACAGGCAGTAACGAAAATGTGACAGAGGAGAAGCTAGACAGAGGTCTAAGGCAACACTGATAACACCCCTGTTGCTTACGACAGGATCACAGAAATACATATACAATTCCTTTTATTATAAATCTAACCTAAATAATGAAAAATATAAAGAAAAATACATCTAGAATTCATTTATTGTTATAACTTATTATGTTTAAACTGATCTAAAGTATACATTATACAAGAAATATTCATTCAATGCCCAAAAATACACAATTATCTCCATAAATATATACTGACCTCTTCATTAGGCAACTCAAACTGAATATCCTCTGCAAGCAAATGTGGACGATATTCTCTATTGAAAATAGGACGTAACTTCTGATTGGTAATTAATCGTAACATCAGCAATGCATCCTGAGTACTGTCAATTGAATGGTACTTATCTCCAGGAAATCTATAAGTTAAGAAACTTTTAATTACCAGTATTTTTGTTATTTATGAAAGAAATATTTTTCATAAATTAAATCTTACTGTTATAGGTATTTTTGTCAAAATTTATAATTTGTTTTTCCTGCTAGCTTCCAAAAGCAATATCATGTCACCCTTGTGGTCCAACATCTGCTCTCGTCATATGTAATTTCAATTTTAACATTCTAGTTTTCTATAAAAATATTATATATGATATCCTTCAACCAGTTGCCTTCAAACGTTTTTCAATGAGCAATTGGAATACAAGAAACATCATAAAGACTTTGTTTGGATATTGTTGCAGTTAATAGAGAAGTGTCTTTCTTTAAGACAAAATAAAAATCCATTCCATATCTAAAAGTATAAACTTTATACAGCATAAATTAACTAAAAATATCAAAGCTTTTTCAACTTTGTTCTTTTAAGGGTTCACTGATTTTATTGTTTCTAGAAATTGTTCTGTAATCTCTCATATAATGCAATTATAACCATTTCATTTTGTTCAAGTACCATTTTTAACTATTACCAGTGATCGGCTGTAAATGCAAATCTCTATATGAATGGATTTCTCTTACAAAATGTCAGGATTTGACCTTGAAAAAAATTATTCTACCACTTACCTCTTATCTATTCTTTTTTGTATTGATTTCTTTACATCACTTTGTTTTTTATGTGGTATCAATTTCAATCCCTGAAATTAAAGGTATATGTACTCATAACTAACATTTTTTAATGAGACTGTTATACAATTTTGTGTACATTTTTTGCACAAGACACATCATAAATGTTTATTTCTTGACAAGTAATATCCCACATTGAATGTCAATAAAAAACTAGAGGCTCTTTGTAGTATCATTTTTTTATAAAGCAAAATTAAAGGGAAGTTAATCTTCATGAAAGAAACAACTTTTTAAGTCAGTTATTAATACTAACCTGGACACCAAAGTTCACAGCGGGTATGCCTTGAGCACATAAGCAAGTCAGACAATAATCTCCAAAATCATCTATACCACCATCTGTTGACAAAAGACACAATAGGGAGTCAGCAACCTTGACAGCGTCCAGTAAAGCATGCATATTACCATACTCTGGTGTGTAGATAGATACCCTCTGTTTAAATCGGGGAATACTGAAATATAAAGATACATATATATATGGGTTATATATATGGGTTTATATATGTACTCAAAACAAAATCAAAGAGGAAAATCTGTTAGTGTAAAATATGTTTTTTATATGATCAAGTGCCTCTTTATATTGAAAAATAATCGTCTAATAATCATGGCTTAATGGATGACATTGTCAGATTAAAGTAACAAAAACTTATAAACATGACACCTTTACGCCAGCTCAAAGAATAATAGAAATCTCAAATTGGATCTAAAAGAACAAGAATGAGGTCATAGTACAGGGATGTCCAATTGCACTATCATTTTCTATGTTCAGTGGAACGTAAAATTTGAGTAAAAACTCTAATTTGGCATTAAAATTAGAAAGATCATATCATTGGGAACTCTTGAAATAAGTTTCAAGTTGATTGCACTTCAACTTCATCAAAAATTACCTTGACTAAAAACGGTAACCTGAAGTGGGACAGATGGACGAACGAACAAAGTGATATACGAAAGGACAGATGAACTGATACACAAGACCAGAAAACATACAGTAGAAAGGCTTGTATAGTTTGCACTGGTACATAGTCTGCACCCCCTTCTCCCCACGAAATTTTAGGTAAAAAAACTTTTTGTAACGACAAGAAAAGGTCTAATGAAACTCTGGTAATTTCAAATACCTTTCGGTCGTTTGCGTTATTTTCTTAGAAAAACCTGTATTCCATCATCAAACAGAAGCTAAAACTGCTTGTAAATGATTCTCGAAAGCTTCATGATTGTTAAAATAAGTTTTATTCACTTAAAAAACAATTAAGAAACTTGTGTATGTTTGAACATGAAGTTTGAAAAGCATGTGTAAAATAAGAAATTATCAGGTGAGAGTCAAAATCTGTACATAACAGATATCACTATAATACGACTTTGAAAGTAAAACAGTTCCATCCTTTTGTAAAACAGTCTTTAATATATCTATCACATTTATGTTTGAAGGGTCTTAAGCTAATACAAACCATACTCAGTATGAAACACCAAAACGGAACAAGCAATAACCGATTACATTTAGGAGATAACTGTATTGTATTTTAAGCTCCAACGGCATCAATTGGGGATTTGATGGTCGCAAATTAAGTTTACTGGCGACGCATTAGCGGAGACAGTAAACAGGTATTTGCGACCATCAAATCTCCAATTGATGTCGTCGGAGCTTAAAATACAATAATGTTATCTCCATTCTAATGAAACTGACAGAAAACAACGTTAAAACATGCATTTAAAATCTGTCATATGCCATCTGCGCTTGCGTGTACGTCCGATAGCATCAATTGTCAATTGATGCCATGTAAATAAGTGACGTTATCCAATCAAAATGAACGTTACAACGTTGTTGCATTAGAATTTGTAGTTTACAAATTCTAAACTGGTTTACGGTTGTCTTTTTCACTATATTTGGATCGTTTCAATCAAGCAGATACCAGTTTATTTCAACCAATGCATTGAATTGAAACAAGAAAGTTGTAATGAAAGGTTTAGTTTTTATATTTATCAGTATTAATTTGATATTTAATAGAAATAACTTATTAATATGGATGAGTTAAAATTATTAGTTTGAAAAATGATAAGAGCGCCGTCTACAATATCAATAACAAAGATGGCGGAAGGTAAACAAACCACTTTGCCCGCGAAATTGAAATTTTTCTCTTATTTCTTGCTTATTGTACTCTCTAGTCCACACCCCATCTGGGAGGTCCAATTTTGGAGAATAAAACCGCAGACTATACAAGCCTTTCTACAGTAATGCTCATAAATGGTGCATAAAACTGTTTTTCACTGCATCAAATGTTGTTTAAATTTTTCATAAAAAATTTCTCTTTTTATCGATGCCTTGTACACAATATAAACAATGTAGCCATGTTAAAGATTGCAATATCATTCACTGATTTTTAAAATATTTTACATTTCAAGAGAAACCCCCCTACTGCTATAATTCAGTTCAAGTGCACAGTGACAAATATTAGTATGTCTATATCTTTTGATATTGATAATTAGTGAAAAATTTCCTACTTTACCTTATATGACAGATTCCCTGTTCATTTAGATTCACTGTGGCTTCCTCATCACATGTCTTCAACAAAGACAACACTGAACTGATATCTACATCTTTATGTAATTTCAAAATAACCTGTAAATAAGACCTCATATTTAATTTTACAGAATATTTTTATTTCAATGTACCAATGCAGAAATACTATCATGACTGTGTGCTTCACCATTTCTAAATTAGTACAATATATATTATAGATCCATAACTGAAATGAAAGAAATGAAAAAATAATATCAAACGAACATTTTGAATTTGTTCCCATTTTTCATGTCAGGGCCTGGTAAAGATGACAATATGATATGGGTTTATTTCATTCTTTAGTTGTCATATTGACAATCATACCACATCTCCTTATTTCTAAATTATTGAGTGTATATGTTAAATTTTTAAATCATTTAAAGACGTTTGTTCCTTGTGTCACAAAGCTGCATTCTGTATTTGTGTACAAATAAATACATTTGTTTTATTTTTTTAAATAATGGGTGTTTTATATGTTGTACAGCTTAACAAATATTTCAAGCAATCATTATTTCATTATAAATTTGTTAGATAATGATTTGATTTGATTTTTGGTGTTTTAAAGCAACTTTTAAGCACCGCTTTTGGCCTATTTCGTGGCAGTCAGTTTTGATTGGTGGACGAAATTGGAGTGCCCAGAAAAAAACACCGCATTTGGATAGGAAAACTGCCAATCCTAGTCAATTAAGATTGGAGTTGAGTGCACCCACTTGATCAAAGTTTGAACTCACAACCTCAGTGTTGACTGGCTGAGGCCCCTGTTAGATAATGTATTGTGACTTTAAACTGTTCATCTGTTTGGCTTCTATATTTTGGTTTGTAGTCTCTATCTCAATATCACATTGTTATACATTTACTTACTACAAAATGAGGAGGAGCTCCTTGCCCTCCTCTGCCTCTTTTCTTTGCCAAAACTTCATCTCTCTTGGTTTTTCTGATTTGTGAAGCCTGATGAATAGAAATAAATAATATTGTAAAATATGATCACAATTGCTGAATTTTCATTCAAATCAGAAAGCATTATATTTTTGTTTTGTTTTGATGCAATTCAATATCCTTACAAGATTTCAAAAATTATCTTTACCATTTGATCTTATATATTCAACATCTAAAAGGTGCCGTAATCTTTTATAAATGTAATCATTTATTTTATTTCCTATAACATTATTTTTACCTGGTGTCTTCTGTCTGCTCTGTTCAGGGAACTTTTCTTCTTCTTTGTAAGCACTTTAACATTGACTTTTCCTGCAAATAATTAATTAATTAACATTATTCACATTTTACAAACAGAACCAATGACTGGTAAATCTTTAGTAATATATAGAAAACCTAAAGTTCATTTCACAGCTGTGCAGGTTGTTAAGACTGTTCTAACAACAATACTTCAGAGATTGCTGCAGTAATTAAATAAGATCTAAATGCACCTCACCTGTATCGTGTGTTTAAAAACAAAATAGAAAATTACACTGGGAGGTGATTAGTTGTACAACAATGTTACCATGGTCAGTATAAATAAAAATTTGTAAGGGTTCCGAGGAACCCAGTGTCTCGCCTACAGTGGTTGAACCCTGAACAGTTGGGGCAAATTTGGTCACAATATTCAAGCTTGATTCTGTCTGAATTTAGATTGTGATCAAATTTTTGACATAATATAGGTTTTTGTTACAAAATTAATGTGGTCAAAGATCTAACAAATCTATTGCACAATACTGTGCAATTGAAGATTTCTTCTTGAAACTTTTCAAAATTCTAAATTTGAAAATTAAAAAAAAAAGGAAGCCCATCAAAAAATGGTAAACAAACCCCCCCCCCCCCCCCCCAACTTTTTGAAACCCCCTTGGAGCAATAAACCTTAAACTCGATCCCATGCTTTCCATTGCAGTATTGAACCTTGTAGTACAATTTCAGAGAGATCCATGCACTTTTAAAAACACAAGTTATTGTCATGATTGTTTGGAAACTAGAAACATGCTTCTTTTTTGGCCCCTAATACCTACATATTTTGGCAATTAACCCAAAACTTAATCCCAGCCTTCCCTTTGTTATATGGTACATTGTGGTACAATTTCAGAGAGATCCATACAATTACACATAAGTTATTGCCTTGAAACTATAAAAATGCTTGTTTTGACCCCTTTTTGGCCCTAATAATCCCTAAACTTTGGCCCCATAACCCCAAAAATGAATCCAAACCTTCTACTTGTGGTTTTAAACATTGCGGTATGACATTGTATGATTTCAGACAATTGAAATACTTCTACACAAGTTATTATCCTGAAACTAGAAAAATGCTTGTTTTGGGCCCCTAATTCCTAATCGATTGGAACCATCATCCCCAAAATCAATCCCAACCTTCCTTTTGTGATTTTGAACCTTCTGAAAAAATTTCATGAAGATCTATTCACTAAAGTCTAAGGCTCGACAAAAAGTAAAAGTAGGCATGGAAGTTAACTTGAACAAGAATGTTAAAAAAAACTGTGTATGTTATAGAAATTAAATTTTTGGTTCATTCTGCCAAAGTCAATGAAAGTCTGCTATTTGAAAATAAATATGTGTTTGCCGTCTTGCAGTATAAAACTCAATATTTATTAAGTATTGTCAGACTGTGTAAAGTTTGTTATACCCAAATTTAAACTTGACCTGTAATTCCATACCAATACAACTGGCTTCACTTAGAGATACTACTTCCAATCACACGGGGAACACTTGACCTGTAATTCCATACCAATACAACTGGCTTCACTTAGAGATACTACTTCCAATCACATGGGGAACACTTGACCTGTAATTCCATACCAATACAACTGGCTTTACTTAGAGATACTATTTCCTATCACATGGGGAAAGCTGTAAAGTGTTTGGCTTCCACTGCCATGGGAAATGTTTTTTCACAATTCTAATTGTAAATATGATCATTTAAAATAAATTCAGAAATGGTGTCTGGTACAGGTGGTTTGTATATTTCAATAAGACTTTTTAGGGAGAACATATCTGTGATTTCACATCTAGTTATAAACCAGTATTATTTTCAGTTTATAATGGGGTTTGTGTTAGTGCTCAGTCTTTAGTCTGTTATGTTGTGATTTGTGTCTACTGTTGTTTGTCTGTTATGTTGTGATTTGTGTCTACTGTTGTTTGTCTGTTATGTTGTGCTTTGTGTCTACTGTTGTTTGTCTGTTATGTTGTGCTTTGTGTCTACTGTTGTTTGTTATGTTGTGCTTTGTCTACTGTTGTTTGTCTGTTATGTTGTGATTTGTGTCTACTGTTGTTTGTCTGTTATGTTGTGATTTGTGTCTACTATTGTTTGTCTGTTATGTTGTGATTTGTGTCTACTGTTGTTTGTCTGTTGGTCTTTTTAAGCCATAGAGTTTTAAGGTTTTTTTTTCGACTTGATAGTTTGAATGTCCCTCTTTATCTTTCACATTACAAATCTATATACCAATCACAGTTGACTTGTAATTATCAGTAAATGAGCAACTTACTTTTTCAATATTTATCATAGGACCATGCAAATGAGGTTTAAGTCAAGTAAAGCCATGTACATATATATATACATGTACACTAACAATAATAATCAAAAAACCTTTGAGAGTGTGCTCAAATAACCAAAACCCCACATTGTCTCTAGGCAAACATAATGTCACCAGAATCCTAAGATACAATTTAAGAGTTTCATAACTACTACAAAAGTCAACTGATAAAAATTTCTAGTGGATATGCACTTCTACATACATATGTATTATGTCCTTATTATCTACATGTACCCAGTTACATGAAATTCTGTTGCATGCAAGTTGTGATGACAAACTGTTGCAGAAGAATATAAAGGCCAAATTTGTAATTTTAAAGGTGTGTATTCATGTACATGTATATAAATCCAGATCAATGTTTGGTTTTAGAGTAAGGTTCCTAAGATGCATTTTGACAGTACATGCATATTGGGAAGAGGACATGTTGATGTCATTGTGATATAGATATGAATCCTGCATGCTGCTTTGTACTAAATCAACATGATCAATATTCCCATTGGTTTTTTTAATGTGCTAGATAATTGTGTTCACCTTGTTACAGTTTTTGGTTTTCGCCAGAAAGACACAACACCCTACATGCACACACCATTGGACTTCAAGAAGACCATGAAGACAGGTCAATGCTCTTACTCCTAAAATGTCCATAATAAGTGGAGAAACAGTAAATACAGATTACCAAGTTACATTAGTATTCAAATTGAACACTTTGGATAGAACATAGGGTAACAACACTCCAGATGGAGCTTACTCCCAGGAGACCACTGAAACAGCCACATAACTTGGAAAAGACTGAGAGGAAATTGGTCAAAAGCTGACTGGTTTGTTTTTTTGGATATTTTAAATAAATAATTAATTTAACTGATCATGCTGATTATTCAATGAAGTCCAAGGACCATAACTCTGCACAAAATCATCAGACCAGAACAAAATTCAAACTTTACCTGTAACTTGTCATGATAAAACAATATATCAAATTTCAAATCAATATCTTTAAATATAAAGAAAAATGTGTGGAAAACTGATTTGCCAAACTGACAGATGGACGGACAGCATGCATTGTAAACCTAAGCCCCCACCCCCTCGACTTTATAGGTTGGGGACTAATGAATGGCTGTTTAACTAGAAACTAAATATTTGCTAATTCTAATTCATTCTATACAGCATGTACAGTGGATAAATATTTACAGTAAAACAATCATTTATCATGTCTATAAACAGATAAAAGCACATGTTTACATGTCAAGCACAGTTTTTCAATGTTTTAGGTACGAGGAACATCTCTACTAGGCATTGGTAAAGAACATGTCAATTACTCAGTATGGTTAACAGTCAATGACAGTACTATAAAGAGCTCATATTAAGCACATTTGTTCAATAATGTTTTCGTACATGTGAAAGAAGCATCTTTAAACGCACTAGTTTTCAAAAATGTTTTGATACATTTGGAACATGTCTTTTTTAAGCACTAAAATCCATATGAGCAGTTGTCTAATAATGTTTTAAACGATGAACATGTGTCTCTCAGGATCAAACATTTAATTATTCACTAAATGTAAGTTAAATTTACAGGAGAACTTTTGAGCTATCTGTGAATCTGGAAACATTAGCTTACACAATCTGGCTAATTCTGTAAGTTATATTCACGGGAGAACTTTTGAGCCATCTGTGAATCTGGAAACATTATCTTACACAATCTGGCTAATTCTGTAAGTTATAATCACGGGAGAACTTTTGAGCTATCTGTGAATCTGGAAACATTATCTTACACAATCTGGCTAATTCTGTAAGTTATATTCACAGGAGAACTTTTGAGCTATCTGTGAATCAGGAAACATTATCTTACACAATCTGGCTAATTCTGTAAGTTATATTCACGGGAGAACTTTTGAGCTATCTGTGAATCTGGAAACATTATCTTACACAATCTGGCTAATTCTGTAAGTTATATTCACGGGAGAACTTTTGAGCTATTTGTGAATCAGGAAACATTATCTTACAAAATCTGGCTAATTCTGTAAGTTATATTCACGGGAGAACTTTTGAGCTATTTGTGAATCAGGAAACATTATCTTACACAATCTGGCTAAGTGATCAGCTGCCAAGGAATCCACATTATGTTCTGCAATAAAGTTATTAAACATTTCTTCTGCTTTAGTAACTTTACTTTCTTTTTCACTAACTTCATCTTCTGGTTTAGACATTTTATTTTCTCTTTTTCCAACTTTGTCGTTTGCTTCGATAATTTTATTTTCTTCTTCGGAGATACTGTCACCATCTTCTTTGGTATTATTCTTGGAGACTGGTTGCATAGTCTTGTTTCTGATCTGGCTTTGCTCCTTGTGAGTAGAAGAAAACATATGTTGGGTAACATCATTCCTCCCACCCTCTACAATACTGAAGTGTGTACAGCAGATGGTGCAGTAAGCTGAAGTAGGTCCTTTATCACTACTACATAACCAGCTGAAATGTGAAATCCATGAGGTCTGGAACTTGCACATCTTTCCTCTGTTTTTTTCTGACAAAGAGTGACTGGATTGAGGTTGCTCTGCCATGATGAATTTCTGTTACAAACTGAACACCAGTTGTGATTATCAGTACTATGTCAAAAAACACAGGATCATTCAAGCATGCAAATATTTTAACTTGGGATATAATGACCTGGGGAATCAATTGTGAATTTTACTCACCCCAACACAAGTGAGTAAGTGTTACTACTATACTGAAATAAACTATATATAGCTAGTTGTACATAGTAGGAATCTTTAATATAATTTTATGAATCTTAATCAAATCAAATTTATTCATCATCTTAGATTTGATTTTTTTCTTATACTCTATTTTTGACACACTAAGAAAGATAATGTTTATAAATGCAATCATAATAAATTGCTTCGCCAAGCTCAGCTGGATAGGACCACAGAGGTCCAACCCTGAACCGTTGGGGGCAAAAAAGGACACACAGGGGTGTGGAAATATTTGCTGTGGGCACTTGTCCCTGGGCAAGTAAAACTGTAAATTTCACTTGTCCGGAAAAAAGTTGCTTGCCCTGATGGTCCCAATAGATATTGAAGTATTTCATTGTTAGCTAATATATGATTCTTAGCACTGTTTTGCATCACAAGCAAATGAAATCCATTTGTTTAAATGTATTAAGGAAAGTAGGTTATATATATAATAAACATATGGGATAGAAACCTTACAGCAAACCAACCAATGAAATGACATGTAAAGGTCATTTTTTGCAGCAGTTTTTGAATAATTGTAGCCAGTAGGTACATATAATGATATACTAATTTAGAGGACAGTGAGTGAAGAAATGAAAATCAAATAATGGATAAACTATTGGTTTTTTTTGGTGTTTCTCTCAACTGACACACTTGGGTTTTTTTTTTTATAATTGTCTTAATGGGCAATTAAAGCATCCCTTCTATTTACCAATCTGACAACAAATATTGTTGACCTTTGATCTATAAATACAAAGACAAAAAAATTATTTTATTTTCTGAATTTCCATCCTAGATACCCAGGTGCAATCTGATAGTCACCATGTCTGAAACTCTCGCTTCCATATTTTTTTTAGAATTCCTTATCCTCCATTTGCGTTTGCTTTTTCATTTTTTTACTCTACTCATAACTCTTTTTGTCCCCTGTTTTAAGTATTTATCAATCTGAATCTCAATACAAAATCATATAAAATGACACTTCCGCTCATGATTGATAAAACCTAATCGACGATCCCGGGTCAAAGGACAAAACCAATGCAATGTTACGCGACTCGGGTTTGCATACTTATTTTTATATATTTTGTTAATCGATCTATTTCCGGTATTATGTAATATTTATCTTCATGAACATTGTCTTTACTCGCTGACCATTGATTTCTTTTACACAAATTAAACATCTTTATACATTTTGAATTCATTCTATATTTTTGTTGGATTTGAACTTTGTCTTTTATAATTTTTTACTTGTCCACGGGCAACCCAGACACAAATAATTACTAGTCAGGGTGTTCAAATGTACGAGTCGGGCGAGTCGGGCATAGCATTTCCACACCCCTGACACAATATTCATGCTTGATTCAGGTTTGAGTTTGAATTGTAATTAAATATTTGACAAATATTAGCTTTCTGACACAGAATTACTGTAGTCACCTCTCTCCAAATGTTTTTTTCAAGTCCTCCACCCTTTTTCCATTAAAATATTCTTTCCCTCAAGATATGGTCATAATTTCCATTCAAATTTTCATTGAAGATGCAACCATAATAATTACCCATTTAAATACATCATAAAAGTCTTAAATAGAAAATTAATATTCCTTAATCATGTTAATCAGCATAAATTTAATAGTAACTTCTTAAAGCAAATTAACAGCTAATCACCTCAAGAAAATACAATATTTCTACATAATGTTAAAGCAGTGTCTTGGAGGTAATCCAACATATTATGTTTGAATTACATTTGGATTACCTCCCTTACACTGCTTTAAAATTGTCTCAATTGTCCATTAACCAGAAAAACCCTTGTTTTCCCCCTACGGTTTGAGCCATAACCCCCCAAAGTCACACCTTTGTAGTATGAAAACTTGTGGTATAATTTCAGAGAGATTCATACACTTTAACACACAAGTTGTTGTCTGGAAACTACAAAAATGCTTATTTGGGCCCCTAATTCCTAAACAGTTGGGACCATAACCCCCAAAATCAATCCCAAACTTCTTTTAGTGGTTATAAACCTTGTGTCAAAATTTTATTGATGTCTATTTACCTATACTAAAGTTATTATCTGGAAACCATCTGTCTTCGGACGATGCTGACGACCACAAAGATAAAAGATACCAATATACAACCAAAATTGTATCTGCCCTTTAATAAGGTTGTTGTCTCTGACATATTTATCATTTCCATTCTCAAACAGACAGAACCTTTTTAAAATATATTACTCTTTATAAAATTATTAATGCCATATCATATATATATAATATACATGTCAGTATAATTACCAGACATTTTGTATCTGTAGTGATACATTTGTTGTACTTCTATAAAAAAAAATTATGTCTGAATAAGGTTAACATAAGAATTTTTAACAAATATATGATGCATAGTGGGCTGTCACTGTGACTGTCAAGAGATCTTTATACCTTTATACCTTTATACCTTTATCTTCGGGTCGTTAAATAAGCCAAAGGCTTCTACTGACCCCTCATCTTGGATTGTCGTATATGCATTTCTCTTCTCATAATTAATATATATATATATATAATATATATTAAACTTATAATAAAAAACACTTATTTGGGTGTGCGCAGCTGAACACTTAATTAACACGAACATATGAATTTATAAGGGTTCCAGTTTTCGCCATTTAGTGCAGACTTAAAATTATTTAGAGTCTTTGCCGTCACTGTTAAATCAGACAGGTTATTCCACTGATCCACTACTCTAATTGAAAAAGTATTTAGTCTATGTGTGGTCTTACACTGTTTTTTAAACAGTTTTAATGAGTGACCTCTTGTATTATTAGATGGTGCTAAAGTAAATAGCTTCATCCAGTCGATGTCATCTATACCATGCAACGATTTGTAGACTTGTATCATGTCATTCCTATCCCTACGATATTCCAAAGTTGGCAAACCCAATGAACGTAGCCTGTCTTCATAATTAAGATGACAAATATTTTTCACCAGTTTTGTGGCCCTCCTTTGTACAGATTCCAGTTTACGGATGTCTTTTTTAAGATACGGTGACCAGACGCATGTCGCATATTCAAGCAGCGGACGCACTATTGATTTATAAATAGTAAGAAACATATCTTGATCCATGTAATCAAAAGAATGATGAATAAGAGACAACACTCTCTGCGCTTTGTTGTAAATATCACTTATATGTTTTTCAAATTTCAAATTAGACTCGAAAGTTACTCCAAGATCCTTTTCTTCATTCACTGTAGATAATGCAATAAAATTTCCAGATTCATCCAACATGGTATAACGATATTTCAGGTCATTGTCAGGATTAATATGCAATACTTTACATTTAGCAGCATTAAATTTTAATTTCCACATATCTGACCATTCACATAATCTGTCCAAATTTTCCTGTAACTTACTTTGCTCATAATCTGACGAGACTTTAGAATAAACTTTACAATCATCAGCAAAAATTTTCACTATGCCCTCTACTACATCAGGAAGATCATTTATAAATGTTAAGAAAAGAACTGGTCCTAAAACACTTCCCTGAGGTACACCACTCACAACGTCTGACCATGTTGATGTTGTGTTATTTATACGAACACATTGCTTACGCCCAGATAGAAAACTTTTTATCCAATTTAAAATGCATCCCTTTATTCCAAGTTTTTCAAGTTTCAAAAATAAACGCTGATGCGGTACAGTATCAAACGCCTTTGAAAAGTCAAGGAAAATCGAGTCCAGTGGAAAACCACTATCAATTAATTCTGACCACTCATCCAGAACCTCTAGGAGTTGAGTAACACATGATCTACCAGGACGGAAGCCATATTGACTACTAGTAAAAAGATTGTTTGTAAGAATAAACTTCATAATATTGTCTCTAATAATGGATTCACATATCTTACATACCACTGACGTTAAGCTTACAGGTCTATAATTACCAGGTTTTAGTTTTTTCCCTTTCTTAAATATCGGTGATACTATGGCATTTTTCCAATCGTCTGGAACTTTCCCCTCTTTGATAGACTTATTAAAAATTAGAAACAATGGATAACAAATTGCATGTCTAACTTCATATAAAACTTTCGGATGGAGACCATCAGGTCCTGCAGATTTATCTGTCTTTAATTTATTAAGTTTCTTTATCACATCTTCCTGACAAATATTAATATCATTTAAATAATTGTTCGACACTGAATTAGTATCATAATCTTTCAAGTCCTCCGTTTGAGTAAAAACACTAGTAAAAAACTTATTTAAAACTTCAACTTTGTCAGCAGTACTGGATGCTAAAGTACCATCCGGTTTCTCAAGCGTACCTATTCCTGATCTAGTCTTGAGTTTACTGTTAACATAATTCCAAAACGACTTTACATTAGTCTTTGATTCTAAGGCCACTTTTTGTTCAAAACTAAGTTTGGCATTTTTAACAGTATTTGTACATTCATTGCGATCCTTCACATATTTGATATATGACAAATTATTTCTTGAATATTTATATTTTTTCCATGATTTACGTTTCTTGACAATTGCAGACTTAGTAGCTCTATCCATCCACAAAGGTCCCAGATAGCAAACATGTGTTGGGCCAATATTGGCATTCTGTTGGCAACATTGTTGGGCCAATGTTGGAAAACTGTGTTGGGCCAACGTCATTTTGCTCATCGGCCCTCAGTTGGCCCAACATGTTGGGTCTTTGTTGGCCCAACATCAGTATGCCAACAAGGTTAACTATTTGCCAACAATCTGCCAACAATGTCAACTATTTGCCAACAGTCTACCAACGTCGTCTGGTTCTAAAATTATGTTGGACCAATGTTGGTCGAACAGCAGTATGCCAACGATGGCTTCAGTCTGTCAAACATGTTATTTATGCATTTCATGTTATGTATTATGAAATATTTATCTCTTGTATATAATGTATAATATATTTGCAGGTCAATCTCGGCTGTCATGTGGAGAGTGTGATGTTACACTCGTGTCAAATGAGCAGCTGAGTTCAGTTGACAAGTTTAACAACTTGCAGAAACTATACTCAAATTTTATTTGTTTTTTTGGGCTGGTTTTAAGTATTTTTTGTTTGTGCATAAAATTATTCAATCATTAAGATAAATACATTTAAATGACTACACAGATTTGAAAATATTAGATAAAGAGAATGAAGAGCACATTTTTTGGTTTGCACTTTGAAATAATATCTAAAAAAAAATAAAAAAATCTGTGGTATAATACGGGGAGATAAGAACTTAATACGTTGGCATATTGTTGGCACCATGTTGGCTCATATCTCAATATTGTCATGAAATATCAATGATATGTTGGTTTTTTTTATAAATATACTGTTTTAAAAACTTTTGAATTATTCAAAATACTAAAAAATTTCTAGCTCTTGGCACAGACGGTTTAAAATAGTCCTATTTGGGAAGACTTTATTATTTTAATTTTTTACTAAGTCCTCAATGCCCTTCAAACACAATCTATAGTCTCTATGATAACATAGAATCATTCAAATAAAGTTCGAATAAAATTGGTTCAGTAGTTTCAGTCAGAAGATCTTACACTGAATCAATGGATAACGTAAGTCAAATATCGTTGGGCAAGCTACTTTAAAAATAACAGTTGGTAAGAAAATGTTGGGCCAACATTGGGTCAATAACACCAAAATGACAGTTGGTGGAAAGTCGTTGGGCCAACAAGGGGCCAATAGTGTCAAAATAACTGTTGGCTGAGTTTTGTTGGGCCAACAAGGGGCCAATAGTGTCAAAATAACTGTTGGCTGAGTTTTGTTGGGCCAACATCGGTTTCTTGTTGTGCTGCCAACGCCAACTATTTACCAACTGTGCCAACCAATCACCAATGTTGGCCCAACAAAGTATTGCTATCTGGGGTGGGCTTATAAATTTACGGTCATTTTTCTTCTTACCTTTTGTTTCTCTTTCTAATGAACCTTTGCTTCTATGTTTGCCATGTTTGTGTCCTTTATTTTGTTGTTTAAAAACGCCAGGTCTGTGGGTTTGCTGTGTATCTGCTGCCATTCTCAGCTTTTAAATGAATTAGAGTACCTGTCAACACTATGAACACGTGCTAATGGAATATTGATACTAAATTTAGAACATTTTAATGTTGTAAGGGGCTATAAATAAAAAAAATAGTACTAGACAGATTCATGTCACTAATAAAAACGTAAATAATGAGGACAAGCTTAAATGTAGCATGTGCCCTATCTGACAACCAAAACCAATATAAACAAAAACCTTCTTTGTTATAACAAAATGAATGCTTCTTTTTGTAACTTTATTATGGGGTGTAAAAGCATTGACCGAAGTACATTTTGTATGAAGCGCAGAAGTAAATTATGTTGACAGAGAGTAAAAAAACCTGAAAGATACCAAGATGAATATTTGTATATAACAAATTGTTTTCTTTCTCATTTTTTTTAAATTGTCAAAGAAGGGAAGGGAAAAAATATAGTTGTTTTAGAAGGGAAGGGAAAATTATTTTTTTCAGAATTGGAAAGCTTTATCTAATTCACATGTGGAAGAATTAAGGCATTACTGGGGTTAAGTCATAAAGTAAAGAAGTCCCATCTATTATTATTGCAGTTAAAAAATAATCTTAATTAGTTCATTATCGCACATCAACGTTGGGGGTATTATACAACTTGTCTTGAAGAGTTATTGTCCGTTATCGAGCCTGAGTTATCTTTCTTCTTTCGAAACCATTAACAAATGGCGGCCGAAATCTACGTGAATGACAGTCTCTATTTACATGTATTTTTGCCAAGAAAAGAAAAACTGAAACGGTTTTTGAAAGAAAATAAAAGGTTATGGACGCTCAACCTATGATATTTATCTACATTAAATCAAAATTTGATCGCACAATCGTTACGGTTCCCGAGTTTTCAATGACCAAAACTACAAGGTCATTTTTGCTGAAGCACATGTCAAATTAATCCCGGTCAGGCAAAAGGCTCATGCAAATAAATTTTGGCCAGGGAGTCCCGCGAAAAAAATAAATTCAAAGAACTTTTCAAATCTAGAAAAAATATTCAAATAGAAGAAACATATCTGGAAAATAATAAGAGTCATATACTAATGTTATAGATTGCTGATAATATGGCCAACTTATGGATTTTTTTTTGTATAATATGTCTCTGGTATTATCAACACCAAAATTACTTCATTTCAGAAAATTGTGGTGCGTTACTGTAAAAAATATTTAGTTGTGTTTGGTTAGATCTTTTATGTTTCTGTTAGTTTGTTGTCATGGATAGTGATGTGAAGCTGCACAGTACTACTTATTTTCAATGTTACAAGCGTTTGCATAAAAAAATGAAACAAATAAAACAATGAGTGACGCAAATTCTAGCGATCCACTTCAAAATGGAACAGATTTACAGCAAACAAATAAAGGTCCTACACAGTCTACGACAGGCGAAATGTCTAGACCGAACAATCTACAAAGAATTGCACAAAAGAAAGCTATGGTTCGGGGATACCCCAGGAACAAAAAATTGGAAAAGCTAGCTGTTTATTCGTCTTGCAAGGTCCGTTTATGATTTTTAAATTCAATGCTTCATGTATACCGATTGGGACGGAATGTCAAAATATATAGATTAAATGAGGGTTTGGATTTAGGGTCCTACATCTCTATACACCTTATGTCTGATAAAAGCTCTACAGAGCGTTTGTTGTATTGTTATACATTGTATGTACAAATGTATAACCGACTTTAAATAAATCTTTTATGCTTAATGCTTATTGCTAACCATGGCTGACCTGGCCGCTTGAATTTTTGACGTCGTACACAATCACTTTTCCATTGTAGCATCAGATATTTTGTTTTATGACCTCAAAATTTTACAGGAACCTGTGTTATATCCAGTAATGGCAGACAAAACGCGATAAGGTGTATTGCTTTTTGGGCCATTTTTCCACAGGCACATTGGAAGACCCACTATCAATGTATATTTACGATAAACGTTGATAGTGGGTCTTCCAATGAATAGAAACAAGTGCCTGTGCATTTTTCTCTATTTATGATTATTTCATTTGTTACTAATATAATTTCTCTCTGATCATTCATGCTGATTGCGATGGCAAATATAGGCAAGATGCAAGAATTGTTGTCCATATGATGTATCGGCCATGTCATGTCGTACTAATTTCAAAACGTAGAAATTTATACTGCAAAAGGTTTACTTTTTATGTTCAACGGAAGGCTATTTGGAAGCTGTGAGGTCATTAAAACAATTTGAACTCCCGATTTCTATTATGTAATCGAAGTCTTAAATGTTGTTCCATCTAATCAACGTGGTTTTAAAATCAGATCGCAATGCATGAATAGCCTAGGGAAAACACTGCATGAAACAAATTCTATATAAAGTATATAGATATTATATATGACGCCCACTAGCAAAAAGGACCCTTATTATGCTTATAGCAAACATTATTTAACATGAGGCAGGCATAACCTTTGAAAGGGGACGAAGTCTGTATGAATTATTTTTTTTAATTCAAACATATTTTATTTTAAAATCTATTAAAAAGAAATGGAAATACCATAACGTTTCCGATTTGGTTCTGTTGTTTTACATTTTAGTTGTGACGTTATTTAAGTGATGACGTCATATATTCAATGTAAAAAAAAAGAAACACAAGCATCAGGAAAAAATTTCTCATATCAAAGAATTATTGAAAATGAAATTGGTATTTTGATCATTCCTATATTTTACTAGACTGATAAACATATAATTTACTCAAAGTCTCATGACAAATGAGATGAAAATAAAAAAAGTCTGAAAAAAAAGTTAATGCTTTTGAGTTCATAAGAAGCAAGAGTTTTTTTCAGGATTTTTTTTTTTAATTTTTCTAATGTAATAGTTGACTTTGTCCCATTATTATCAAATTTTGTATTTCCTAAACAAATAATACTTATCATCAAGTTATGTCAACTCAAAGCAAAAAAATTGATCATTGATAAACTAGCTATGTAATTTTAATCTTGACTTATTTCATGGATCAGTGAACAATGTTAAGATTTTGGGGTCAAGTCCATATCTCAGATACTAAAAGCAATAGGTCTTTTATATTTGGTGTAGGGAAGAATTGTAAGGTGTACATGTACATTGTACTGTCCAACTGGCAGGTTTCATCTGACCTTGAACTCATTTTCATGGTTCAGTGGTTATAGTTAATTTTTATACGACCGCAAAATTTGAAAAATTTTTCGTCGTATATTGCTATCACGTTGGCGTCGGCGTCGGCGTCGTCGTCCGGCGTCCGAATACTTTCAGTTTTCGCACTCTAACTTTAGTAAAAGTGAATGGAAATCTATGAAATTTTGACACAAGGTTTATGACCACAAAAGGAAGGTTGGTATTGATTTTGGGAGTTTTGGTCCCAACATTTTAGGAATTGGGGGCCAAAAAGGGCCCAAATAAGCATTTTCTTGGTTTTCGCACTATAACTTTAGTTTAAGTTTATAGAAATCTATGAAATTTTGACACAAGGTTTATGACCACAAAAGAACGGTTGGGATTGATTTTGGGAGTTTAGGTTTCAACAGTTTAGGAATTAGGGGCCAAAAAAGGGCCCAAATAAGCATTATTCTTGGTTTTCGCACAATAACTTTAGTTTAAGTAAATAGAAATCAATGAAATTTAAACACAATGTTAATGACTACAAAAGGAAGGTTGGTATTGATTTTGGGAGTTTAGGTCCCAACAGTTTAGGAATTAGGGGCCAAAAAGGGACCCAAATAAGCATTTTTCTTGGTTTTCGCACCATAACGTTAGTATAAGTAAATAGAAATCTATGAAATTTAAACACAAGGTTTATGACCATAAAAGGAAGGTTGGTATTGATTTTGGGAGTTTTGGTCCCAACAGAATAAGGGGCCCAAAGGGTCCAAAATTAAACTTTGTTTGATTTCATCAAAATTGAATAATTGGGGTTCTTTGATATGCCGAATCTAACTGTCATGACTGTGTATGTAGATTCTTAACTTTTGGTCCCGTTTTCAAATTGGTCTACATTAAGGTCCAAAGGGTCCAAAATTAAACTTAGTTTGATTTTGACAAAAAATGAATCAGTTAGGTTCTTTGATATGCTGAATCTAAAAATGTACTTAGATTCTTGATTATTGGCCCAGTTTTCAAGTTGGTCCAAATCGGGGTCCAAAATTAAACTTTGTTTGATTTCATCAAAAATTGAATAAATGGGGTTCTTTAATATACCAAATCTAACTGTGTATGTAGATTCTTCATTTTTGGTCCTGTTTTCAAATTGGTCTACACTAAAGTCCAAAGGGTCCAAAATTAAACTTAGTCTGATTTCAACAAAAATTGAAATCTTGGGGTTCTTTGATATGCTGAATCCAAAAATGTACTTAGATTTTTTATTATGGGCCCAGTTTTCAAGTTGGTCCAAATCAGGATCTAAAATTATTATATTAAGTGTTGTGCAATAGCAAGTCTTTTCAATTGCACAGTATTGCGCAATGGCAAGAAATATCTAATTGCACAATATTGTGAAATAGCAAATTTTTTTTTAATTAGAGTTATCTTTCTTTGTCCAGAATAGTAAGCAAGAAATATCTAATTGCAAAATATTGTGCAATAGCAAGATTTTTTTTTAATTGGAGTTATCTTTCTTTGTCCAGAATCAACTTAAATCTTTGTTATATACAATATACAATGTATATTCACTTTTTACTACCAACTGATAAATTATAATAAATAACATTCAGTGATAACAAGCAGTTTTTTTTACATCTTAATATTTTATGATGTATTTAAATGAGTAGTTATTGTTGCAAACTCCATTAGAAATATTAATTGAGATTAGTTTTGGAATAAGGGAAAGGGGGATGTGATTAAAAAAATTGGGTTCAATTTTTCTCATTTGAAATTTCATAAATAAAAAAGAAAATTTCTTCAAACATTTTTATGTTTTCTGGTCTGTGCGTCCGTCCGTCCGTCTGTCCGTTCGTCCGTCCGTTCGTCCGTCCGTCTGTCCCGCTTCAGGTTAAAGTTTTTGGTCAAGGTAGTTTTTGATGAAGTTTAAGTCCAATCGACTTCAAACTTAGTACACATGTCCCCTATGATATGATCTTTCTAATTTTAATGCCAAATTAGAGTTTTTACCCCAATTTCACGGTCCACTGAACATGGAAAATGATAGTGCGAGTGGGGCATTCGTGTACTGAGGACACATTCTTGTTTTGAGAGGATTAATATTCAACAGCATAGTGAATTGCTCTAAGAGAAAACAAAAATTTTAAGTTCATTAGAACACATTCATTCTGTGTCAGAAACCTATGCTGTGTCAACTATTTAATCACAATCCAAATTTAGAGCTGAATCCAGCTTGAATGTTGTGTCCATACTTGCCCCAACCGTTCAGGGTTCAACCTCTGCGGTCGTATAAAGCTACGCCCTGCGGAGCATCTGGTTTGTGTTTTGGACTGTTTTTGGTTTACTGTACACAAAGAATTGTTAGTAAAGAAGGCAAGACATTTCAGCATGTGCACTTTTGTATAAATATGGTTTTATTTGCAGTCTGAATCCTGTAAATGTAATGGCTGGAAGAACCCCAATCCACCACCAACCCCACCAAGAGTGGATGTGTCACAACCTCTGGCCAGTCTGACAGATCCATGCAGGAGTTGTGGACACACATTAGGTAAGTTTCTTTATATTAACATGTATAAACTATTGAAACTAATGTTAGCTTTTATTTTCAACTATAAAAATATGATTAAGGTTACTAATGTTGCGACCACTATTACCCCTGTGTAATTGACATGTAAAGATTGTACAATGCATATATGTAGTTGCACATTCAGCAAGCGACTACTCTTTCAAGCCTAGTTCTAACTAATTCCCGCATTATGATATTTTGAATTATTGCATCAACAGACAATCAGACTTTTTCTAACTGTGACATACATTTTATATTATTATTTTCTAATTAGACAGATTTCTAATTAGACAGATATCAAAACAGTATTAGTTGATACACAACCAATAGTAAAAAAGTCAGAAAAAGGGCAATTTTACGTGTGAATGTCATTGAAAAAATGGGCAATTTAACGTGTACATTTATATCATTATTTAAGCCTTATCATTTATTAGCACATAATATTTATTATGCATTATTGAAACATCAAGTTTCAGTTAAAATGAAGTTACATTGTATGTAATTTTCACATGAATTTCTCTGTTATTAAGAGGAAAAAGATAATTACATTAATATATGAGATTCTTGCAAAGTCAACAGGTTTGCAGACAGGGTTCAACTGACTCTGACCTTATTTCATTGATAATTGAACAGGTTTATAAAGTTTCATTGTCAAAACCATATCTCAAAACCATAGGCAATAGGTCAACTTTATTAATTGTAGAGAATGTTTGTTAGTGTCACTTTCATCTGATCTCGACCTTATTTACATGGTTCATCTGTCAAAGTGATGTTTTCCTGTTTTGAGATTTTTGTCCAGCCTGCAACTTTTGTTGCAGAAAGCTCGACATAGGGATAGTGATCCGGCGGCAATGTTAGCTAACTTCTTAAAAGCTTTATATTTTAGAAGTTGCTTCATACTTAGTATATAGATGCCTCATGTTACGAAGTTTCCGTCAGTCACATGTCCAATGTCCTTGTCCTCATTTTCATGGTTCATTGACTACTTGAAAAAAAAGTGAATATTTTTTGTAATGTTAAATTCTCCTTGTTATAAGTAATAGTATAACTATATTTGGTATGTGCGTACCTTGCAAGGTCCTTATGCCCGTCAGACAGTTTTCACTTGACCTCGACCTCATTTCATGGATCAGTGAACAAGGTTAAGTTTTGGTGGTCAAGTCCATATCTCAGATACTATAAGCAATAGATCTAGTATATTAGGTGTATAGAAGGACTGTAAGGTGTACATGTCCAACTGGCAGGTGTCATCTGACCTTGACCTCATTTTCATGGTTCAGTGGTTATAGTTAAGTTTTTGTCGGTTTTTCATATACTGTATGCACTAGGTCTACTATATTTGGTGTATGAAATGATTGTAAGGTGAACATGTCTAGCTGGTAGGTGTCATCTGACCTCATTTTCATGGTTCAGTGGTCAAAGTTTTTGAGTTTTGGTCTTATTATCTAACACTATATGGATAAGACAACTATATTTGGTGTATGGAAATATTTTATGATCTATATGTTAGTTGCTCAGATTTAACTTGAACTTGACCTCATTTTCACAGTTCATTGCTCAGTGTAAAGTTTTTTTTTGTTTTGGTCTGTTTTTAACTTTTTCAGCTATAAGCAATAGGTCAACTATATTTGTTGTATGGAAAAATTGTTAGCTGTACATGTCTGCCTGACATGGTTCATCTGAACTTGACCTCATTTTCATGGTTCATTGGTAAATGTTTAGTTTTCTAAGTTAATGTTAAGTTTATGTGACAGTTGTAATAAAGCTTTATATTAGGACTATCAACACAATATCAATCATTAGTAAAGAAGGCAAGACATTTCAGCCTGTGCACTGCAATATAAGCTGAAGGTCAACTATATATTTGGTGTATGTAATAATGGAAGGTGTGTATTTTACATCTTCAAGGTATCATCGGACCTTGACCTCCTTTTCATTCATTGGTCAATACTCAGTTTTGTGGTTATGACTGTTTCTCAGACACTATTAGCAATAAATCAACTACCGTTTATTTGGTGTATGGTGTAAATGTCTGTCAAGGTAGAGTTCATCTGACCTTGATCTTATTTTTATATTTCATCAGTTGACATTAAGTTTTCTGTGATAAGGTCTGTTTCTTTGAAACTGTATTAAAGCAATACATGTGGCTCAACTATAATTTGTCTAAGGATTTATTTGACCATCATCTGACCCTAACTTATATATGTAGGACTCTTAAGTGCGATGGGGACGCTTATGTACGATGGTCTTTGTAAAGTGCGATGCTTCCATACGCTAAAGTCTGATGGTCCGCGAAAATATAGACGTATGAAACATAGTTTGATAATGATGTTAACAGTGGTTCATACAAACTAGAAATGAACATGCTGGAAGGTAGATTAGGAATATTTGATTAACAACTTTTACACCAAATGTTCTTGACTTACTAGTAATTGATTTAAACTTTTACTATATAAATACATAATAGTAGATGCATACTTATCCTGCTTCTATTTGAAATGTTAAAATGCTGTTGGACTTTAAAGAAAGTAACGTTGTTAAAATAGAGATACATGTTTTCATGCGTGAATTATAAATTTATCTGCTAAAAGTTAAAACAAAGTTTGTTCTGTTCATTATAGGTAAATAAAACATGTATTTGTACTCGCTACAAAAGGATAAAGCTTGGCTAACATTGCCTTTCTCTCGCATTCAAATTAAAGCTCATACTAATAAATGTTGTATATTTCGACAATAAATGAATTTTGTATTTGTTATTTACTATGACGACTGTAAGGGAGGTTGTAACATTAGTGTGAACGACCATCTGCACTAATTATCTAAATATGCAATATGCTCCGAATTGTTAAAAATTTATTTTACATGAAATTTAATATTTTGCGACACATAAATTACCTTTTAAGCAATTATTACTTGGTGCTTCTCTAAATTTAGAAACAATCACTTAAGCCTACCGGTAAATCATAAAGCCTTTCACATATGTTATACCTTAGCATATTAGCTTTTGCAAAAAGACTATTTTTAACCTCGATGTTTTAATCCCTTGAATCTTACCCTTTTGGTCCATCGCACTTTAGCGTGATATACCATCATACTTTCTCGAACAAACAACCATCGCACTTGTGCTTAAGACACCATTGTACTTTAGCGTTGACCATCACACTTTAGAGTTCTCCATATCTATACTATTAAACGAGAAGAACTCATTTTGTGTGTCGCTTCTCTTCCTTCCACAATAAATCAATCATCATGCCTCTGTGTCCTATAGGTAACATGCATAGTCGCATTTGTCATCCATTCTTATGATTATTCAGATTGAGTTATTTTGGGAGTCCGGATACGATTCAGACTGACTTTTAGTCATATATAAGACTTCCGGTTTGAAACATGCACAAATACAACAAATCGTATGATAGACAACAAAAATGAAAAATAGATAAGCCAATCAGAGGGTTCTCCATATCATGGTGTTTAGATCGCAAGAACCACAACTATTATACCTCCTTAGAGAGGACAATTATTTTTTGCGTTTATCTACATGTAAACTACGATTATACTTCTTTAGTATACAGAGACTCTCTGCATTCTGTCTACTATTTTTTTTTTAAATGTTTACTATTTAAGGGATCATACCAGTTGCATTTATATAATATTGAAATAAGTAAAACATGTGACACAAGTACAACCAATCGTAGAGCGTTCTCCATATCATGGTGTTTAGATCGCAAAAAATCACAACTATTATACCTCCTAAGAGAGGACAAATATTTTTCGCGTTTATCTACATGTAAACTATGATTATACTACTTTAATATATATAGACTCTCTGTATTCTGTCAGGGAATTTCTATGTTAGTATAGAAAGTCCCTGATTCTGTTTACTGTTTTCTTTGAAATGTTTACTATTTAAGGGGTCATACCACTTGCATATATATTAAAATAGTAAAATATGCTCAACTTAATCTAAAACTATCTTGACTAAAAAAATTTACCTGAAGTGGGACAGACGGACGAGATGGACGGACGGACGACCTAACAAACAAACGCACGGATGCACAGACTAGAAAACATAATACCCATAATTGGGGCATAAACATTTATTGTGAAAAGGGAAAATAGTGATTTGGCAAAAATGAAAGCAAGGTAGAGATTAGAGGGAGGCAGGACCTTTTTCAGGGCGTCGAGATCGGGTGTTTTTAAGCTCGGGATTTGGAGATTTATCCTTACGGGATCCGGGAATATATTTTTTGATTTCGGGATATGAATTTCTTTAAATTCTGCATCTCGGGATTTCATGGTTTTAAGCCCGGGATTTCGGGATCAGGACCCCTCCGATCGGAAACCTCTCAAGTTAGCCTTAGTGGGTATTAGTCATTTATACATGATTCAAATTCGACCATTGGCATGTTAATAAAAAAAAAGCACTGATGGATTGTCATAGAAGCATATTGTTTAGACTAATAATGGTCTATATATAAGCAGTTACATTTATTTCATGTTTGAAACAGTGCAAATTTTTAATTTGATTTGACTTTTACCAAAAGAAACATTGTAGCAAAGGAGAAGAATAATTGTAGTCGTAGGCCAGAAACACGAATATAATTGAATTTAACAGAAAGGAAACAAATATCGGACTTTGGAAAAAGGGAGATACCTTTTATGTTATTCTCCATACATAATATCTTTTACAAAAAATCATCCTACAACAGTTCACAAGCTGTATATGCCCATGACTTTGTAGGATCCTTTACTATAGATAATTTAGCTGATCTGTAACAATAACATCTTCATGCCTTATATATCATGTACTGTAGTACGCCGCTAGATTAAAACTGACGAGGAAAGGTAACACACGGCCAGCGAAAGCTCTTTTTTGAGAGCCCAGGTGGTCGTGTGGTCTAGCGGGACGGCTGCAGTGCAGGCGATTTGGTGTCATGATATCACAGTAGCATGGGTTCGAATCCCGGCGAGGGAAGAACCAAAAATTTGCGAAAGCAAATTTACAGATCTAACATTGTTGGGTTGATGTTTAGACGAGTTGTATATATATAAGTTGAGCATATTTTACTATTTTAATATAAATGCATGGATTTTTGATACCCCGGTAACATGAAGTGAACTTTGTTTGTGATAATTGTACAGGTAGCTAAAACTTTATCATATATACTTTCATCATAAATTGAGGCAAGCAAGACATTTCAGCCTGTGCACTCTTGGTTTTACTCCTGTTGCCATACGCAAAGCAGGTCTAAAAACTGCTGTCTGTCATTCATTCTTAAGAAAGACCGAGACCAGTAAATGTTCCTCCAAGTTTTCACAGCTCTTATGGAGAAGAATGACTGTGCATGAGTGGTCAAAATCATTGTACACGAAAAACTTGAGTCAAAGTTTTTTTTTGCTTTTATGAAAGGAATTTATCAGTTGTGCTTTAGTATACTTTACCCCAATTAATAGCAAAGCTTGTTCAAAACGGTATTGATGCTATTAATTAAATATATATGGAAAGAAATGAATGTTAAATTTGTATGAAAGATGTTAAAAAAAAGTATTAATTATAAGTATGATGCATTGTACATGTTGAATATTGAGAAATTTATAGAGGATTTGTTTGGAAATTATAAAGAGAAATCAATATGAGCAGCAGACATTTTATTCATTTAAATCTAACACCTGTCATAAGTTAGAACATAAACTTAACCTTCGAGTCAGTTTTTTGTACTCATACTTAAAAATCAACCAATCAAAATGCTGGATTTCATGTTTCGAGCATGATTTTTGTGCTCCAAGCACTGAGCAAAGTTTTATGACTACAACCCCTTCAACAATTTCTCTGTCTGATTCCCTAATCAACTCAAATAGACATTTTTTAAGAAACAAAAAGAGCTCAGACCACCTGTCTATGAAACATATATATACATGTAGCTTTCTGTAAATTTGTGATGACTTTTGCTTTATATAGTGCTTTACAGTGTGCATGCTTGGAAATATAATGTCTGCAGTTTATCCTAAAGAGTTTGTGAAACTTCAACTTTCCCACCTACTTCAGCATGTCCAGAGACAATTTATTATAAATGAAAAATAAAAAAACACATTTAGCTGTGTAACATTTTGTTTCAGTCGTAATAAATAACAATAAAAGTTTCATGAAAAATCCATTTATAGATTAAATAGTTTTGTCCAATGTTTTATGATAGTTGGTTGTCATGATCGGAGTATCTGATTTCAATTTAATTGAACATTTACTGGGAAAACAATTTTTAGGTTTCAAGATGATTTTTATCATCATGTTTATGGGAATGAAATTTCCTGAACTGTTTCTCAAGATTTATTAATGGCTGCAAAAAACATTTTATTGAAATAAATTTTCAGTCTTCTTCCTAAACTGACTATATATATATATATAAAGGAACTTGCTCATCTAATTTAGTACATTTGCAAAATTCATGAAAATGTTCAGTTTGGCCTTAAAAATGATCAAAACAATAATTGTTACGTTTTAATAATAAAAATGTATTAAGTTTCAATCTTAACACATCAAAATTTTCATTTAATTTAGCAAAAAGGTGATTAATATTATATTTTAATTAATGAGTTTAATAAGATATGTCTTATTTTGAAGTGAGATCAAATTCAATAATTATAAGAAGCATTTTTAAGTAAATATATTGCAGATGAAAACCAATGCGATGTTTGACAATTGTTCCTACAGAATATTCAGTAAACATTCCCTAATTATTTGTTGATTAGGTAACCATGTGTCACATTTGGAGAACACAGCTGAGGAGGAACTGAATAGACTACTGAGGATAGTCGTGGACGTGGAGAATCTGTTTATCTGTGTACATAAAGAGGAGGACTCAGAAACTAAACAAGTCTACTTCTATTTATTTAAGGTATGCTTTCATTTCATGTTTTATTGTGATTCGTATACATTGGTACTTAACAGTGATTTTATAATCATATTTTGCTACACCATTTAAAACGATTCATGTCATATGGTATCACTCATCTTATATTTGTATATGATCTCAGAGATTGTTGAAAATACAGTCTATATTACATGTATCATTAAAACGAATTTAGATAGTGCAATGATACTATGTGTCTACTTACTCCTAACATAAATTGTACTCAAATGTAATACTTTCAAAGTCTTATCATGTAGTGTACTGTTTCTTTAATGAAAAACATCCTAATTATGAGCGTTCCTCCTCCAATATGATACTGGTAGTCAACACCATTGTCTGTTGCATGCCTTGAGTCTGAGGGGTAAATTGTTTTTTATATGACCTAAAAAAAGGGGGGGGGGCTTATATTGCTATCACATCATCTTCTGAAGACACAAGGTTTCTGGACAATAACTTAAGTTTAAGTGTATGGATCTCTATGTTCAATACCACTAAAGGAAGGTTGGAATTGTTTCTATGGGTGACACTCCTAACTGTTTAGGAATTACAGGTCCAAAACAAGCGTTTTCTAATTTCAGGACAATAACTTGTGTATAAGTATTTTGATTGCTCTGAAATTGAACCACAAGGTTCAATACCAAAAGTAAACAATTTAAATATGTATGAAAAGCAAAAAGACATGTACAAAATGTAATTCTATTGTCATTGATTTTTGTATGAATAG
This sequence comes from Mytilus edulis, assembly GCF_963676685.1. NCBI lineage: Eukaryota > Metazoa > Mollusca > Bivalvia > Mytilida > Mytilidae > Mytilus > Mytilus edulis. The sequence goes on along the minus strand of NC_092344.1, from coordinate 36,809,443 downwards.
AAGGTAATGAGAATATCATATTTATATTGACATTATGCATACATTTGTTTTTACAGTTATTAAGGAAATGTATATTGAACATGAGTAACCCTACTATAGAAGGACCATTAGGAAACCCACCTTTTGAAAAGCCAAGCATTGCTAAGGTAAGATTTACTTCAAATTTATTTTTTAACTGGCTATGCTTTAGATCTACAGGCCCGGAAGTCAATTTTTGGAAAAAATAAGTTAGATTCTGTTGGCCTGAAGATATGATTTATACAGGCCCAAGAGCAATTTTACAAGCCTGGGCTGCTGGGCCTTTGATTCAGCTTGAAGACTGCATTGTTCATTTTGTAGAATATACCATCTACAAGAGATTGAAATTATGACAATGCTTGGTACATGATGGTTGAACATGCAGAAATATTGGGCTTGTCTCTTTGATAATAACAGTATAGGCATATTCTTTTTACATTGAAGATTCAATTGTAAAATTTACAAGGGTGCATTAGAGCATTCATATGAAAGACAACAAATGCTAATTTTGATTTAACAATAATATGCAGGCAGATACTGCAAAAACATACATGAATTATCAAATCATGGAACCAAGTCAAAATTGTTCACATTTTGGTCCTTTGGTCTTGGCGGATAGTTGTTTAATCTAGAATGAGTGCAGTTAATCACTGTTAAATTTAAATTGATATTTTTTGTCTTTCATATGAATGCCCCAATTTCCATTTGAAAGTTTGATATTTTAAAATGGACCATATATAACTTTAGACATGTTAGATTAAAATATATTTGGCCAAGGGAGAGAGGGGCCTGATTTGTTTTGGGAGGGGTTATTTATTTATATTTAGATGATTAACATTTCCGGGTTTGATTAGATATGCAAATTACCTTTAAATACTTTCAAACATAAATGCCTCATTATGATTGCTAGATAACTGCTATTTGAAATTGCAATCATTACGACTGCAGATATATATATGCCTAAAGATAAAACATCAAATAAAATACTGAAGTCTGAACCTGAAATCAATAAATGAAAACATGTTTAAAGACAGATCTGTTGTAGTTTCTCTAAAATTTACCTACACAGCTAGTTTAGACTAAGGACTAAGGACTTTTTACAGCTTGACTTATTGTTTGGATTGTTGTTGACATTGTATAATGAAAGATGATAGGTTCACCTCTAGATTTCTTTCAATATTTTTGTTATTTTTAATTACCATCCTATTACATCAATTTTATATCTAAAGATATATTACATTTATAATATGTAGATTTAGGTCTTTCTATATAAGCTTAAACCAGTGTTATGATATTATTGTGTCTTTGTATAGCTAGCAAGGCACTCATTATACGACCACAAAAATTTTAATTTTTTGGTCGGATATTGCTATCACGTTGGCGTCGTCGTCGTCCGAATACTTTTAGTTTTCGCACTCTAACTTTAGTAAAAGTGAATAGAAATCAATGAAATTTTAAGACAAGGTTTATGACTACAAAAGGAAGGTTGGGATTGATTTTGGGAGTTTTGGTCCCAACATTTTAGGAATTAGGGGCCAAAAAGGGCCCAAATAAGCATTTTCTTGGTTTTCGCACTATAACTTTAGTTTAAGTGAATAGAAATCTATGAAATTTTGACACAAGGTTTATGACCACAAAAGGAAGGTTGGGATTGATTTTGGGAGTTTTGGTTCCAACAGTTTAGGAATTAAGGGCCAAAAAAGGGCCCAAATAAGCATTATTCTTGGTTTTCGCACAATAACTTAAGTATAAGTAAATAGAAATCAATGAAATTTTAACACAAGGTTTATGACCACAAAAGGAAGGTTGGGATTGATTTTTGGAGTTGAGGTCACAACAGTTTATGAATTAGGGGCCAAAAAGGGGCCCAAATAAGCATTATTTTTGGTTTTTGCACCATAACTTTGGTATAAGTAAATAGAAATCTATGAAATTTAAACACAAGGTTTATGACCATAAAAGGAAGGTTGGGTTTGATTTTGGGAGTTTTGGTCCTAACAGTTTAGGAATAAAGGGCCCAAAGGATCCAAAATTGAACTTTGTGTGATTTCATCAAAAATTGAATAATTGGGGTTCTTTGATATGCCGAATCTAACTATGTATGTAGATTCTTAATTTTTGGTCCCGTTTTCAAATTGGTCTACATTAAGGTCCAAAGGGTCCAAAATTAAACTCAGTTTGATTTTAACAAAAATTGAATCCTTGGGGTTCTTTGATATGCTGAATTTAAAAATGTACTTAGATTTTTAATTATTGGCCTAGTTTTCAAGTTGGTCCAAATGGGGGTCCAAAATTAAACTTTGTTTGATTTCATCAAAAATTTAATAAATGGGTTCTTTGATATTCCAAATCTAACTGTGTATGTAGATTCTTAATTTTTGGTCCAGTTTTCAAATTGGTCTACATTAAGGTCCAAAGGGTCCAAAATTAAACTAAGTTTGATTTTAACAAAAATTAACTTTATCTAAAATTTTTCTCATTTCAGATTTCATAAATAAAAAGAAAATTTCTTCAAACATTTTTTTGAGAGGATTAATATTCAACAGCATAGTGAATTGCTCAAAGGCAAAAAAAACCTTTTAAGTATTAGACCACATTCATTCTGTGTCAGAAACCTATGCTGTGTTAACTATTTAATTTTAGATTTAAAAAGTTTGAAGAAGAAATCTTTAATTGATTTGTAAAATCTTGACATTTGTTTTGTGTAAAAAAAAAACATGTAATGTCAAAAATTTGATCACAATCCAAATTCAGAGCTGTATCACGCTTGAATGTTTTGTCCATACTTGCCCCAACTGTTCAGGGTTCGACCTCTGCGGTCGTATAAAGCTGCACCCTGCGGAGCACCTGGTATTTAGTATGAAATAGGAAATTTCATTTTATATGGTGAACTACTCTGTATACACAGTTGATTTTACTTAAAACGTTGTAGGCTTAATTCTTCATGTGTATTGATGATACAACTTCAATCATTTTTATGCCCCACCTACGATAGTAGAGGGGCATTATGTTTTCTGGTCTGTGCGTCCGTCCGTCCGTTCGTTCGTTCGTTCGTCCGTTCGTCCGTCTGTCCCGCTTCAGGTTAAAGTTTTTGGTCAAGGTAGTTTTTGATGAAGTTGAAGTTCAATCGACTTCAAACTTGGTACACATGTTCCCTATGATATGATCTTTCTCATTTTAATGCCAAATTAGAGATTTTACCCCAATTTCACGGTCCACTGAACATAGAAAATGATAGTGCGAGTGGGGCATTCGTGTACTGAGGACACATTCTTGTTCATAATTTTTAAAAGTAACTAACATATATTTCATTTAAAATGCAACCTTACTATTATTTGGGTGCTGTATTGCATGTGCCTTGTTTGTCTATCTGTCCGTCCGTCCGTCTGTTTGTCCTGTCCAACCAATATTTCCGTCTCTATTTGCTTGTGTACTACTGTCTATTAGTCATTAGTTGAAAGTTTTCTTATTTGCAGTCATATCACATCCCTTCATTTTAATATTCCCAGTAATCCATTCACAACATGTTATCAATCTGAAATTTTATCTTCATTTAGGGTGTGACAAATTTTGTATTGTATAAGTTTGGACATCTTGCACAGAGAGAATGGCAAACAATGTATGACTTAGCTAAGATGTTTCTACATTGTTTAAACCACTGGAAATTAGAAACACCTACAAGTCGACAACAGCATGCTGGATCTGAAGATATGGCTACATACAAAGTTAATTATACCAGGTATGCTATCATATTTCTAACAGGTCCTGTTTTATTTATCTAAAGGTAAAAGATGATATGATGTAAATAAATGTTATAAGGAGATGTATTTCAGAAGTTTTTATTTATTAAAATTTCAGATCAAGTGTCTGAAATTTGATGGTATAGATAAACACTTTAGTCTCTCTTAAATGTTATATATAACGTTAACGCTATCGCTAAAGTTTCTGTCTGTCAAACTTGCAAACAGCCAATTTTTTTTCAATTATTAAACGGGTATTCAAAGAAGCTTTTGTTTTATTTGTATCTCCACAACTATCAAACTGAGAGGTTTTGTTCTTGTTCACTACCTGTCAAATGTAAAAAGGGACAAATTTGGTCAGTTCAGAATAGGCTTTATATGCATGGTAATAATGGAACAAGACGATTAGTAATTGATTATGTAGGACAATCATGTAGTACTATGCTTTTATCTTCTGGATATGATGATGAATATAAACAGCTATAGAAACTCAGTGAATTTGAGGTTGACATTTTAGATCATATACTAATATCGTGTCTTTCATATAAATGCTTTGAATAGATACATGTACTGTTATTTTTCCCAGGTGTTAAAGTTATTGATTTCTAAATGTCAAGTAATAACAGAGAATAGAACTACATAAAAATAGTTATTTGATTTCTAATATATTTATCTGTTAAGGTGCTAATTTCAAATGCTCATATTTACACGTGATTTGGATCTGCAAAATAAATCAGTTGTAGAAAAAAAGAATAGCTCAATTACATTACCATTGAAGACAGAAATCATTTGATTTGCGGCGAATTCTATTCAATGCTGTTTATTTAAAAAGGATTATTTAGAACTGAAAGGTATAAAGGATACAATTAGACTCAAAAGACATAAAATTTCTTGGTTATATACATACAGATGTGTTTTCAAAAAAAATACTTACAGCAAGAATTGTTTTGTTTTTCGGATGAGGATTGGTTGTGTTACTGCCATGTTCCAGCTTTCTGTAGTAATTCTGATAATAGAATAAAAAAAAAATGTTTTAGATGGTTTTGTTACTGCCATGTACCAGCTTTCTGTAGTAATTCTGATAATAGAATAAAATTTTGTTTTGTTTTAGATGGTTGTGTTACTGCCATGTAGAATTCTGATAACAGATTAAAATTTTATTTTGTTTTAGATGGTTGTGTTACTGCCATGTACCAGCTTTCTGTGACAGTCTTCCAAGATATGAAACAACTTTGATATTTGGTAGAACATTGCTGAGATCTGTATTTCAAACTATGAGAAGGCAACTCCTGGATAAGTTTAGAGCTGAGAAAGAGAAAATGCCACCAGAGAAGAGGACACTTGTTTTAACACACTTTCCAAGGTTTTTACTTTTAAATAATAATGTACAGTTGTCAGTCTATCTATCTGTCTAATTGTCTAAGATGTTGATAAATCTTGATTTTTACCAATTTTTCAAGGATTTCAAAGTGTCTAGTTTGTTAAATATATTTTTTTTTACAAGAATATTTTCATATTACTTACTTTTGTCTGTGAATTATATAATTTTTCAATAAGTTACCCATTCTGTGGTAGGACATACAGGTACTCGGCCAAGTAAGAGCATTCAAAATAAGTTAAATAAAACATATAATCAGTTTGATTTGAGGGGAAAGTTTACTGTTATCAGATGATTTTGTCGTGTTATTAAGATATAAAGCAGTTAATCCCCCCCCCCCAAAAAAATGTACCATTTAAAAGCTTGATTTTACTTCTTTACCTTGCTCATACTTGACTTGGTAAAAGTTATCAAAGGTACCAGGATTATAAAGATATTCTACCACAGTAAAGGTACATTTCTCAGCCTATGAACCTGTAGTGTTTCTGAATTAATGCCCTTGATTGCTTTTACCATGACAATAATGAATAGAAGCAGTTTTGAAGATGTGCATTGATCCTTAATAAATATTTATTATTTTCTTGAATTTGTTTCAATGTTTCAGCCAAAAATTAGGGGTTCCATACTTATAGCTCTTTTTCCATCAAATTAAAACTGCCAAGGGACAGAAGCTAGTTTGAAAACATATCTTTATTCTCACCTGCTCTTTAATTTATTTTACGATTCAAGTTATTTTATTTTATGATTGTCAAACTTAAAAAAATTATATGAAGATACATGAATTATAGATTTCAACTGTGATGATAGTGATTAAGTAAATGTCAAGTTTTATTTTTTTTAGAAAAAGAATGATATTTTATTGCTTAAGTCATGCTTACTGGATTTCAGTTGTTTTTATTAATTTTACATATAGCATATTCCTTTTTTTGTAGATTCCTTTCCATGTTAGAGGAAGAAGTTTATGGTGCTAACTCACCAATATGGGACGTTGAATTTTCACAGAATGCTGCAAACATGGCAACTTCTCCACCTACCACACGTAAGAAATGATAACATAATGTTTTAGAGTTGATACACTAATATTGAGGAATATTGCCCTGTGCAGTATATCATATGGCTTCATCTTGGGAGTTCAATATGATATACCACAAGGGACAATGTTCCTGGAGATAAGTGCAATAGCCCTTTTATAATTTAGTACTAGATATTTCAGCAACATTGATGTCACTTTGTCCAATTCCTGCAGTAAAGTCTAAAATGTCCCATTCAGCCGTCTTGTTTTTCTCTTTTATTGATTGCTTCAAAATATCATTTTACTCTGAACATTTCTAAAGCATACCAAACTTGAAGGAGAAAGTAAAAATTTCAAGGTCAATTCAAGATGCAATGTTTTTTATGCATCAGCAAATTCCTTAACATACCCGTAGCCACATACTCGGACGAACCCCCCCTTGAAAACAAATAAGCACTGTTAAAGTCAATGTTCTGTTTGAATTGCGACTGTTAAAGTCAAGTTTGTGAGTCTAACGAACCCCCCCCCCCCCCCCCCCTTGGAAATTCCTGGCTATGGGCCTGCTTAATCAACCTCATTACACAATAAAAATTATCATTCATGATAACATGAGGTTCCACAATAAAGTGCACAGGTAAATTAAATAAAAACTTGATAAAAATCGTGTTTTCATGATCTTAGCTAAAAAATGTAATTATAAGTAATTATTGAATTCTTCTTTTTGTAACTTCATAGGGTGTGCACATTTTTAGAATGAAGTGCTTCTGTGCTTCATAAAAAATGTACCTTGGTCAATGCTTTTACATCCCAATAAAGTTACAAGAAGAAGCATTAAATTCTTAATTAAATCAAATTGTTATAAATGTAAACTGCTTATGATTTATTAAACATTATTTGGCTAGACAGTTCAAGGAGTAGAATATATTCACTTCTTTATTTCTTTTTGAGTCAAAAAATTTCCATCATTAACAGAGATGAATTTTCAGGTATTTTTGAAGTTTTTTCATCATCATTACTTCAAGATAAATACAGGCATACATACATTTACATTTTATGTTGACAGCCACACAAAAACATTTACATTTTATGTTGACAGCCACAAAAACATTTACATTTTCTGTTGACAGCCACAAAAACATTTACATTTTATGTTTTACAGTTTACAGCCATAAATACATTTACATTTTCAGCCACCACACCTACACAAGCTACAGGAATGAGTGGACTAAGTCGTTTCACAACATCTGGTACCCTGCCAACCCAGTCAGCTTCCATAGGAGAAACATTTACTGCCATCACCTCCCCTAGCTCTACACCAGGAAGAAGGTCCTCTAGATCGGACACAGGTGGTAATGTATATTTTTTTACAAACCTTCAGAGTAATGGGACTTATATTTTAAAAAGGAAGAAGCTTGTCATAAAGACATACTTTTTATGTCCTTTATGAAGAAATATTTTGTAGTATATCATTAACTATGAATGATACATAAATAAACTGAAACTCATCAAGCATGAAGGAAAATGAATCGCATGAAAACAGATATTACTATGAATTCATTTATTTGCATGGATGCCAATTTTCTTTGATCAAGGAAAAATCTTATTGTGGACATTTGGTTTTGTTTTTCTGTCAACTTCTACGTACAAGCATAAAAAATTGTTTACTTAGTCAAACATCTTAATTCATGGTTTACCATTACCAAAAAAAATCCACAGTAATGGGAATCCTAAATATATATTGTAAAATCAGAAATTATTGCATGCATTTATTATTGCTATTTTGTCATTATGACTATAATGCAATTTTAATGTTAGCGATATTGAGAAAAATCCTTTTTAATTCATTTGAAAATTTGAAAATGTGAGTTTAAATTATTGCGATTATAATAGATATAGGAAGATATAAGCCTGTTTTATTTTTCGCAATAATAAAAACATCTCAATAATTTCTCAATTTACAGTTATGAATACACGGTATGTCAGAAAATTATTTTATTAAATTAGTACATGTACATTCCTCCTTGATTTAGAAATGAATGTTAAGACATTTTGTTGTTTTATATTTTGATATAATCATTAAACAAATATTCATACTTTCAGGCAGTGAACTAAAGAGAAAGTTAGAAGAATCTTTTACGATAGAGGATGTAAAGAGAAGGAGGATAGATGGGGATGTATTACCTGAAGTGGTGGCTGAGATTGTGGCTACTATTACAGAACCAGAGAAAATGTTAGGACCAGATGTAAGTTTTTAAATACGACTCGAAAAGATAATTTCATAATATTGTTTTTGACCTGGTATTGTATTATTCCTCATTCATAATTGTCTTGCATCTATTTCTTTTTCAGTAAAATTAAATCACTACTATAGTGTTTCCCCAAGCATGTTTAGCATGGATAGACGCCATGCCATTTTTGTCGAGCCTTCGACTTTAGTTGAAAAAGCGAGACTAAGCGATCCTACATTCCGTCGTCGTCGGCGTCGTCGGCGGCGTCCACAAATATTCACTCTGTGGTTAAAGTTTTTGAAATTTTAATAACTTTCTTAAACTATACTGAATTTCTACCAAACTTGGACAGAAGCTTGTTTATGATCATAAGAAAGTATCCAGAAGTAAATTTTGTAAAAATAAAATTCCATTTTTTCCGTATTTTACTTATAAATGGACTTAGTTTTTCTGCGAGGAAACATTACATTCACTCTGTGGTTAAAGTTTTTAAAATTTTAATAACTTTCATAAACTATCCTTGATTTGTACCAAACTTGGACAGAAGCTTGTTTATTATCATAAGATAGTATCAAGAAGAAAATTTTGTAAAAATAAATTTCCACTTTTCCGTATTATACTTATAAATGGACTTAGTTTTTCTGCGAGGAAACATTACATTCCCTCTGTGGTTAAAGTTTTTAAAATTTTAATAACTTTCATAAACTATCCTTGATTTGTACCAAACTTGGACATAAGCTTGTTTATGATCATAAGATAGTATCAAGAGGAAAATTTTGTAAAAATAAATTTCCACTTTTCCGTATTTTACTTATAAATGGACTTAGTTTTTTTGCCAGAAACAAAACATTCACTCTGTGGTTTAAGTTTTTAAATTTTTTATAATGTTCTTAAACTATCCTGGATTTCTACCAAACTTAGACAAAAGCTTGTTTCTGATCATAAGATATTATTCAGAAGTAAATTTTGTAAAAAAAAAAAAATCACTTTTTCCGTATTTTACTTATAAATGGACTTAGTTTTTCTTCCAGTTAACATTACATACAGTCTGCAGTTAAAGTTTATAAAACATTTATTAGATTCATAAACTATCCTGGATTTTTTTACCAAACTTGGTAGCTTCTTTCAATCAAAAGACAGCATCGAGAGGAAAATTTTTATTGATGTTTTTCCTCATTTTTGTTGAGTCTGCGATTAACAGCAAAAGTAGGCGAGACACTGGGTTCCGTGGAACCCTTACAAATTTTTTGGTTCAAATTTCACTTCTTTGGATGACACCATTGTCTCCAAAATTGCATATTCCAAATATATATTGAACCAGTTGTAATTAAATGATTGATTGAAAAGGTTAATATTGAATGAGATAAGAAAATCTACCTTCAAGGTCAAAGTAAAAAGCTCATTCAATATTTAGAGTCAGGAATGTAAAAAATCTTTCAACAACACATACATCATGTTTATTACGCTTTAAGACAGACATAGATAAAAAAAAAAAAAAACACCTTAGGAACGAACATGGGATGAGACACTATTCTGGTCCTAATTATACCCCCGCTTTAAAAAAGGGGGGGTATACTGTTTTACCTCTGTCTGTCAGTCCGTCCGTCCATCAGTCCGTCCGTCAGTCAGTCAGTCCGTCCCATGAAACTTTCGTCACATTTTTCTCAGGAACTACACATCCACCCTTTCTGTAATTTGGTATCAACATTTATATATGTCAGCCACACCGTGTGATGCGTTTTCAGATTCATCACTTGACAACTTCCTGTTTACCGAACACTTGTCTGATTTTACACATGATAGCCAAGTTGAAAATTTTCGTCACATTTTTCTCAGGAACTACAATACAAGGATTTCTGAAATTTGGTTTCAAGATTTATATAAGTCAGCTATACCGTGTGATGCGTTTTCAGATTCATCACTCGACAACTTCCTGTTTACGGAACACTTGTATGATTTTACACATGATAGCCAAGTTGAAAATTTTCGTCACATTTTTCTCAGGAACTACAATACAAGGATTTCTGAAATTTGGTTTCAGGATTTATATAAGTCAGCTATACCGTGTGATGCGTTTTCAGATTCATCATTCGACTACTTCCTGTTTACCGAACACTTGTATGATTTTACACATGATAACCAAGTTAAAAATTTTCGTCACATTTTTCTCAGGAACTACAATATAAGGATTTCTGAAATTTGGTTTCAAGATTTATATAAGTCAGCTATACCGTGTGATGCGTTTTCAGATTCATCACTCGACAACTTCCTGTTTACCGAACACTTGCATCTTTTTACACTATTAATATTATCCACTTGCGGCGGGGGTATCATCAGTGAGCAGTAGCTCGCAGTTTCACTTGTTTAAGACTAGTTTCAAATTCATCAGTTGTTTTGTGTGTATAACCAAATGAAGGATATCAACTATATACTTGGTATGATTTCTCACATACACGAAATGTTGTGGTTTAGGTTTTAATATCAGCACAAGGTCAAGGTCATAAAGTTAATATTTAGACATTAGTGAATCAAAAAAACAAACAACAGTCAATTATGATGTATTCTTTATTTTTACCTTTGTATGATATTTTTTAAATGCTTGGCAAAGTTGGCATACCATTTCATTATAATTATAAAATAAATGCTAAAATCTGTTCTATTTTTAGTCCTCCATGTTTCCTGCCCATGCTGCCAGAGACGAGGCTGCTAGACAAGAGGAATCTAAAGGTGTTATAGAATTCCATGTTGTAGGGAACAGTCTGAGTCATAAACCAACCCGACAGACATTGATATGGTTGATTGGGTTACAAAATGTCTTCTCTCATCAATTACCCAGAATGCCCAAAGAATATATTACAAGACTGGTGTTTGATCCGTAAGTGTTGCTGTTTAAGATTTCCAGGGAGGGTAAAATTTATTCTGTCTGTCCATCCATAAATAGAATGTTTACAGACTATTACTTTTATTTTTAATTTTGGTCTAGGGATGACTTAAAAATATAGACACAAGATGGGAATTATTTGAATATGGAGAGTTCAACACAGCACTATAAAAGCTTGTATGGAGAACCCTTGCATATACATAACTTTTATGGAAACTTGAATGGCTTTTTCTTTTATTCCACACCTTTATTTCAGAATTTGTATAAAAGATCTATTTAAAAAAGAGAAGAAATTGAAACAGTTAAGTTTACACATTTTGATTTGATAGTTTCTAATCCTACTTTCAATTAGCTGATAATTTTATTTTCAGGAAACATAAATGTTTGGCTTTGATCAAGGATATGAAGGTTATTGGAGGGATTTGTTTCAGGATGTTTCCATCTCAAGGTTTTACAGAAATTGTATTCTGTGCAGTCACATCAAATGAACAAGTGAAGGTATACTAAAATGATGAAAACATTAAGCAGGAGATCATTGTTTTTGCAAAGTAATTAGTGTGTTTTGCTTAAGTGAATCCTTTATTGAAGACTTTATAATGATGCGATATGAAAGATAAGTATAAGTGGCAGATCACATTTAAGTAAATCTGTTGCTTAAATCAATTGTTAAGATTTATACCATGCATGCATTTAGAAGAGCTCTTATTTAGAAAATCAGAAGATTGCGAGATCGCTCATTGAATTGTTTCCTGTCACAGTTTTAAAAGAGGGACGAAAGATACCAGAGAGACAGTCAAACTCATAAATCGAAAATAAATGACAACGCCATGGCTAAAAATGAAAAAGACAAACAGACAAACAATTGTACACATGACACAACATAGAAAACTAAAGAATAAGCAATTGATCTGATCAAGAAAAAAGAAGAAAAGAAAGAAAGAAAAAAAGAAGAGGGAGAGAGAGGAGAGAGAAAAAATTAGAATGTTTCTTGATTAGAAGAATAATCATAATCTACTGAAAAGTTAAATATCTTATTTTTGTCTAAAAAAAACAGTCTATATTAATGTATACAGGTTTAAATGAATTTTATGATATATCAGCCAAAGTTAAAACCAATATTTGACAAATAATTTTGTGACTTTACTCGACCCTATTTCAAATTAAGACTGTTCAATCCTGGTAGGTGTTGGGTTATTACAATATAGTCCTAAGTTGTATTATTTTCAAGTTGAAAGTATTGAAATGTTTTTGTAGATTTTGATGTAAAGTTTATTTATTTAAGGGATATGGAACACATATGATGAATCATTTAAAGGACTACCACCTGAAACACAGTATTATACATTTCCTGACATTTGCTGATGAGTATGCTATAGGATACTTTAAGAAACAGGTAAGATGTTAACAAAACATCTGGTAAATGCATTTACATGTATTACATTGGTTGCAATGAAATAAAAACCGATAATTTCGCATGTGAAATAAATGTGGTTATTTCACTCCTCCAACGTCATACAACAATAGGCATTGTCAAGACTTTGATAACATCATGAAAACAAATTGTGAAAAGGTAGAAAAATATATAGTTCCTTACATTTTCTACTTTAGTTTCAATAAAAAAAAACATTTGCCAATGTAATAAAAAGAATAACTAACCAAAGAATTCAAATATCGAAAAAATAGTGAACTTGTGACTGAAAAACACTGATGATTAACTCATGCGCTACCCGCATTCATGAATTAATGTGTTGTTCGGTTACTTGTTGAATATTTTTCTCTTTTTGAATGTTTTTATTAGTTATTTTATAAGTATTAAGAAGAACTAGTGCTTAGATACAGGAACTGTATTTCAAACAAATTTCTAAGAACCAAACTTTAAGTAAAAGAGTTTATGAGCTATAAAAATCTAACGGTATATAATTATAAATTATAATGAAAGTATTATTTGTTATTTCAGGGATTTTCCAAGGAGATAAAGCTACCAAAATCTGCATATTTAGGTTACATAAAGGATTATGAAGGAGCCACCTTGATGGGATGTGAATTGAATCCTAAAATATGTTATACAAACTTTTCTAGTGTTATCAGGAAACAGAAAGAGGTAAACATAAATTATTTGTTTACATTTTCTTTAACTTTTTAGATTCATATGTTTAATAGTAGAAAAACATGATTTATTATCCAAAGATTGTATGCAATTTTGTGAATGTAAATGCAAGAGGATAAATATTATTCTGGTCAAGTTTTAAAATAACTTTTATTGTTAAAATTTATAAGATTAACATTTATTTAAAGATATTTCAAAACTAAACTTTTCCTCTTACTATTGAATCAGAATTATTCTATTACACTAGAACAAACATGAGAGCATGTACTGGTACTAGCTATTTATTGAAATCTTTAACAGATTGTAAAAAAGATTATAGAGAGAAAACAGAAACAGATGGAGAAAGTGTATCCTGGTCTGAAATGTTTTAAAGAAGGTGTACGACAGATTCCTATAGAAAGTATACCTGGTTTACAGGAGATGGGATGGAAAGCTACACCTGAAGAAAAGTGTGTATTCTACAACTAGCAAAGTGTTGGGATTGCTAATTTTCACTAAAACTTTAAAAAAATGTTTTTTTTTTAAATGACTAATTTGATAATTATGCATATCAAACAGTATTATATATTTAAGATTGAAAATGAAAATAAGGAATGTGTCAAAAAGACAACCACTCGACCAAAGAGCAGACATACAGCTGAAGGCCACCGATGCATACAGATTCAACACCAATACAAATAATTAATGCTTTAAAAATTATTCATATAAAAAAATGATAAAACAAGGGTGTTAATTATGCTTTATAATTACTGTGTTTTCTCGGGTATCAATTTTCGTGTTTTGAGCAATATTTTCATGTTCATGGGTTGAAACATTCGTGGATTTTAGTTTTCTTAAAAAAAAAAATTGAAAAAAATAAAGCCTTTAGACACGAAGGTTACAAATAGTCTGAATTGAAGAAATTTGCGAAGTAAACATTGAACCGTGATTAAAGACCATCAAAGGTGATAAACATGTCACCTAAAGAAAAAGGTAACATAAACAAATGCTATAAACGTATCTTGAATTGTCAAGCCCATCATGAAAATACAATTTCCCATGTGTACGAGAACTATGAGGATATAGAATGAACACTTTATCATACTAGCATATCAATACCGGAAATCTGACTTTCATCGATTAAAAACATTTTTTCATGAGAATTGAAAGATTAAAAGTTGTACAGTCTAGGTTATTTAAGATTAAATGGGTATAATCCTGCATGCAGGTGTAGTTTTGTGACTACTATTAAAGTATTCTATTCTCAGATTTGGCGTTATTGAAAACATTCTCTAGATCATATCAGTAGTCAAACCTACATTGGGATCTTTCCATGTCTTGATTTGAACAATGGTTGTTTTATTTCATTGGACACTTAAATTCGTTGATAAAGTCATCCACGAAAACCACGAAAATTGTTACCCCACGACTAAAAGTACTTTCACAGTACTGTATCACACAGCCATTTTTTTTTTTTTATCAAAGTATGAAATTTGCTCACATGAAAATAATTAATCAACAGCAATAGCAGATAACGTCAGATATATCAGTAGACTTTTAAAGTTAGATGGAAATTGCAAATCAGTTATTATATGGACCTATTTTATTTTAGCCCAGAGCCACCAATGGACCCTGACCAGCAGTTAACGGTGCTAAAAACAATGTTAAATCAAGTCAGAGTAAGTTTGATCCATTTAATTTAAAAATTTGTTATGTTATTTGTACAATTTTTTATATAAATATTTATTGTTTCACACAATAATTCTTTTTAAGGTAAATTTTACTTAATTATTAATTTTATGTCAAAGATATTGAGTAATAACTATCAAACAACAAAACTGTTTTCTTTGAAATTCCCATTTTATGTTTAAACGACTGCAAAAACAGTTGCGGTTGTAAATCAAGTATATAGAAATCTATAAAATTTAAACACAAGATTTATAACCACAAAAGGAAGGTTGGGATTGATTTTGGGGGTTATAGTCCCAACAATGTTTGACTTAGGGGCCAAAAAAGGGCACAAGTAAGCATTTTTCTAGTTTCCAGACAATAACTTGTGGAAAGTTGTATGGATCTCTCTGAAATTATACCACCAGTTTCCATACAACAAAGGGATGGTTAGGATTGGCTTTTGGGGGTTATGGCTCAAACAGTTTAGGAATTAATGGCAAAAAGGGACAAAAACAAGGGTTTCTTGGTTAATGGACAATTACTTTAAAAGTACAATGTTGTGTTTAATTACCTCCCTTAAACTACTTTTAAATTATGTATAAAGAAATGTTTTGTCGTGAGGTGATCAGCTGTCAATTTATTTTTTGAACATACTGTTTTAAAAAGCAACAAAGAAAGATGGGGTATATTTGGGTTTGGGTTTTTTTTTGGGGGGAGGGGGGGGGGGGGTAATTCTCAACAGCATGGTGTATTGCACAAAATGCACAAAAGCAAAAAAAATGAACATAAATTCAAATTATATCACCTAATCTAAGTTCTTTGACTACAGTTGACTAGTCAGAAACCTATTACTTGTCAAATATTTAATTACAATCCAAATTCAGACCTGTATCAAGCGCGAATATTGTGTCCATTTATTCCCAAACTGTTCAGGGTTTGGCCTCTGTGGTCGTATCCAGCTGCACTTGGAAAAGCAATTTATTTTTAATTGTGTTACAAACTTTTAATGGCCGAATACAGCCAAAAGTATGTCTGTATTAAAACACATTTTAAAAGTATCCAGTGAGTTGAAAGATTTTAAAGTAAAAGCAGCAGTTGTCCTTTACATGACCTCATTATTAACAAATCTGTCTCAGACTTTATATATCTTAATTTTTGAATCAGAACTATTGTTCAAATTCTTTCTTAATGGCTTCATCCTCACCAACAAGAATGTTGCTGTGTTAGCCACTTAATATAAATACACTTAAATATAGTTCTTGTATCTAAATGAATATGCTTCATAAATGAAGTTGGTTATTCTCTTTGATACACTCCCCATTTCCATTCTCATTTTCATCAGATGTATCTTTAGAGCATTTTTATGCCCCACCTACGATAGTAGAGGGGCATTATGTTTTCTGGTCTGTGCCTCCGTTCGTTCGTTTGTTCGTCCGTCTGTCTGTGCGTCCGTCTGTGCGTCTGTTCGCTTCAGGTTAAAGTTTTTGGTCAAGGTAGTTTTTGATGAAGTTAAAGTTACATCAACTTGAAACTTAGTACACATGTTCCCCATGATATGATTTTTCTAATTTTAATTCCAAATTAAAGGTTTAACCCCAATTTTCACGGTCCACTGAACATAGAAAATGATAGTGCGAGTGGGGCATCCGTGTACTTTGGACACATTCTTGTTATTGAAGTATTTATGTCTTTAGTTATGTCATTTATACGAAGTAAGAGTACTGCTACAATGCAAAAATGATCTTCAACTGGTGGAGTTTAAACTGGAAGCACCACCTCTTTAATCATGTTAATGCCAGTCTATAATTACCATCTGATATCACTTTTGACTTTTATAATTTAGCAGACACTTTATTACACAACTCAATACTGATTTAAGTAGCTTGTTTATTTCATGAATATAGTCTCATGAGTCTGGTAGCTTAATATCTTCCCACAACATTTTAAAGAAAAATAACAGAAAACTCTGAATTTCATTGTCTTATTTGTGTCAAACAAAATATTTTATAAAATGAAATAAAAGTATAAGTCTGAAGATAATAGTAGTAAGTCTTACTTAACATATATGTCATTGTATTAAATGCCAAGTGACAATAACTGGTAAACAAGGGCAACTTGTCCTTGACCACTAGGGTAGCTATGACAACGTATATATAATGTTTGTATAACTTTTGGTTATCTGTATGTTTATCATTTAAGTATATCATGTACATTTAGGAGATAATTGTATTGTATTTTAAGCTCCAACAACATCAAATGGTGATTGTCGCAAATTAAGTTTACTGGCAACATGTTAGGGGAGCCAGTAAACAGGTATTTGCGACCATCAAATCACCAAATGATGCCGTCAGAGCTTAAAATACAATATTGTTATCTCGATTCTAATGAAACTGACAGATAAAAACGTCAGAAAATCTGCCATTCATCGTCTGCACTTGCATGTACTTTTCTTAGCATCAATTGTGAATTGATGCTTTGAAAATTGGTGATGTTATCCAATCAAAATTAACCTTACAGTCATGTTGCATTAAAATTGTAGTTGTTTATTTGTTTGTACATTGTATCTGCAAACTTTATAGATATTAAACACAGTACTTGAACAATCAAATTTTGATGACTTGGGCGTCTTACTTTATTTAAATATTAAGTCATAACATTTTGATATAACCTTTTGATAAGACCCAAGTAGCTGGGTTTTACAACGTTCCATAATAATGTTTGAAATCTAATACAATATACAAATATTTTGTAGGCTCATTCCAGTGCCTGGCCATTCTTAAAACCTGTGGAGAAAAATGAAGCCCCAGACTATTATGAACACATAAAATTCCCAATGGGTAAGTTACACTTAGGTAGATATTGACTTAACTGATGCATTAAGTCTGTCAGGTATATTTTTATACCCCCGCTTTAAAAAAGGGGGGGGTATACTGTTTTACCTCTGTCTGTCAGTCCGTACGTCAGTCCGTCCATCAGTCCGTCCGTCAGTCAGTCCGTCCCATGAAACTTTCGTCACATTTTTCTCAGGAACTACACATCCACCCTTTCTGTAATTTGGTATCAACATTTATATATGTCAGCCATACCGTGTGATGCGTTTTCAGATTCATCACTTGACAACTTCCTGTTTACCGAACACTTGTCTGATTTTACACATGATAGCCAAGTTGAAAATTTTCGTCACATTTTTCTCAGGAACTACAATACAAGGATTTCTGAAATTTGGTTTCAGGATTTATATAAGTCAGCTATACCGTGTGATGCGTTTTCAGATTCATCACTCGACAACTTCCTGTTTACCGTAATTTTTACACTATTAATATTATCCACTTGCGGCGGGGGTATCATCAGTGAGCAGTAGCTCTCAGTTTCACTTGTTTTTATTACATTATAATTCGTAAAGGATGTTAGACATTTCTATGAGTGCTGTCCTATTTCTCTTGATATAAGTGCCTCTTTAGGTGATAATAAATTGCCATCTAATAGGAAAAATTTGCGTTTTAATGCAGAGCTAAGAAATAATGTGATGTTAGAAAGGGGAAAAGTTTAAAGTTGTTTATATATATATTGTTTTAACTGTTAAAGATGATTATTAATGATAACTAAATAAAGAATTATTATCATTCAGTATTATGTTCTTAGAATGCTTACTCGCTGTTACGTTAATAGATGTGGTATGAGTGCCAATGAGACAACTCTCCATTCAAGTCACAATTTGTAAAAGTTAATCATTTTAGGTCAAATACAGCCCTCAACATGGAGCCTTGGCTCACACTGATTAGCAAACTATATAGGTCCCCAAAAGTGACTAGTGTAAAACAGGAAACCAATGGTCTAATATATATTAAAATCTAGACACAAGAAACACCTATGAACCATATTTGCAATGACAACCACTTAACCGAGTTTGTAATTAAATGAGCAACATGATGGGTGCCACATGTGGAGAAGGATCTGCTTACCCTTCCAGAGCACCTGAGATAACCCCCAGTTTTTGGTGGGGTTAGTGTTGCTTAGTCTAGATTTCGATGTTATGTCTTTTTTACTATTATTTGTCTGTTTGTTTTTTTATTTTTTAGCCATGGTGTTGTCAGTTTATTTTCGATCTATGAGTTCTCTGGTATCTTTCGCCCCTCTTTCCTGACTTAAGACAGGCACATACAAATGCAGCAGGTTTAAACGTTTTAACATGCACCAACCTTGACCCTTATCTGAAATAATAGTGTAACTTAACATAGAAAGACACACTAAAATATCAGTTGAAAGACATTAACAAAAACAAGTAAAAAACACACTGAACGAATAAGTTTTATCAGTGACACAATGTATATAATAATACTTGTTTATTGTACTCAATTTTGTTTTCTATACCGTTAATCTATAACAAAAAGTATTGAAACATTCTATATTTATTTTTAGATTTAAAAACCATGGGAGATAGAATAAAGAATCGGTACTATTGTCATAAGAAATTATTCATGGCAGATATTAACAGAATTTTTACTAACTGTCGATCTTACAATAAACCGGATACAGAGTATTATAAGTGTGCCAATGTTACAGAAAAATTCTTCCAAACAAAATGGAAAGATGCTGGATTAGGAGAGAAAACATGAAAGAATTTAAGAAATTTAGTTGATGGAAAAACACTAGATTTTTATAAAATCAAGTCATTTCTGATGTGAAAACAAGGAAGTAAATTGTAGAAAACTAATTAAATGATATTTGTATGTTCCTGTTAGTATATAACAGTCTCAAACAGTGATACAAAAGGACAATGATCATGAGTATTTTTCTGAATGTTTCTGTTAGTATATATCATAATCAGTCTCAAACAATGATACGGAAGGACAATGATCTGTTTTACTGGATCTACAATAAAGGATGTTAATGTTATTGATGATAATGTAAAATGATGTTATGTTATTGTATAAACATGTCAAATAAAGAAAAAAGCCTATGTGGTGTTATATTTCTCCTAAAGCTGTTCTGTCTTCTGAATCAGTTGGTTGTATTTTGCAAGAAAAATTTCTGCCGTGTGCATCATAGCCCGACTTTCCAGTAGCTGTGAAGATTCTGTCCTTTCTTCTTGTTAACAAACTAGACAAACCTACCTTTTGATTCATTGAAAATTTGTTATGGTCCTGAAACATCAGAAATATTTGTCACTGGATATGATGCAATAGGCACTTATAGAGTTGTATTTGTTAATCTTTTTACATGGTCACAACAGAAAATGTTGAAATGATTTTTGACAGAAAAAATCATTGTTACTTAACAAATAGCTTAATATTTGCTCATATGAAAACGGAGAAGAAAGTAACAATTGAAATAATGAGCCTGATAAAGACAGACAAAACCATGTCAAAAGATAGAGAAATACAAACCACTACCTGATCCAAATGTGTCACCTATTGTTTTGCACATGCAAGTACAGATCAGGTGATTAATTGTTACAATAAGGGGCAAAAAATATATATGTCTGTTTAAGGTTACATACTTTAAAATAATAGGGTAGGTAGGTTGGTATTTCCATTTTATTTTATTTTTTCATTTTATTTTTTGTGACATGGTTTTCAGTTATGACTGAATTGTATATTTTAAACCCTTTATTTTATTTCAAGTTCATTGAAATAGATGCAGCCAACATATTCACCAATCTATTAATTGTTCAGTGAAAAGACATCATCTAAACAGAGGAAAGGGAAGTTGGGATAAGGCAAGATTCTTTTCAATTTTATGCCCCATTTATAGGCATTATGTTTTCTGGTCTTTTCGTCCGTCCGTCTGTCTGTCCCGCTTCAGGTTAAATTTTTTGGTCGAGGTAGTTTTTGATGAAGTTGAATTCCAATCAACTTGAAACTTAGAACCTTCTGATATGATCTTTCTAATTTTAATGTCAAATTAGAGATTTTATCCCATTTTCACGGTCAACTGAACATAGAAAATGATAATGCGGATGGGGCATCTGTGTACTTAGGACACATTCTTGTTCTTTAGAGGCTTAATTAGGAAGTCTGCCTTATAAGAAAACAGGAAAAAGTCTGCAACCAGTTTTTATTGCTAATGAAATAGATGTTATAAACATGTAAAGAGGTTTTGACAAGCATTTGGCATACCCAGTAATATAACGTTATTTTAAAGGACTTTTATATGTATCTGTATCAATCAAAAGGATAGAAGTTCCTCATTATTGTTTGTAATGCCAAATCATAACATATTGACTGGTGCATTTCATTATTTGAAATCCTTGGTAGAAATCCACTGCCATAAACATCTAACTATATGAATGGTCATTTTTTAGCTCATCATTAATTGATCAAATGAATTCGATGGACTTTATGGAGCAGGTGGGATTTTTCCGATTACAGCATGGTGCAAACTTTTAAAACTGATACTCCAATATAGATTTATCATATCCTAGGGTGATGTTCAAATATTTTAGAAACATTCTTACAATGGTAAACAACTTGATTTATTTTTACTTCTGCCAAAGATGTTGAATTAATAATGGAATGTTTATAATGTTTTCATTGTAAACTTTAATTACAAATCATGAATTACTGCAGAAGTTGTTGACCAAAAACAAACAAAATACAAGTTTATATGTTTAATTACTATTATAATCCTTAAAATTATTACCTTGTACAAAGTCCATTTATTTTCGACTCACGTGATTGATCCTCTGTTATGAAGGAAGTTTGTTCTAGTACAAAAGAATATTCAACGTGTTAATTTTCCAAAATTTAAATGAATCCTTGTGTTGAACGGATCTGTTGTCTTACCAGTTGTTTCTGAAGAAATATGTACAAAAACCAACATAAAAATATATTTTCCGTACATTTTACACCGTTGTTTAAAAATGCTAGATATTGATGCTTGTGAAGCAAATGATCGTCCTACTTGTCTTCGGATGTGTTAAGCGCGAGGTTTGCTAGCCATAAAACCAAATTCAACCAACCATTTTTTTCCTTTTATCAAATCAAGAATATGGCAGTTGTTATCTAAAAGTTCGTTTCTATGTATGTTTCCTTGATGTTTGTTTTGATTGTTTCTGTTGTTCCGTTATTTTCTTCTTATTGTTGGTGTGTTTCCCTCGGTTTTAGTTTGAAACACGGATTTGTTTTCTCTAAATCGATTTATGAATTTTGAACAGCGGTATACTACTGTTGCCTTTATTTTCCACCAAAAATTATTCAAACTCTGGAGTAATATTCATTTTCTTTTAATATAGGTGATTTTAAAGTTCTTTTATTGAAATAAGGTAATTTATATAAGGCAAGACTTGATCGTCTATACCTTCCTCTCGATAATCCAAACATTTGCAACAGTCCTAATTTGTTTTATCTTTACTTTCAGAGGAAATACGATTACATGCAAATATCAAATTTAAGTACTGTACATATGTCCTTCACATTTGACTTTCAAATCAGTTTTCAAATAATGACCCATGGATTTTAAATTATTTTAATATGAAAGACTATTGGTACTTTGTACTTGTTTGGCTTTATAACTTTTTATCTGAGCGTCACTGTGGGTCTTAATATGTAGACCAAACGCGGCGTATTAAATTACCTGGTACCTTTGATAACTATTTACACCACTGGGTCAATGCCACTGCTGGTGGTCGTTTCGTCCCCGAATGTATCACCAGCCCTGTAGTCAGTACTTCGGTGTTGACATGAATATCAATTATATTGTCATTTTTAGCTGGCCCAAAGGGCCAAGTGAGCTTTTCTCATCACTTTGCGTCCGGCGTCCGTCGTCCGTCGTCCGTCGTCGTCCGGCGTTAGCTTTTACAAAAATCTTCTCCTCTGAAACTACTGGGCCAAATCAAACCAAACTTGGCCACAATCATCATTGGGGTATCTAGTTTAAAAAATGTGTGGCGTGACCCGGTCAACCAACCAAGATGGCCGCCACGGCTTAAAATAGAACATAGGGGTAAAATGCAGTTTTTGGCTTATAACTCAAAAACCAAAGCATTTAGAGCAAATCTGACAGGGGTAAAAATGTTTATCAGGTCAAGATCTATCTGCCCTGAAATTTTCAGATGAATTGGTCAATCGGTTGTTGGGTTGCTGCCCCTGAATTGGTAATTTTGCTGTTTTTTTAGTTATTGTCTTGAATATTATTATAGATAGAGATAAACTGTAAACAGCAATAATGTTCAGCAAAGTAAGATCTACAAATAAGTCAAATGACCAAAATGGTCAGTTGACCCCTTTAGGAGTTATTGCCCTTATAGTCAATCTTTAACCATTTTTCATAAATCTAAGTAATCTTTTACAAAATCTCCACTGAAACTACTAGGCCACAATCATCTTTGGGGTATCTAGTTTGAAAAATGTGTCCGATGACCTGGCCATTCAACCAAGATGGCCGCCACGGCTAAAAATAGAACATAGGGGTAAAATGCAGTTTTTGGCTTATAACTATGAAACCAAAGCATCTAGAGCAAATCTGACAAGACGTTAAATTGTTAATCAAGTCAATATCTATCTGCCCTGAATTTTTCAGATGAATTGGACAACTGGTTGTTGGGTTGCTGCCCTCCAATTGGTAATTTTTAAAGAAATTTTGCCGTTTTTGGTTATCTTGAATACTATTATAGATAGCGATAAACTGTAAACAGCAATAATGTTCAGCACAGTAAGATCTACATGACCTAAATGGTCAATTGACCCCTTAAGGAGTTATTGCCCTTTATAGTCAATTTTTAACAATTTTCATTAATTTGGTAAATTTATGTAAATTTTTACCAAATATAGTTCTCTGTAATGGGCATAGTTCATTATAGATATAATTGTAAGAAGCAAAATCGTTCAGTAAAGTAAGAACTTCAAACACATCACCATCACCAAAATACAATTTTGTCATGAATCCATTTGTGTCCTTTGTTTAATATGCACATAGACCAAGGTGAGCGACACAGGCTCTTTAGAGCCTCTAGTTATTAATTTCCTGTTTAATAACATAAAAACAAAAGAAACATAGAAATTACAATTACAAAATTTCTAAATATAACTACACCAATATAAATAATGCATGTCAACATAGATTGGTTGATTGTTGGTGTTTTAATGACACTTTTAAGCGTCACATTTGACCTTTGATAACTATTGAGCTATTTCTTGGAAACCAGTTTTTATTGGTTGAGGAAGCCGGAGTGCATGGAGAAACCGACCTTCGATAGTGAAACTGGTAATCCTGGTCAATTAAGATTAGAGTCTAGTGCGTCCACACGAGCTGGGTTCGAACTCACAACCTCAGTGTTCACTTGCTAGTTTTTACATTAGTAACTACTTCGACCAGTTGGCCACCGAGCCCCCTGTCAACAAAGAAGTTAACGACCTAATCAAAATGGATAGGAATGTGTATATAAAGGGTTTAAAGAATCAGTTTAAAAAGGAAAAGGATGAAATCACACTTGAATTTTTGTATATTTATGAATTTTACAAAACAAGTAAAATCAGAAAAATACTGACCTCCGAGGAAAATTCAAAACGGAAAGTTACTAATCAACTGGCAAAATCAAATGATAAATCAAATCAAACGAATGGACAACAACTGTCATATTCCTGACATGAATATCAATAATTTGGTCATTTTTATAAATTTCCTGTTTAAAATATTTTGAATTTTTCAAAAAACTTAAGCATTTTCTTATCCCAGGCATAGATTACCGTAGCCGTATTTGGCATAACTTTTTGGAATTTTGGATCCTCAATGCTCTTCAACTTTGTACTTGTTTGGCTTTATAAATATTTTGATATGAGCGTCACTGATGAGTCTTATGTAGACGAAACGCGCGTTTGACGTACTAAATTATAAACCTGGTACCTTTGATAACTATTTACACCACTGGGTCGATGCCACTGCTGGTGGACGTTTCGTCCCCGAGGGTATCAGCAGCCCAGTAGTCAACACTTCGGTGTTGACATGAATATCAATAATGTGGTCATTTTTATAAATTTCCTGTTTAAAAAATATTGAATTTTTAAAAAAACTAAGGATTTTCTTACCCCAGGCATAGATTACCTTAGCCGTATTTGGCATAATTTTTTGGAATTTTGGATCCTCAATGCTCATCAACTTTGTACTCGTTTGGCTTTATAAATATTTTGATATGAGAGTCACTAATGAGTCTTATGTAGACGAAACGCGCGTATGGCGTACTAAATTATAAACCTGGTACTTTTGATAACTGTTGGTACAGTTGAAAATAACAATTTAAAAATATTGTGCGTCTAGAAAGCTTTTTGTGTGCTTACCTACTTCGGGAACACTCAAACTTGAGATTTGAAATGCCATGGATGTACGAATACACAGAAACGTTAGTAGCTAAATACTAGTAACCATTGCTTAAGGATGTACTTAGGTGAGCTAAGGTAAATTTTAAGAAATTAAGAAATTAAAATTGATACTTTTAGCTGGTAGAGTACCAATTAAGGATAAAGATAAGCTAAAAATATTGATAGGTCATGGACCTCCTTTTCGAGATATTTGAGATTTAAAATATGGCGGGAAAAGGCTGACTCGGCCTTTTTCCTTATATTTGCATTGGTATTATTTGGGTCTCAAAACAAAAGAAAGAAAATCAAGAATTTTCTAAAATTTAGGTAAATGACCTTTCATGAGCTATTAAATCTTATATGAAAAAATAAATGGGTGTTATGGGGCAAAATATTTTACATTGTATTGTATGGAAAAACACCAAGGAGTCCGAACATTTTATACAAATTCCAAAACCTCACCTAAGTACATCCTTAAGTATCATTATTTGCCCCTGACAAAAGGCTATTCAAAATTAATTATTTCTGTATTCATAATACTAGTATAAGAAATTGTAAGATTCCGGGATAATTTTACTATAGTGTCGTATAATGCCTATGGTGGATACACAGCAGTAAAGAAGATTTGTGGTAATTGTTGCTCATATAAAACGTTTGACACAAAATAGCCTGATAGGAGGAAGTATAAATTTGCAATAGAATATCGAATGTTACATCTATTAAACCCCGATGATACATTGTATGATCCTGTTTCGTTTTTATTCTGATTTATCACATCATAATAAATTACTGAAATTTGAACATTGGTAAATTACTGTTGCCTTGATTAAAATCAGTGATCATTTACCAATTGTTTCAGACAGTATTCAATAAAAGCAGGAGGTTTTGCATATAATTTGAATCTGTGACCGTTTTCTTGACTTGCAACTTTCTGTCCTTGCAGAGCAAATCCATTGTAGAAATAAAGCAGTCTAAGTTTGGTTAAGCCAGACGCGCGTTTTGCCAGTGGCGCTCGAATCAAAACAGTAGGGTTGCTAATTTAAATAGGAAATGCTTTAAGACAGTGTTCTTTCTTTGTATTAGTACAGGCGAAATTTGAGAACACTTATCTAATAGGGACAGTGTACTAGTAACTATATATTATTGTAATACTCATGGATCATTAGATATATTGTAAGTAACAGTTAAGATTATTGGGTTGTGAATTAATAGGTCACCGATCATGACTAATTATCATTGTTACTTTTACTATTCTTTTTTTATTTGTTGCAAAAAAATAACCTTATCGGTTTTTAACTACAAACAAGCCAAAAGACTATTAGTGGGATCTCTCACATAGAGTAGTTCATGTAGATCTTGTCAGCAATTTTTAAGTTTGCGGAAATTCGTTTCACGTTTGAGGAATATATTTTTGACAATTTTAGATAATTCATTAACATTCAGAAGTATGGACGAGGCCAGAAGAATTACGCGGAATCTATCATTTATCAAGAAAACTGTAACTGAAATTGATAGTGTTATAGATATATTAATAGAAGAGGACATCCTTGGGATGGGAGAAAGAAATCTGATATTGATGGATGAGGATCCTATCCATTCAGTACTAGAAATAGTTATAAAGAAACAGGCATATAAGAAGTTTACAAAGGCATTACAGAGTACTGGAAATGAAAGAATAGTAGCAAAACTGGAAGCGACAGACTTACGATTAGGTAAATATGTTGTCATTACGTATAATACTGATGGCATGTGGTGTTAATATCTTTTAGGGGAAAACAATTTGTGCATACTTACAAATGTATTCCTTTTTCATAATTCTTGGCAGAACCCTTCATTATAATCTACGCGACCGACATTGTTTGTGACACGTTTTTTTTTAAAACAAACTGTGTGTCGGGGTCGGATAAGAAATTGAATGATCAGGTTAAACAAAACAATCGCAGCATTATTTTGTATGTACATAGTCTAGCCGGGCTAACACTGTTTTATATTACCTTTCCGGAGCATCTCAGATCAATCCAAGATTTAAATGAGGTTAGTTTTTTTGTCAGTATTAATTTTTGTGTTTTGTATAATGTTTGTTTGTTGTTGTTTTTTTTTTTTAAATTTATTTTCACAATAACATTGTCTTATTATCACCGACTTATGAGTTTGAATATGCCTTTTGGGATATTCTGCCTCTTTTTTCGATGAAAGAATATATAAGTTTATCAATTCAATTTTCAGAAAAGGAGTCGAGTATGTCTAGTACAGACCAGGTGAGTACACATTTGGGTAGTTAAATTCTTAAATCTTGGTAATACTATATGAATAATATCTTGGAAGTGAATACAAAAAAGTTAATTTGATTCACCTTAATAAAATCAACCAGATGCTCCGCAGGGCGTAGCTTTATACGACCGCAGAGGTTGAACCCTGAACGGTTGGGGCAAGTATGGACACAACATTCAAGCTGGATTCAGCTCTAAATTTGGATTGTGATTAAATAGTTGACACAGCATAGGTTTCTGACACAGAATGAATGTGTTCTAATGAACTTAAAATTTTTGTTTTCTCTTAGAGCAATTCACTATGCTGTTGAATATTAATCCTCTCAAAAAAATGTTTGAAGAAATTTTCTTTTTTATTTATGAAATTTCAAATGAGAAAAATTGAACCCAATTTTTTAAATCACATCCCCCTTTCCCTTATTCCAAAACTAATCTCAATTAAAATTTCAAATGGAGTTTGCAACAATAACTACTCATTTAAATACATCATAAAATATTAAGATGTAAAAAAACTGCTTGTTATCACTGAATGGTAAAGATTATTTTAATTTATCAGTTGGTAGTAAAAAGTGAATATACATTGTATATTGTATATAACAAAGATTTAAGTTGATTCTGGACAAAGAAAGATAACTCCAATTAAAAAAAAATCTTGCTATTGCACAGTATTTTGCAATTAGATATTTCTTGCTTACTATTCTGGACAAAGAAAGATAATTCTAATTAAAAAAAAATTTGCTATTTCACAATATTGTGCAATTAGATATTTCTTGCCATTGCGCAATACGGTGCAATTGAAAAGACTTGCTATTGCACAATACTTAATATAATAATTTTAGATCCTGATTTGGACCAACTTGAAAACTGGGCCCATAATAAAAAAATCTAAGTACATTTTTGGATTCAGCATATCAAAGAACCCCAAGATTTCAATTTTTGTTAAAATCAGACTAAGTTTAATTTTGGACCCTTTGGACTTTAGTGTAGACCAATTTGAAAACAGGACCAAAAATGAAGAATCTACATACACAGTTAGATTTGGTATATCAAAGAACCCCATTTATTCAATTTTTGATGAAATCAAACAAAGTTTAATTTTGGACCCCGATTTGGACCAACTTGAAAACTGGGCCAATAATCAAGAATCTAAGTACATTTTTAGATTCAGCATATCAAAGAACCTAACTGATTCATTTTTTTGTCAAAATCAAACTAAGTTTAATTTTGGACCCTTTGGACCTTAATGTAGACCAATTTGAAAACGGGACCAAAAGTTAAGAATCTACATACACAGTCATGACAGTTAGATTCGGCATATCAAAGAACCCCAATTATTCAATTTTGATGAAATCAAACAAAGTTTAATTTTGGACTTTGGGCCCCTTATTCTGTTGGGACCAAAACTCCCAAAATCAATACCAACCTTCCTTTTATGGTCATAAACCTTGTGTTTAAATTTCATAGATTTCTATTTACTTATACTAACGTTATGGTGCGAAAACCAAGAAAAATGCTTATTTGGGTCCCTTTTTGGCCCCTAATTCCTAAACTGTTGGGACCTAAACTCCCAAAATCAATACCAACATTTCTTTTGTAGTCATTAACATTGTGTTTAAATTTCATTGATTTCTATTTACTTAAACTAAAGTTATTGTGCGAAAACCAAGAATAATGCTTATTTGGGCCCTTTTTTGGCCCCTAATTCCTAAACTGTTGAAACCAAAACTCCCAAAATCAATCCCAACTGTTCTTTTGTGGTCATAAACCTTGTGTCAAAATTTCATAGATTTCTATTCACTTAAACTAAAGTTATAGTGCGAAAACCAAGAAAATGCTTATTTGGGCCCTTTTTGGCCCCTAATTCCTAAAATGTTGAAACCAAAACTCCCAAAATCAATACCAACCTTCCTTTTGTGGTCATAAACCTTGTGTTAAAATTTCATAGATTTCCATTCACTTTTACTAAAGTTAGAGTGCGAAAACTAAAAGTATTCGGACGACGACGACGACGCAGACGACGACGACGCAGACGACGACGACGACGACGCAGACGACGACGACGACGACGACGACGCCAACGTGATAGCAATATACGACGAAAATTTTTTCAAATTTTGCGGTCGAATAAAAATACAAGCCAAACGGTTTTTGACGTTTTCAAATATACATATCTAAAAAAAATAATCTTTTAAGGTAGCACAATACAAAGATTTTTTTACTTCAATATCACTAACCTTTGAAATGCTGTAACTTTCTTATGAATGCATAGAAAATAATAAAAGAGGTATATATAGATAGATAACAGATTTATCTTTTAAATGAATGCAATTTTTATTATGCAATCATTATGTAATCCATTATTATGTAATTAGTGACAAAATCTGGGTAAGTTCACTTGAATGAATTTAGCTCTATCATCTCTTTAACTATACAGAAAATTTTAACGAAATCTTAATCAACACATTCAAAAGAGTGTCTCAGATTGTCTCTATGGTATTCCATTCTCTCATAAATCTCTAATTAGTGTAAACATCCTAACCACATAAAAGAAGATAATGATAAATTAGGTGTAAAATTTGTTCTATACATTCTATCTGAAATCTGAGACACCCTTTTGTAGATAATGGCCATAGGAACAACATATAATAAAAAAAAACCTCTATGGATACCTATGCAGAAGCTAATTTCATTTGAAAGTGGAAATTTGGTGAAAAATATTTTAGACACAGTTAACATTATAATTAGTTACATAATTGTTGCATAATACTAAAATTGCATGTATTTGAAAGAGTTATCTGTTAGCTATCCAAAACTACCACTTTTATAAATTTTCAAGCTTTATTAAGAAAGTTACAGCATTTTAAAACTTGGGAGTTGGAGTTATAAAATCTTTGTATTGTGCTACCTTAACAGTGACCTTTAGCTACCACGTGTTATTTTCAATATATAATTTATTAAGTGTTTATCAATGTTAGAAATCAAAAGTATATGAAAATTAAATTTCCCCCTAAAAGAAAGTTTGATCATAATAAAATATCCATACAACAATTTGAAAGTGATATGCATCTATAATTTAAGATTTTTTGTATGTTTATAGGACAATATGTATACAGATACTGATTATAAACAACACAAGGCTGCCATTCTGCAGACTGAACTTGACAATTTAACAAAAGAAAATAATAATCTCAAGCAACAACAAGCACAAATTCGAAAAGATCTTAATTCTAACCAACAGAAATTGCTCGATCTTAACCGAGAAGCTTGTAAATATCAGAAAGACAATTTAGAATTGAGTCAGAGATTATCCAATCTTAGAAGGGGTGATTTGGTTAATTCTGTTTTTAATGATCTTGAGGATGAGTTAAAGAGGAAAGAGAATAGAAACACAAAAGTTAAGAAAGAACTTGATTTGAAAAATGACGAAGTAACGCATTTGAAAAATCAGTTAGATGAACTCAAAAAAGATGTAGACGAAAAGACCGACCAAATAGCAATGCTCAGCAGGGAAATGAAACATTTACGTGAGGAACATACTTCAGCAAGGACTGAAAGGAGAGAACTAAAACTTAAAGTTGAAAACATCAATAAAAATTTTGAAGACAAAATTCAAAATATGATAAATGTTATATCAGAAAATAAAGTCAGAACTCCAAGACAATCTACCTTTACACGCATAGCAGCGCATTCAAGGAATCAAATCAAAGAAAGGGGTCAAAATAGGGAAAGTTCCATTTTGCCAACGCTTCAAGGAAAAACATCGGGTACACCGAGGTCAAACAATACACATAATTCAACTAGAGATTCTCCTATCAGTCCTAGAGCGAGAGTTACACGCCAACATCAATTTATCTCACCTCAATTTGTGTTTTCAGCTAAACCCCAAGCACAATGGAAATAATTAATTACTAGTAGATTGACTTATTTTCTTGCATTTATTTATTTATTTTTGTTGCGGTTGCATATGTGATTATATGTTATGAAACGTTTTTAATTTATTTTTTTCGGCTTATTTTCAACTGTTAGTTGAAGAAATCTGACATATTGAATACCGTTATAAAAAAGGAGTACTAGATCCTTTATAATGATTATGAAAATAAAACTTTACAACATTGGTGCGTCTATAATCGCTTTCTGGGTTAAACATCATTAGGAACGCCCAACCTACCGTTAAACTAGAAAGCAAAGGATGTATAAATATTTGTATACACTTGAAGCTTAAAGCTAAAAGCAAAAATATATATGAAGATGATAAGGAAAATTTTGTCTTAAGGATTAAACACCTTAGTTTTATAATTATTGTTTAATTTTTAAACGGCAAATTTAAGACTTTTTTCTATAAAGCACTGATATAGGTTTTGAGCCCTTCAGAGACGTGTTGTCCCCTGGCAGCGGCATCGACTCAGTTTAACGAAGAGTTCACATTTTCTGAATTATTCAACCTCAAAAGAATGGCGAGAGAAAATAGAGAGACATTCTACCTAATAAGTCAGAAATAAATTGACAGCCCCAGTGAAAATAACGACAAGACATACAGACAAACTATAGTACACACAACACAACATTGATAGCCAAAAACTGGGCAACACGTACACAACCAAACACTGGGGATCTCAGATACCCTGGGGAAGTAAGCAGACCCTGCTTCACATATGGCACCCGTCGTGTTGCTCATTTTAGTTCAAACCCGGTTGTTGGTATAATTTGGTAGGTCACATTCATCAAAAAGGGGACGGTATTGTAGTAACAACATTGAGAACATATCCGGTATCATCTGTGAAATGGATATTCAACATCATCTATATAGCGGAAAGTAAAGTAAAATTATACCTCTTACTTCTTTCTGCCTTAGAAGTTCCTGTATGAAGTTGTCCTCGTATAAATGAAGGAACAAGTCGGCAAAAAGAAGCACACAGTTTGTTTCCATGGACATGCCGATTTTTTTGTTCGTGTAAATATTAAAATGTGACTATAACATTAAAAGCAATCGACACGTATAGAATCTGAGCAATATGAATTCCTTATTAAAATAAAGTGGAAATAGTATGGTGTGTTCTCATAGCATGAAAGAATGGCGAAAGATAACAGAGGGACATAAAAACTCATAAAATCGAAAATAATCTAATGGATAAAAAAGAAAAAGACAAACACACAAACACGCAAATAATAGTACACAAGATACAACATAGAAAAAAATAAATTAAACAACACGAACCACAACACAAACTTGGGGTGATCTAATTTGCTCCGGAAAGGTAAGTAAGGTTTATGACAAAATGTGGCATACATCGTGCGCTGTTATACGGCAAAAATAAATTATGCAGAAATGTTTTGCATCAAACTGAATATATAAAATATTTATTGCATTCAATCGTGAATATCTTGATATCCAGAAATTATTTTTTAACAGAAGAGTCTAGCACGGAGTTGAGAAGGGTTTAGGTTAACAGATGAATATTGCTTTATTGAAATTTCTTTCCATAAAACGTTAACCTTGGGAAAGCTTGTATCTAAAGATCGACATTAATCTGATGCAACATAAAATTTCAATCCTGGTATATATGATGAGTTTATTTATACATTTAATAAAACAATAACCGTAAACAAGAAAAATATACACGAATCAAACTAAAGTTCCGATGGAAAAATAACAAGTACATTTGGTTTGCTTAACATGCGACATCTTATCATTCAATAGTAATATTGAATCTAGTCAAACTCTGAAAGGGGTGTAGGTATAAAAACATTTATTCAAAGTCAGAAGTGCAATATTCGATCTAGATTAAACAATTCAGTCACGATGAGTGCCATATTTGGTGCAGAACCTACTTATCCCTGCGGACTACATGAGATGACCAGCAGTTTTTTTTTCTTGTGCTCGTGTTCCTTCGTCTTAGATCTTGAATGTTGTGATTTGTAGAATCTTGTTTACGCTTTCGCCATTTTTCGTGTTGTTTACCATGAAGATGTCAACATGAAATAAGAAGGGAGATGTAGTAAGATTGCAAAACAGACAGCTATATACCTGTGACCACATAGCGCAGATATTAGAAACTATAGGTTAGTTATTCTTAAAGTAACCTCCTTATTTCATATTTAAACATTAAAAGATACATGCTCTTCTCGACAAACTGAAATATATCAGTATCATTTAATGGAAGATGAAATATGTGACCTACCGAATTAGACTTTTATCTTAATTGTAGATTTTTACCTATTGTGTATGTTTGTTTTGTTCACGCATCAGTATCAATATTATCAAATTTGATGTGACTTTCGTACAAGTGAGAGGCTATAAAACCAGGTTCAATCGACCATTGTCTACATTTGGAAATGCCTGTACCAATTCAGGAATACGACAGTTGTTGTGCATTCGTTTTTTATGTGTTTTGTCATTTGATTTTGCCATGTAATTAGGGACTTTCCGATTTTATTTTCCTCGGAGATCAGTATTTTTGTGATATTACTTTATACAACAGGGTTATTCAAACTCGTTTGTCATTTTGCATTTTTGACATTTACACGCTTTCGTAATTTCTAAACTTAGAAAGTGACTATTCTGTTACAGGGTTATTTTGATAAAATTAAAGGGAAATTTAGCTATTTGTTCGTTATTGCTCTCATTTTCTTGTTCTTTGTTTTTGGTCAATGGACAAGAAGAATGAACCTTATGTTGAAAAGCCATGTAATAATGCATGTCAAAAAATTATAAGATCATAATATCTTCTTACAGGAATTATGCCAATGCATATAAATAATTATGATTCACAATGACAAATTTTACATTTTTAAAGGGGCCTGTTAGATTTAGAAATACACAGTTTGGAGGCAAGATGTCAGACGACGACAAAGTTCTTACAAGAAACTTGTCCTTTTCAAGGACAACATAACAGACATGGATGGTGTAATGGACAAACTGATTGAAGATGACATACTGCGACTTGAAGACAGGTCTAGAATTCTGGCAAATAGAAACCCGCGTCTTCAAATTCATGCGATATTGGAAATTGTTGTGAAGAAAGGAGCCTATGACAACTTCATTAGAGCATTAGAGACCTCTGGAAATAGCCACATCATAGAACGTTTAGAAAATATAGATTATAACTGCGGTATGTATGTATATGTATGTATTTAATAAAATATGGTATTTAAAATTACATTACAACGCTATTATTTGAAAATGTATATTTTTTTATCTTGTTCTATTTTAAATTAATGAAATTCCATCTCTATAATAGAATATTCTTATAAATTCATAATTAACTCTTTAAAAAATTTCATTTATATTCTTCTCGTTTTAGAAAAGACAGACTTGTCAAAAGAAGATATACAAGAAGAGATTGACCAGGTAATCATTTTTGATTTTATAAGAATTCACTCATAGAGCATTGAAATACTTATAGATCGTTTGAAATACTAATGGTTTTCTACATCAGGAATAGATTACCGTAGCTGTATTTGTCAAAAGATTCCGCAGTGCTCTTCAACTTCGTAATTTATTTGGCCTTTTAAATCCTATTTTTATTCGAGCGTCACTGATGGGTCTTTTGTATACGAAACGCGCGTCTGGCGTAAATACAAAATTTCAATCCTGGTATCTATGATGAGTTTCTTGACATAACAACATTGCTGTTTATGCAAGAAATTGTTCTGGTTTTTTATGTTAAAATGCTCCGAAAAACATTCTCAGATTTATCTTTTCGATACCAACATGTTTATTAAATCTTTCGGCAAAATGGACGCTGGGTTTGCATCTTTACTTATTGTTTCCTATGCCCTATTGTGACTTTTATCGAGTAAGCATGGATTTGCTTGGCGTGTGATGCACGCATAAAAGGAGACGCTCCCTTAGTATTGCATGCGATCCCTTCGTGATTTCGTTCGTTTATCTTGATTTGTAGTTCTTAATTCTTAATGTATTTACAATATTCTAAAATCGGTAAACTAATGTTGTCTCTTATCTATCATCAGATGCGTTATACGACGTGTTCTACTAGTGAAGCAGTTTATCTTGTTTTGTCTGGGTAAATCACAAAAGAAGATTAAAAAAGACAACACCATAAAAAACACAAACAAATAACACAACCAAATAGTACAAATAAACATTTGAATGTACGGAATATGTTCGAATTATAATTAAACATGTGCAAAAAAACCCCCCAAAAAAACCCAAAATATTCAAGTCAATTCAAAGGATCAAACGCATTCACGAATTAGACCAAAAAGCTAATTTTAGTTTACCATCGGATGATAATTATAATGATGATAATAATAAAAATGTAATGGAAATTCAAACATGTTTTAAGATACTTTATAAGTTTGAGTCTTTCTTATATATTTCAGAGCGATGGATGTGAAAACAATAGGAACCACACCAAAACTGAGCAAAGTGACAAACTACAGAAGCAGCTGAAAAATATGATGAGTGAGAACGAACACTTGAGAGTCCAACAAAAAAGTGTAAGAATGGAACTGGAGTTGAAACAAAAGAAGATGCAAGAACTAAACAAAGAAGTAAACGTTTTTAAAGCACAGAATAAACAGCTGAATGAGAGAATTAAACTGCTTTGTAATAGTGATAAACTTAAGGACAGATTAAGCAACATTGAATTAAAAGTAAGAGAAAAGGACACAGAACATGGACTTTTAGAGACAGAAATAAATGAAAAAGAGAACGAAGTACAACAACTTCAAGACGATTGCAACAAACTTAAATTGGAATTAGCAGAAAAGACCGACCAGCTTGAAGCTTTAAGCGAACAAATGAAAGCACTGCGAGAAGACCTTGGAGTTGCAAGGAAAGAACGTTATGAATTAAAGGTGAAGTTAGATGAAATGAACGTGAATTTAAATGAGAAATGGACGCTTATGATGAATGTGTTGGAGAATAAATTAAGTCAGAGTCGACGAATACCTACGAGACTATCATCCGAACAAAAAGAACCAATACTTCCAACAATAAGATCAAACCAAACTACACCTTTGAAATTCGTGGATAACCGTTATAGCCTAACTCCAAAGGACAAATTAAAATTACGAACACAACAGGCACAAACTGTGGCCCCGAAAAATGCTGTGAGAGATAAAAAGACAGCTTTCTGTGGAACAAAACCAAGATCTTTCAATAAATTTTTAAAATAAATCAAACTGGAGGGTTATATTATCATGTCTTATTAGTTTTTTTGCCTTAGAAATGTTACTGAATAAAGCACAGTAGTAATTCTATCGACAACCGATGTAGTTTGATAAATTAGTCTTTTGTAGACGAAACGCGCGTCTGGCGTACTAAATCAAAATCCTGGTACCTTTGATAACTATTAAGACGAATGTATGCAAATACACAAAAAGACAAGACAAAACAAAACAAAAAACAATGCTTACAATTTCTTCAAACAGCAAAGAAATAGTCGGATGTCAAAAATAAATAGGTCATGCGCATTATAATGGCTGTTTTTTTGGATCTCGAATCTAATGTTGAATTTTTGTTCTTTCAAATTATGGGCTTAACATTTTTATCGGCATTAAATTGGAACATGCTCATCATCCTGAGATCAAGCTTGAGGTGGCAGGTACCAGTTTCTAGCATCTGTGCCATTGTCCCATGCAGTATTAAAAAAACTTTGGATACCTTTGTCACTTCATTGGGCAGTGATAAATAAAAAGATTTAAAAGTTTGCATTACACAATGATACCTTTCCTGTTTACATTGATATGCAACTTTCATGGTTTTATCCTTGTTTGACATGAAAAATCTAGAGTCCCAGATACATACTGTTTTAAGACTAGCTATACATTTTTATCATGTTTTCCATTGGTCAAAAGAGGTGGTTATTTAAGGACACTGCAAAGTGTCAAACTGGTTTCTGCCACCTGAGATAAAGCTTTTCATTTATTTTTGATGATACAATTATGTCTATTTACAACAATATCTATCAAGACATTACTATCTAAAAAAATAGTATATGCTTAAAAACAATTTTTTTTTTTTAAATCTTTGATGAAAATTATAATTGATAATTTATCATGAATTATCATACTGCTATTCTTTAACCTTGACCAGGCCTGGATGAAGACATTTTCGAAGAAAGAAATAAAATAACATAGAAGTGTACTTTCTGGATTATCTAGCCCAAAGCCTCATGCCAAGTATTGTCATTGCTTCAAATCATTCGATATAAAAAAAAAATACATTCAACATCTTTTTTAACTAATGAGCACGGGAGATCCTGAACTAACTTACAGTTTTTGCGGACAAATCTAATTAACAATTGAACACCACAAAGGAGCATAAATAGTTCCATACGAATAGTACATGAATGCGAGTCAGAGACGGATTCAGGGGGGCAGGGGGCCCGCCCCCCCCCTTTTT
Source organism: Mytilus edulis (assembly GCF_963676685.1). Lineage (NCBI taxonomy): Eukaryota > Metazoa > Mollusca > Bivalvia > Mytilida > Mytilidae > Mytilus > Mytilus edulis. The sequence continues at coordinate 36,771,495 of NC_092344.1, read as the reverse complement.
GGGAAAAAAAATTGGTTGCTTATATTGGGAATCACTGAAGTGTGACTGGAGCGGGCCCCCTCTTAGGTCAGTCAGTGGGCTCCCACTTATGAAAATTTCTGGATCCGCCACTGCGGGTTCTCGTACACTTTTCTATCCCAAATTCATGTATTTGGTTTTGATGTTATATTTGTTATTCTCATCGGATTTTGTCTAATGCTGAGTCCGTTTCTGTGCGTGTTACATTTTAATGTTGTGCCGTTGTTCTCCTCTTATATTTAATGCGTTTTCCTCAGTTTTGGTTTGTTACCCCAATTTTGTTTTTTGTCCATAGATTTACGAGTTTTGAACAGCGGCATACTACTGTTGCCTTTAATTATACCATCTCGCATATTAAAAGCGCATGATGCAGAAATGGCCTAATGTGTTCCTCTCGTAATTTTGAGCTATCGAAAATCAAAGTTGCGGAACATATTTAATCAGCGGCATACTACTGTTGCCTTTAATTATACCATCTCGCATATTAAAAGCGCATGATGCAGAAATGGCCTAATGTGTTCCTCTCGTAATTTTGAGCTATCGAAAATCAAAGTTGCGGAACATATTTAATCAGAATCCTTGGTAATATCGAATAATGAGACAGCTTATATTAAGTATTTGCTACAGGTTGTCTATCACTGTGCAATTACAGTTTATCAAAGAACCCAATGGGGAGAAACAGAGGTCTCTTTTTGACAGAAAACACTGACAAACATCCCAACATATTGTCCACATTGATCTGTGTCCACACTTTTATAGTTCTTTAAATAAACAAAACAAAAACGCAAAAAGGGATAAAAATCATTAATTTAGGACAATTAATACTAAGAAAATAATTTCCAATAAACTTATCAAAACTTATTTGTTGATCGTATATGGCTGATCTATTTCCGCTAAAATAGTATTCAAACATATAATAATTTCCATGAAAATAGTTTACAGTATATCTATTTATGTAATGGCAATTTATCGTATCTATGTCCCAGGTTGTCTATATCTTCATTTTTTTTTTAATATCAAAGACTAACAGCTAGTTTTTTATATATAGAAACCATTATTTCATTAAAATGCTTATTGTATTCAGTCGATGCTATACAAATAAAAGTCTTTGCTTTTCTCATCAAAAGAAACATTTTGTTTTATGGTATATAACAGGAGTGATTTATGTTGTACTGTGTGCAAATTATTACTTGTACATATATAAATTAGTCTTTTATATCATTTTTATATAAGGCCTTGGAGAATTCGAGAAAAAAAAACCATTTTCAATTAAAGAATTAAAATACATTTGTAAAACAAAAACAAAGGTGTACTTTCTTGTTCATCTAGCTAGTCCCATGTACATTCTAGGCATTATGATATCGTCACTTTGAACTATAAGGAATCTTCTAAGAAACAGTTTTAAACATGTGAACGAAATTTTTCACCAATTATACTGGGATGATCCTTAACTACTGTGTCCAAGTAAGAAATGTCCACTACAACGAACATGATTAGAAAAATATGAGAAGAAAACTCATACAGGTTCTTATATATTTACCATCTAGCATGTATGTTTAATTTTACATACAATTAATGCAGAAATGAAGGTTATGTGTACCTCTACCAATTTTGAACTTTGACTTTTATCCAAAAGCATATTTCAATAGAATCATTTGGTAATCCATAAACATGTATATGAAGTATTTCCTCAATGATATTATTGAACATAAAAGACAAAATAGTGTATAACCGACACTATAATTTTTTACTTTTTGGTACTAGTCTGATATTGAGGATGGCTATCGTTGTGGAACACAGTTTAACATAGAACATTATGGGAAAACCCGGCCATAGAAAACTTTTTTGTTAGAAAACACTATCACACATAATATCCACACTGATCTGTGTCCACACTTGTACAAAAAAATATTACTATAAACCAATATTTTGAATATTTATGATGACTGTTTACTTTTTTGTTATCTTTATAAACCTTAGAGACAACTAGTGCTGTTATGTATTTTAGCATGCAGTGAAAACAAAGTTATAGAAAATTTCCTTTGATTTTCACCTGTATGCAATGATGTATTGTTCTTTTTTTCTGTTACAAATCATGATGTATTGTTCTATGTGTACATGTTATGCTGCCCATCAAGGGCCCTTGATTGGAATAATAAAATATTCTTATTTTCCTAAACCTGATTCATCCCTCAGTTTGCTTTGGGAATTATTTCAAAAGATATCGTGCCATTTTAAAAGCAGGTGATCAAAACCTTAGTCCTTACTAGTCTACATAGTTATATAACTAGTAATAACGTACTAGATTTTGGGCTTTCCGGTAAATAGGTCTTCCTTAACTGACTTGACTAGGCTAAGACTACAAGAAACATTTAAAATAACTTTATTTTGCTTTCGTGACACATTCGTTAACTCCATTTAAATGTGAAGGATGAAAGCTGCTCTGTTACAAAATAATAACTGTTTTTTTTTAAATTGTTAAAAACTGCAAATATGAAAACAAATGAACTAAAAAAAAATAGAAAAAAAATTGGCGGGAAATAATTATCTCTAGATTTTTCATACATTTATCATTGGCACTTTTTGTCTTTCAATATCTACGACAAAATAACAAGGATTGTATCGCCTTTCATATCAGATTTAACTTTACATAATAATCTTAAAGAAGGAAAAGTAGGGGCTCAATATTTATTAGCACTACATGGATAAAAGCAGAGGATTCCAATATTGTTATGTTGCCTTGTAAAACTCGGATGAACACCACACCGAATGTTCATGGAAGTAAACATGGAAAAAGAATCTCCAGAAAAAGCAAAGAAAAGGAAAATCGACGACGACGGCGATGGGGAAAAAGCTAGAGAAGAAAGTGAATCATTTAATGGATTCAAAGTAAAAGCTGTCATAAATGAAAATGCGAGACAAAAATACCTATTTCTTCATTGTACAAAAAATGATGAAGATGCTGTTGTGCTGTTGGAGAAAACACCTTTTGATTCATCTATGACAGATCAAATTTTGTCAGACAACACTAAGATCAGACAGACTTTACAAAATGATATTTACCACACTTACTCAGCTCTTCTGCCTGAAAATCTCAATGGTAATTTTTTTATAAAAATAACAGTAAAGGGGGGGGGGGGGGGGGGGGGACCTCAGGATTCATGTTTTTAAGCCAGGGATTTCGGGATCAGGACCCCTTCAACCCCCCTCAGTAAATAGGTATAAAAGATCCTTTTACACAATTATGACAATGTAAACTTGAATGTACAATGTATATGTGTACCAGTAATGAATAGACAATAGACAATAGACAATATTTTATTGGCACAAACGCATTTACAATAAATGGTAATGACCGAATGGATAAACAATTTGCTATACATGGTAGTAAAATACAAACAATTATAGATATGTGTGTGAATAAACGATTAAAGGTATAATGAAAATCTATTACAATAGATTACTTCTTGCATTTAAACAATTTGTTACGAAAGAGGAAGATAATTTTAGTGCCGTATAAGGTGTATTATTAAGTACATGTATAAGATTTATTTTATTTTTATCGCACAATGTGGATATACTTTTTCCTGTAATTTTGAACATTTTTAATACAAAAGTCTCTCTAATACTGGAGTAACCTCTGCAGTGTAGCAGCATGTGCTGTTCATTTTCAATTTCGCCACTTTTACAGATTAATGAATTCATTTTCATATGTTGATAAGCAATGGCGGCTCCAGGGGGTTGGTTCCGTGGGTTGAAACCCCCCTTATTATGGATGATCAATACATTTGAATGGAGACATATATTTGAAACCCCCTTTATCCTGGGTTATCTCCCCCCTTTTATAAATGACTGGATCCGCCCCTGATTAGCCACTGAAAATGGTTATTTGTGCTATTGATCTATAATAAACCATGATTAAATTAAATTTTATAATTTCACACACTAAAATGTTGCTAAGCATAGTTACAAATGTATACTAAAGCATGTATGGTGGCTGAAAAAAGAAGCTTTACAAATTGAAAGTTAAAAGGGTGTGACTAAAACTCAGCCTTTCCTCCATATGATATTATCAACTGTTCAGTTATCTTTGCTTTATATTTTAGGTGTGAAAGCTACAGTGATCTGTCCTGCCTCAGAAAAACATATCAAAAAGTATACTGAACAAGAGTCATTTGTAATACAAGAAACAGCAGAGTTGTATACCAAAGTCACGTTACCATACTTAGAGAAAAATGCATTTAGCACTAAGGTTAGTTCATAGAAAAGTTTAGCGAAATTCATCCTATCAATAGATTGCAAATCAAACCCTAGAATGAAATTTGAAAAAGGACAGGACAGGAGTTAAGGATGACCCACTTTGCAAAACTTAAAGAAAAAAAAGGCTGGATGACAATTTACATAAATAAGTCAGGATAAACTAATAAAATAAAGGCTGGACCAATTAGAGTGAAAAAATAAAAAGACAGGACAGAGATTACAGCTTAATAAAAAGGCAGGACAATTTTTTTCATCAGAAACATGATATTCGAAAGATAATCACCGAATTCGACACATCTCTTATCTGCTGGTGCAATTGACATGAACTTTAACATTAAACCAGTATAAATTGCTGTTCATTGTATATATAGTAAGGTGAGCATCATTCAACCAGGTAAATTTTCGCTAAAATTGGCTCTCGAAAGTACAGGTGAACTGATTAATCCGGCGGTAAAATAGGTTCTAATGCATGTCGGGGCTCAAATGTCCCCTAGTAGTTTTAAATTTTTTGCTTAAATGTCCTGCACCCCATATCATTGAGTCCATGCATTGCTAAGGGTATATTTTAGACTTTTTGTAATTTGGATATATATGTTTTAGTATGGTATAAATCAAATATGAGAATTTGACAGCTAATGCCTTTTTACTTGCATAATTATTTTGAAATAATTTTAGACATGTTAGGATGTGAATTTAAATGATTTGTATATATTTTTTTTATTTTAGTGGGTGTATAATATCTTAGAAAAGAAGAAAGAAGCAGACAGAATTGTGTTTGAAAATGCAGATCCAGATACAGGGTTTATCCTATTACCAGACATGAAATGGGATGGCAAGGACTTAAATAGTCTATATCTTCAAGCCATTGTACATAAGCATGGACTCAAGTCAGTCAGGGATCTGAACAAATCCCATTTACCTCTGTTAAACAACATATTGGAGGAAGGTGCAGTAAGTAATACTTTTATGTTTTAATAGTTTGGAATAATTTTTATGCCACTGATGGAGGCTGTTTCTTGAATCATGTCTTTCACTGGAAAAGATCAACAAATATACACACCCTTATTATGCTAGATATCATTTCCCAGATGAAAGACATGCATGTATCTCTGACATATAAATTTTCAAGCATATTTTTTGGAATGTCATTCTGCAGTGGTGTCTCAAAATTAATTATTTTAATTATTTTCTATAAATATGTAATCTTGATTCAGTTGTGACTGAATTTCGATGACCAACTAATTAGATTTTAATATGTTGAATATTTGGTGCAGTATAGCATCTTCTTTTTTCACATGTTTGCTAAACATGTGTTGGAAGTAAAGATGCATACATTTTGGTCATGTGGTAATGGAAGTCACATGACAGATATAAATAACATAATATCTTGAAACCTGCAAATTGCCATGTTTTAAAAAATCACCAGATTGATCACATGGTGAACCTCTTTGTTTATAGATATAAAAAGATGTGGTAAGAGTGCCAATGGGACAACTCCTCATCTAAATCTGTTTTGATTTGAAAGCATTTTAAAAGTATGATTAAGTAATGGTGAATAAAACTATAAAAATAATCTAAAGTTTGACTCACATCTTCAAAGAGAAATGTTGACACACCCATTTGATGTCTTAGGCCAATTTAGTTTAGACCAACACAACATGAGTAATCACCTTAATTTTTTAGTTGATACTGATATGTCTGTATTTTCAGGATGTGATCAACCAAGAATATGGTATACCAAAGTCCAAACTTCGAATATACATCCATTACCAACCTTCATATTATCATCTACATGTTCATTTTAATCATATCAACTTAGAATCTCCTGGCTTTGATGCTGACAGAGCTCATTTATTGGTGGATGTTATTGAAAATATTGAAATGAATGACAGTTACTACCAGGATAAAACACTAGTTTACAGAGTAAGAGAACAAGATGAACTCTATAAACTTTATCAAGATGAAGGATACTTTGTTGATTTTCCGATAAATACAAGCATATCATCAAATTCATCTTTGACCGCAGCATCATAAATAGATGTAAATCTAGTCTTCATTCTTTGTATGAATATTGTTGTTTAAATGACAGTGTAGTACACTGTTTATTAATTTCATTTCATTTCAAACATTTTGATTTCTCATGAAAAAAAGAGATTTAGGAGTTTATTTGAAATTTCAAACTAAAGGCAGTCATTTATCATTATTTTTTGTAAATTTATTCATGCATTTATAATTTGTATCCATAATGTCTACTGGTAGTACAATTGCAAAACTATTGTGATTTGGGGATTTTTAGGAAAAATTGACATAATAATTATACAAAATTGAGAGAATATATTTTTGCAATGAATATACATGTATCATTTCTTTATTTGTGCATTAAATCAAAACAGTTTTGTATTTTTTTAACTTTGCAATATTAAATATTTTGAAGAAGTGTTTAGAATTAGCTTAATATTAAGATGAATTATATTCCTGAGTCTGACTTTATACCTATTCCAGGTAAAAATGTATGAGAGGGTTTGATATTATTTCTATGAGCCACGGAAGGTGGGACATAGGTAATAATTTTCAGGCAGCAGTGATGGGGTCTTCAAATTGTTTAAGTTCTTTGCTTAAAAATTCAATGTTTGAATGAAGTTTCATTACTATTAGTACATATTGGTTTGAAAACTATTGTGAGGCCCTGCCCTGTAGATCATGGTCCAGTGAATTTAAATGAGTTATAAATTCTCAATATTAATGAGGTTTCTGCTGAAGTTAGTTTGATAGGTACTACTTGTGATCAATGATGTTTTCTACTTTAAGTTAGTTTACCATGAGTTATTCAATGCAGAGAGTAGAATATATTAAAGTGTGAAAAATTGAAGTTGAAGACTATATTGTCTTATCTTAATTTTGTTTGTATCTCAATTAATGTGTACCCAACAACTCATTTTATGCATATTTTAATATTGTTGAAATAATAAAGCTGTAAGAGAACTGTTAGTAGTACTATCAAATTAACAGGATAACCTAACACTTTATGTTTTACATAGGACCCTTGGTTAGAAATTTGTTTTAGGCCCCAAAATGTGAGAAAAAGAATTGTACGAAAAGGACACTATTCGATTGCTTTGAATTTTGTCAAATTTTAAAGGGAATTTTGTTTCATGAATTGCAGGACTTCTGACCTTGAAACTCAAGACTTGGGTCATAGGATATGGTAAAGGTTATTCAGTTTTATGACAAGAGTGCACACACTGAAAAGTCTTGCCTTTTTTACTGACCATTAATTTTATGTTGATAGTCCTAAATATAAAGTTTTACTTCTACAAGTATCACATAAACTTAGCATGATCCAAGAAAATGAGGTCATTGTCAGATTAACCAAACGGGAGATACATGCACACCTTACAATTATTAAATACACCTTATAATTATATTTTTTAAGAAACAGACTTAACATGGGAAACTAAACATGGACCAATGAACAATGAAAATGAGGTCAAGGTCAGATGAACTATGCTGGAAAAACATGTACACATCATAATCAATCTAGTTGACCTATTGGTATAGTATCTAAGAAACAAACTTAACATTGACCAATTAACCATAAAAACAAGGTAAAGGTCAGATGATACCTGCTAGACATTAATATACACCATACAATCCTTCCCTATAACAAATATACTTGACGTATTGCTTATGTGAAGAAAAACAGACCAAAACACAAAAAGCAATGAATTGTGAAAAAGAGGTCAAATTAAAATAAAACCTGCCACACTGACATGTTTATCCTAAAATATTTCCATACAAATTATATAGTTGACCTATTGTACATGTATATACCATAGTAGTAGAAAAAAAGACAAAATCACAACCAGATGCTCCGCAGGGCGTAGCTTTATACGACCGCAGAGGTTGAACCCTGAACGGTTAGGGCAAGTATGGACACAACATTCAAGCTGGATTCAGCTCTAAATTTGGATTGTGATTAAATAGTTGACACAGCATAGGTTTCTGACACAGAATGAATGTGTTCTAATGAACTTAAAATTTTTGTTTCTCTTAGAGCAATTCACTATGCTGTTGAATATTAATCCTCTCAAAAAAATGTTTGAAGAAATTTTCTTTTTTATTTATGAAATTTCAAATGAGAAAAATTGAACCCAATTTTTTTAATCACATCCCCCTTTCCCTTATTCCAAAACTAATCTCAATTAAAATTTCTAATGGAGTTTGCAACAATAACTACTCATTTAAATATATCATAAAATATTAAGATGTAAAAAAACTGCTTGTTATCACTGAATGGTAAAGATTATTTTAATTTATCAGTTGGTAGTAAAAAGTGAATATACATTGTATATTGTATATAACAAAGATTTAAGTTGATTCTGGACAAAGAAAGATAACTCCAATTAAAAAAAAATCTTGCTATTGCACAATATTTTGCAATTAGATATTTCTTGCTTACTATTCTGGACAAAGAAAGATAACTCTAATTAAATTTTTTTTTGATATTTCACAATATTGTGCAATTAGATATTTCTTGCCATTGCGCAATACTGTGCAATTGAAAAGACTTGCTATTGCACAATACTTAATATAATAATTTTAGATCCTGATTTGGACCAACTTGAAAACTGGGCCCATAATAAAAAATCTAAGTACATTTTTGGATTCAGCATATCAAAGAACTTCAAGATTTCAATTTTTGTTAAAATCAGACTAAGTTTAATTTTGGACCCTTTGGACTTTAGTGTAGACCAATTTGAAAACAGGACCAAAAATGAAGAATCTACATACACAGTTAGATTTGGTATATCAAAGAACCCCATTTATTCAATTTTTGATGAAATCAAACAAAGTTTAATTTTGGACCAACTTGAAAACTGGGCCAATAATCAAGAATCTAAGTACATTTTTAGATTCAGCATATCAAAGAACCTAACTGATTCATTTTTTGTCAAAATCAAACTAAGTTTAATTTTGGACCCTTTGGACCTTAATGTAGACCAATTTGAAAACGGGACCAAAAGTTAAGAATCTACATACACAGTCATGACAGTTAGATTCAGCATATCAAAGAACCCCAATTATTCAATTTTGATGAAATCAAACAAAAGTTTAATTTTGGACCCTTTGGGCCCCTTATTATGTTGGGACCAAAACTCCCAAAATCAAACCCAACCTTTCTTTTATGGTCATAAACCTTGTGTTTAAATTTCATAGATTTCTATTTACTTATACTAACGTTATGGTGCGAAAACCAAGAAAAATGCTTATTTGGGTCCCTTTTTGGCCCCTAATTCCTAAACTGTTGGGACCTAAACTCCCAAAATCAATACCAACCTTCCTTTTGTAGTCATTAACATTGTGTTTAAATTTCATTGATTTCTATTTACTTAAACTAATGTTATTGTGCGAAAACCAAGAATAATGCTTATTTGGGCCCTTTTTTGGCCCCTAATTCCTAAACTGTTGAGACCAAAACTCCCAAAATCAATCCCAACCGTTCTTTTGTGGTCATAAACCTTGTGTCAAAATTTCATAGATTTCTATTAACTTAAACTAAAATTATAGTGCGAAAACCAAGAAAATGTTTATTTGGGCCCTTTTTGGCCCCTAATTCCTAAAATGTTGGGACCAAAACTCCCAAAATCAATACCAACCTTCCTTTTGTGGTTATAAACCTTGTGTTAAAATTTCATAGATTTCCATTCACTTTTACTAAAGTTAGAGTGCGAAAACTAAAAGTATTCGGACGCCGGACGACGACGACGACGACGACGACGCCAACGTGATAGCAATATACGACGAAAATTTTTTCAAAATTTGCGGTCGTATAAAAACTTAACTTTGACAACTGAACTATGAAAATGGGGTCAAGGTCCGATGAGACCTGCCAGTTGGACATGTGCACCTTACATTCATTCCATGCACCAAATATAGTAAACATATTGCTTATAGTATCTGATATATGGACTTACCTGGTTCTATGATCCATGTATGAGGCCAAGGTCAGATGAAAACTGTCTGATAGGCATAATAAGAAAGAAATTATCATTACTAAAAGTCTTAACTTTCTTTTCAAGTAGTAAGTGAACCATGAAAAGTAGGTTAAGGACAATATACATATGACAGGCGGAAACTTCATAACATAATGCATCTATATATTAAGTATGAAGCATCCAGGTTTTCCACCTTCTAAAATATACATCTCTTAAGAAGTAAGCTAAAGCCGCCGCCAGATCACTATTCCTATGTTGTGCTTTCAGCGACAAAAGTTGCAGGCTCGACGAAAAAAACCCAACCTCATACCTTTACTGCTATTGCAACTATTTCTTAAATTAAGGACATTACTCTGATCTTAAATCTAAAAGTTTGTCGGTCTGATTTGTTCAAGTTGATATACACCCTCAGTGGCAGATCCAGAACTTTTCATAAGGGGGGACATGCTGACTGGCTTAATGGGGAGCCTGCTCCTGTCATGCTTCAGTGATTCCCTATACATGTATAACCAAATTTTCACCACCAAAGGGGCACCCCTGGATCCGCATACCATATACCATATCTTGAGAGAACTTTTTCTTGATGACTTTATAAATTAAAAGCTTATAATAATAAAATTGTAGTAAATGTACAGTTTTCTTAGACAGGAAGCACAATCCTTTATAAATTAGGAGTTTGTTTTTCCAATACAAACATTAACCAATAGGCTAATTAACAAAGTTATTTGGGAATTACTGGTGAAAGATGGACAATAAATAAAGAGGTTCCTGTATGTTGTAACTGGTAACAGATGGTACATTACACATTGGTAGTACTTGTTTCTTCAGATTGGAGAATGTCTCATGTAGGTTGATTATCAGCTCATCACACTTTTCTACAGCTGGTTTTGGTTGGTTGCCTTGTAAAGGTTGCCTATCACAAGAAGAGCAACAATCAGCTAACCTTTTTATCCAGCAACAAATGGCACTTTTGAATCAAGTACATGATTACTAATGACAGCTGGGAGTTTTATTTGTAAAAGGTATCTGGTATAAATACTGTAAATTCAGAAATTTTTGCGATGTTTTTATTTTAATGAAAAATGCCAGAGTTATAATCGCAATAACTTAAACTTGCTTTTTGAAATATTTTATATGAATCAAACAGGATTTTTCTGAGAATCACAAAAATTAAAATTGCATTTTAGTCAAAAATGACAAAATCACAATAATAAATGCACACCATTATTTCAGTATTTACAGGAAGATGTGAAATGATTGCCAATGAAACCAATATCAAACAAAGTCCAAATGATGTTGATTTAAGCAATTATAGCTTACTGTATGGCCTTCAACAATGAGTAAACTTATACTGTATATAAAGCTATAAAAGGTACTGATATGTTATAACTGAGAAACATAGTTCAAGCTAAGGGACAAAGACTATCTGGTATAAAAACACAGGCATATTTAAGATATTTTAAATATTTATTGTAACATAAAAAAGTTATATTATGGAAAATGTAAAAATACTCTAACTTAAAATGAGGTTAAAACAACTTAATGATTAAAACTAATTGTATACAGTGTACCATGACATTTTTCTGTATAACAATGCAACAATCTACAGCATAACAACAACAGTAATAAGTGCTCACTAAAATCTTCTAAGTGGTCTTTTTAAATTGTTCATTTCATAAAAAGCTCTTTAACCAAGTATCAGCAGTTGTTACTTTATTGCTTATGTGAATCAATGGTAAGTCACCTGAAGCAAGCTATTTCATTTCCGCAACATTATTCATTGCCAAGTTCAAATTGAACAGAAAAGTTACGAAGCAAATGCTTGTAACTTGTAATGCCTTTCTGATATAAATTAATAAACAAATGTATAAAGTTTCAAAATGCTAAATATATTTTGTCATGTTTATTCTTCATGCATTTGAACTACTCACTTTTGTATGTCAATGAAAATATTTGAGCAATAAAAATGTACTTATCAGAATAAAAATCTACTCTAATACTTATATATCACATTAAATGAATAATAAAATCTGTTTACTAAAAGTAAAAAAAAAAATACATTATTACACATTCTCACAAATGTTCATTTAAATATTCATAAATCCTATGTATACTGGTTGGAAAACTTATTCATTAAATGAAACCCTGTACCCTATTAAGAAGCATATGCATTGTGTGTAAATGAAGAAAAAAAACATTTGAAAGATTACCCGTAGTTTTTCAGAATCATAATACTTATTGTGCATTAAAGGTTGGACAATTGAAGTAGCGAAAGTGGTAACCTTCGGCTATTGTCTGCTCTATGGTCGAGTTGTTGTCGCTTTGACACATTTCCCATTTCCTTTCTCAATTTTACATTGTATTAGGTATAAATACTGTTGTTTTAAATTTATTATTTAGCATTTGGAAGTATGAAAATGTGAATACTCCTTTTCTTTACTTTTTAATACTGGATCTTAAAATGCTAATAATTTAAAGTCCCCAAATAAATCTAAAACTTTGTTTGTCTTTCATGCACATTACCAACAACCTTAGAAGATTTTACCCTTTTACTTTAAACTGATTTACAAAGTCAGCAAGAACAGCCCAATTGTTAAAAAATAGAATTTTAACAAATAATCAATCATCATGCTAAACCATATACAGATTTTTTTTGAAGATAAAAGATGTTTTGTGACATTTCTGATTTAATATGGCACCTAGGACAACATCATAATATAAAAAAAAAAACTATAAAAGAGAGATAGATTCCACAATCAAAGCACTTTCTTATTTGTAAATATTTCTTTTACACTAAAAGCTCTAATTATTTTGTGAATACTCACTTTCATATTGTTGTAATTATTTTTATTTTTGTCCTTTTTAAATAATTCCAAGTGTTTGATTGCATGAAAGGTGAAAGTTTTTATACATGTTTCATCTGCCAAAGGTCATTGATTTCATTGCGAATGTAAAAACAATAATATCTAATAAATGTAGTAAAATATTATAATGCACATTTTAGTATTCAAATATATACACAATTGATTATATAAATATCAAGGCATTAATCAGACTGACCACCATAAAATACATTGCACATCAAATAATTAAAAATTAAGGATAGAAAGAGCACAACACTTTTTTTATTTATATTCTCAATTAGGACACCCTACATGCCAGGGACTTAAGTATCTACCTCTTAGGAGTCTGACAAATTTTAATTGTTAAAGAATATCATTGCCAGCCCCTTTGAAAATATATTGCAGATAGTTAATACACATATGAAGAATTATACAATTTCATTTAGCAGGAGGATCCAGGGTCCTACGAAAGGGGGTGTTGTTGTCAAAAAAAGGTAAAAATCTTTTTTATTTAACAATTTCACCCCCCCCCCCCTGAAAAAAATATGGGTCTTGTTACAAAAAAGGGGTTTACACTTTACACCCTCTATTAAGCACCCCACCAACATGGGATCTACAACTGAATAAAGGTGTTGGCTCATAGCTTTATGTCAGTAGAGTAGAATTCTTAACAGTTAATAACAGCAAATTTAAACAGCAACACTATGCTAGAATTACATTAATATTTTAGCATTTAAAAGCTTCTTTTTCTCAAGGAGCTGTAATTAATCTGTTAAAACCTTTTGATGTATCATTCCATTAGTCCAATAATGTTGACTCATTATTTGAAGAAAACAGATAGCAGCCTGACTAGCTAGGAGTACTCAATTCTGAATTGTTTCATTTGTGCCCAATCCATTGGTCTTGGAAAATAACAATTTTTTGTATTGAATAATTAGGTTTCATAATGTAATTCTGGGAAAATGATGAACACATTAAGTCTATTCATTTGAAAATGTTTACATAGGTGGAGCTGTTGTTCTAGGTCTTGGTTTGACACCTTTTTTCTTCATGTACTGCAGAAACTGGTCAGGAATTTCAGCCAAAACTTCTTTAGCAAGAGCAGCCTGACTTGTGAGCATACTGGTACCATTTCTAATAAAGTCCCGGAAAGGAACAAACTAAAATGAAAAAAAAAATATTAATAAAAGCACGAACAGTAAAATACTTGACAAAAGGAATCTTTGGTTGGCTTGTTGTCTTTTTGACACATTCTCTATTTCCATACTCAATTTTATTGAAATACATGTCATTGAATAAATACTTACCTTGGGTTTTTATCTGTTATTTGGCCGGGTTGTTGTCTCTTTGGCATATTCCTCATTTCCATTCTCAATTTTATCAAGTAATTTAAACTCACGATCTTTTTTAATTGGGTGCATGTCATAAATTTCCTTGTCCTTTTATTTAAAGAAATTGATAAGATGAGATGAATTTAAAATCTTCTTTAATATTTCATTTCAAATTTACCCAGTATTTTCATACATAATTTTTTTCACTTATATGATATGACAGTTGTATGGTGAGAGGTACATCTGGTTATTATTATATTTAAGAATTGAATGCTTCTTTTTGTAAATTCATTGGGGTGTAAAAGCGTTGACCGAAGTACATTTTTCATTCTAAAAATGTGCACATGGTCAACGCTTTTACAACCCTATGAAGTTACAAAAAGAAGCATTCAATACTTATAATTACATTTTTTTAGCTATGATCAAGAAAAAACGAATTTTATATTGTTTTTATTTAATTCCCCTGTGCACTTTATTGTGGGACCACGTGTTATCATGAATGAAAAGTTTTATTGAGTGATACAATTGCTTACGGAATAACACGTGATGTGCTGTTAGCTAATCAGAATAAAGTATTATAATGAAACATACATCTAATGTAATTATTTACCTGTACAATGTCTCTATCAGCATATTGTCCATTAGACGACACTCGTACATCATCACCATCCAATATGTTCATTGCTAGAATGTATAAAATAGGGAAAATGCTGAGCTGGATACATAATACAGAATATTTCAAGGTTCAGGGTTAAAGTTCATACCTAAGTGAAAAAGGTTTTGCAAGGTGTGTTTTAATAAAAGTTACATTTTCTCAGGACTCAAAAATTTCATTTAGTGAAAGTCAAATTTTTTCCAAAGCTAGCTTCAAAATAATCTACCGGTATGCATAAAATTTTGCATCTTTATTTCATATTTGTATTATGATAGTTTATTATCTGAACTATCACCTCTCAGCTATGTGATATAAAACTTATCATAATGAATGCAAGGATTTGTAAAGTTAAGTCTAACTATTCCAATCCTTGCTGAATGTAATGTAGTAGTCAGCATATTTCGATTGCACAACAGTAACTGAATATAATTCCTTATGAATAAATCTTCACCAATAACTTAACCTTCAATACTTTATGTAATATATGTTTTTGTAGAATTTTGGATGTGTTTACCTTCAAAATCTGCATCTCCAACCCCAACAATTATAATAGACATAGGTAATCTAGATGCCTGAAAAAATAAATAGATAAACAATGCATAAATCATATTAGTTCTCAATTCTAAATAAATGTTATTATTGCTATTTAGTGCATTTTTCCTTTAACCCTTTTTGTGATAATTTTTCATATCAAGCTTCTCGCTTGAGATGGAAATTATCGCTAGAAACTAAGGACGCATGTGGTGTTGCTTATTTAATTGACATGACATTGACATCGTCGTCATAGGTAAAATAGTGATAAACAGATTATCATTGGTCATCTCAACTCGATTGCTTTTCTCGCTTTCACCATACTGGCTCAAGCTAGAAAATCAATCTCGTTGAGATGATCAACGATAATCTATAAGTACATCTGATAATGTAACCCTGTATTCACTTGTCTCATATTTGGATTAAGATTTTGTCTCTTACTTGCAAGGGATGCTACAGATTAAAAATAATATGCTAAGGGAATTAATACCTTTATACTAGGGATGGCAACGAGTACTCGAGTACTCGGGTACTCGCTCGGAAGACCGAGTACTCGAGTACAGTTTTAGTACTCGGATACTCGTTTGCTTTTTATACATCTTGAGATAGTTCTCTTCACATTTCCACTCAATTTTAGTTCTGTTGAAATTTCTCCTTCGTAATACTCAATAAAATAAATTAATAACATTATTATGTTTATCCTGAGGATACTATCTGTTATAGTAGTAACAGCAACGTCCTTTCCTTTCGAGGGAATATTTTCATGTGCACTCCTTGTAACAAAAAAATAGAGAGTTTAACAGTCTTTCGTCTGAAATTGTTGACCAGATCATATTTTTAAACGAACACAAAATCAAAGTAACCTGCGGGGAGCCCTACACAACTGATTGAGACATTTTTAACGGTGTTTGTACACGGATCAACACTTTCGTGGATTAATAATTAGCTCATCACAAGCCGTAAAAACTTACCTTTGTTTGTTAATCAAGACTTCTGATTGGTATGAGATGTATATTTAAATTAATTTAATTACTCTTTTTTTAAAGCTTAACTATAATTGTTTCATTTACAATTTAGAGATATGCGAAAGTATGAGAGCGACATTCAACCACAAAAGTTGAAAATAAACTAACAACGTCATGGCTAAAGAAAAAAAAGAAAATCAGACAAACGATAGTGCAAAAAAACCCACAGAAAAAGTAATACTGAGCAACACGAAAAAGCACAAGTAATTTGAAGTCCAATATCATAATTTTTGTTGACAAATTTTAAATAGACAAATCGTGTTATAAAAAATACCAACTCCTCAGGAACAGATGCTAAATATATTGTCTACTTTGTCGGACTTAAAATGCAAATATTTTTGATTTTTGCTTATAAAATATTTTGATTTTATTGAAATTTGGTTCATAAACACGTAAACAAACAATAATTACTATTATGATAGGTTATTTGTAAAAACGGCAGTCGTTTATTTATTGTTTCATTGACACAAAAAACAGAGGAGCAAGCTATGTTTGTAGTACATTTGTATTTTGTCAATGTGTTTATGAAAGGTATTAAATAACAAAAGCACTGCATCCCACCTAAAATCTAACTTAAACTTTTCAATAGACGTTTAAGATTCATCCGAGTACTTGCGAGTACTCGAGTATTATGACCGAGTATCCGAGTATTAAATTTCAGATCTTTTGACATCCCTACTTTATACATTTGTTAAACAATTCAAAGAAGCTCATTGTAAAAATTACGATATTTATAATTTAATGTTTTTGTTACTTAAATATAGGTGACAACAGAATGGATAAAACTGTTTATATCAAGGAGTATGTTGAGCAGAATCAGGAACCCAGAGAGAAGCACCAAATTTCAGCAGAGAAACTCTCATTCCTAGTGTACTGTGTAATTGACTTCTTTCTACTATTTCTAAGATATGACTTACCTGTACAATGGCATTTTTAGTTTGTTCCATGTCCGTGATAACTCCATCTGTTATTATTAATAGTACATGATAATTTGATCCATCTTGTTGTTGTGCTGCAAAGCTGAAAAAAAAAATCAAATGTCTGTTAAAATTTCAAAAAATCCAGTTTGTGTTTAGCAGTTTGGGATATGATTTATCCATTTTCTAGATAGGGTAGGTCATTCTTTTGCTATGGGAAGCACCATTATGCAACAAGATAAATCATATGTATTCAAGATCTTTTGAACATTTTATTTAAAATCTGGTTTAAAAGGAAATATGGATACAAGATGCCCCTTCATTAGTAAGAATGGCAAAGATAACGTTTGATATGGGAAGCACCTAAAATTATAATAAAAGGAGCGTGATCTCAGAGAGTTTCTTTGACACCCATTTAATGAGAAATGATTTTTGTGTGTTTAAACTTTAAAAACACGGAATATAGATTTTTTTTCAGTATTAGCAGTAAGTTTGGTTCAATTTAGTATGTGGTTCATTAAAAAATGAATGTCAGCATTGCAAAGTGAAACAAAGGAGACACCCGAAATTACCATTTTGTTGAGTGATCCCACAAACAAATGTTCTTAAACAGGTAAAACAATGATAAAAATATAGAATGACATCAAACAGATCTATACAATCGTCATTGTACAATTGCACGTCTGTCTATTTATTTTTATATTTATGTTTATATTAGGTTTTATTGGTGTAAGAAGTTTTCTGAGGTAATCTTGATGGATAATTATACGGTGTTGAGTTTAAGATATGCATAAAATTGAGAATGGAAATGGGGAATGTGTCAAAGAGACAACAACCCGACCAAATAAAAAACAACAGCAGAGGGTCACCAACAGGTCTTCAATGTAGCGAGAAATTCCCGCACCCGGAGGCGTCCTTCAGCTGGCCCCTAAACAAATATATACTAGTCCAGTGATAATGAACGCCATACTAATTTCCAAATTGTAAACAAGAAACTAAAATTAAAATAATACAAGACTAACAAAGGCCAGAGGCTCCTGACTTGGGACAGGCGCAAAAATGCGGCGGGGTTAAACATGTTTGTGAGATCTCAACCCTCCCCCTATACCTCTAACCAATGTAGTAAAGTAAACGCATAACAATAGGCACATTAAAATTCAGTTAAAGAGAAATCCGAGTCTGATGTCAGAAGATGTAACCAAAGAAAATAAACAAAATGACAATAATACATAAATAACAACAGACTACTTGCAGTTAACTGACATGCCAGCTCCAGACTTCAATTAAACTGACTGAAAGATTATGATTTCATCATATGAACATCAGGCACAATCCTTCCCGTTAGGGGTTTAGTATCATACCATCATAACATATATGAGAAGAACATAACCCGTGTCATGCCAACAACTGTTTTTAGAATAAATGTGTTTAGTTCCGATGCAAAGACCTTATCAGTGACTCAATATTAACGCCAAAATATGCAATCTTTAATGACTTGACAACAGTATCGTAACTATATCCCTTCTTAATAAGTCTATTCAAAGGTTTTGTAAGTTTCTGAGGTGAATACTGACACCTTTGTGCTTTATAAAGAATATTACCATAAAAAATTGGATGTGAAATACCTGAACGTATTAGAAGTCTGCATGTTGAGCTATATTTACGAATGATGTCTTTATACCGATGATAAAATTTAGTAAATGTTTTGACTAGTTTGTGATATCGAAAACCCTGGTGTAATAATTTTTCAGTAATACATAAATTTCTCTCGTTAAAATCTAAAACATTGTTACATACACGAGCGAATCGTACAAGTTGAGATATATAAACACCGTAAGATGGTGACAAGGGAACGTCACCATCTAAAAACGGATAATTAACGATAGGAAATGAAAAATCATCCCTTTTATCATAAATTTTAGTATTCAGCTTTCCATTAGTGATATAGATATCAAGATCGAGAAAAGGGCAGTGGTCATTGTTAGTATTAGCTTTATTTAAAGTAAGTTCAACAGGATAAATTTCATTAATATACATACTGAAGTCGTCATTATTGAGAGCCAAAATATCATCCAAATATCTAAAAGTATTATTAAATTTGTTTATCAGATGTTGTTTCGATGGGTCTTTGCTTATTTTTGTCATAAATTGTAACTCATAACAATACAAAAACAGGTCCGCAATAAGTGGTGCACAGTTAGTCCCCATTGGAATTCCGATAATCTGACGATATACGGAATCCCCAAAGCGAACAAAAATGTTATCTAGTAAAAATTCAAGGGCATATATAGTATCAAAGCATGTCCAATTAACATAGTTTTTTTGTTTATTGCTACTAAAAAATGACCTAAAAGGGTTTGAACATATATATTCACATTCTGATTTTTTGAATGCCCATTTAATTAGGTGTGTGAATTTTTTCTTAATGAGAATGTGAGGCAATGTGGTATACAGGGTAGAAAAATCAAAACTTTGAACAGATTCAAAATCACCAATATAAGCATGCAATTTATCAAGTACTTCCAACGAGTTCTTGACACTCCAAAAGTAATTTATTCCACTATTTTCGAAGGCCTTATTTGAACAATTTATTATCAGGTTTTTAATTGTACCAAGTGTGCTGGTAAGAAGAATAGACAATATGTTTCGATGGGTCTTTGCTTATTTTTGTCATAAATTGTAACTCATAACAATACAAAAACAGGTCCGCAATAAGTGGTGCACAGTTAGTCCCCATTGGAATTCCGATAATCTGACGATATACGGAATCCCCAAAGCGAACAAAAATGTTATCTAGTAAAAATTCAAGGGCATATATAGTATCAAAGCATGTCCAATTAACATAGTTTTTTTGTTTATTGCTACTAAAAAATGACCTAAAAGGGTTTGAACATATATATTCACATTCTGATTTTTTGAATGCCCATTTAATTAGGTGTGTGAATTTTTTCTTAATGAGAATGTGAGGCAATGTGGTATACAGGGTAGAAAAATCAAAACTTTGAACAGATTCAAAATCACCAATATAAGCATGCAATTTATCAAGTACTTCCAACGAGTTCTTGACACTCCAAAAGTAATTTATTCCACTATTTTCGAAGGCCTTATTTGAACAATTTATTATCAGGTTTTTAATTGTACCAAGTGTGCTGGTAAGAAGAATAGACAATATGTTTCGATGGGTCTTTGCTTATTTTTGTCATAAATTGTAACTCATAACAATACAAAAACAGGTCCGCAATAAGTGGTGCACAGTTAGTCCCCATTGGAATTCCGATAATCTGACGATATACGGAATGCACTGATACATTTTAACAAGTCTATGCATTGTTTAATTGTTTCTATTGGACTTTTTGTTATTTGAATATTCATTTTGATATGTAATATATAATTATAAATATATTACTGAGTTCATATGTCCCTGCATTGCTCATATTTCATCTATCCAAGGTACAATAGCATTAGCTAAAAATGGCATTTTTTTCGTTCTTTTCTTTAAAACTTTTTATTACATGTAATATCTCAAGACAAATGAAAGCTTCAGAGCAAATGCAAAGTGATTTCTATTATAATTTCTATTTCCAAAGGGCTAAACTCACTAAAAATATTTGATCAGAACTTATTTTCGAAATAGTCAAATGCATTGCTGATATGAACCTGTGATATAAGTTTCATAAAATTCTGGCAATAATTAAAGACATGAGAGCAATAACATTAAAATTTTCCATATGATCAATATTTTCAAGGGGAATAACTCTTTTTAAAAATAATTGATCAGCACTGATTTATGAATCTTTGAGTATATTGCTTTTATGAACCTATGATATAAATTTCATAAAAATCTAGCAAAAGTTGTATTTATTAAAGTGCTCTCAAGGCAATTTGCATATAAACAAAAAATTTAAGGGGCACAACTTTTTAAAAACTATTGATAGGCACTGATTTTCAAATTCATCAAAGACATTGCTGATATAAACCTACGATATAAGTTTCATAAATATCTGGCAAGAATTGTACATGTGAGAGTGCTAATAAGACAGGATGGACAGATGGACTGATAAACACACAGATGGATTTACATGTCCTCAGCAACATTTTTATACAGGGGAAAATAAATCCTATATGAGAATTTGGTTGAACATGAAATTAACAGCTAATTCCTCCCCTTTAAATTATTTAAATCAAAATAATAAAATCAAAATTAATAATGCAAAAATCGAACTAATGATTCCATGAAGTAACACTGCAATGAAGTCACTTATGTAAAAGGTATTACAGATGCAAAATGCAAATAGGTACACTTATTGACCACAAACAAACAAAGGCACAAAATACAAACAAATAGCTAATAAAACAAGAGGCTCTCAAGAGCCTGAATCGCTCACCTTAATTCTTTTGGTTAAATCTCTCATCAATGATTATTTTGGCTTTTCAATTTATTTAAATGTTTTTTGGATCGTCCTATTTTCTTCAAAAGCCAAACAAAATAATCATTTTCTCCTATGTTCTATTTTAGCCATAGGAGCTATGTTTCTTGACATACAAGGAAATAAAATATAAAATTTATACTAGATACTCTGAAACTCATTTAGCCTAAGTTTGGCTGAAATTGATACAGCAGTTTCAAAGGAGAAGATTTTTTAAAGTAAGTCAACATGATGAACAAATTGTGAAAAAAGTCTTTAAAGGGCAATAACTCCTTAAGGGGTCAATTGACAATTTTGGTCAAATTGACTTAATTGAAGATCTTACTTTGCTGAACATTATTGCTGTTTACAGTTTATTTCTATCTATAATTATATTCAAGATAATAAACAAAAACAGCAAAATTTCCTTAAAATTATCAATTCAGGGGCAGCAACCCAACAACAGGTTGTCTGATTCATCTGAAAAATTCAGGGCAGATAGAAATTGACCTGATAAACAATATTACCCAACGTCAGATTTGCTCTAAATGCTTTGGTTTTTGAGTTATAAGCCAAAAACTGCATTTGACCCCTATGTTCTATTTTTAGCAATGGCGACCATGTTTGTTGATAGATCATAACTTCGGATACAATTTACAAACTAGATACCCTAAGGAACATTCAATTAAAGTTTGGAAGTATTTGGCCCAGTAGTTTCAGAGGAGAAGATTTTTGCAAAAGATTACTAAGATTTACGAAAAATGGTTAAAAATTGACTATAAAGGACAATAACTCCTAAAGGGGTCAACTGACCATTTCCGTCATGTTGACTTATTTGTAAATCTTACTTTGCTGAGCATTATTCCTGTTTACAGTTTATCTCTATCTATAATAATATTCAAGATAACAACCAAAAACAGCAAAATTTCCTTAAAATTACCAATTCAGGGGCAGCAACCCAACAACAGGTTGTCTGATTCATCTGAAAATTTCAGGGCAGATAGATCTTGACCTGATAAACAATATTACCCCATGTCAGATTTGCTCTTAATGCTTTGGTTTTTGAGTTATAAGCCAAAAACTGCATTTGACCCCTATGTTCTATTTTTAGCAATGGCGACCATGTTTGTTGATAGATCAAAACTTCGGATACAATTTATAAATTAGATACCCTAAGGAACATTCAGTTAAAGTTTGAAAGTATTTGGCCCAGTAGTTTCAGAGGAGAAGATTCTTGAAATAGTTTACGACGACAGACAACGGACGACAGACGACAGACGACGGACGACAGACGACGGACGACAGACGACGGACGACGACGGACGCCAAGTGATGGCATAAGCTCACTTGTCCCTTCGGGACAGGTGAGCTAAAAATGGACAAATTGACATAATAATTGCTATGCACTTTCATTTTAGTAAGCTGCATATATATATTTATGAATTTTCAATAACAGGAGCTGTTATTTTTACTCACAATTGCTTATTTAACTGGAAAACATACACAAAAATAAATTTCCACTATGCTTGTTAATAATTCAAAAATGTTTATCTTACCTTTGGAATATTCCATTAAAAACATTGAAAAGTAATACATTGTATAGTATACTAGTAACCTTTTCTGATCTTTGCATCAAAATTTTCACACTGAAATTTTATTTTCACTGGTTCAAAATTTAACCAGATGCTCTGCAGGGCGTAGCTTTATACGACCGCAGAGGTTGAACCCTGAACGGTTGGGGCAAGTATGGACACAACATTCAAGCTGGATTCAGCTCTAAATTTGGATTGTGATTAAATAGTTGACACAGCATAGGTTTCTGACACAGAATGAATGTGTTCTAATGAACTTAAAATTTTTGTTTTCTCTTAGAGCAATTCACTATGCTGTTGAATCCTCTCAAAAAAATGTTTGAAGAAATTTTCTTTTTTATTTATGAAATTTCAAATGAGAAAAATTGAACCCAATTTTTTTAATCACATCCCCCTTTCCCTTATTCCAAAACTAATCTCAATTAAAATTTCTAATGGAGTTTGCAACAATAACTACTCATTTAAATACATCATAAAATATTAAGATGTAAAAAAAACTGCTTGTTATCACTGAATGGTAAAGATTATTTTAATTTATCAGTTGGTAGTAAAAAGTGAATATACATTGTATATTGTATATAACAAAGATTTAAGTTGATTCTGGACAAAGAAAGATAACTCCAATTAAAAAAAAATCTTGCTATTGCACAATATTTTGCAATTAGATATTTCTTGCTTACTATTCTGGACAAAGAAAGAAAACTCTAATTAAAAAAAAAATTGCTATTTCACAATATTGTGCAATTAGATATTTCTTGCCATTGCGCAATACTGTGCAATTGAAAAGACTTGCTATTGCACAATACTTAATATAATAATTTTAGATCCTGATTTGGACCAACTTGAAAACTGTGCCCATAATAAAAAATCTAAGTACATTTTTGGATTCAGCATATCAAAGAACCCCAAGATTTCAATTTTTGTTAAAATCAGACTAAGTTTAATTTTGGACCCTTTGGACTTTAGTGTAGACCAATTTGAAAACAGGACCAAAAATGAAGAATCTACATACACAGTTAGCTTTGGTATATCCAAGAACCCCATTTATTCAATTTTTGATGAAATCAAACAAAGTTTAATTTTGGACCCCGATTTGGACCAACTTGAAAACTGGGCCAATAATCAAGAATCTAAGTACATTTTTAGATTCAGCATATCAAAGAACCTAACTGATTCATTTTTTGTCAAAATCAAACTAAGTTTAATTTTGGACCTTAATGTAGACCAATTTGAAAACGGGACCAAAAGTTAAGAATCTACATACACAGTCATGACAGTTAGATTCGGCATATCAAAGAACCCCAATTATTCAATTTTGATGAAATCACACAAAGTTTAATTTTGGACCCTTTGGGCCCCTTATTCTGTTGGGACCAAAACTCCCAAAATCAATACCAACCTTCCTTTTATGGTCATAAACCTTGTGTTTAAATTTCATAGATTTCTATTTACTTATACTAACGTTATGGTGCGAAAACCAAGAAAAATGCTTATTTGGGTCCCTTTTTGGCCCCTAATTCCTAAACTGTTGGGACCTAAACTCCCAAAATCAATACCAACCTTCCTTTTGTAATCATTAACATTGTGTTAAAATTTCATTGATTTCTATTTACTTAAACTAAAGTTATTGTGCGAAAACCAAGAATAATGCTTATTTGGGCCCTTTTTTGGCCCCTAATTCCTAAGCTGTTGAAACCAAAACTCCCAAAATCAATCCCAACCGTTCTTTTGTGGTCATAAACCTTGTGTCAAAATTTCATAGATTTCTATTAACTTAAACTAAAGTTATAGTGCGAAAACCAAGAAAATGCTTATTTGGGCCCTTTTTGGCCCCTAATTCCTAAAATGTTGGGACCAAAACTCCCAAAATCAATACCAACCTTCCTTTTGTGGTCATATACCTTGTGTTTAAATTTCATAGATTTCCATTTACTTTTACTAAAGTTAGAGTGCGAAAACTAAAAGTATTCGGACGACGACAACGACGACGACGACGCCAACGTGAAAGCAATATACGACGAAAAATTTTTCAAATTTTGCGGTCGTATAAAAACAATATAAATAAATTTGGTGTTTTTACTGTCTTCTTTCTGATTGGTTAAAATTATTAGTTTTATTTTCAATGTTGCCAATTTTGACTGCAACACGCCCACTCTGTCGACGTTGTGTATTCATACGCCAACATGTGTGCACGTTGTTATTGTTAATATAAATGATAAAAAGTTCTTTGAGGCTTATTTTTTTATAGAAATTTATTTATAATGAATGGCAATAATTTATTTTGATTTTATTGAACGCGGATTATTCAATGTGAAGAGTCAAAAATTAGTTTTATGGTTCAATAAATTCAAAATAGATAATAGCCATTCATTAAATGATTTGTATTGGGGAGACAACTCATATAATTAAGTGATGTACTAGAAAACATGTGCAATGATCCTGTTTCAAAATTTAAACAGTTTTCTATCAAGCCACTTCATTCTTTTCCAAGTAATATCTTTACAGTATATAAGAACTTGGCACAGCCTGTACCTATTAGTTATTGCTTATTCTCAAATAAACTCTAAATTTTGAACATATATTACTTACCCTGTAACCCGATTTATAACAGGAGAAAAGTTTGTTGGTCCATATAATTGTACATTTTTTAAGGAATGATAATAAGCATCTAAAACTCCTTTTATTCCCTGACACTGAGGATCATTAGGATTGAAATTCTGAAAAAATAACAAAATGAGAATTTATATTTATTTTGAAACATATACTGATAAAACACATTCCAAATTTAAACATTTGACTGTAAATTTACAAAATGAGTGCATTTACTTCTGCAGATCTTTGACAACAATAATGGTAGATGTTTAACCCTTTCACCGATTGCTGCCCAGACAGAAGCTACCCTGAGATGATGGCTTCCCTGGCTACTATTACTCAAGTGGGAGATCTTCATAATAAATGTCAATAAAAACTTGTTTGTAGTTATTTGTGTATTTATTTCATTCACTAACACCATGTTCACAGTTTTGTTCAGTTTTGATAATTTTTTCTTCATAAAATATTCAATTTTCAAATTTTCGGCATTATCTAGGTGAAATTCTCAAAATTCTGCTCTTTGACCCCAAATCGTAATTTTTTAACCCAAAACGACAAAATTTTGAAAAATTTTATGAGGCTGTACAAATTCCTCACACTGAATGATGTCCATTCCAAGTGTTTTGTACATAAAACGCCATTTTATGTCAAAAAAGTATACTAGTTTGGCTTCTTTTAAAAAAAATGTTCCCTCATTTCAAATTCTCGTAAATTCCGTAAATTTCCTCTGATTGTGCAAACCAGAGGATTAAAGGCAAAAATTAAGATGTGCTCTGGGATGCATGAAATTTATAGCATTATTTTCATTTTCAAGCACTGGGCCAATACCTTTGCCAGTATACTATTAGTTCTAGAGATAATCATCCAAGCAGTAATCTATGCTATGCTATGCCACTGATATGATTCTTTCCATTGAATAATTAAGAAACTATAAGATAATAAGATTGCAACTCCCTCTATCAAAGTTGATTTAGCATAAGTGTTTCTCCTTTTTATATATAGATTAGACCATTGATTTCCCAGTTTGAATGGTTTTACACTTATCATTTATAGCTTTCTGTTCAATGTAGCCTAGGCTCCGTGTTGAAAGCTGTACTTTGACCTATAAAGGTAATTTTACAAATTGTGACTTGGATGTAGTGTGGTCTCATTGGCACTCATACAACATCTTCTTATGGGCTTTGCTCATTGTTGAAGGACGTATGGTGACCTTTAGTTGTTAATGTCTGTGTTATTTTGGTCTCTTTTGGACAGTTGTCTCATTGGCAATCATACCACATCTTCTTTTATATATTGTATCCATTTAGTAGATTTTCTAAAATTTATTTTAGGTCTCATTTGGTCATACAGCTTGCCAAGTATTTTTACATCCCTAACTTTAAAATTTGGGATTTTGGTGTACCCGATGAAAGCCTAGGTTAATCCATAAAAGTGTCATTTATAAAATAAAATTTGTATGCCAGATCTGTGATGTTTGTACAATCAACATTTTTAACAAAGAATTTCCAACAATTTAAAGTTACTGGACAGTACTAGATAAACAATGAAGCAATCCTTTAAAAGAAACATGACAGTTATTCTAAATATGACAAACCTCCATTAGGTATCCATAAATGACTTATAAACACAAAATGATTACCATAGATTTAATTGAAAGATCTTTCGCAATTGGTATTTATTATGTTTTATAATATCTGTATAGGACATAAATCTTACCAAAGCAAAGTCATGATAAACATTATTATCACTCATTCTAGCACCAAATCCTAAGGCAGGAAACAATTTATCACTGAAAGCATATAATTATTTGAAAATATGTAAATGCCAAGAGATTCAATGGGAAGTGAAAAATAATACATGTACATGTATAAAGTTTGGACATTACAGTATGTAATTTTGTTTCGATGTCTAATCTAATAAAAGCAACTGAAACTTCAACATCTATTCAAACTATATTCAAATCAATATATCTTTCTGTTTTCAACTTTTGCTAAAGGTTGTTGTATGATAATAATGATTGTAATAGTTTATTATTTATAATAATTTTACACCGACTCTATATACAATGGTTATAAACAGGACGCTTTGTGTGGTATGCAATTTCAATATTTTTTGCTCTTTATTGCTCTCTCAAAAGGTTCTTTTTTTTCTTCATATTTCCAATATTCTGATACAACTTCAATAAAAATACCTGTCATAGTCTTGAATTATCTCCCCTACAGCCATGATTGCGGCAGAGTACTGATTAGGAGAACCATAAGGGTTAAGATAATGTAGTGATGATGGGTTACTTGGGTTTCCATTGGATGCAGTAAAATCTATTGCTACTGTGAAATTCATTTGTGTGCTGCTAAAAGAGAACAAAACATTATCAAAACTTTAAAATCCTTAGAAGGAAAACTCATTTTACAATAAGTAATAGGCAAGATATTGAATTGTTTTTTTTTCTAAAAATAATTATTAATTAAAACTGTAAATGATGCAAACCAAATAAGTATACTGAATTTTGTCTTATATAATTGGATTAAAGGAATATTTTTAGGACTTTGCTATTATGTAACTTCTGCTAATGTTCTGATATGAGAATGTCAACAGCCTTAGGCCACGGTTTTTTAATTTGTTGGTTTACGGATTTTCCCCATAAAAAAGTCGGGTCGGTCGGTCGGGGAAAAAAAGAAAAAAAAATATCTTTCAAAAAATAAGACAGAAAAAAAAAATGCAAAATAAATATACATTTCATCATTCTAACAAAATGTTTTTTATGCTATTTTGTCATCATTTCAAATTTTAGTTCGATGAAATATTCTTGCTCAGCTGTCATAAATATCCCATGCCATTGTCTAATGATTTGCCGTAAAAAAGGGGGGTGTTCACAGACAAAGACGAAATTAAATCGTCTTTTCACAAACAAGAAAAGCAAATTCGCGTAGCTCTTAATCAATTCCAGAAAACTTGGTGAGTAATGATCTTCAAAAACGAAAACTGATAAAGAAAAAAATGTAAAAAAGGTCTTACGAAAACAAGTTTCAACACACGTGTCAAAAACGTAATAGACTCGTCCACGGAAAAAACGAGAATATCGGGTTTATAATCTAGTGTCATGCATTCCCGTTTTTTATCCAAATGGACGATATTTTTATTTTTTTTATCCATGAAACAAGAAAATTCTAAATGACTTGTTGATATTCAGAACTTTTACTTCCAAGGTGCTTTCCACCTGTCCACATTTGGACAAGTCTATTTCTATTAGATTATGCATCTTACAGACTGATGACAAATAAGGGAAACGAACTTATTGTGAATGGGTTTTAAACACAGATTTCGTTCCGCAAAATTATTTGCGTAAACGACATTTCAAGGTCAGTTATAATTGATTTGTCTATTTTTAGAAACGTAA
The DNA here is from genome assembly GCF_963676685.1 of Mytilus edulis. Taxonomy (NCBI): domain Eukaryota; kingdom Metazoa; phylum Mollusca; class Bivalvia; order Mytilida; family Mytilidae; genus Mytilus; species Mytilus edulis. Next base: position 36,741,932 of record NC_092344.1, on the reverse strand, counting down.
ACTGGAAGTTTTATTTTTTCACAACAGAGAGTGTTATCAATTTTGTCAGTGATTCATGCATTTCATTTCATAAAAAAAGAATCATTTAATTATTTTTCAGGGATAATGTATTTGTTTGGGTCGGCGAAATAAAAAAGCATGAAAAGTCAATTTTATTTTTATTCTAGGAATCGGCAAAATCGGGTCGGCGGATCCGTAAACCAACAAATTAAAAAATCCTGGCCTTATGAGCAGATTGATCTTTACTATTTTTTTTTTGTATAATTCCTTTTTTAGTTTGTAGAAATTTAATTGAAGTTGTGTACAAAACATAGACATGTACCTGTTTTCCTTTCTTTTAAATGAAATATTTCTGTAAGCAAAGTTTAAAAAATATTGTACATTTTGTTCTTACCCTGTCTGGATGTAGTCTAAAAATGTATGTTGATATTCTATTTTGTTTGACATTAGATACACCTAAAAGTGAAAAAAAATCAATATCATTCACAAATGTGTTCTTTTCATGATTTAAAACAATCAAATCTACAAACAACATCATTTAATTAGATGATACAATATACTTCTATTAATAAAGTTTTGTGTTTATTGTCATAGAACAATAAGTTTAAACAAAATTGTTTCATTTTTTTTTTAAACTCTACTTAAAATAAATGAATAATGTGTCTTAGGACATGAATGTAGAAAAGTGGCATAACTCTAGAAATGATCTTGACATACTGCCATTTTTTTTTTTAACTATGTCTGCATGTTTTGGTTTCTCAGCATTCTGTATGAGTTTCATAAAATTTGGATGAGGAAAACTTAACTTAGAGTGCTGATACGAAAATGGGGTGGAAGGAAGAATGGTCAAGGGTTACACTTAATGCCCCCCATTGCCTACATTAAGGGCATGACAAGAATAGTGATCTTTACAACTTAAGAAGATTTTTATGTGTATATCCCTAATATAATCATTCACAAAATCTTTAAAAAAAAAATTCTATTATTTATCAAATTTAGTGTCTATCAACAAAAACAGCTGTGTACATCAAATTCCATAGTATATTATTATTTTAAATCATAAAACTATACTTACTTATTGTGATAATGATCAAAACTTATATTCTAACTCTTGCTACTAATTGTCTATTACACATGTAGAGGAATCTTACTATCTTTTCTCACATCATTGTCAGTTGTCAAACATTCATGATAATAAATGTACATATAAAAATTCTGAATAACAGTAATTATCCCCGGCTTAGTATATATCTAGGATTTTGATTGGTTAACGCACGTCGTTACAAAACCCATAGCCCCTGGGTGTTGCTAACCCATATCCCCGGACGTTGCTAACAATTATCCCGGGGAACTTCACGCAAGTTTTCCTTAGTTCCATGATTGCTCCTTGTGAAATATTGAATTCTGTAGATTATCCATGATGTTTGTTATTAAATATTTAATTCATTAACAATTTTGTCCTATTATGCCGATCATTTACACCCATTTCATTAAATGCATCACTTGACTGACACATTTTCAAGGAATGGGACTACTGACCTAGCTATGCAAATGACCCACGTTGACATTCAACCATCTATGACGCAACTCTCACAACATTGAGCGCCAAATTTGACACAATCCAGTTTCTCTGTCACCGTATTAAAAACATCTTATATTAGATTATCTGTAGGGTTCTATCAAAGGTAGTACCCTACACCCCGTAAAAAATATGTAAAATTTCCAAATTTCAATAAAACTTTTTTAGATAATGAAAAAACCGTTGTTTTCACGTTACACTTTGTACCCGAATTTCCATAAAACTCGTCCAATTTGGACTAAGACCAGAGATAAATTCGTTATCTACGTTCATATCCGTAGATATGGATATTTTAACACCCTTCAGTACCCTGTACACCCTTCGGCTACGCCTCAAGGTGTACTGGGGTACTTCAGGGTGTTAAAATATCCATATCTACGGATATGAACGTAGATAACTTATATTACATTTTGCCTTCATTCTGTCTAAATGTTTTCATTTATGCAGGAATTTTCCCCCCAAATAGCCCAAGTAATATAACAATGTCAACAAAGTGAAATTGATCAGTAGCAAGTAAACTGAGATATTAAAATTTTGTCTTTATTGATATTGTTTCTACATACCTGTCCCGAGTCTACATACTTTTTCTTCTTTTCTTTCTTCTTTGGATTTATAAGCTGTTAAGATAGTTAACAGCAGTGAAATACTAAATGTTACTGCATTTACATTAAATGACAGCAAAGTAATAAACCAAGAAACAACATGACTTTTTTTTTTATATCTCAAGTGACTTCACCTATCTATATTGATATAAACACAAGACAATAATTACCAATTCAATAAAAGACAGTCGCTTTCACAAAAATTGTTATTTTCTTACCGGTAATTCTAATTATTTTTTTTTGTCACTTTTTTTTAGATACAATGTATATGTAAAAATATATTTTAATAATTGAAAAAATACCCGGAAGAAAGATAGGAAAATATATGACATTGATTTTGTTAACTTTCAAATTTGTTAGAAAATTCGAAAACAGCATATAATTGGTACATTTTGGTGGTTTATCAGGTGCAGATCAAGTTTGAGAGTGAAGGGGGCTTTTTTTGTCTGTAATTGTAAAAAAAAAAAGCGGCAATCAAAGGGAGACAATTTTTTATTAACATTTTATGCCAAGTAAAACCTATATTTTTTCTATCTAAGAATCTGAGCAGAATCAAGATATAAACTATATACAGTGTATCCTGCCTAATCCGACACCTGAGTATTCCAACATCCTGTTTTAGCCGACACATTTTGATGGTCCCAAAATATGCCTATCCCTGCAGAAAAAAACTGAGTATTCTATCACCCTGCTTAATCCAACATTTTTTTCTGGTCCTTCAGTGAGTTGATTAATTCAGGTTACACTGTACCTGAAGTTGTGACTGAATATCTACTTCGCATCTAACTTGTCATATATTTTTACCTTTCTTTGGTGTTTTTAGCTTGATATGAAAATATAAAACAGCCTTTGAGGATTTTTCGATCATTCTTTTCTGTACAATTTATGAACAATTTCAATTTCCTACTATCATGAATAATTAGTACCTACACCATACTGATTACTGGATCCTGGTCCTCTACTGATTTCACTTATTGTTGTGGTAAATTCTCCAATCAGATCAACACTGTAAAAAAGGAAATATATTTATACATAAACAAGAATGTGTCCCTAGTACACGTTTGCCCCATCTGCACTATCATTTTCTAAGTTCAGTGGACCGTGAAAATCGGGGGAAATCTCTAATTTGGTATCAAAATTAGAAAGAACATATCATAGGGAACATGTGTACTAAGTTTCAAGTTGATTGGACTTCAACTTCATCAAAATCTACCTGGACCAAAAACTTTAACCTGAAGTGGGACGAACGGACGGACGGACAAATGAACGAACGAAGGGACAGATGAATAGATGCACAGACCAGAAAACATAATGCCCATAAATGGGGCATAAAAACATGTCTGCTTCCAGAAGACAGTTATTAAGCAGATTAAAGTTTTGTTTCATTAAAAAGAGGCTAATATAAATCTTAAATTTTTTATCATAAACTCTGTCTTTTATTCAGATTTGTCATTTTCCAATAGTTGAAACTAAGTTCATAAATTTCCAAAAGTGATATTGGGTATCTAATCATTCTTAGTTAGAAATGTTCATGTATTTTAGGTTATCATTAAAATCAGTCTCTTTGGAATATTCTTCACAGAATCATTTTTCAATACTCTGCATATTGGTGGCATAAGTTATGTTAAACAAAAGGGGATAAACAATATGTTTCATTATAGAGTGCTGTTTATCTCATATGCTTGGAAGGATAAAGACTTTGAATACCTAAAATATATGTTGCAACATCATGAACATTGGTTGAATAAAAATGATTTCTGAAAATGTAAAAAAACAGTTGTTCAAGAAAAAAAAAATAATGAGAAGATTTTCTTTGATGGAAGAATTCAAAAAAAGTTAACCAAATACTATTTGCTAATTTTGTTTTTTATCCACCAACTTTTGAAATTTATATGTAAACATATTTTAAAGCCCAATTATAACTTTTTGAAACATATTCTGTATATATTCAAAAACTATGGCAGAACACCTTTCAATTTATATTCATATTACTAGTCTACATTCTACAATACACTGATTTTATTTACCTGCCATCACTGTTCCAGTCATTACATACAACCTTGATTACTCTGAAAAGATATCAAAGGTCCAATTAAATGCATTTACAGGAAATACCACATTTACACAGTTCCCTTGAAAATGTTTTATCAAAACAATTGCCTATCTTTAGTATTTCTAGCATTAGTTTCATTAACACCATTTTGTATGTGTTAGTTGTCTCATTCTAATTTTAACATTAACTTAAATGAAGATGGTTCAGTTTATGGACCTGGGCACTTGAGAAAAACTAAGTTTTTGAATAGGTTCATGCATGCTCTGTCTTCCATTTTTCCATGTAGCGTTTTGTTAGCTGTTGTTTTTCTTTTCTTCACATTTCCTCTTTAGCCATGATGTTGTTCCTTTTTAGCCTAAAAGGCCAAGTGATCTTTTCTCATCACTTGGCGTCCGGCGTCCGGCATCCGTTGTCAACGTTAACTTTTACAAAATTCTTCTCCTCTGAAACTACTGGGCCAAATTAAACCAAACTTGGCCACAATCATCATTGGGGTATCAAGTTTAAAAAACAGGTGAAAATCTATCTGCCCTGAAATTTTCAGATGAATCGGATAACCCGTTGTTGGGTTGCTGCCCCTGAATTAGTAATTTTAAGGAAATTTTGCTGTTTTTGGTTATTATCTTGAATATTATTATAGATAGAGATAAACTGTAAACAGCAATAATGTTCAGCAAAGTAATATTTACAAATAAGTCAACATGACTGAAATGGTCAGTTGACCCCTTTAGGAGTTATTGCCCTTTATTGTCAATTTTTAACCATTTTTCGAAAATCTTAGTAATATTTTACAAAAATCTTCTCCTCTGAAACTACTGGGCCAAATTAATCCAAACTTGGCCACAATCATCTTTTGGGTTAGTAGTTTGAAAAATGTGTCCGATGACCCTGCCATCAAACCAAGATGGCCGCCATGGCTAAAAATAGAACATGGGGTAACATGCAGTTTTTGGCTTATAACTCAAAACCCAAAGCATTTAGAGAAAATCTGACAAGGGGTAAAATTGTTTATTAGTTCAAGATCTATCTGCCCTGAAATTTTCAGATGAATCGGACAACCCGTTGTTGGGTTGCTGGCCCTGAATTAGTAATTTTAAGGAAATTTTGCTCTTTTTGGGTATTATCTTTAATATTATTATAGATAGAGATAATTTATAAACAGCAATAATGTTCAGCAAAGTAAGATTTACAAATAAGTCAACATGACTGAAATGGTCAGTTGACCCCTTTAGGAGTTATTGCCCTTTATAGTCAATTTTTAACCATTTTTCGTAAAATTTGTAAATTTTTACTAACATTTTCCACTGAAACTAATGGGCCAAGTTAATTATAGATAGAGATAATTTAAGCAGCAAGAATGTTCAGTAAAGTAAGATGTACAAACACATCACCATCACCAAAACACAATTTTGTCAAGAATCCATCTGCTTCCTTTAATATTCACATATATATATATAGACCAAGGTGAGCGACACAGGCTCTTTAGAGCCTCTAGTTTATTCTTCATTTAGCAATTTTATTGTCTCTTTTTTAAACATCTTTACATATTTGCCATAGTTTTTCATAAATAATTATAGTACTTTGGCCATAATTACAAATGTTTTTGGATGTACAAATCCTACATTTCTAAAAAAATCACCTGTAATTTTTATTATAATTTTTAACTGTAAAAATATGTCGACATATTATAATTTTTAAGATTAAATTTGTTAGAAACTAATAAAAAATAGAGGTCTTGCACACAACTTACAATTTCTATATACCAGGTAATGAAATTTTTTTTTTATCTATACCTCGCATGATCTCCATTACATATTGTCTTCACTGGTACAGTAAACGGCTGCCATGTTGGGTTTAATGAGTTTTTAATTACTTCTGTTCGATGAACAACAGTGAAACTACAACAAAAGATTAAAAGTACCAATATTTTATAAGAAAAACAAATTATTATCAGCTAACAGCTTCCTTGTGCATACTCAAAATAATTTTCAAGACTTATTCATTAAAGATCATTTACACCGTAAAAGTTTAAACATAGAAAAGTGGTATATAATATATAAATAGATACAAACACAAAATATAATGCATATTTGTATACTGTGTATATAAATCATCAAATGTTAATGAGAGATAAAAGGAGACTGAAGTATAAAATTGTTTATTTTACTGGTAAGGGTCGTTCAATTTATACATTAAAACATCTCAGAAAGGCATACTTGAATAATTTCTATGCATAACTAACTTTTGAAATTTTATTTATAAGCAAATAAAACAATATATTTCCACTAACATGCTGAACAAAATAAAGGTCAGCAAGAAGGTGAATCATTAAAATAAAGTTTTTTACTGGTTATGACAGGACAAAGTCTGACTTTAACAGTCCTTGATCAAAAAGAATTAAAAAAATTCAGGTACACCTTAAAAATTATTGTCTGTCTGGGTTAATAGGGAAAATACACTTACATTTAGTTAACATTGAAAAATAAAATCTAGATAATTTAATAAATGACTCATTTTATAATTGCATGACGGTTAAAACCGATTGGATCATTACAAGACTCATATTCTTATATATTTAAAAACCTACCTGCCATCCTCATTTGATCTTTGAAATTCTAAGTAGGGATCTGATTTCCCAAAGAAATCTTTTTTGTCTAATTTGTTAGCTTTAAACTGTAGGGTGATGATTTCCTGTTAAAAAAATTTTTTTTTTTAGGCATTTACTGTTAGTTTCTATATCACAACAAAAACTTGTCAATAGAAAGCTAATAAAAACTAATTATCAAATGTTTGTTTAGTATGTGATACAAGCAGACCAAGTGAAAGTGTGAGCTACTGCTCACTGAATATACCCCTGCCCAAATATTTCGGTAAACAGGAAGTTGTTGAGTGATAAATCTAAAAACACATCACACAGTGAAGCTGACTTATATACAACCTGAAACCAATTTTCAGAAATCATTGTATTGTAGTTCCTGAGAAAAATGTGATGAAAATTTTCAACTTGACTATCACGTGTTAATTATACCAATGTTCGGTAATCAGGAAGTTGTTGAGTGATGAATCTGAAATCTCATCACTCGGTATAGCCGACTTATATATACCCTGAAACCAAATTTCAGAAATCCTTGTGATGTAGTTACTGAGAAAGATCTGACGAAAAATATTCATGGGACAAACTGAATACTGAAGGACAGATGGATGGACTGAAGGACAGATGGGATGAACAGACAGAGGTGAAACAGTATACCCCAACTTTTTTTAAGCAGGGGTATAAAAAGTTAATAAGATATAATTTGGAAGTATGTTAATGAATGCACAGTCATCAGTATTTCTCTTTCAACCAGTCATGCTATATTAAATAACAATTACCAGTATGACAACATCATAGAGTAGTTGAACTAATATTTAGGAATATTGTCCAGATCAGTATATTAAAATGCAAAAGCTTGCAAGTGCAATATGATATACTGCAAGGGACAATTTTCATTAATTTTTGTGCAATAACCCTTTTTTATGTTTTATAAGATAGTATCAAATTTTACAGTAACATTCATAACACCTTGTTCAAAACATGCATCGCTAATATCAGTAGTAAGGATGTGATACCTATTTCTGTCATCTTGTTTATCTTCTGTTCGCTTGGGTGCAAATATTCTTTTACTCAGAACTTCTCTAATGTGTAACCAACTTTAAGGAGAAACTATAGAATGCAATACCGGTCAAGATGCAGTATTTTTTACTCTTCGAAAATGCCCTACTTTAATAGAATATTCATAAAGAAGAACAGTAAAACTGTAGATAATTTCATAAGATCTGAGGTTGCCAATTTGTCAGAGTCTACGCAGCTTTATTATGAATATCCTTTAAGGTAAAACTCACTTTGCAGTTGCTCATTTCTTCTGCTCGAACTGAAAATAAAAAATAAAACATACAATAGCACATTTATTATCATGTGGGAAATTTTGGCAAAGTTACCCCTCCCCACTAGTATCAAGATCAAGGTTAAATTGCCTTTCGTGTAAAATTGGTGTTTATGAAAGATCAGAATCAGGGATAAGAAAATATGAAAAAGAAATCTTAAGAACAGGTTAGATCCATAAACAGTAATGAAATCAAACGTTTCTCTCATAAATTATTTGTGACATGAAATTTAAAATTACAATGATAACTCAACTTACTGATAATGTCTCCATTCTTTGCAACTGGTCCCCTATAAAATATGAATTCTATATTGAAAATAAATAAATAAACAGAGTTCCAAAAACACCCCCATTACAAATGTTTTATCTTTCCAAGGTAGAAGGACAATAACTAAATAAAACACTTTTTTTGGAAGCGTTAACAAGACTATTTTTCATAAATTTAATATTTCCAAGGGACATAACTCTACTAAGGAAAACAACAAGGGCAGATCATTATATGTTTGAAATCCCAATGCAGATATTGAAATTGGACCACATACCAAATATACACCTTATCGCTATTTGTCCGCCATTACTGGGTATCAAACAGGTTCCCGTAAAATTTTGACGTAATAAAACAAAATATCTGTATATTTGTATGCAGAGATTTCAAAAACCTAAAACTATAATTTCCATGAAAATGCAAGTTTTTCTCAATCCACAAAAATTGATACCCACATAAATAAATGAATCCACAGTATATTAAAAACTTTAATACACCTTATCGCTAATCCCGGCTGACCTGGCCGCTTGAACTTTTGACGCATACAACAATTACTTTTCCATTGTGGCGTTTATGACTTCACTGTTAGAGTAAAGAAATACAGATTTTCTTTGGAGCAAATACTTCATTTGGGAATTTGTGAACTTTCTTTTTTCTATAACTATTGTATAAATTTATGATTATCAAATGTTGTTGTTGTATGTCTTTATATTTATATATTATAACTCAGTATATTTAGGAGAGGATTATTTTAGTTGTGATAACTTGTGTCTGATTATTTTTGTTATATGCAAAAACAAATAAAATATGATTAAATGAAATGAACCACTACTTATAGTATTGCTTACTTGAGTGGTCGCTTCATAACTCCATTTGGTGATCCAACAATTTCTCCTAATGACACTTCTATTCTTCCTATAAAATCCTAAAAAAAAAAGGCATTCATTATTGTAACCTCTTCTTGCAAAGTTTTGTTCAGTTCAGCACAATTAACCTTTCAACCAATATCTTATACTGTAATGCCTTATATCGTATTCTCTAAATTTATATACTGACCCAAAATTCTTCTCATCCAAACATCTCTGATGAGAGGAATAAGTAGCATTAATAAAGAAGCTAGAAGGCTTTGAGTATTATTTAAAGTTGAGAAAGAAATGTTACAAATAAAGGCAACAGTAGTACACTGCTGTTCAAAATTAATAAATCGATAGAGAAAAAACAAATCCGGGTTACAAACTAAAACTGAGGGAAACGTATCAAATATAAGAGAACTACGACACAACAGAGACACATCAGCGAAATGTAACACACACAGAAACGAACTATAAGGTTACAATGGCCATTTTCCTGACTTGGTACAGTTCATTTTATGAATAAATGGTGGGTTGAACCTGGTTTTGTGGCATGCCAAACCTCCCGCTTTAATGGCAGTGTTAATTATAACATTAAAATGACAACATTACACGACAGGGTTACAATAAATAAACAGATAAATGGGAGAAAATATGGGACAGAGAAACAAACATGTATTTCTTACAATCATGACAATATATATATATATATATGATTTAGTCTGAATCATTGCTTTTAAATTACAACTAAGTATTAATTGAAACTATAAAAAAAAATGGTATTACATAATTGATTTAGCAGTAGAATTTTCTGTGTCTTCTGGCTTTAAACATGCCATTAAAATATCAAATGCTTTGAAATTCTGATGTTTTGGGCAAATATCGAAATGTCACAAATAAATTAAAGAAGTAAGATAGCAGACACCTAAACGACAAAACAGATCATCCCCTTAAACCTTTCCCCCATTTCCATAAAGATCTGAGTTCGACCATATGCACCAATTGCGGCTTGCACCTTTAAGGTTCATCATAACAAATGAGTTTTTGTCTCAATTTTGGGGGACATCAAATACTACAACAATTTTTACAGATCAGAAATTGAAATTGACCAATCTGATTAAATGTGTTAATATTGATTGTTGCTTCCTTTATGTTCAGTAGCAAATATTTCATGCATTTTGGCTTGATAAAACAATTGTTTGTAACAGTCAAATGTACTTTCAATGCTCCTGAAGTTTTCATTCATTCTTTATAACTTACATGTGCATCAAGTCTAGCTGTTTTGGCATCTACATCATATCTGAAAATAATGAACATTTTAAAAATATGTTTACCATGTATTTCTTACAATCATGACAATATATATCAATAATTTAGTCTGAATCATTGCTTTTTAAATCATGTCCCTTTATAAACATTCCTTCACCCAGGTTTTTTTTTCCATCAAGTCTTTTTGTTTTGTTTAACTTCATTTTCCTCGAAATTATTTTTGTGTTAATTACTTTTCTAGTTAATATCCATTTTCTATGAAAAGAAACCAATATATATACTTTACAAATCAAATCTATTTGAATCACACAATTTTTTTAAAATTTACAATTGATTGTAAAAGCTAAAAAGTGATAGAAAAAGAAAAGGGTTCTTAAAGACACTAATCAGTAAAAATACACATGTACATTGTATATCCATTAACTATAAATTAAGGGAAAAGATAAATGTTGAGTTGAACCTGTTGTTTTGGTTGGCAAAACCTCTTATAACCAGATGCTGCGCAGGGCGCAGCTTTACCTGACCGCAGAGGTCGTACCCTAAACAGTTGGGGCAAGTATGGACACAACATTCAAACTTGATACAGCTCTGAATTTGGATTGTGATTAAATAGTTGACACAGAATGAATGTGGTCTAATGAACTTAAAAAAAAAATTATAATCTGAAATGATAAAATTTCCCCCCCCACCCCTCCCTATTTTTTTTCACCTCCCCCAATCCCGTATTCCAAAAATAATCTCATTTCAAATTTCTAATTAAGTTGGCAACAATAACTACTCATTTAAATACATCATAAAATATCTAAATATAAAATAACTTACAGTCATGGCTTAAATTAATATTAATTAACAGTAACTTCTAAAAATAAATTTACAGCTACACATCTGAAGACAATTATCACTTCCTTTAAAGACCGGGGATGACCTAGAAAATTTTACACCCCTACAGCAATTAAGCCTATTTGGATATGGGCAGTGCTAAGATAAGAAACAGATTATTTTTAGTGAATTTTCTTGTTGTGTAAATAGAAGCACATGTTACTGACTGCATGCTGTGATAAGAGAAAATATGAAAAAACTATAAAACTTACACACAGATTTTATCTCATGAAAATCCAATTAATGTATATATACAAGATAGAAACACAATGTCACTGTATCCAATAAGAAATATTAAATGTTTTATAAATGAGACAAAAATTTAAAGTTGCATCCCATGAATTGATATTTAGATAAAAATATTTACTTCATAATAAAGATGATGAATGAATATTAATTTCTCTCTATTTTTTCTCTAATAAAATGAATTTATTTGCCTAGCCCAAATACTTTGTCTGTAATTATAAGTTGGAGGCTTATAGTTCTTTTTGCCAATGTTACTTCTTGGAGCATTTCTACGGTTTGGGTTCCAGATTGATGTGAAATCGCGATCAACATTTTCATTCCAATGACAAACTGCCAACTGACTTCTAGCTTGGTAATTGTCATTACTAAAAGCAATTCTTTTATCTTGGAACATGTTCATAGTATTGTTAAAGCTCTCAACATAACATGTATCTTTGGCTAACACATAATCCTCAGGGTGGGTGTAAATTGTAGATTTCCGAATAACACCTAGGAGAAGTTTTTCAGCAATTGGTATTGAAATAATTATCCGCTTAGGTTCGTAATTTGTATCACGCTTACATCGTGAATCAGGATGACACTTCTGGTGGTTGTTCTTATAATGTTCCACAATATTTAGTAATACATCCTTTAATTCCTTTGGATTTTCTTCACAGTTTCTAACAGCCCAATGAAAATGTGTGGCAACTGATTCCACCTTGTCCTCTAGTTGAGCAGACCAGGACTTTTCTTTTAAATATTTTGGTCCCGCAGATACTCTTTTCATTGCAACTTTAACCTTTTTGATGGCATGCCATGGATCGTTCTGATTTGTAATAATTCCTGTGTCTTTTACCAGCTTGTTAATACTCAAATTTCGGTCATGAGAATGTACATTAACTTGAACGTCTTGCTCTTCCAAGTAATGGTAGATTCGTTGTGTTCCCAATTTTTCATGGCGCTGTGATACAGAATCATCAGATTTTGTAACATGTTCACATTTGAGAACTTTGTGGATTTTTTCTCCTATGGCAACAACACTGCTGTCTTTTGCATTTTTACGCCAGCCATGTCGAGCATCTGTTATTATGTTAATTCCTGTCAATTCATCGTACATTCCAATTTCTTCTAGTACTGCTGACTCAATACTTTCATTGTATTGCTGTTCAATATGATTTTTGTATCTTTGAAACATGTATTGCTGTTTTTGTTTGTTGATATGTCCTATTTTAGCAGCATTAGCAAATCTGTTGTAGTGCACTGGTAACATTCCGCTACAAGTATATCCGTGAAATGTCCTCAAGTTTGCAAGGTATTCACCGTTAGGTAAATAAGGAGACGATGACCATAACATGGAATGGTGTTTATCAGTGTCACAATTAAAACGCACTGCAGCTACATGTCCTTTTGGTGTCAACTTCTTTATACTGAAATGTCCATTGCAAATGGAAGAGTGGTTTTCTACAACTTTGATGATTTTCTGTAGTGATGTTTCTGCCGTTAGGAATAATTTTTGATCGACATCTTTTTTCTGCACCTGGATGTAGGTATTTAAATCTAATGTTGTCATATCAGACTTTGAGGACTGTCCATTATGGTCAAGAAGAAAATAGTCTAAGACCTTCTCTAAGATGTCAGCATTATTTACAGGGTGATTTAGTTGCTGTACAAGTATAGTCCGAACTTTTTGTAACTTTGAAAGTACTAATTGCTTTTTACTGTTATCTCCAGGAACAGAAATTTTGAAGCAAGGTGGTCGTTTTGTTTCTTTTTCCATTTTCAATAGCAAGTGAATAATACCAGAATACTAAAAGTAACTGATGCAAAATAATATTATACATCTAGAAGATTATCTACATGATCTATATGTAAACAGTCTTAAAATTTGACCCAGTCTAGGACATTTTGGACCATGGCAGGGGTTTGTTTTATTTATATTTTTATCTACAAATCCTAAGTAATAATATTATGGATATAACAATTTAATAATTACATTATAGCAATTGACATTTTTAAATATGGAATTATAGGGATTGGGGACAGTAAGAATTAAACAAATTATGAAACATGCACTGTCCTTATTGATAGCCTCCCTCAATTTGAAAGGGGACTCTAAAGGAGTACTGGACTTAATTTTCAAAGCATTACAGACATAATGTTGTACAAAAGCATGTTTGATATTTTTTAAAAATAATCATTATGTCAGTTTTTATCCCGTATGTAAAATCTTCTCGTGTAAAACATAAAATATGAATGCAATCTCTCCTGTAAGTACCTTATTATAATATGAGGTGTGTAAAACACTGGGAATATGATATCCAAGGTATTTGATGCTAAGATTTGGAGGGAAAAATATTGTTGTTTTATTGCTACAGTTTGATAAAAGAAAGTCCTGTAAATTAGATATAAAATATAGACTTGACAAAATGGAGAAAATAGCACTTCTTGTCACTGAAGAACAAAAGGAAACTATTTACAGTTTATTTGGATATTACAATTGGGATGTAAAGTTAGTAGATAGTAATAATGAGATTGCACAAGTTGCAACTATGTCCACACAAACTAGTGACAATGAACAGGAGGAGATAGAAGCTGGAATTGAGGAAAACCAATTCCGCATAGAACAAGACCAAGAATGTGAGGAATGCCCCTTTTGTTTTTGCAAACCTTGTATTACTAGTGAAAACAACAGACAAATGTGGTGGGAAAGTGAACCTCAAGGGAGACATCAAAGAAATCATAGTTTGCGAAAAGAAAACTACAAATATTTCTGGACAATGATGTTTCACCGTGAAGCTTGGAAGGATGACAGATATTTATTACGAAAACAAGCTGCTCTTGAAAGAGACCCTAAATTTAAAAATTACACATGGCATAAAAGAGATATTATGCCTAATTGTGTCCTAAAATTAGTAAGAGAGTGGCATCCAAATCCTGAAAATATTTCTTATATGGGCCACCTCTGGGAATAGTTACATTAATTTATAAAAGTGACATTTGTTTGGGATATAACATTTTTATTAGTTGGCACAACAGATTAAAAGACTATCTATATTCTGAAGCTTTGAAAGGATTTTATAATTGAATGATTCCCTGCAATTAGTAAGTAGATTTTCATTTCACAAATGCATGCATTAGATTATAGATAATAAAGCCACATGTAGCATGCTACTTCCGTTGTAAACATAAACAGAAAGTTGTTGTCATGGATATCTCCTCCTACTTGTCAATCACAGGAATTTGAATTTGAAAAATAGCTGTGCTTCAGGATTTTTATTTAAAATATCTTTATTGTGAGTTATTTTATTTTCTCAATTTTTGGTCTTAACTGACCATTATTTATGTTCTGACAACTGTACAAGTTTAAAAGTAAAGAAGATAGCAATTTTTGAATTAATTTTGAAAAATGCTTCTCAATTCTTAACCCTGCCCAATATTTGAATAAAATCATATTTTCATGAATTGTCTCCCTTTTATACCCTAACCCCGGTCTTTAACATAATTTTCAAGCAGTGTAAGGGAGGTAATCAAGTAATCAAACATATATAAAATAGTATTCTTTAAATTTTAATTGGAATTGGATTACCTCCCTTACACTACTTTTAAATTTTCTAAATTGTTCTATAACAAGAAAAACCCTTGTTTTCCCTCTTTTTTTTTGCCCCCAATTGCTTAATGATTTGATCCATTACCCCTTATAAACATCCTTTGAAGTATTGAAACTTGTGGTATAACGAGATATTTATACACTTAAACACAAGTTATTGACTGAAAACTAGAAAAATGCTTATTTGGGACCTTTTTTTGGCCCCTCACTTATTGAAACCCCCCTTGGAGCAAGAACCCCAAGACTCAATTTCAGCCTTTCCTTTTTAAAAACCTTGAAGTATAATTTCAGAGAGATCCATACACTTAAACACAAGTTATTGTCTGTAAACTAGAAAAAAATGCTTCTTTTTTACCCTTTTTTTGGCCCCTTATTTCAAAATGTTCAGGAATACTAACCCTAAACTGACACCAAGCCTTTCCTTCATTTATGAATGGAACCTTGTGGTACAATGTCAGACAGATCCATACTCATACAGTTAAACATAAGTTATTGTCCCAAAACTTCAAAAATGTTTGTTTTTGACCCCTTTTTGGCCCTTAATTCCTAGATTGTTTGCCCCATAACCCTTTAAATAAATCCTAACCTTCTACTTAATGGTAAGAACATTGTGGTACAATTTCAGAGTAATTGAAATACTTATACACAACTTATTGTCCTAAAAATAGATAAATGTATGTTTTGGGCCCCTTTGGGCACCTAATTCCTAAACCGAAGGGACCGTAACCCCCAAAAAATCAATCTGAACCTTCCTTTTGTGGTTATAAACATTGTATTAAAATTTTATTAATTTCTATTTACTTATACTAAACTTATTATCCCGAAACCATCCGTCTTCGAACAACGACGTGATACCAATATAGCACCGCAAATTTTTTTGCGGTCATATAAAAAGTTACAAATTATTAATACCATCTTAGTATGTACAAAAATGTGATGTTACAGATAATGAGAAATCCATGTTTGTTTTGTTTCAATAAAGACAAGGTTTGTAGTATACATGTACAATACAGACAAGCTTTGTAGTATACATGTACAATAAAGACAAGGTTTGTAGTATACATTTACAATAAACAAATATTTTGGGAGAAAAGAAATCTTCTACAAAATTGTGTCATCCAATACCAAACACACATTATTTCTTTAATAAGTTATACATTGAGAGTGACTAAAGGCTACATGAAACAGTACCTCCTCTCCTCTTTTCTTAGCTAACTGTATTAACATGAATATTTCCTTACACTTCAAATTTTAGTTTTTGACTTTCCTCAAAAAAATAATTCATCACAAACTTCTTCACAAAATCTGGATTCAAGTTATCCTGAATGACCTCTGACCTTCCAAACTGAAAAAGATATTAAAACATAAAAATACAATCAAGTAGTTCAATCATATCAATTTTTCCAATAAATTATTTTGATAGTTCAAAAACCAACCTATTGGAATTAACAAATTCAGCATTATTTTTTTCTGATAGAAAGTGCAAGTGCACTAAATACATACCAAGAAGTAAAGTTGATACTTTGGAAAGACCATAAATAATCAAATATCATGTATAACAAGGAAAAACAATTTTACAGCAAACCATTTATTATTCTTTTGTGGAAAATAGGATTAAATTGATCTAGCATTTTTTGGAATTGCACTTTTTTTTACATTACCATATTGACACTATATATATTAAAGCTTTTGAAAGACACAATGTTTACTATATGATTGATAGATGGTATTGTTTCATAGCAACAGTCAACAGATATACTAAGTTTGGTAAGCAATCATTAAACTACGTTAATTATTACTGTGTTTTATTTCATTATGGCCTTTGTTATAATAAAAAAAATATTTACACATACTTTAACTATAATATATATGTACAATAGTACAAGACTCACTACAAGTGTATGTATCAATTATATATATGATATCAACCTTTAAGAATAGAAAAAACTTACTTCATAGTACTGATCTGATTTTGAATCTTTACAAAATACTACAACCATTGGATCAGACTTGGACAGCATATCACAATCTCTTAAACTCCTGAAAAGATCATACAATGTAACAGTTACATTCATAAGGAGGACAGTGAAACAATAGCCTCTGCACACATGGCACATGTGGACTCAACATAATCATAGCTGTAACAGTATCTTCTTTTGGTGCAAATTTTCCTTCTCTTTGGTATTGTCAAGATAGATTAAGGTAATGTCAAAAGAAGAAGAAGTTACAGATGTTTGCACTTGTATATCATGGTAGAATGTTTCTGAAGACTGCATTCCTTCCGTTCTATCAATACATGCAAGTTTAATATTGTATACATCTTGTCCAGTAAGATTTAAATGAATATAACATGTAGAAATGAAAGACATCAAGGTCAAAGTCAGGAGCAACTTTGACCAACCAAGACGGTCAGTGTTCTCCCCAGGATTTTTTTAAGACACAAAATTCAAGGGCGCGTAACTCATTTTTTAGAGTGAACTTTTGTGATCTGAAGCAATCAGTCATTAATCCATGACATGCAATATGAATTATAATGCTTTGTGTTATGTGTTTGATAATGCAGAGTATTTGATAATGAATTACAAGAATATTATATATGAAATAAATTGATTTTAAACACAAAAGTTATTTATAAGTCAAAATATAAATATTCATCTCTTTACTCTCTGCTCCTTCTAGTTATATGTTTCAAGATAGTGTTATTTTGTTGGACAGTCTGTTCCTCAATTTTGTCTTTATCCTCTTTAGGGTTGAAAACCCCCTCTCACAATAACTTTTGCTTATACCCCCTTTTACATTTGTAAGCCATAAAAACTCAGTCAGCCACTTGTCATTGAAACCAGAAACATGGTGCTTGCTGTTATCACTTGCTAAAACTTTAGGTTGGGATTAGGAGAAGCAATGACATCTGCTTATACTGACAGTGTAGAGGAAGGTGTATTCCCCTTTTCATTAGAAGTCATTAGGCTGAAAAAAAACCTTCTATTTCCATCATCTGCCTTTTGCTTAGAAGTCACCCTTTTGTTATTTGCAGAGAACACGTTCATTCAGAATTAATAAAATCGAATATGGTTAAGATATTTGATCATATTTGGTATACAACTTTTAAAACAAAAATATGTTAATGAACAGCTGACCAGTTTCCGTAGTTTTACATTACGCTTCTGTGTGTATTATAATATTGTTAAAGCCTATATCTGGCAGGTAGATATAAACGAAACTTTGTAAGTTTGTTAAAGTTAAGACCATTGAAATTATCAACTAGTGACATTATATAGAAGCTGCAGCAATTCTGTACCCGTGTTAATTGTCACATATTTCCCAACGCACGGAATTTTACGATCAATGTTCAATGATCATTTTATTTCTAAAAACACGACAGTTTGAGACAATTTACCTTGCAAGTAACATTTTTTCACTTTCTATTAAAAAAAATCACTTCTCTTTACCTTTAATCAAAGTTTATTTTATTTTTTTTCAATTACAGATACTCTCATTCATAATTTTCATCGTAAATATCTTTAGCAATGTGTATTCAAATTGATCACGTGTATTCATCACGTTCATTGGTCGTGTTAAAATAGATTCTTCTTTTCGAACAATGTATTTGCGATCTATTTCTTCAATTTCTGCACTGAAGTTTGAATTTTTTTCAATTTTCTTATTTGCAATCTGTTTCTTCAATTTCTGCACTGAAGTTTTAATTTTTTTTAAATTTTCTTCTAAAAATATCTATCTTCTTGATGATCATTTATGCTATTACATGATAAGATAGTCCGATAAGGCTGAGATGAGCGTGGCTCAGGTAAAACTAATTATCAGTTATTGTGTAACACTGACCGACCTCTCAGCGGTGATCAGCAACTTGACAATTTTAACCAACATTTATAATGAAAATGTGAAAACTAACACGCTGCGGGATCAAGTATTAAGGGACAGCGGACAATTAAGACGCTGCGGGATCTTCGAAAATATTATGAAGGCGCTGCGGCACCGCAGCGTCATATCGGCCTGGGGAGAACACTGAGACCCCCAAAGTAACAATTCTATTTTAAACTCTGGTTTGGGTACCAGAGATGTGTGTACATTGTAAGAGGGTGAAAATCCCCCTTCTGATGTACTGATATTTCAAGCACCCCGATTGAGAATAGAACTCAGGACTTACAGTAGTGGACTTAACCACTGGTATCGGGATTGTTCGCCCTAATAACATGTTCGCCCTGGGTACGTTCGCCCTGAGTTCGTTCGCCCAGAGAGTCTGTTCGCCCTACTAAAAAATATTGATATTCAGGGCATTGAAGTTGAAAAAACTTATTCAGATATTTCTATGGTATATATTCTTGAAATTTATGGAAACAGGGAAATATTTAAAAGTTTTATGGCTTGTTTAGGATCGTTAATTGTTCAATGACAAAATAATTCGGATCACTGATTATTGTGATACTTGTCTTTTGATGGATTATTAATAAAAATCAAATGTTTTGTTTTGATAAAATATTCAGCTTGAAATTAATAAACACAATGATGTACGAACTGTAAATCATGAAACGGATTTACAAGTTCATTATTATACTCGGAGACAGTCCTAGTCTCAGTTATACTGCATACATTCATGATTGACTGAATACAATTATTTTGTTAACAAATATCAATAAAGAGAAATACATTGTACATACCAATTCTACTCTGTAAATCAAAGAGAAAATGATAAAATGATTGCGGCAATATAAATTTTCTGTCAATTTGTAAACAAACTTTAACATATTTTGTTCAAATACTTAAAATTATGCGACTGGACAACAAATAGAAAAAAATATAAATCTGGGCGAATGGACCCTGGGTGAACAGGTATCAGGGCGAACACGTAGTATGGCGAACGTGAATCAGGGCGAACGGACCCGGATTCTTAACCACTAGACCCTGAACTCACATGAATGTTTATACGTGCCTTTTTGGTACCACGCCCCTCTTGATCCAGGAGAGATTTTAAATAAATACAAACAATTGGCATGTATGTTCAGCAAAATAAAAGATAGTAAGTCCAACATATGTATATTCTGAAACTATCGACAGATGCTTTAGTACATGTAAACCATGTGAAAGTATAAAAAAAATATATGTTTAAAAAAATATCACAAATGTTACTGTTTTCCCCCGTATCAATAACCTTCATTACCTGCATGATACACTGATTTCTACTTGAGATGACGGAACTGCTGACGAGCCGGCCTGAAATTGTTGTCCTTGTGGGTATGCCATGACTAGTCTTTAAATGCGAAGTAAAAAAGTATTTTGAAATTTTTAAGTTAATTTTGTAAACAGGAAGTAGAAGATTCTAATTTTAGCTCTTGTCGGTTGCGATATGTATTTCCGAATTTATAATTTATGACATTTCCTATTTTGAAAATGATCGAAATATAAAAAAAAATAAGAAGTTATTTGTTCATTATTTTCCCAATCATATAAATCTATTACTCGATAAACCCTATCACAATTAATTTTATAATTGGCAATTTGTTTTCAATGATATAAGTGACGGATTGTAAAACGAAAGAAGAAACAGAAAGTAGAGATGTGAAATGAGTTTTATTATTCCTCAGCTATCCACAAAACAGGAGGTTGATGAAGTCATTAGGAAAACAGAAGATGTGGTTCTTGTTTTGAGATTTGGCAGGGAAAATGATGTCACGTGTATGCAACTGGATCATATAGTAAGAAAAATATTCAGAAATGTATTTTGCAGGTGTTGACTGTTGTGCATTAATTATCAAGGTTTGTTGCCAAAAGAAAAAAACAACATACATAATAAAATATTCAAAGCTTGTTTGATTGGTAATTTTACACGATGCACTATTTTCAAAGTCCTTATTACTTAAACAGTCTGAACATTAACCAACCTTGAAGCCGCCCAGGAAAAACTGTTGAACCTTGTCAATTGAAATCAAACAGACCTTGTCAGGAGCGGGGTTCACTCATATCTTCAGAGTTGACAACACTGCAGATGAAGTATATTAACCTCTATTATTCAACAATCTATCGAATAAAATTGAAAATGGAAAATTATGGGGAATGTTTAAAAAAATATAACAAGATTTTCTGAGAGCTTCGTTTACATCATTATATCCTTGATAGACAATCACAGTTACTGTCGCACCTGTATGCATTATCCATTAAATGTTAGTCATTAATGAAGGAATGTTACAGACTATGAAAAACATTTTTTTATTGGGGGTAAGAAATAGAAATCTTGGATAATTGACTGTTTTAAATGGAAAATGTTATATATTTAATAATATATATTCTTTCGAGAGTAGTCAATCGAGCAATGTTGTAGGATCAATCAATTCCATTATTATTTTTTTTGTTTTTTGTTTGAATTGAATTGGAATGAAATACATGAAATAGTCTAAATGTTCTGGTACAATAATTTAATGTGATTAATGTGATTTGAATATCCTACATATTGTACATACTTAGAAAGCTAAATATTATTATTGTGCTTAGTCCCTTAGCAACATGTTGCCCGGAAGTATTTAAAAATGTATTATGATGCTGTGTATTTACTTATACATGTACTATAATCTTGGATTTTTTTTTATTCTTTGTAGTTGTCAAAGCTTATTCCAGAGTTGAGGAAAATGGCAGCAATTTATACAGTAGATGTTGATAGTATTCCAGTCTACACCAGATACTTTGACATTTCACTTATACCATCAACTATCTTCTTTTTCAATGCCCAGCATATAAAAGTTGATTGGGGGTAAGATCTAAGAAATAAAAAATATTGATAAACCAAGTTCCATGAAAATAATTGTTTAATCCATCTTAAAGCATTTCTATTTGATTTGAAAAGAGAAAAAGGTTTACGGTAAATAGAAATATTGCCTAAAGTGATCTAAATGATAAATGGTTTTTATGAATGACAACAGCAGTAATCACTGAGTTATGATAAATGTTTTTTTTTATGAATGATGACTGCGGTAATTGCTAATAATATTAGAATTAGAAATGTTTGTCCAATTTGAGTTTTAATTTAATTTTGAGTTATCTCCCATATTATTTTGATGGATCACTCAAACTACATATTCTTGTTTCTACCGTCTACAATTTTGGAGAGTGTCCTTTGTTGAATATGTACATAGACCAAGGTGAGTAACACAAGCTCCTTAGAGCCTCTAGTTTGTGTTTTTGTGGCTATGTCATCTCATGAAAAGCATGTTTTAAATTTTCCTGCTATATTTTTTTGTAAAAAAATCTTATGGCAGTAAAACCTGTGCCTAGAGATATCTGTTTAGTTAAGTGGAATGTATGAATATAAATCCATCTCAGGTTTGATGTTGAACATTCAATCTAATGCGTTGTGTCTGGAGAGGCCATATCTATGTACTATAAAAAAAAACCTTGAACCAAACTTTGAGGGTGTGTGTAATGGCCTTTGGCAAAGCAAAATTTGTGATCACGAATATCCAGCTATTTTCTCCTTAGTGGTCCAAATTTCAGGTCCTGTATTCTGGTGGCTCTTTTATAAATTATAATGTGCTCTTTAAAGTCCTGAATATCAATGAAATATATGTTAGCAAACAACATTCAATAAATCATGTTTATTGTGATGTTTTCAAACTGTAATACAATTCAACAAGGAGCTTAGGCTCACAAAAAACAACAAGCTATAAAGAGCCTTAAAAACGACAAGTGTAAAAGCATTCAAACAGGAAAACCAACGCACTAATATATATAAAAAACAAGAAAAATTACTGAAATCCGAGGACAATTCAAAATGAATAGTTCATAATCAAATGACAAGGTCAAAAGGTCAAACACATAAAATGTATGGTTTAAAACAACTGTAGAGATTTACATGTAATATCTGTGTTTAAAGAGGCTGGTGGGTATAAAAAATTCAGCAAAATTTTAAACATTATTTTTTTCATTACAAATTTTATTAGTTGTTACTTTATGATATGGTAAAAAAGTACCTCAACAAAAATGCATCTTATTGTGAGCTTAAATGAACGGTGACCCAATATTTTTTTTTTTTCTATAAAGTATAGGATAAAGTTTATTTATAGAGAAAAATAGCCAAATCCCATATTTAAAAAAAATTTAAAAAATTATACCCGAGCCCCCTTAATGAGGAAACAATTGATTTGATATTGGAATATATTATTTCTTTACAGGACTCCTGATCACACCAAATTTATTGGAAGTTTTAAAACTAAACAAGATTTTATAGATGTTGTGGAGATGATCTTTAGAGGTGCAATGAAGGGCAAAGTGATGATCAAAAGTCCATTAGATCAAGAAAATATTCCAAAATATGACCTTGTGTATAAAGATATATAGAGCTGACAATCTGTATGTGATATTTCACAAACATTGTGTATTTGTTTATTATCCATTGCTGGCAGGTCAGTGAATAGAAGTTTAGAAGAGATGTAAGCCAGGTATTCATAAGTGAAAAAGCTGAAAAATAAAATGGACCAATTATACCATGAATTTTCATTATCATAATTATGATGTATATAGTTATAAGATGGGGTATGAGTACCAATGAGACATCTCTACATCAAAGTCAAAATTTTGTTAAGTAAACCGTTATAGGTCAAAACAGTTTCAACACTGAGCCTTGTCTCACACTGAATAGCAAGCTATAAAGGGCCCCAAAATAACTATTGTAAAACCATTCAAAAGGAAAACCAACAGTCTAATTTATATAAAAAACAGGAAACAAGAAACACTAATGAACCACATCAACAAACGACAACTGCTGAACATGCAAGTATTGTCGTTTTTTCTGTTACAATAATACATTCCAAATTCCATCAAAGCACAAGTTAGTGCTAATGCTTAATGTCCATTAGCACATAACATGTCCCTGGAAGGATTTCGGACTGAATTGTCACCTGTATGTTTAACATTTTCCTTGTGAATCATTGGTTAATTCATTTCCAATCCCTCTGCAACCACAGGCTAGTGCTAATTTTTGTTAATCGTTTGAAAATAACAAGTACCTGGGAAGATATCAGATTGTTGTTGTAGATTTGTTGTCCGGATCTTTGTTGTCTGTTTCTTTTTCTCTTCGTCTGTGGTGTTATTTCGATGATCTCTCTCAAAGCACAGGCTAGTGCTAATGTTATAATATCATTAGCACATAGTAAGTACCTGGAATGATTTCAAAAATATTTTCTCGGCTTCTCTTCTCTGGCTTTTTCAAAGTTTCGGCTGTATTTTTCCAAAGATGTTATTTCCCGATTCCCTCTCCAAGCACACACTAGTGCTAATGTAAATTTATCATTAGCACTTAGTAAGTACCCAGGAAGATTTCAGATTCTCTGTGACTTTGTTTTTCTGATGAATATTTTGTTCTGACAGTTTTTCACCAAAATCTTTGTATTTAAAGACTGAGATATCAACACTTCATAAGTATCATATTGCATCTCTTGTCTGAGCTTCTGATGTTTGAAGAGCATATGAGAAAGTCGTTCAATTTCGATTAATGTGATAATTGATGAGATCGATGTTTGTATCCCAAGCCAAGTTTTCACCATTTTCGCTGACAATAATCACGAATATTTTTAAATGTGATACTTTAAACCACAGTAATGAAAATAGTCTTCTTTTTTCTTTTTTAACAAACTTGATATATTTGAAACCTAGCCGAAAATGTGATGTTTTTCGACCAAATTAAGTGATGATGTTTAAAGTTGTCTCCCAGTACAGACTAGTGCTTATAACTATTCTTAAACTAGCACATAATAAGTATTGGGGACAAATTTAAGATGAACATTCATTCAAATGTTTCTTTTGCTCATGTAGAAAGACATCCATGACCTTTGATACGATGATACTTTCCAAATTCCCTCCAAGCACAAGCTAGTGCTAATGCTTATTGTCCATTGGCACATAACATGTCCCTGGAAGGATTTTGGACTGACAGGCTAGTGCTATTTTTTGTAAATCGTTTGGACATAACAAGTACCTGGGAAGATATCAGATTGTTAGCGTAGATCTGTTGTCCGGATCTTTGTTGTCTGTTTCTTTTTCTCTTCGTCTGTGGTGTTATTTCGGTGTCTCTCTCCAAGCACAGGCTAGTGCTAATGTTATAATATCATTAGCACATAGTAAGTACCTGGAAAGATTTCAAAAATATTTTCTCGGCTTCTCATCTCTGGCTTTTTCAAAGTTTCGGCTGTATTTCTCTAAAGATGTTATTTTCCAATCCCCTCTCCCAGCACAGACTAGTGCTAATGTAAATTTATCATTAGCACTTAGTAAGTACCCGGGAAGATTTCAGATTCTCTATGACTTTGTTCTTCTGATGAATATTTCGTTCTGACAGTTTTTCATCAAAATCTTTGTATTTAAAGACAGAGTTGTCAACACTTGATAAGTGTCATATTGCATCTCTTGTCTGAGCTTCTGATGTTTGAAGAGCATAATGAGAAAGTTGTTCTATTTGGATTAATGTCATAATTGATGAGATCGATGTTTGTATCCAAGCCAAGTTTATACCATTTTCGCTGACAATAATGACGAATATATTCAAATGTGATATTTGAATCTAGCCGAAAATGTGATGTTTTTCGACCAAAATAAATGATGACATTTAAACTTGTCACCCAGTACTGACAAGTGCTTGTAACTCTTCTTAAACTAGCACATAATAGGTACTTGGGGACAAATTTAAGATGAACATTCATCAACCAGTTTCTTTTGCTCATGTAGAAAGACATCCATGACCTTTGATACGATGATACTTTCCAAATTCCCTCCAAGCACAAGCTAGTGCTAATGCTTATTGTCCATTGGCACATAACATTTCCCTGGAAGGATTTTGGACTGACAGGCTAGTGCTAATTTTTGTTAATCGTTTGAAAATAACAAGTACCTGGGAAGATATCAGATTGTTGGCGTAGATCTGTTGTCCGGATCTTTGTTGTCTGTTTCTTTTTCTCTTCGTCTGTGGTGTTATTTCGATGATCTCTCTCCAAGCACAGGCTAGTGCTAATGTTATAATATCATTAGCACATAGTAAGTACCTGGAAAGATTTCAAAAATATTTTCTCGACTTCTCTTCTCTGACTTTTTCAAAGTTTCGGCTGTATTTCTCTAAAGATGTTATTTTCCGATCCCCTCTCTAAGCACAGACTAGTGCTAATGTAAATTTATCATTAGCACTTAGTAAGTACCCGGGGAGATTTCAGACTCTGTGACTTTGTTCTTCTGATGAATATTTCGTTCTGACAGTTTTTCACCAGAATCTTTGTATTTAAAGACTGAGGTGTCAACACTTGATAAGTGTCATATTGCATCTCTTGTCTGAGCTTCTGATGTTTGAAGAGCATATGAGAAAGTCGTCCAATTTCGATTAATGTCATAATTGATGAGATCGATGTTTGTATCCCAAGCCAAGTTTTCACCATTTTCGCTGACAATAATCACGAATATTTTTAAATGTGATACTTTAAACCACAGTAATGAAAATAGTCTTCTTTTTTCTTTTCTTTTTTAACAAACTTGATATATTTGAAACCTAGCCGAAAATGTGATGTTTTTCGACCAAAATAAATGATGACATTTAAACTTGTCTCCCAGTACAGACTAGTGCTTGTAACTATTCTTAAACTAGCGCATAATAAGTACGTGGGGACAAATTTAAGATGAACATTCATCAACTTGTTTGTTTTTCTCATGTAAAAGACATCCATGACCTTTGATACGATGATACTTTCCAAATTCCCTCCAAGCACAAGCTAGTGCTAATGCTTATTGTCCATTGGCACATAACATGTCCCTGGAAGGATTTTGGACTGACAGGCTAGTGCTAATTTTTGTTAATCGTTTGAAAATAACAAGTACCTGGGAAGATATCAGATTGTTGGCGTAGATCTGTTGTCCGGATCTTTGTTGTCTGTTTCTTTTTCTCTTCGTCTGTGGTGTTATTTCGATGATCTCTCTCCAAGCACAGGCTAGTGCTAATGTTATAATATCATTAGCACATAGTAAGTACCTGGAAAGATTTCAAAAATATTTTCTCGACTTCTCTTCTCTGGCTTTTTCAAAGTTTCGGCTGTATTTCTCTAAAGATGTTATTTTCCTATCCCCTCTCCAAGCACAGACTAGTGCTAATGTAAATTTATCATTAGCACTTAGTAAGTACCCGGGAAGATTTCAGATTCTCTGTGACTTTGTTCTTCTGATGAATATTTCGTTCTGACAGTTTTTCACCAAAATCTTTGTATTTAAAGACTGAGGTGTCAACACTTGATAAGTGTCATATTGCATCTCTTGTCTGAGCTTCTGATGTTTGAAGAGCATATGAGAAAGTCGTCAAATTTCGATTAATGTCATAATTGATGAGATCGATGTTTGTATCCCAAGCCAAGTTTTCACCATTTTCGCTGACAATAATCACGAATATTTTTAAATGTGATACTTTAAACCACAGTAATGAAAATAGTCTTCTTTTTTCTTTTTTTAACAAACTTGATATGTTTGAAACCTAGCCGAAAATGTGATGTTTTCGACCAAAATAAATGATGACATTTAAACTTGTCTCCCAGTACAGACTAGTGCTTGTAACTATTCTTAAACTAGCGCATAATAAGTATGTGGGGACAAATTTAAGATGAACATTCATCAACCTGTTTATTTTTCTCATGTAGAAAGACATCCATGACCTTTGATACGATGATACTTTCCAAATTCCCTCCAAGCACAAGCTAGTGCTAATGCTTATTGTCCATTGGCACATAACATGTCCCTGGAAGGATTTTGGACTGACAGGCTAGTGCTAATTTTTGTTAATCGTTTGAAAATAACAAGTACTTGGGAAGATATCAGATTGTTGGCGTAGATCTGTTGTCCGAATCTTTGTTGTCTGTTTCTTTTTTTCTTCGTCTGTGGTGTTATTTCGATGATCTCTCTCCAAGCACAGGCTAGTGCTAATGTTATAATATCATTAGCACATAGTAAGTACTTGGAGAGATTTCAAAAATGTTTTCTCGGCTTCTCTTCTCTGGCTTTTTCAAAGTTTCGGCTGTATTTCTCTAAATATGTTATTTTCCGATCCCCTCTCCAAGCACAGACTAGTGCTAATGTAAATTTATCATTAGCACTTAGTAAGTACCCGGGAAGATTTCAGATTCTCTGTGACTTTGTTCTTCTGATGAATATTTCGTTCTGACAGTTTTTCACCAAAATCTTTGTATTTAAAGACTGAGGTGTCAACACTTGATAAGTGTCATATTGCATCTCTTGTCTGAGCTTCTGATGTTTGAAGAGCATATGAGAAAGTCGTCCAATTTCGATTAATGTGATAATTGATGAGGTCGATGTTTGTATCCCAAGCCAAGTTTTCACCATTTTCGCTGACAATAATCACGAATATTTTAAAATGTGATACTTTAAACCACAGTAATGAAAATAGTCTTCTTTTTTCTTTTCTTTTTTAACAAACTTGATATATTTAAAACCTAGCCGAAAATGTGATGTTTTTCGACCAAAATAAATGATGACATTTAAACTTGTCTCCCAGTACAGACTAGTGCTTGTAACTATTCTTAAACTAGCGCATAATAAGTACTTGGGGACAAATTTAAGATGAACATTCATCAACCTGTTTATTTTTCTCATGTAGAAAGACATCCATGACCTTTGATGCGATGATACTTTCCAAATTCCCTCCAAACACAAGCTAGTGCTAATGCTTATTGTCCATTGGCACATAACATGTCCCTGGAAGGATTTTGGACTGACAGGCTAGTGCTATTTTTTGTTAATCGTTTGAAAATAACAAGTACCTGGGAAGATATCAGATTGTTGGCGTAGATCTGTTGTCCGGATCTTTGTTGTCTGTTTCTTTTTCTCTTCGTCTGTGGTGTTATTTCGATGATCTCTCTCCAAGCACAGGCTAGTGCTAATGTTATAATATCATTAGCACATAGTAAGTACCTGGAAAGATTTCAAAAATATTTTCTCGGCTTCTCTTTTCTGGCTTTTTCAAAGTTTCGGCTGTATTTCTCTAAATATGTTATTTTCCTATCCCCTCTCCAAGCACAGACTAGTGCTAATGTAAATTTATCATTAGCACTTAGTAAGTACCCGGGAAGATTTCAGATTCTCTGTGACTTTGTTCTTCTGATGAATATTTCGTTCTGACAGTTTTTCACCAAAATCTTTGTATTTAAAGACTGAGGTGTCAACACTTGATAAGTGTCATATTGCATCTCTTGTCTGAGCTTCTGATGTTTGAAGAGCATATGAGAAAGTCGTCAAATTTCGATTAATGTCATAATTGATGAGATCGATGTTTGTATCCCAAGCCAAGTTTTCACCATTTTCGCTGACAATAATCACGAATATTTTTAAATGTGATACTTTAAACCACAGTAATGAAAATAGTCTTCTTTTTAGCTCACCTGGCCCAAAGGGCCAAGTGAGCTTTTCCCATCACTTGGCGTCCGGCGTCCGTCGTCGTCGTCCGTCGTCGTTAGCTTTTACAAAAATCTTCTCCTCTGAAACTACTGGGCCAAATTAAACCAAACTTGGCCACAATCATCATTGGGGTATCTAGTTTAAAAAATGTGTGGCGTGACCTGGTCAACCAACCAAGATGGCCACCACGGCTAAAAATAGAACATAGGGGTAAAATGCAGTTTTTGGCTTATAACTC
The DNA here is from genome assembly GCF_963676685.1 of Mytilus edulis. NCBI lineage: Eukaryota > Metazoa > Mollusca > Bivalvia > Mytilida > Mytilidae > Mytilus > Mytilus edulis. Next base: position 36,712,005 of record NC_092344.1, on the reverse strand, counting down.
AAAAACCAAAGCATTTAGAGCAAATCTGACATGGGTATAATTGTTTATCAGGTGAAGATCTATCAGCCCTGAAATTTTCAGATGAATCGGACAACCCGTTGTTGGGTTGCTGCCCCTGAATTGGTAATTTTAAAGAAATTTTGCTGTTTTTGGTTATTATTTTGAATATTATTATAGATAGAGATAAACTGTAAACAGCAATAATGTTCAGCAAAGTAAGATTTACAAATAAGTCAACATGACCTAAATGGTCAGTTGACCCCTTTAGGAGTTATTGCCCTTTATAGTCAATTTTTAACAATTTTTCGTAAATCTTAGTTATCTTTTACAAAAATCTTCTCCTCTGAAACTACTGGGACAAATTAATCCAAACTTGGCAACAATCATCTTTGGGGTATCTTGTTTTAAAAATATGTGGCGTGACCCGTTCAACCAACCAAGATGGCCATGGGCTAAAAATAGAACATAGGGGTAAAATGCAGTTTTTGGCTTATAACTCAAAAACCAAAGCATTTAGAGCAAATCTGACATGGGATTAAATTGTTTAGCAGATCAATATCTATCTGCCCTTCAATTTTCAGATGAATCTGACAACCCGTTGTTGGGTTGCTGCCCGTGAATAGGTAATTTTAAGGAAATTTTGCTGTTTTTGGTTATTATCTTGAATATTATTATAGATAAAGATAAACTGTAAACAGCAATAATGTTCAGCAAAGTAAGATTCACAAATAAGTCAACATGACCGAAATGGTCAGTTGACCCCCTAAGGAGTTATTTTCCTTTATAGTCAATTTTTAACAATTTTCATAAAATTTGTAAATTTTTACTAACATTTTCCACTGAAACTACTGGGCCAATTCTTTATAGATAGAGATAATTGTAAGCATTAAGACTGTTTAGTAAAGTAAGATTTACAAACACATCACCATCATCAAAACACAATTTTGTCATGAATCCATCTGCTTCCTTTGTTTAATATTCACATATACCAAGGTGAGCGACACAGGCTCTTTAGAGCCTCTAGTTTCTTTTTTTAACAAACTTGATATGTTTGAAACCTAGCCGAAAATGTGATGTTTTTCGACCAAAATAAATGATGACATTTAAACTTGTCTCCCAGTACAGACTAGTGCTTATAACTATTCTTAAACTAGCACATAATAAGTACGTGGGGACAAATTTAAGATGAACATTCATCAACCTGTTTATTTTTCTCATGTAGAAAGACATCCATGACCTTTGATACGATGATACTTTCCAAATCCCCTCCAAGCACAAGCTAGTGCTAATGCTTATTGTCCATTGGCACATAACATGTCCCTGGAAGGATTTTGGACTGACAGGCTAGTGCTAATTTTTGTTAATCGTTTGAAAATAACAAGTACCTGGGAAGATATCAGATTGTTGGCGTAGATCTGTTGTCCGGATCTTTGTTGTCTGTTTCTTTTTCTCTTCGTCTGTGGTGTTATTTCGATGATCTCTCTCCAAGCACAGGCTAGTGCTAATGTTATAATATCATTAGCACATAGTAAGAACCTGGAAAGATTTCAAAAATATTTTCTCGACTTCTCTTCTCTGACTTTTTCAAAGTTTCGGCTGTATTTCTCTAAAGATGTTATTTTCCGATCCCCTCTGTAACCACAGACTAGTGCTAATGTAAATTTATCATTAGCACTTAGTAAGTACCCGGGGAGATTTCAGACTCTCTGTGACTTTGTTCTTCTGATGAATATTTCGTTCTGACAGTTTTTCACCAGAATCTTTGTATTTAAAGACTGAGGTGTCAACACTTGATAAGTGTCATATTGCATCTCTTGTCTGAGCTTCTGATGTTTGAAGAGCATATGAGAAAGTCGTCCAATTTCGATTAATGTGATAATTGATGAGATCGATATTTGTATTCCAAGCCAAGTTTTCACCATTTTCGCTGACAATAATCACGAATATTTTAAAATGTGATACTTTAAACCACAGTAATGAAAATAGTCTTCTTTTTTCTTTTCTTTTTTAACAAACTTGATATATTTGAAACCTAGCCGAAAATGTGATGTTTTTCGACCAAAATAAACGATGACATTTAAACTTGTCTCCCAGTACAGACTAGTGCTTGTAACTATTCTTAAACTAGCGCATAATAAGTACGTGGGGACAAATTTAAGATGAACATTCATCAACCTGTTTATTTTTCTCATGTAGAAAGACATCCATGACCTTTGATACGATGATACTTTCCAAATTCCCTCCAAGCACAAGCTAGTGCTAATGCTTATTGTCCATTGGCACATAACATGTCCCTGGAAGGATTTGGACTGACAGGCTAGTGTTAATTTTTGTTAATCGTTTGAAAATAACAAGTACCTGGGAAGATATCAGATTGTTGGCGTAGATCTGTTGTCCGGATCTTTGTTGTCTGTTTCTTTTTCTCTTCGTCTGTGGTGTTATTTCGATGATCTCTCTCCAAGCACAGGCTAGTGCTAATGTTATAATATCATTAGCACATAGTAAGTACCTGGAAAGATTTCAAAAATATTTTCTCGGCTTCTCTTCTCTGGCTTTTTCAAAGTTTCGACTGTATTTCTCTAAAGATGTTATTTTCCTATCCCCTCTCCAAGCACAGACTAGTGCTAATGTAAATTTATCATTAGCACTTAGTAAGTACCCGGGAAGATTTCAGATTCTCTGTGACTTTGTTCTTCTGATGAATATTTCGTTCTGACAGTTTTTCACCAAAATCTTTGTATTTAAAGACTGAGATATCAACACTTGATAAGTGTCATATTGCATCTCTTGTCTGAGCTTCTGATGTTTGAAGAGCATATGAGAAAGTCGTCAAATTTCGATTAATGTCATAATTGATGAGATCGATGTTTGTATCCCAAGCCAAGTTTTCACCATTTTCGCTGACAATAATCACGAATATTTTTAAATGTGATACTTTAAACCACAGTAATGAAAATAGTCTTCTTTTTTCTTTTTTAAACAAACTTGATATGTTTGAAACCTAGCCGAAAATGTGATGTTTTTCGACCAAAATAAATGATGACATTTAAACTTGTCTTCCAGTACAGACTAGTGCTTGTAACTATTCTTAAACTAGCGCATAATAAGTACGTGGGGACAAATTTAAGATGAACATTCATCAACTTGTTTATTTTTCTCATGTAAAAGACATCCATGACCTTTGATACGATGATACTTTCCAAATTCCCTCCAACCACAAGCTAGTGCTAATGCTTATTGTCCATTGGCACATAACATGTCCCTGGAAGGATTTTGGACTGACAGGCTAGTGCTAATTTTTGTTAATCGTTTGAAAATAACAAGTACCTGGGAAGATATCAGATTGTTGGCGTAGATCTGTTGTCCGGATCTTTGTTGTCTGTTTCTTTTTCTCTTCGTCTGTGGTGTTATTTCGATGATCTCTCTCCAAGCACAGGCTAGTGCTAATGTTATAATATCATTAGCACATAGTAAGTACCTGGAAAGATTTCAAAAATATTTTCTCGGCTTCTCTTCTCTGGCTTTTTCAAAGTTTCGGCTGTATTTCTCTAAAGATGTTATTTTCCTATCCCCTCTCCAAGCACAGACTAGTGCTAATGTAAATTTATCATTAGCACTTAGTAAGTACCCGGGAAGATTTCAGATTCTCTGTGACTTTGTTCTTCTGATGAATATTTCGTTCTGACAGTTTTTCACCAAAATCTTTGTATTTAAAGACGGAGGTGTCAACACTTGATAAGTGTCATATTGCATCTCTTGTCTGAGCTTCTGATGTTTGAAGAGCATATGAGAAAGTCGTCCAATTTCGATTAATGTCATAATTGATGAGGTCGATGTTTGTATCCCAAGCCAAGTTTTCACCATTTTCGCTGACAATAATCTGGAATATTTTTAAATGTGATACTTTAAACCACAGTAATGAAAATAGTCTTCTTTTTTCTTTTTTTAACAAACTTGATATGTTTGAAACCTAGCCGAAAATATGATGTTTTTCGACCAAAATAAATGATGACATTTAAACTTGTCTTCCAGTACAGACTAGTGCTTGTAACTATTCTTAAACTAGCGCATAATAAGTACGTGGGGACAAATTTAAGATGAACATTCATCAACCTGTTTATTTTTCTCATGTAGAAAGACATCCATGACCTTTGATACGATGATACTTTCCAAATTCCCCCCAAGCACAAGCTAGTGCTAATGCTTATTGTCCATTGGCACATAACATGTCCCTGGAAGGATTTTGGACTGACAGGCTAGTGCTAATTTTTGTTAATCGTTTGAAAATAACAAGTACCTGGGAAGATATCAGATTGTTGGCGTAGATCTGTTGTCCGGATCTTTGTTGTCTGTTTCTTTTTCTCTTCGTCTGTGGTGTTATTTCGATGATCTCTCTCCAAGCACAGGCTTGTGCTAATGTTATAATATCATTAGCACATAGTAAGTACCTGGAAAGATTTCAAAAATATTTTCTCGGCTTCTCTTCTCTGGCTTTTTCAAAGTTTCGGCTGTATTTCTCTAAAGATGTTATTTTCCGATCCCCTCTCCAAGCACAGACTAGTGCTAATGTAAATTTATCATTAGCACTTAGTAAGTACCCGGGAAGATTTCAGATTCTCTGTGACTTTGTTCTTCTGATGAATATTTCGTTCTGACAGTTTTTCACCAAAATCTTTGTATTTAAAGACTGAGATGTCAACACTTGATAAGTGTCATATTGCATCTCTTGGTTGAGCTTCTGATGTTTGAAGAGCATATGAGAAAGTCGTCCAATTTCGATTAATGTCATAATTGATGAGATCGATGTTTGTATTCCAAGCCAAGTTTTCACCATTTTCGCTGACAATAATCACGAATATTTTTGAATGTGATACTTTAAACCACAGTAATGAAAATAGTCTTCTTTTTTCTTTTTTGAACAAACTTGATATGTTTGAAACCTAGCCGAAAATGTGATGTTTTTCGACCAAAATAAATGATGACATTTAAACTTGTCTCCCAGTACAGACTAGTGCTTGTAACTATTCTTAAACTAGCGCATAATAAGTACGTGGGGACAAATTTAAGATGAACATTCATCAACCTGTTTATTTTTCTCATGTAGAAAGACATCCATGACCTTTGATACGATGATACTTTCCAAATTCCCTCCAAGCACAAGCTAGTGCTAATGCTTATTGTCCATTGGCACATAACATGTCCCTGGAAGGATTTGGACTGACAGGCTAGTGCTAATTTTTGTTAATCGTTTGAAAATAACAAGTACCTGGGAAGATATCAGATTGTTGGCGTAGATCTGTTGTCCGGATCTTTGTTGTCTGTTTCTTTTTCTCTTCGTCTGTGGTGTTATTTCGATGATCTCTCTCCAAGCACAGGCTAGTGCTAATGTTATAATATCATTAGCACATAGTAAGTACCTGGAAAGATTTCAAAAATATTTTCTCGGCTTCTCTTCTCTGGCTTTTTCAAAGTTTCGGCTGTATTTCTCTAAAGATGTTATTTTCCGATCCCCTCTCCAAGCACAGACTAGTGCTAATGTAAATTTATCATTAGCACTTAGTAAGTACCCGGGAAGATTTCAGATTCTCTGTGACTTTGTTCTTCTGATGAATATTTCGTTCCGACAGTTTTTCACCAAAATCTTTGTATTTAAAGACTGAGATGTCAACACTTGATAAGTGTCATATTGCATCTCTTGTCTGAGCTTCTGATGTTTGAAGAGCATATGAGAAAGTCGTCAAATTTCGATTAATGTGATAATTGATGAGATCGATGTTTGTATCCCAAGCCAAGTTTTCACCATTTTCGCTGACAATAATCACGAATATTTTTGAATGTGATACTTTAAACCACAGTAATGAAAATAGTCTTCTTTTTTCTTTTTTGAACAAACTTGATATGTTTGAAACCTAGCCGAAAATGTGATGTTTTTCGACCAAAATAAATGATGACATTTAAACTTGTCTCCCAGTACAGACTAGTGCTTGTAACTATTCTTAAACTAGCGCATAATAAGTACGTGGGGACAAATTTAAGATGAACATTCATCAACCTGTTTATTTTTCTCATGTAGAAAGACATCCATGACCTTTGATACGATGATACTTTCCAAATTCCCTCCAAGCACAAGCTAGTGCTAATGCTTATTGTCCATTGGCACATAACATGTCCCTGGAAGGATTTTGGACTGACAGGCTAGTGCTAATTTTTGATAATCGTTTGAAAATAACAAGTACCTGGGAAGATATCAGATTGTTGGCGTAGATCTGTTGTCCGGATCTTTGTTGTCTGTTTCTTTTTCTCTTCGTCTGTGGTGTTATTTCGATGATCTCTCTCCAAGCACAGGCTAGTGCTAATGTTATAATATCATTAGCACATAGTAAATACTTGGAAAGATTTCGAAAAAATATTTTCTTGGCTTTTCTTCTCTGGCTTTTTCAAAGTTTCGGCTGTATTTCTTCAAAGATGTTATTTTCCTATCCCCTCTCCAAGCACAGACTAGTGCTAATGTAAATTTATCATTAGCACTTAGTAAGTACCCGGGAAGATTTCAGATTCTCTGTGACTTTGTTCTTCTGATGAATATTTCGTTCTGACAGTTTTTCACCAAAATCTTTGTATTTAAAGACTGAGGTGTCAACACTTGATAAGTGTCATATTGCATCTCTTGTCTGAGCTTCTGATGTTTGAAGAGCATATGAGAAAGTCGTCCAATTTCGATTAATGTCATAATTGATGAGGTCGATGTTTGTATCCCAAGCCAAGTTTTCACCATTTTCGCTGACAATTATCACGGATATTTTTGAATGTGATACTTTAAACCACAGTAATGAAAATAGTCTTCTTTTTTCTTTTTTTAACAAACTTGATATGTTTGAAACCTAGCCGAAAATGTGATGTTTTTCGACCAAAATAAATGATGACATTTAAACTTGTCTCCCAGTACAGACTAGCGCTTGTAACTATTCTTAAACTAGCGCATAATAAGTATGTGGGGACAAATTTAAGATGAACATTCATCAACCTGTTTATTTTTCTCATGTAGAAAGACATCCATGACCTTTGATACGATGATACTTTCCAAATTCCCTCCAAGCACAAGCTAGTGCTAATGCTTATTGTCCATTGGCACATAACATGTCCCTGGAAGGATTTGGACTGACAGGCTAGTGCTAATTTTTGTTAATCGTTTGAAAATAACAAGTACCTGGGAAGATATCAGATTGTTGGCGTAGATCTGTTGTCCGGATCTTTGTTGTCTGTTTCTTTTTCTCTTCGTCTGTGGTGTTACTTCGATGATCTCTCTCCAAGCACAGGCTAGTGCTAATGTTATAATATCATTACCACATAGTAAGTACCTGGAAAGATTTCAAAAATATTTTCTCGGCTTCTCTTCTCTGGCTTTTTCAAAGTTTCGACTGTATTTCTCTAAAGATGTTATTTTCCTATCCCCTCTCCAAGCACAGACTAGTGCTAATGTAAATTTATCATTAGCACTTAGTAAGTACCCGGGAAGATTTCAGATTCTCTGTGACTTTGTTCTTCTGATGAATATTTCGTTCTGACAGTTTTTCACCAAAATCTTTGTATTTAAAGACTGAGGTGTCAACACTTGATAAGTGTCATATTGCATCTCTTGTCTGAGCTTCTGATGTTTGAAGAGCATATGAGAAAGTCGTCAAATTTCGATTAATGTGATAATTGATGAGATCGATGTTTGTATCCCAAGCCAAGTTTTCACCATTTTCGCTGACAATAATCACGAATATTTTTGAATGTGATACTTTAAACCACAGTAATGAAAATAGTCTTCTTTTTTCTTTTTTGAACAAACTTGATATGTTTGAAACCTAGCCGAAAATGTGATGTTTTTCGACCAAAATAAATGATGACATTTAAACTTGTCTCCCAGTACAGACTAGTGCTTGTGTGCAAGCACAGGCTAGTGCTAATGTTATAATATCATTAGCACATAGTAAATACTTGGAAAGATTTCGAAAAAATATTTTCTTGGCTTCTCTTCTCTGGCTTTTTCAAAGTTTCGGCTGTATTTCTTCAAAGATGTTATTTTCCTATTCCCTCTCCAAGCAAAGACTAGTGCTAATGTAAATTTATCATTAGCACTTAGTAAGTACCCGGGAAGATTTCAGATTCTCTGTGACTTTGTTCTTCTGATGAATATTTCGTTCTGACAGTTTTTCACCAAAATCTTTGTATTTAAAGACTGAGGTGTCAACACTTGATAAGTGTCATATTGCATCTCTTGTCTGAGCTTCTGATGTTTGAAGAGCATATGAGAAAGTCGTCCAATTTCGATTAATGTCATAATTGATGAGGTCGATGTTTGTATCCCAAGCCAAGTTTTCACCATTTTCGCTGACAATTATCACGAATATTTTTAAATGTGATACTTTAAACCACAGTAATGAAAATAGTCTTCTTTTTTCTTTTTTTAACAAACTTGATATGTTTGAAACCTAGCCGAAAATGTGATGTTTTTCGACCAAAATAAATGATGACATTTAAACTTGTCTCCCAGTACAGACTAGTGCTTGTAACTATTCTTAAACTAGCGCATAATAAGTACGTGGGGACAAATTTAAGATTAACATTCATCAACCTGTTTATTTTTCTCATGTAGAAAGACATCCATGACCTTTGATACGATGATACTTTCCAAATTCCCTCCAAGCACAAGCTAGTGCTAATGCTTATTGTCCATTGGCACATAACATGTCCCTGGAAGGATTTGGACTGACAGGCTAGTGCTAATTTTTGTTAATCGTTTGAAAATAACAAGTACCTGGGAAGATATCAGATTGTTGGCGTAGATCTGTTGTCCGGATCTTTGTTGTCTGTTTCTTTTTCTCTTCGTCTGTGGTGTTATTTCGATGATCTCTCTCCAAGCACAGGTTAGTGCTAATGTTATAATATCAGTAGCACATAGTAAGTACCTTGAAAGATTTCAAAAATATTTTCTCGGTTCCTCTTCTCTGGCTTTTTCAAAGTTTCGACTGTATTTCTCTAAAGATGTTATTTTCCTATCCCCTCTCCAAGCACAGACTAGTGCTAATGTAAATTTATCATTAGCACTTAGTAAGTACCCGGGAAGATTTCAGATTCTCTGTGACTTTGTTCTTCTGATGAATATTTCGTTCTGACAGTTTTTCACCCAAATCTTTGTATTTAAAGACTGAGGTGTCAACACTTGATAAGTGTCATATTGCATCTCTTGTCTGAGCTTCTGATGTTTGAAGAGCATATGAGAAAGTCGTCAAATTTCGATTAATGTCATAATTGATGAGATCGATGTTTGTATCCCAAGCCAAGTTTTCACCATTTTCGCTGACAATAATCACGAATATTTTTGAATGTGATACTTTAAACCACAGTAATGAAAATAGTCTTCTTTTTTCTTTTTTTAACAAACTTGATATGTTTGAAACCTAGCCGAAAATGTGATGTTTTTCGACCAAAATAAATGATGACATTTAAACTTGTCTCCCAGTACAGACTAGTGCTTGTAACTATTCTTAAACTAGCGCATAATAAGTACGTGGGGACAAATTTAAGATGAACATTCATCAACCTGTTTATTTTTCTCATGTAGAAAGACATCCATGACCTTTGATACGATGATACTTTCCAAATTCCCTCCAAGCACAAACTAGTGCTAATGCTTATTGTCCATTGGCACATAACATGTCCCTGGAAGGATTTTGGACTGACAGGCTAGTGCTAATTTTTGTTAATCGTTTGAAAATAACAAGTACCTGGGAAGATATCAGATTGTTGGCGTAGATCTGTTGTCCGAATCTTTGTTGTCTGTTTCTTTTTCTCTTCGTCTGTGGTGTTATTTCGATGATCTCTCTCCAAGCACAGGCTAGTGCTAATGTTATAATATCATTAGCACATAGTAAGTACTTGGAAAGATTTCAAAAATGTTTTCTCGGCTTCTCTTCTCTGGCTTTTTCAAAGTTTCGGCTGTATTTCTCTAAAGATGTTATTTTCCGATCCCCTCTCCAAACACAGACTAGTGCTAATGTAAATTTATCATTAGCACTTAGTAAGTACCCGGGAAGATTTCAGATTCTCTGTGACTTTGTTCTTCTGATGAATATTTCGTTCTGACAGTTTTTCACCAAAATCTTTGTATTTAAAGACTGAGGTGTCAACACTTGATAAGTGTCATATTGCATCTCTTGTCTGAGCTTCTGATGTTTGAAGAGCATATGAGAAAGTCGTCAAATTTCGATTAATGTCATAATTGATGAGATCGATGTTTGTATCCCAAGCCAAGTTTTCACCATTTTCGCTGACAATAATCACGAATATTTTTGAATGTGATACTTTAAACCACAGTAATGAAAATAGTCTTCTTTTTTCTTTTTTTTAACAAACTTGATATGTTTGAAACCTAGCCGAAAATGTGATGTTTTTCGACCAAAATAAATGATGACATTTAAACTTGTCTCCCAGTACAGACTAGTGCTTGTAACTATTCTTAAACTAGCGCATAATAAGTACTTGGGGACAAATTTAAGATGAACATTCATCAACCTGTTTATTTTTCTCATGTAGAAAGACATCCATGACCTTTGATACGATGATACTTTCCAAATTCCCTCCAAGCACAAGCTAGTGCTAATGCTTATTGTCCATTGGCACATAACATGTCCCTAGAAGGATTTTGGACTGACAGGCTAGTGCTAATTTTTGATAATCGTTTGAAAATAACAAGTACCTGGGAAGATATCAGATTGTTGGCGTAGATCTGTTGTCCGGATCTTTGTTGTCTGTTTCTTTTTTTCTTCGTCTGTGGTCTTATTTCGATGATCTCTCTCCAAGCACAGGCTAGTGCTAATGTTATAATATCATTAGCACATAGTAAATACCTGGAAAGATTTCGAAAAAATATTTTCTTGGCTTCTCTTCTCTGGCTTTTTCAAAGTTTCGGCTGTATTTCTTCAAAGATGTTATTTTCCTATCCCCTCTCCAAGCACAGACTAGTGCTAATGTAAATTTATCATTAGCACTTAGTAAGTACCCGGGAAGATTTCAGATTCTCTGTGACTTTGTTCTTCTGATGAATATTTCGTTCTGACAGTTTTTCACCAAAATCTTTGTATTTAAAGACTGAGGTGTCAACACTTGATAAGTGTCATATTGCATCTCTTGTCTGAGCTTCTGATGTTTGAAGAGCATATGAGAAAGTCGTCAAATTTCGATTAATGTGATAATTGATGAGGTCGATGTTTGTATCCCAAGCCAAGTTTTCACCATTTTCGCTGACAATAATCACGAATATTTTTAAATGTGATACTTTAAACCACAGTAATGAAAATAGTCTTCTTTTTTCTTTTTTGAACAAACTTGATATGTTTGAAACCTAGCCGAAAATGTGATGTTTTTCGACCAAAATAAATGATGACATTTAAACTTGTCTCCCAGTACAGACTAGTGCTTGTAACTATTCTTAAACTAGCGCATAATAAGTACGTGGGGACAAATTTAAGATGAACATTCATCAACCTGTTTATTTTTCTCATGTAGAAAGACATCCATGACCTTTGATACGATGATACTTTCCAAATTCCCTCCAAGCACAAGCTAGTGCTAATGCTTATTGTCCATTGGCACATAACATGTCCCTGGAAGGATTTTGGACTGACAGGCTAGTGCTAATTTTTGATAATCGTTTGAAAATAACAAGTACCTGGGAAGATATCAGATTGTTGGCGTAGATCTGTTGTCCGGATCTTTGTTGTCTGTTTCTTTTTCTCTTCGTCTGTGGTGTTATTTCGATGATCTCTCTCCAAGCACAGGCTAGTGCTAATGTTATAATATCATTAGCACATAGTAAATACCTGGAAAGATTTCGAAAAAATATTTTCTTGGCTTCTCTTCTCTGGCTTTTTCAAAGTTTCGGCTGTATTTCTTCAAAGATGTTATTTTCCTATCCCCTCTCCAAGCACAGACTAGTGCTAATGTAAATTTATCATTAGCACTTAGTAAGTACCCGGGAAGATTTCAGATTCTCTGTGACTTTGTTCTTCTGATGAATATTTCGTTCTGACAGTTTTTCACCAAAATCTTTGTATTTAAAGACTGAGGTGTCAACACTTGATAAGTGTCATATTTCATCTCTTGTCTGAGCTTCTGATGTTTGAAGAGCATATGAGAAAGTCGTCCAATTTCGATTAATGTCATAATTGATGAGGTCGATGTTTGTATCCCAAGCCAAGTTTTCACCATTTTCGCTGACAATAATCACGAATATTTTTAAATGTGATACTTTAAACCACAGTAATGAAAATAGTCTTCTTTTTTCTTTTTTTAACAAACTTGATATGTTTGAAACCTAGCCGAAAATGTGATGTTTTTCGACCAAAATAAATGATGACATTTAAACTTGTCTCCCAGTACAGACTAGTGCTTGTAACTGTTCTTAAACTAGCGCATAATAAGTACGTGGGGACAAATTTAAGATGAACATTCATCAACCTGTTTATTTTTCTCATGTAGAAAGACATCCATGACCTTTGATACGATGATACTTTCCAAATTCCCTCCAAGCACAAGCTAGTGCTAATGCTTATTGTCCATTGGCACATAACATGTCCCTGGAAGGATTTTGGACTGACAGGCTAGTGCTAATTTTTGATAATCGTTTGAAAATAACAAGTACCTGGGAAGATATCAGATTGTTGGCGTAGATCTGTTGTCCGGATCTTTGTTGTCTGTTTCTTTTTCTCTTCGTCTGTGGTGTTATTTCGATGATCTCTCTCCAAGCACAGGCTAGTGCTAATGTTATAATATCATTAGCACATAGTAAATACCTGGAAAGATTTCGAAAAAATATTTTCTTGGCTTCTCTTCTCTGGCTTTTTCAAAGTTTCGGCTGTATTTCTTCAAAGATGTTATTTTCCTATCCCCTCTCCAAGCACAGACTAGTGCTAATGTAAATTTATCATTAGCAGTTAGTAAGTACCCGGGAAGATTTCAGATTCTCTGTGACTTTGTTCTTCTGATGAATATTTCGTTCTGACAGTTTTTCACCAAAATCTTTGTATTTAAAGACTGAGGTGTCAACACTTGATAAGTGTCATATTGCATCTCTTGTCTGAGCTTCTGATGTTTGAAGAGCATATGAGAAAGTCGTCCAATTTCGATTAATGTCATAATTAATGAGGTCGATGTTTGTATCCCAAGCCAAGTTTTCACCATTTTCGCTGACAATAATCACGAATATTTTTAAATGTGATACTTTAAACCACAGTAATGAAAATAGTCTTCTTTTTTCTTTTTTTAACAAACTTGATATGTTTGAAACCTAGCCGAAAATGTGATGTTTTTCGACCAAAATAAATGATGACATTTAAACTTGTCTCCCAGTACAGACTAGTGCTTGTAACTATTCTTAAACTAGCGCATAATAAGTACGTGGGGACAAATTTAAGATTAACATTCATCAACCTGTTTATTTTTCTCATGTAGAAAGACATCCATGACCTTTGATACGATGATACTTTCCAAATTCCCTCCAAGCACAAGCTAGTGCTAATGCTTATTGTCCATTGGCACATAACATGTCCCTGGAAGGATTTGGACTGACAGGCTAGTGCTAATTTTTGTTAATCGTTTGAAAATAACAAGTACCTGGGAAGATATCAGATTGTTGGCGTAGATCTGTTGTCCGGATCTTTGTTTTCTATTTCTTTTTCTCTTCGTCTGTGGTGTTATTTCGATGATCTCCCTCCAAGCACAGGCTAGTGCTAATGTTATAATATCATTAGCACATAGTAAGTACCTGGAAAGATTTCAAAAATATTTTCTCGGCTTCTCTTCTCTGGCTTTTTCAAAGTTTCGACTGTATTTCTCTAAAGATGTTATTTTCCTATCCCCTCTCCAAGCACAGACTAGTGCTAATGTAAATTTATCATTAGCACTTAGTAAGTACCCGGGAAGATTTCAGATTCTCTGTGACTTTGTTCTTCTGATGAATATTTCGTTCTGACAGTTTTTCACCCAAATCTTTGTATTTAAAGACTGAGGTGTCAACACTTGATAAGTGTCATATTGCATCTCTTGTCTGAGCTTCTGATGTTTGAAGAGCATATGAGAAAGTCGTCAAATTTCGATTAATGTCATAATTGATGAGATCGATGTTTGTATCCCAAGCCAAGTTTTCACCATTTTCGCTGACAATAATCACGAATATTTTTAAATGTGATACTTTAAACCACAGTAATGAAAATAGTCTTCTTTTTTCTTTTTTTACAAACTTGATAAGTTTGAAACCTAGCCGAAAATGTGATGTTTTTCGACCAAAATAAATGATGACATTTAAACTTGTCTCCCAGTACAGACTAGTGCTTGTAACTATTCTTAAACTAGCGCATAATAAGTACGTGGGGACAAATTTAAGATGAACATTCATCAACCTGTTTATTTTTCTCATGTAGAAAGACATCCATGACCTTTGATACGATGATACTTTCCAAATTCCCTCCAAGCACAAGCTAGTGCTAATGCTTATTGTCCATTGGCACATAACATGTCCCTAGAAGGATTTTGGACTGACAGGCTAGTGCTAATTTTTGTTAATCGTTTGAAAATAACAAGTACCTGGGAAGATATCAGATTGTTGGCGTAGATCTGTTGTCCGGATCTTTGTTGTCTGTTTCTTTTTCTCTTCGTCTGTGGTGTTATTTCGATGATCTCTCTCCAAGCACAGGCTAGTGCTAATGTTATAATATCATTAGCACATAGTAAGAACCTGGAAAGATTTCAAAAATATTTTCTTGACTTCTCTTCTCTGACTTTTTCAAAGTTTCGGCTGTATTTCTCTAAAGATGTTATTTTCCGATCCCCTCTGTAACCACAGACTAGTGCTAATGTAAATTTATCATTAGCACTTAGTAAGTACCCGGGGAGATTTCAGACTCTCTGTGACTTTGTTCTTCTGATGAATATTTCGTTCTGACAGTTTTTCACCAGAATCTTTGTATTTAAAGACTGAGGTGTCAACACTTGATAAGTGTCATATTGCATCTCTTGTCTGAGCTTCTGATGTTTGAAGAGCATATGAGAAAGTCGTCAAATTTCGATTAATGTGATAATTGATGAGATCGATGTTTGTATCCCAAGCCAAGTTTTCACCATTTTCGCTGACAATAATCACGAATATTTTAAAATGTGATACTTTAAACCACAGTAATGAAAATAGTCTTCTTTTTTCTTTTCTTTTTTAACAAACTTGATATATTTGAAACCTAGCCGAAGGATGTGATGTTTTTCGACCAAAATAAATGATGACATTTAAACTTGTCTCCCAGTACAGAATAGTGCTTGTAACTATTCTTAAACTAGCGCATAATAAGTACTTGGGGACAAATTTAAGATGAACATTCATCAACCTGTTTATTTTTCTCATGTAGAAAGACATCCATGACCTTTGATACGATGATACTTTCCAAATTCCCTCCAAGCACAAGCTAGTGCTAATGCTTATTGTCCATTGGCACATAACATGTCCCTAGAAGGATTTTGGACTGACAGGCTAGTGCTAATTTTTGTTAATCGTTTAAAAATAACAAGTACCTGGGAAGATATCAGATTGTTGGCGTAGATCTGTTGTCCGGATCTTTGTTGTCTGTTTCTTTTTCTTTTCGTCTGTGGTGTTATTTCGATGATCTCTCTCCAAGCGCAGGCTAGTGCTAATGTTATAATATCATTCGCACATAGTAAGTACCTGGAAAGATTTCAAAAATATTTTCTCGGCTTCTCTTCTCTGGCTTTTTCAAAGTTTCGGCTGTATTTCTCTAAAGATGTTATTTTCCGATCCCTTCTTCAAGCACAGACTAGTGCTAATGTAAAGTTATCATTAGCACTTAGTCAGTACCCGGGAAGATTTCAGATTCTCTGTGACTTTGTTCTTCTGATGAATATTTCGTTCTGACAGTTTTTCACCAAAATCTTTGTATTTAAAGACTGAGGTGTCAACACTGGATAAGTGTCATATTGCATCTCTTGTCTGAGCTTCTGATGTTTGAAGAGCATATGAGAAAGTCGTCCAATTTCGATTAATGTCATAATTGATGAGATCGATGTTTGTATCCCAAGCCAAGTTTTCACCATTTTCGCTGACAATAATCACGAATATTTTTAAATGTGATACTTTAAACCACAGTAATGAAAATAGTCTTCTTTTTTCTTTTTTTTTTTAAACAAACTTGATATATTTGAAACCTAGCCGAAAATGTGATGTTTTTCGACCAAAATAAATGATGACATTTAAACTTGTCTCCCAGTACAGACTAGTGCTTGTAACTATTCTTAAACTAGCGCATAATAAGTACTTGGGGACAAATTTAAGATGAACATTCATCAACCTGTTTATTTTTCTCATGTAGAAAGACATCCATGACCTTTGATACGATGATACTTTCCAAATTCCCTCCAAGCACAAGCTAGTGCTAATGCTTATTGTCCATTGGCACATAACATGTCCCTAGAAGGATTTTGGACTGACAGGCTAGTGCTAATTTTTGTTAATCGTTTAAAAATAACAAGTACCTGGGAAGATATCAGATTGTTGGCGTAGATCTGTTGTCCGGATCTTTGTTGTCTGTTTCTTTTTCTTTTCGTCTGTGGTGTTATTTCGATGATCTCTCTCCAAGCACAGGCTAGTGCTAATGTTATAATATCATTAGCACATAGTAAGTACCTGGAAAGATTTCAAAAATATTTTCTCGGCTTCTCTTCTCTGGCTTTTTCAAAGTTTCGGCTGTATTTCTCTAAAGATGTTATTTTCCGATCCCCTCTCCAAGCACAGACTAGTGCTAATGTAAATTTATCATTAGCACTTAGTAAGTACCGGGGAAGATTTCAGATTCTCTGTGACTTTGTTCTTCTGATGAATATTTCGTTCTGACAGTTTTTCACCAAAATCTTTGTATTTAAAGACTGATGTGTCAACACTTGATAAGTGTCATATTGCATCTCTTGTCTGAGCTTCTGATGTTTGAAGAGCATATGAGAAAGTCGTCCAATTTCGATTAATGTCATAATTGATGAGATCGATGTTTGTATCCCAAGCCAAGTTTTCACCATTTTCGTTGACAATAATCACGAATATTTTTAAATGTGTTACTTTAAACAACAGTAATGAATACGGATTCAATGAGGTCGAGTAATTCACTTGCACGTGAATAATTCATCATCAATGTTTCTTAGATTATTTTGAAAAATTTAAACCAGACTGGCTGCTGAAAGCGAATTATTGTTATTTTACTATTTCCCTTTCATTAATGATTGAACAAAACAAAATGTATAATTAGGGCCCCGCCAAAGGCGGGTCGCCCTATAGTGATCAGTCCGTCCGTTCGTCCGTCCGTCCGTAACACTTTGTGTCCGCTCCATATCTAGAGAACCATCATGATTTCATACTTTATACTTTACATGTTAATTAACCACCACCAGAGGGCGTGTCATGATGTATGTACAACTTCCTAGGTCAAAGGTCAAGGTAAAAAAAAACTTTGGTTTCAGTTGACAACCCTGTGTCCTGTGGTGAAGATCGTGTCCGCTCTATATCTTGAGAACCGTTATGATTTTAAAGTTTATACTTGACATGTATATGAACCAACACCAGAGGGTGTGTCATAATTTATGAACGACTGCCTAGGGCAAAGTTCAAGGTCAAAAACTTTGGTTTCAGTTGACAACCCCATGTCCTATGGTAAAGATTGTGTCCGCTCTATATCTTGAGAACCGTTATCATTTTAAAGTTTATACCTGAAATGTATATAAACCAATATCAGAGGGTATGTCATAATTTATGTACAACTTCCTAGGTCAAAGTTCAAGGTCAAAAACTTTGGTTTCAGTTGACAACCCCATGTCCTATGGTAAAGATCGTGTCCGCTCTATATCTTGAGAACCGTTATCATTTCAAAGTTTATACTTGACATGTTTATAAACCAACACCAAAAGGTGTGTCATAATTTATTTACAACTTCCTAGGTCAAAGGTCAAGGTCAAAAACTTTGATTTCAGTTGACAAACCCATGTCCTATGGTAAAGATGCAATTTTTTAATGCACATTATTCACAGCGGGGCCCACAGATATGGCTCCCATCTCAATGATATCTAGTTTTATATATATATATATCTCGTAGCTAGTGCCCCTTTAAATTGAAACAAAACATTTACTATATTTACATTTAAAAATATGTTATGAGGCATGTTTATCACGATACAAAGTGTTGCTGAGTTGCGCAAAACATACTTTATATGTGCTTTTCATGACACCTGTCACAACCAATGCAAAATAAAGAGGGATTTTTATGGTTAGTTTGAGACAAAACGGATAGCCTATCTGTACAGTCATAGAAGTATGGGATTTAAGGCATGGGTCTTAAATCCCATTTTTTAAAACCGACACAAAAATAAATCCAGAATTAACAGAACAAATAGACATGTAAATAACAAATGATCAAATCATGTCCTTTCCGTACTGTCCTCTGTTATTCAATTTCCATCGTGCCATCGTGATTCAATCAAGAACGGGGCTAGCTTTCCGACTGCAAAAAATAAGTTTTATTTTTTAAATCAGTCTCTGAATTTTACTTTAACCTTGAACTTCTTGTGCGTGTTTGATTAGATCAATGCCCCCGGGAGATAGCGTCTAATGATCGGTGATAACCTTATACCTGTTGTCTTAACACCTGACAGAAGAGATGAAGCTTAGAACCAGAGACAAATATTGTATTATATGTCTATCACTCTCTGTAAGAACTAATTATGTTTCAAAATTTAGTCAGTTGGTAGTTTTCACATAGATTTTTAGAGGCATTTGTCAAGATTTAAATTTCTGTCGGTATTCAAATTATGATGTTACAGAAATGAAAATCAGTAGCTTAAGATCTATGAAAATAAGTATAGGTATAAGCATTTTGCTATGAAGATACAGATAGTCTTGTTGTTTGTTAAAAACTACATAGGCAAACCCGCTTAATTCCTTCATCTATTAGTGATGGGTTGTGCCTTGAAACACAGATATTACGTATGTTTTGTTTTTTCCTCTTATATTTAATGCGTTTCCCTCGGTTTTAGTTTGTTTTTTGTTTTTTAAAACAAATTAAAACCCCGATTTTGTTTTTTGTCCATGGATTTATGAGTTTGGAACAGCGGTATACTACTGTTGCCTTTATTTGTACAATTCAGCAGCTATGTTTCTATTGCTAGTGATTTTCAAATAAGTTTCATTTGTTACCCTTTTCTATAACTTTGTTTAAATTGTTAATTTGTTTTCTATCACCTGGTGAGGAAGAATAATTCAAAACTTGTGAAACTATTACTCTTTTCAGAAAATGTGAATTTTGTGAAATGCAATTTCTTAGCCCCTATGAAAAGCTGAAAATCAATTTTGAAAAGAAGTATTTGATGCTTGGCATGATCTTCAAAATATACAAAATGAACCCCAAATTAACACATGCCATATATGGAAGAATGATAAAATAAAGATTGGTAACCAATCCGTTTTATGTAGATGAAGGTGAAAATCATTTTTGACGATTTTTTCTAACGAAAACCAGTGCCATGGGGGCAATTTTTTTTTTTTTACTCTTTTTCATGAAATTTACTATGGCACTTAAAACACAATAGATTAAGAGAAATTAACAACACAATGACGAACATCGACTTAGCCCTGATTTGATCATGTGCAACTTACATGTATATTTGTTCTGTTAGTTCTGGATTTGTTTTGACGGTATTTAAAAATTGAGATGTTGCAGAAATAAAAGTTAGTGGCTTGAGACCCATTGCTTAAGTACAACCATGCTAGCATGACTGTACATATAGGCTAGTCCTTTTGCCTACTACTAAGCATACAAATCGCTCTTTATTTATTTATTATTTGTGTCATTCAAATATAAAGTATGTTTCACGAAACTCAGCCTATCTTTTTATCGTGATAGAGGCATTTTTCATCAACTATTATTAAAGTGTAAATTTAGTAAATGTTTTGTTTCAAAGTATGGAAAACCGTTAGCGTACCTATTTAATCGGAGCTATACATGAAGTCCTTGCTAGGATTAACATGCTTTAGAAAAATGGGCAAAAAGAGACGAATAAAGGTTAGAAAATTATGAATAGATAGAAATGGACTTACACAATAAACAATAAAGAATAATTTGGAAGCCAAAATATAAAAAATGAAAATAATGACAGAAATTTATAAAAAATAGAATAACCGGTACAAAATCATTATGAATAAAGAATTAAGTGCCCGCAATTCAGACCTTCGTGCTCTAAAGAACAATAATCTCCATAAAAAAAGAGAATTTGTTCATTCCTCATATTCTTCATTTTAAAATCTTGTGTTTCTTTTGTAATAATCCATATAGGAAATGTAAACAAGGGATTAAATCACGTTCAGTTGTAGAACCATAAAACTTATAAGCTTCATGTCAATATCCATAAACCCTCTTGAGTTTTAAAAAATGTTCAATTTGATGAAATTAACATTTCAAAATATCATAAAAAAAAATTCTAAAATGTTCATCTTCTTGTCTCAATGAAATTGTCCTGCATCCTTATTCTGATTGGTTACATTTTTCTTCTTTTAAACCTTTTTTGCGTTCATCTTCTAGTGTAATAAAAAGTGCGTATCATTGAGTGAATCCATAAAAAAAAATAAGTTGGTATGAAGTTAAAAACAAATAGATTTTATTAACACGATCATGTAAGCAGTATTCAACCACCATATCGTCATCTTATCAATTCTGTAAAAAATATAATTTGTCCCAGCGTCAATGTTTTCTGTGTTAAGATTATGGTTAAAAACACATATATGAGTAATATGTATAAATCAATTTGAGGGCCCCCTCTTATTTCAGTCAGTGGGCCCCCACTTATGAAAATTTCTGGATCCGCCACTGGTTTCCATATCTTTATAATCATTTAGTCTTCATAAAAACGCTAAGAAAGTTTCCGATACCAAGTCAGGAATATAAAAGTTGTTATCCGTTCGTTTCATGTGTTTGAGTTTTTGATTTTGCCATTTTATAAGGGACTTTCCATTTTGATTTTTGTATATTTGTTATTTTTCCTCGGAGTTCACTACTTGTCAATATTTGTATTAAGCCTTTTCTTCCTCGCATCTGTTCATGTTCGAAATATTCGTAATTTCCTTTACGTAAATTCAGAGTACATTTCTTATTGATCTTTTCTATTTTTTAGTTCATTCTATGCAATGCTTCCATTTTTTTTTATCTTTATAATCATAAGTCTTTATAAACAGAAAGTTTTTAGAAAGTTGCCTGTCCCAAGTGAGGAATATGGCAGTTGTTATTTGTTCGTGTGATGTGTTTGAGTTTTTGAATTTGCCATTAATTTTGATTAGTGACTTTCCGTTTTGATTTTGCCATTTGATTAGGGACTTTCCGTTTTGATTTTGCAGTTTGATAAGTGACTTTCTGTTTTGATTTTGCCATTTTGTTATGGACTCTCCATTTTGATTTTGCCATTTGATTATTGACTTTCCGTTTTGATTTTGCCATTTGATTAGTGACTTTCCGTTTTGATTTTGCCATTTGATTAGGGACTTTCCGTTTTGATTTTGCCATTTGATACGTGACTTTCTGTTTTGATTTTGCCATTTTGTTATGGACTCTCCATTTTGATTTTTCCATTTGATTAGGAACTTTCCGTTTTGATTTTTCCTCGGAGTACAGTACTTTTGTGATTTTACTTTTTACGAGGTTGTAATTGCAATTATTTATCTGAAAATCGTACAGCTTTGTACTTTGTTTTAAGGATTAGAAGGAATATTTTTTTTTTTTTTTAAATTTTCGAATAGCAGGAAAACACCGATGACTCATGCATTTGTGTTTGATATAATTAGATGTATTCTGAAACTGTCGTGAATGTAAGAATGTAGGAGACATGAAATTAGTTTAGTATTATTATTGAAATTAAATACATTCGTAATTCTCAAATATTGCTTGCTATATCACATTTCTAGTGATTTTTTATTCGTTTATCGAATAAATATCCGCCCATGAAATATGAATATAAAAGACGGTAAAATACACACATCATCATTGAATATAAAAGATCAGGTAACCCAACTTTATAAGTGTTGCATTAAAAGGAACATATGCAGAAGGGAGCATACAAAGACATAATTTAGGTTTGTTCAAATAATGTTTAAATAATTGTTTAGTAGGGCAGCTTAATTTCGTTGGAAAAAGTTTTTAAATCAAAAAATCAAATTCAAATAAAAACGAATTTCAATTAAATAAATACAGTCGACTCTAGTTATCTCGAAGTCAAACGAACCAGAAAAATATTTCAAGATACCAATAGTTTGATTCACAAGAATACTAGACACGCCTGGTTTCAATC
Organism: Mytilus edulis; assembly: GCF_963676685.1. NCBI lineage: Eukaryota > Metazoa > Mollusca > Bivalvia > Mytilida > Mytilidae > Mytilus > Mytilus edulis. Next base: position 36,689,589 of record NC_092344.1, on the reverse strand, counting down.
AAATCGCAACCAAAGTGTAAAGCGGAAAAAAATGTACTGGCACTTCCTGTTGAGCTTTTCTGGTACAAACTATCCACAATTTAGATAGGTAGGTTCGACTTTTCATCAATTTGTTGTCAATCTGTAAATATTTTGTTTAATAGGAGAATGTCATGCCAGAAATAACTGAATGAGAGCTTTCCTCGTTCATTACTCAGATCAGTGTGATTTGAAATTGCATCGGAATGAATTTTCACCCAGTTCATTTATATGATTTTAGTTAAAGCAACATTTATACAGGATTTTATTTTTTTCAATTTGATTTAAAAGAAATACCGACATCGTAAGATAATGCAAATAATTACACAATTACTAAAACCAATGTATATTAATATTCTTGTAATTGTTATAAACTGCATTAAATAACATAATTACAAACATAATCTCGCTTATATATAATTTTGTGAAATTTACTTGTGACGTCACTTTTTGTATCGTTTATTCATTCGTGTGACGGACAGTTCGCAATTCTAGTATGCTGTTTTTTGTGTACTGTCTTCAATTATTTTAGGTATTCGTTGTAATTTACGTGTTAACATGTCGAAATGTACTATCATATTATTTATTTACGTATATCTCTGTCCTGAGTGTTCTTGCATTTATTTGTACCGTATTCCTGTCATTTAATGTTGTCAGTTTAGCGTTATATCTAATAATGTCACACAGTGCGAGATTTGGCTAGGCTCAAAACCAGATTCATCCAACCATTTTTTCTTAAAATGTCTTGTACAAAGTCAGGAATATGGCAGTTGTTTTATAATACAACGGACAATAGTTCGTTTCTATGTATGTCGCATTGTCGTCTGTTTTGTTGCAATTCAGTGTATCTGTTGTTTCGTTGTTTCCTCTTATAGTTGATATGTAGCGGCCGCCTTTAGTTTGTAACCCGGATTCGTTTTTTCTCAATCGATTTATGACTTTTAAACAGCTGTATGCCTTTGTTTCTTTTTGCACACACACACTTTCTTAGTGTGCCAATTCACTGGGACCGAATTGCGAACGCTATATGTGTACTTTTGCCTAAACCCTACAACGCTCGACCTGAGGGAGACGTTTAGCGCTATAAAACCAGCTTCAATGCACCATTTTCTACATTTGAAAATGTACAAAGTCAGGAATATGACAGTTGTTGTCCATTCGTTTGATGTGTTTTATCATTTGATTTTGCCATTTGATTGGGGACTTTCCGTTTTGAATTTTCTTTTGAGTTCAGTATTTTTGTGGTTTTACTTTTTACATCTACAGCGTATTATTACATCTTGATCACTAGACCTTACATCTTGAGCGCTAGACCTTACATCTTGAGCGCTAGACCTTACATCTTGAGCGCTAGACCTTACATCTTGAGAACTTGACCTTACATCTTGAGCGCTAGACCTTACATCTTGATCGCTAGATCTTACATCTTGATCGCTAGACCTTACATCTTGAGCGCTAGACCTTACATCTTGATCGCTAGACATTACATCTTGATCGCTAGACCTTACATTTTGAGCACTAGGACTTACATCTTGATCGCTAAACCTTACATCTTGATCGCTAGACCTTACATCTTGATCGCTAACCCTTACATCTTGAGCGCTAGACCCTACATCTTGATCTGTAGACCTTACATCTTGATCGCTAGACCTTACATATTGATCTCTAAACCTTACATCTTGATCGCTAGACCATACATCTTGTGCACTAGACCTTACATCTTGATCGCTAAACCTTACATCTTGAGCGCTAGACCTTACATCTTGAGCGCTAAACCTTACATCTTGATCGCTAGACATTACATCTTGAGCTCTAGACCTTACATCTTGAGCGCTAGAATTCGTTTCTCCAGCGCTTACTTAACATCTTCGGATTACGAGACTGTCATACAAGTCAGCTTTGGAAGATTTTTGTTGGTATTAAATGTTACTCAATAAAGAATATGTCCTTCTACTTAATAGTTCAAGTTGGGTGGTTATTCAAATTGTTTTTTCCGAAAGAGCTTTAAATTAAGGATGTACCAAATAGAGTTTAGTCTGTTTCACGTCTTTATTTTAACGATACACTAGGTTTTTTTACCCCAACCACAGAGTGATTTAGTCGTGATAATCACACTTTTCAGAATTTCGATTTTGGATGCTATTCTTGTTAATCCAAAATTTTGCATCCTACTCCGCTGATGATTGTTATGTATATGAAGACGTAGACACTCTCTCCGAATGGATTAAGGCAGTGAGGTCGTTGATACAAATCAGAATAAAGAAACTGATTGGGTCTATCAATATCCAATATCCAAAGACCCAAATGTTGCAAAACACTTATCCTACCTCCATGACAAATATGTTGTTGTCCCCGCAGATAAAACCCCAAACAACATCGTGTTTGTGTGTAAATAATTTAAAACAACACGTTTAAAAATTTCTAGAGTATATTAACTGCTTGATAAACGAATGTTCTATGTTCCTTTGGAATTTCAACCAAAGATGAAGAACTGGATCTTCCATTCCTGTAATGGATACATAAACTACATAAGTGTCCTTACAAACAAAGGTATATTGCTGGGTCTTCCAAGTGCACCACGAAACCTCTTTCTCAATTATTAACTTAATAATTATCTATTTTATCAGCAATCAAAGCCGGGCTTCAAAGTTATTGTGAAACTGCCTATTCTAGAGGTTGTGTGAATCAGATGTGGATTCTAAAAAAATCCAAAGATTATACATAAAATCTAACTCTCTTTCATATTGCATTAGAATTAAAACATTTGACCTTTCTACACTTTACACAAGTATTCCACTTTCTTAACTAAAAGACACATTGAAAGAGTTGGTATTGCTTTGTTTCATAAAAAAATTGTAAGGGTTCCGCGGAAACCAATGTCTCGCCTACATTTGCTGTAAATCGCAGGCTCAACAAAAATGAGGTAAAAAATCAATAAAAATATTCCTCTTGATACTTTCTTTTGATTTTAAGAAGCTTCTGTCCAAGTTTGGTAAAAATCCAGGATAGTTTATGAATCTAATAAATGTTTTAAAACCTCTAACTGCAGACTGTATGTAATGTAATGTATTGAAGAAAAACTAAGTCCATTTATAAGTAAAATACAGGTACACAGATAAAAAAAAATTACAAAATTTCCTTCTAGATACTAGATTTTAATCATAAACAAGCTTTTGTCCAAGTTTAATACAAATCAAAAATAGTATAAGTAAGTTATTAAAATCTTAAAAACTTTAACTACAGAGTGAATGTGTTGTTTCCCGACAAAAAATCTAAGTCCATTTAAAAGTGAAATACAGAAAAAATGGATTAATTTTTTCACAAAATTTACTTCTGGATACTAGCTTATGACCATAAACACGCATCTGTCCAAGTTTGGTACAAACCCAGGATAGTTTAAGAAAGTTATTAAAATTTGAATAACTTTAACCACAGAGTTAATGTAATTTTCCCGGCAGAAAATCTAAGTCCATTTATCAGTAAAATACCAATGATCGAAATCCAGTATAGTTTAAGAAAGTTATTAAAATTTTAAAAACTTTAACCACAGAGTGAATATTTGTGGACGCCACCGCAGCCGCCGACGCCGACAGAATGTAGGATCGCTATGTATCCTTTTTCCACTAAAGTCGAAGGCTCGACAAAAAGAATGGCCAACTTGACTTAGAGAGAGATAAATCCTACTTTGTAAAGGATAACTCTGATTCAAACAAAAAAATCTCCGAATCTGACATTATCAAGATGCTTGATTTCTTGATTGACAACACATTTGTTACGTTCGGAGGACGTGTTTTTCAATAGACTGTCGGCATTCCAATGGGAAGCAACTGTGTCCCTCTTTTTGCCGACTTGTTTTCTTTATTATTATTAGGCTGTCTTCATACAGGAACTTCTTAGGAAGAAATATAAGAAGTTAGCAATATCTTTTAACTTAACTTTCCGCTATATAGATCATGTTCTTTCACTAGATAATTCAAAATTTGGTGATTATGTTGAAAATATCTATCCAATCGAACTAGAGATAAAGGATACAACAGATACAATTAAGTCGGCCTCATGTCTTGACTTATATCTAGACATTGACAATGAGGGTCGGTTGAAAACATAACTTTACGACAAAAGAGATGATTTCATCTTTCCAATTGTGAACTTTCCATTTCTAAGTAGCAACATTCCAGCAGCACCTGCATACGGGGTATATATCTCCCAATTGCTACAATATTGCCGTGCTTGTGTTTCCTATCATGATTTTCTTGATAGAGGGTTGCTGCTCACAAGGAAGCTATTAAACCAAGAGTTCTAAATGGTGAAGTTCATCCCTTCGTAAATTTTACGGACGCTATCATGAGTTGGCTGACCATTACAAAATAAGCGTTTCGCAGATGATATCGGATATGGTCCTTATGTCGTAATTACAATCCCCCTCCCTTTCATGAATGTGACCTACCAAATTAGACAAATGTGAAGCAGGATCTGCTTACCCTTCCGGAGCACCTGAAATCACCCCTAGTTTTTGGTGGGGTTCGTGTTGCTTATTCTTTAGTTTTCTTTGTTGTGTCATATGTACTATTCTTTGTTTGTCTTTTTCATTTTTAGCCATGGCGTTGTCAGTTTATTTTCGATTTATGAGTTTGACTGTCCATCTGGTATCTTTCGTCCCTCTTTTATCCTTTCAGTGTAGCATAGTTACAGCAGTGCTTACATGCTGAGTTTTTTTCCAAAGTTGATACAATATTCGTTATCTTTCAATTCCTGCCACAATTTTTTTGATAGAAGGTTATTACGTATTAGAAAGTTTCCACGTGGTAAAATTAAAGACATCTTTTAGAAGGTGTCAACGCTGAAAACAATTACCTGATTCTTGGGGTTTGCGTTTCACAATCTTTCGTTATTTTGTGTACTAGTAGTTTTTCGGCCATTGTTTTCGTTGTCTCTCTTATTGGTCATATACATTCATGTTGCCATCTGCTTTGTTAGGCTTGATTTTTGATTGTACCATTTGTTATTGTCTCTCATTTGTTTATCATTAAAGTTTCTTACACATATATTATATTAAACAGTGTATGACGGAAACGTAACTCCGATCGTGCGAGGGCTGTAAGGCCAGTTAAGGTAGTTAAGCACTTCCATCATCATGTGACTCCGGTGAAATAAAAAAATTCTAATAATTGGTGTTTTATCGTTTCAGATTGAGTATGGGATCACCTGACTGGATGACAAAAGAAATGAAAAGATATATAGAACAGGCGAAAATATATGAATCAAATATAGATCTACGCAAATATTTGTGGTACTCTCTAAAACAACTATATACACATACCGAAACTACATATATTCTTTATATACTCCCAATACTAGTAGCTATATCTCTTACTTTCTTCATATGCCTGGTATCAATTGTCAAAGAAGAGAAGACCGTCAATTCGTATATATTTTTGTTATTACAAGCCCTATTTGACCTTTTGGGTATATCAGTTCAAAATATTTCATTTTGGATGGTATTTGTAATCTCTGATAAGAATGATTATATACCTTTTCAATACTGTGAAGTTTACCGCACGTGCTCCATTTTCATTCCACAATCCTTATATATGATATCCCAATGGATGAAAGTGTTCATGACAATACACCAGTTTGCAATCTTTTATTTTTCAGTAAGAGCTGTCACCCTTGTGTCTAAGACGAGAATTGTAATAAGCATTTGTATAGTCACTGGTTTATTGATTCCGTTAACAATTGTAACAAAATTTGACATGAAATTTGTCAAAGCATTTTATAGAAATACTGAAACAGGGTCCATAGAATATTATTGTAAGATTGTAGACTATGAAATAATTGGGGATTATAGAAACTTAATTACTTTTGTCGTTAAAGACTTCCTTCCATTGGTAATGTATATAGCATTTGGTGTTGGACTATCATATCAAATTCAGAAGAGGAGGATTCTAAGAAGACAGTTACAAAACAATATGAGTACAGATTCAAGTCTTGAAAACCTGGCAAAAGCTCATAACTTTAGTTCGTTTATTTTTGTTCTAACATGCTTACCACATTTTGTTGTAGATTTTATTGTGGTTTTTAACTCGTTTGGAACAGAAATTGTATTATTCTACGAAATTGAGGTTACATTAATTGTACTTTCTATATTGAAAACCATCTGTCAGCTCATGAACATCACGGCTGTTGTACTTGTATTTCTATGTTTAAATAGAGACATGAGACAAACACTTATAAACAAATTTCGTGCACTGGTTCCATGCATTCGATAAAAAACAAAAACAAAAGCACTTGAACGTCTTCGTTATAATTGTATCATGTTGTTATTAGTATTGTATTTTATTTTTTTAATTAAATGAGATATGACTACAGTATTCTAAAAATGTTATTCATAATGGTGATAAGCACGACATGCAGATATTGTTTTTATTTTACAAAACAAGTTATCATGTACTGGTAACATACCTTATAAGTGTTGTGCAAACTAATTGGTTGATTTATATCTGTATATATTGCCTGTTCCAAGTAAGGAACGTGACATTTGTTATCCATTCATTTCAAGTGTTTGAGCTTTTGATGTTGCCATTTAGTTATAGACTTTCCGTTTGGAATTTTTCTCTACGTTTGGTATTTTTGTGATCTTACTTTTTCTGTGATTCACTATTGCAATATATGTACTGATTGTGAACACAACATATTATCACTTGCTTTTAAGTTTGAAAGCAGCGACAAATATATTGCAATGTTAACATATTTTATTTGATTTAGAAATGATAAGTGAAAGGTTTATTGAAGTTTTTACCAAATGTTTACAAAGCAAAAAAGTGGTTCGACAATATTTAAAAAAAACACTAAATATTTTATCCAACTGTAAGGTATTGCAATTTGGTTCAGCCAAAATGTTGACAATAGATTCACGTCATTACCCTTTTTTGGTATTTTTCATAATGCAGTCGATTGGAGGATCAGGCTAAAGAATTATATGTTTTGTTGATTAACACTCCAAACAGTATTTGAATGATTTAAAGTTACAAATTGATCATGGCAGTTTTTTTAAAGATAATATTTATATTTTGCAGCAAATGTAGCATCAACATAAATAGAAACAAACATAACACATATGTATCTTATATCACATTGTCTGACGACGTGCGTATTTCGTATCATCGTATCAATGTTGTCTATCGATATAAAAGGGTGTCTCATTATAGATTTCTCTGTCGACATACACGTATATCTCATAACAGCTATTAATATGTTCTCTTATATAGGAGATGTTAAGACTATTTGAAATCAGACTGTTTATCTGATATTACATACTGTTACTAATATATGTTAAATGATAAGGTGTATTGTGCATCATATGACTTTATGTAGACGTTGGAATCATAACATCTGTTGTCAAAAATGTAATTCTGAATAAATTAAAAATATCAGGTTGTTTCAAATATTATTTTATTTTGTCCAGAAATAATAAAGGTAAACCATCACAAAGATACCAGGTTTATATTTATTACGCCAAACGCGTGCCGAATAGAATGTAGGGTCGCTATGTCTCGTTTTTTCCACTAAAGTCGAAGGCTCGACAAAAAGAATGGCCAACTTGACTTAGGGAGGGATAAATCCTACTTTGTAAAGGATAACTCTGATTCAAACAAAAAAATCTCTGAATCTGACAGTATCAAGATGCTTGATTTCTTGATTGACAACATATTTGTTACGTTCGGAGGACGTGTTTTTCAATAGACTGTCGGCATTCCAATGGGAACCAATTCATATTGTGTGCCTCTTCTTGCCGACTTGTTTTCTTTATTATTATGAGGCTGACTTCATACAAGAACGTCTTAGGAAGAAATATAAGAAGTTTGCAATATCTTTTAACTTAACTTTCCGCTATATAGATCATGTTCTTTCACTAAATAATTCAAAATTTGGTGATTATGTTGAAAACATAACTTTACGACAAAAGAGATGATTTCAGCTTTCCAATTGTGAACTTTCCATTTCTAAGTAGCAACATTCCAGCAGCACCTGCATACGGGGTATATATCTCCCAATTGCTACGCTATTGCCGTGCTTGTGTTTCCTATCATGATTTTCTTGATAGAGGGTTGCTGCTCACAAGGAAGCTATTAAACCAAGAGTTCTAAATGGTGAAGTTCATCCCTTCGTAAATTTTACGGACGCTATCATGAGTTGGTTGACCATTACAAAATAACCGTTTCGCAGATGATATCGGATATGTTCCTTATGTCGTAATTACAATCCCCTTCCCTTTCATGAATGTGACCTACCGAATTAGACAAATGTGAAGCAGGATCTGCTTACCCTTCCGGAGCACCTAAAATCACCCCTAGTTTTTGGTGGGGTTCGTGTTGCTTATTCTTTAGTTTTCTTTGTTGTGTCATGTGTACTATTCTTTGTTTGTCTTTTTCAGTTTTAGCCATGGCTTTTTCAGTTTATTTTCGATTTATGAGTTTGACTGTCCATCTGGTATCTTTCGTCCCTCTTTTATCGTTTGAGTGTAGCATAGTTACAGCAGCGCTTACATGTTGAGTTTTTTTTCCAAAGTTTGATTCAATATTCGTAATCTTTCAATTTCTGTCTCATTTGTTTTGATAGAAGGTTATTACTTATTAGAAAGTTTCCACATTGTAAAATTAAAGACATCTTTTAGAAGATGTCAACGCTGAAAACAATTACCTGATTCTTGGGGTTTGCGTTTCACAATCTTTCGTTATTTTGTGTACTAGTAGTTTTTCGGCCATTGTTTTCGTTGTCTCTCTTATTGGTCATATACATTCATGTTGCCATCTGCTTTGTTAGGCTTGATTTTTGATTGTACCATTTGTTATTGTCTCTCATTTGTTTATCATTAAAGTTTCTTACACATATATTATATTAAACAGTGTATGACGGAAACGTAACTCCGATCGTGCGAGGGCTGTAAGGCCAGTCAAGGTAGTTAAGCACTTCCATCATCACGTGACTCTTCGGTGAAATAAAAAATTTCTAATAATTGGTGTTTTATCGTTTCAGATTGAGTATGGGATCACCTGACTGGATGACAAAAGAAATGAAAAGATATATAGAACAGGCGAAAATATATGAATCAAATATAGATCTACGCAAATATTTGTGGTACTCTCTAAAACAACTATATACACATACCGAAACTACATATATTCTTTATATACTTCCAATACTAGTAGCTATATCACTTACTTTCTTCATATGCCTGGTATCAATTGTCAAAGAAGAGAAGACCGTCAATTCGTATATATTTTTATTGTTACAAACCCTATTTGACCTTTTGGGTATAACAGTTCAAAATATTTCATTTTGGATGGTATTTGTAATCTCTGATAAGAACGATTATATACCTTTTCAATACTGTGAAGTTTACCGCGCGTGCTCCATTTTCATTCCACAATCCTTATATATGATATCCCAATGGATGAAAGTGTTCATGACAATACACCAGTTTGCAATCTTTTATTTTTCAGTAAGAGCTGTCACCCTTGTTTCTAAGACGAGAATTGTAATAAGCATTTGTATAGTCACTGGTTTATTGATTCCGTTAACAATTGTAACAAAATTTGACATGAAATTTGTCAAAGCATTTTATAGAAATACTGAAACAGGGTCCATAGAATATTATTGTAAGATTGTCGACTATGAAATAATTGGGGATTATAGAAACTTAATTACTTTTGTCGTTAAAGACTTCCTTCCATTGGTAATGTATACAGGATTTGGTGTTGGACTATCATATCAAATTCAGAAGAGGAGGATTCTAAGAAGACAGTTACAAAACAATATGAGTACAGATTCAAGTCTTGAAAACCTGGCAAAAGCTCATAACTTTAGTTCGTTTATTTTTGTTCTAACATGCTTACCACATTTTGTTGTAGATTTTATTGTGGTTTTTAACTCGTTTGGAACAGAAATTGTATCATTCTACGAAATTGAGGTTACATTTATTGTACTTTCTATATTGAAAACCATCTGTCAGCTCATGAACATCACGGCTGTGTACTCTAATTCATTACTTTAGGAATATTTATCAAAAAGTAGTATTTTAATATTCAGCCCCATTCTACTATTTAATACTGATAGCGTTTGACATTTTTAGCCGAACAATTTATCCATTTTATATACTTCAATTATTGTATGCTGGTTCATATTCTGGACGCCAATCTTTGCTCCTTTATTATATAATTCACTAACAAAACAATTATGAAGCTTAGAAATGGAAAATTACTAAATACTAAACTTGTTCAAAGGGTATCCACACGTCTCAATCTTCAAAATCGGTTATCTAAAAATACTACCATCGCTAACATTTTTAACAATAAAAAACGTGGTTACCCTTCTATCGATAAGTGTCATGCCAAAAAATGACTTACATGTCCCCGTCTTTCAACCAACAATACGGTAAGGTCCACGTTTAATGGTCGCACATTTTCTTTAAATTTTGAAACTGATATAACTTGAAAAACAAACAGTATTATTTATTTACTCACATGAAACAAACCGGGGTGTGGTATTCAGTACGTAGGAGAAACTGGACGATATTTATCTAAACGCACTCAAGAACATCTGTATCGTTTTAAAAGACCCAATAAATTCAAAAGTATCATTTACCAACACCTTAAGAAGCACAACCATCCTTTTAAATATTTAGCAGTTCAACCTTTAGAAGTAGTAAATAAGCAGCCTGGTGAATCGCATTCAAAGTTTGTACGATCACGGAAAATAATTGAATTAAATTGGATTAAAAAATTACAGACAGTTTACCCTCTCGGTCTAAATGATAATATCATGGGAATTGGTAATATATCTAGAACCAATTCCGTTAACATTTTGGATATAGTTTCTAAAACTGTTCGTAAAAAACGTTCTCATGGTCGTAGAACAAATCGCAATCAAAGAAGATTTCGGGCCAATCATACCAATGTTTCGGACCTAATTTCTATTTCAAAAAACAACGGCAGACATTATCTGTTAACAAAACTCTGTTCGTTACCGGTTAATAAGTTAAATAAAATTTTGGAGGATTGCAACTCAATTTCATATAGCAGTCCTAAGTATGAAATTGTTCAAATTATTATGGCATATTGTTATTCTAAATTATTTCCCAAAATTGATCGCCCTGAAGATCATAAAAAACATTTTATTAAAATTAAGTATGTCAATAAAGGCTTTGATTTTGTAAATATTGCCGGTATATTTAACGACCATTCTGTTAAAGAACAAATTCCTGGATATTTTGACAATACTGAGCTACCTCTTATTTGTTATATTTACAAGAAATCTACCCGGAAATTTGTGTTTAATTATAGTCAATTGTGTAAAGATGTTAATATCAGTGAAAATACACCTACTTCATGTAATTGCAGTAATTCCGAATATATTTATGGCCCCATTTCCCATGTTATAACAGGAGATCTTAACATCGTTCAAGACCGAGAGTTAAAATCATTCCTCAGTAAAGGACCTAAATATCGTCCCCCGTCAATTATTAATTGGAATGAGTGTCGTAATATCATCCACGACTCACTCCATACTTACTGTATGAAATGGATAAAACGGGAAAAAGCTGACAAAAAATCTTTGGACTCTTTTTTTAATTCAGTAATGAAGATAGTTGATATACGTATTCAACATTTTAAAGAACATTTTACTATAAACCCTTACAACAATAAACCTATTTCTCGTATCAAACATAAACTAAAAGAACTAGCCAAGGAATTTGTTTTTGTCCCGGCAGATAAAGCTGCTAATAATATTATTATTGTTTGACGTAAATTTTACATTGAGGTTCTGAAAAAAGAAATCACCAATTCACCAACATTCCAACTGACTCCATTTTCAGAAAACGAAATCTGTAACAAACGTAAACTTTTAGGCACCGCTTTACAAGCAGAGCCAAATACAATGAAAGTCCCAACTATGTATTGGCTTCCGAAGCTACACAAAACCCCTTACAAATATAGATTTATTTCGTCTTCAAGCCATTGTTCAACTACTAAATTGTCTATTCTTCTTACCAGCACACTTGGTACAATTAAAAACCTGATAATAAATTGTTCAAATAAGGCCTTCGAAAATAGTGGAATAAATTACTTTTGGAGTGTCAAGAACTCGTTGGAAGTACTTGATAAATTGCATGCTTATATTGGTGATTTTGAATCTGTTCAAAGTTTTGATTTTTCTACCCTGTATACCACATTACCTCACATTCTCATTAAGAAAAAATTCACACACCTAATTAAATGGGCATTCAAAAAATCAGAATGTGAATATATATGTTCAAACTCTTTTAGGTCATTTTTTAGTAGCAATAAACAAAAAAACTATGTTAATTGGACATGCTTTGATACTATATATGCCCTTGAATTTTTACTAGATAACATTTTTGTTCGCTTTGGGGATTCCGTATATCGTCAGATTATCGGAATTCCAATGGGGACTAACTGTGCACCACTTATTGCGGACCTGTTTTTGTATTGTTATGAGTTACAATTTATGACAAAAATAAGCAAAGAGCCATCGAAACAACATCTGATAAACAAATTTAATAATACTTTTAGATATTTGGATGATATTTTGGCTCTCAATAATGACGACTTCAGTATGTATATTAATGAAATTTATCCTGTTGAACTGACTTTAAATAAAGCTAATACTAACAATTACCACTGCCCCTTTCTCGATCTTGATATCTATATCACTAATGGAAAGCTGAATACTAAAATTTATGATAAAAGGGATGATTTTTCATTTCCTATCGTTAATTATCCGTTTTTAGATGGTGACGTTCCCTTGTCACCATCTTACGGTGTTTATATATCTCAACTTGTACGATTCGCTCGTGTATGTAACAATGTTTTAGATTTTAACGAGAGAAATTTATGTATTACTGAAAAATTATTACACCAGGGTTTTCGTTATCACAAACTAGTCAAAACATTTACTAAATTTTATCATCGGTATAAAGACATTATTCGTAAATATAGCTCAACATGCAGACTTTTAATACTTTCAGGTATTTCACATCCAATTTTTTATGGTAATATTCTTTATAAAGCACAAAGGTGTCAGTATTCACCTCAGAAACTTACAAAACCTTTGAATAGACTTATTAAGAAGGGATATAATTACGATACTGTTGTCAAGTCATTAAAGATTGCATATTTTGGCGTTAATATTGAGTCATTGATAAGGTCTTTGCATCGGAACTAAACACATTTATTCTAAAAACAGTTGTTGGCATGACACGGGTTATGTTCTTCTCATATATGTTATGATGGTATGATACTAAACCCCTAACGGGAAGGATTGTGCCTGATGTTCATATGATGAAATCATAATCTTTCAGTCAGTTTAGTTGAAGTCTGGAGCTGGCATGTCAGTTAACTGCTAGTAGTCTGTTGTTATTTATGTATTATTGTCATTTTGTTTATTTTCTTTGGTTACATCTTCTGACATCAGACTCGGATTTCTCTTGAACTGAATTTTAATGTGCGTATTGTTATGCGTTTACTTTACTACATTGGTTAGAGGTATAGGGGGAGGGTTGAGATCTCACAAACATGTTTAACCCCGCCGCATTTTTGCGCCTGTCCCAAGTCAGGAGCCTCTGGCCTTTGTTAGTCTTGTATTATTTTAATTTTAGTTTCTTGTGTACAATTTGGAAATTAGTATGGCGTTCATTATCACTGGACTAGTATATATTTGTTTAGGGACCAGCTGAAGGACGCCTCCGGGTGCGGGAATTTCTCGCTACATTGAAGACCTGTTGGTGACCCTCTGCTGTTGTTTTTTATTTGGGCGGGTTGTTGTCTCTTTGACACATTCCCCATTTCCATTCTCAATTTTATTGTATTTCTATGTTTTAACAGAGACATGAGACAAACACTAATAAACAAATTTCGTGCACTGGTTCCATGCATTCGACAAAAAACAAAAACAAAAGCACTTGAACTTCTGCGTTATAATTGTATCATGTTTGTTATTAGTATTGTATTTTATTTTTTTAATTAAATGAGATATGACTATACAGTATTCTAAAAATGTTATTCATAATGGTGATAAGCACGACATGCAGATATTGTTTTTATTTTACAAAACAAGTTATCATGTACTGGTAACATACCTTATAAGTGTTGTGCAAACTAATTGGTTGATTTATATCTGTATATATTGCCTGTTCCAAGTAAGGAACATGACATTTGTTATCCATTCGTTTCATGTGTTTGAGCTTTTGATGTTGTCATTTAATTATAGACTTTTCGTTTGGAATTTTTCTCTATGTTTGGTATTTTTGTGATCTTACTTTTTCTGTGATTAACTATTGCAATATATGTACTGATTGTGAACACAAAATATTATCACTTGCTTTTAAGTTTGAAAGCAGCGACAAATATATTGCAATGTTAACATATTTTATTTGATTTAGAAATGATAAGTGAAAGGTTTATTGAAGTTTTAACCAAATGTTTATAAAGCAAAAAAGTGGTTCGACAATAGTTAAAAAAAACACTAAATATTTTGTCCAATTGTAAGGTATTGCAATTTGGTTCAGCCAAAATGTTGACAATAGATTCACGTCATTACCCTTTTTGGTATTTTTCATAATGCAGACGATTGGAGGATCAGGCTAAAGAATGATATGTTTTGTTGATTTTACACTTTAAACAGTATTTGAATGATTTAAAGTTACAAATTGATCATGGCAGTTTTTTTAAAGATAATATTTATATTTTGCAGCAAATGTAGCATCAACATAAATAGAAACAAACATAACACATATGTATCTTATATCACATTGTCTGACGACGTGCGTATTTCGTATCATCGTATCAATGTTGTCTATCGATATAAAAGGGTGTCTCATTATGGATTTCTCTGTCGACATACACGTATATTTAATAACAGCTGTTAATTTGTTCTCTTATATAGGAGATGGCTTTCAAACTTTTGTATCTGGGCATCACTAGTAGATCTTGTATGGATAAAATGCACTTCTGGCGTATAAACATTTTCAACTTGTTGCTTTTTGTTGGCTGTTGTTCGTGTGTTTCTTTGTCAATTGTATTCTCCAATTTATTTATATTGTAGTCCTGTAGTGTTGAGTTGTCATTTTAATGTTATATTTCACATGGCTATAAAAGGGGAGGTTTGGCATGCCACAAAACCAGGTTCAACCCGCCATTTTGTCCTTTAAAAATGTCCTGTACCAAGTCAGGAATATGGCCATTGTTATATTATAGTTCGTTTCTGTGTGTGTCACATTTTAACGTTGCGTCGTTTGTTTTCTCTTGTATTTGGTTTTGATGTTATATTTGTTATTCTCGTGGGATTTTGTCTGATGCTTGGTTCGTTTCTGTGTGTGTTACATTGTAGTGTTATGTCGTTGTTCTCCTCTTATATTTAATGCGTTTCCCTCAGTTTTAGTTTGTTACCCCGATTTTGTTTTTTGTCCATGGATCTATGAGTTTGAACAGCGGTATACTACTGTTGCCTTTATTTAAGACTATTTGAAATCAGGCTGTTTATCTGATATTTTATACTGTTACTGGTATATGTTAAATGATAAGATATATTGTGCAACATATGAACTTATTTAGACGTTAGAATCATAACATCTGTTGTCAAAAATGTATTTCTGAATAAATTAAAAAGATCAGGTTGTTTCAAATTTTATTTTATTTTGTCCAGAAATAGTAAAGGTTAAATATCACAAAGATACTAGGCTTATATTTATTACGCCAAATTTGGCCGAATACGACATCATAAATTCATTATACATGTATATGTTTTGTACAAGATGTAAGTTTGAACAACTCATAATTTGTGCAGGGTTTTCTTATAAGTTGTAATTTTTTTAAACACATACCTTTTTGTACCAGGTGATAAAAGTTTATTTTCTACAATATATCAGTTTAATGTCTCAAATTTAATTGAATGTACTTCGACCTAACGTTTAATGGTATTTCCGTTGTTCTCAAACTGAAAATAAAGACATATGAATGGTTCAGATTCAAATTTTATTTTTCACCTTATACCAAAATCATATCCATAAAAAGTCTTTTTATTTACTTATAATGTTCTTGTATACATGTTCAGTATTAGACTGTATCATGAAGTCTTTGAAATTTGAAAGAAATATTGAAAAGGAGACTGTGTGCTTGCATCATCCATGTGTATTAAGAGGTTCATAAAAATTGTAAAAAATATCTGTACAAATTATAATGTGTACAACATTACAATTTGTACATAACATTTAATTATATACAAGTATTAAAGTTGTGTACACCAGAGGCGCGTTTCGTCAACAAAAGACCCATCAGACCCACCAGTGAAGCTCGAGTAAAAAAATGTTTAAAAGTTCAAATAGATTACGAAGGTTTAGAGCATCTGTTTAGGTCTAGGGGTAGAAACATTTGTTTTCGTGTTTCGAGTCCTTTAAGATTCGGTCAATGGAAAATCTTCTTGAAATGAACGTATAATTGATTTTGCAGAAGTCCGGACAACTATCCTGTTTATGACCTTGTGGTTTACAAAAACTGAATAAGGATACCATACTAATAATGTTATACTCCAGATGCTACATAAGAACCATCATATGCGCTCATAACTTAATGGATGGAAGGTAAAATCAAATAGGATGTCAACATTTCAGTGTTGACATGAATATCAATAATATGGTCATTTTATAAATTTCCTGTTTACAAACCTTTGATTTTTGAAAAACTAAGGATTTTCCTATTCCAGGCATAGATTACCTTAGCCGTATTTGGCACAATTTTTTGGAATTTTGGATCCTCAATGCTCTTCAACGTTGCACTTGTTTGGCTTTATAAATATTTTGATATGATCGTCACTGATGAGTCGTATGAAGACGAAACGCGCGTCTGACGTACTAAATTATAATCCTGGTACCTTTAATAACTATTTACACCACTGGGTCGATGCCACTGCTGGTGGACGTTACCCCCGAGGGTATCACCGGCCCAGTAGTCAACATTTCGGTGTTGACATGAATATCAATAATGTGGTCATTTTTATAAATTTCCTGTTTACAAAACTGAGGATTTTCTTATCCCAGGCATAGATTGCGTATTTGGCACAACTTTTTGGAATTTTGGATCCTCAATGCTCTTCAACTTTGTACTTTTTGACTTTATAAATATTTTGATATGAGCGTCACTGATGAGTCTTATGGAGACGAAACGCGCGTCTGGCGTACTAAATTATAATTCTGGTACCTTTGATAACTATGTTTAGGGCAACGCAAATCGAAAAGTTGACAAATACGATTAAGGGCACACATGCATTGACGCAGCGTAAAAAAACTTGCCTGCACTCCAAGCAGGACACTTAGTCGATTTTTTTGTCAAATATAAAAATGAGATCTTAACTTCTCGGTATGTTTGATGTATATATTCCTTTACAAAATATAGGAAATACCTTTACTGTGCCTTTAAGTACATTCAGTTCCTTTATAAATACTAAGGCTTTCCTACCTCAGGAATATATTACCTTTAGCTGTAATTTTACAACACGGTGGAACTAGCGGTAGATTTGAATAAATAAGAAATACACTGGTTGTACTTTCATTGTTCTATTGTTGAACCCAAACTAAATCAATATAATTACATAAATCAAAGTTACATATGGAAGTCCATAAAACAATAACAACGGCATAGTCCGCTTGAAAGTCCTTAAAAGTAGCAATACGAGTTCCGTATTCTAACGTTCGGTAATCCTCACTGACTATAATTTCTGAATGTCTCTTTTTATAACAAATTTTGATTTACTCTAATATAAAATGACACTAATTAATACAAATTTGACAAATTTGGTCTATTCAAGAGAACTTGTTAAGCTTAATCGGTTTTCTCAAAATGACATTAAGTTCTTTTTTACTAATTGTACTTTAAGCAGATTACAACATATGGATTTGTGAAAGTTTGTAACAACATAAAACAGTATTAAAAAACATGAAATAAAATCACAGAAATTTACACCATGACAATTTGGCAAAACTTTTAGAATCTTTTTGAATCGAGCGTCACCGATGAGTCTTTTGTAGATGTAATACATTATGTTTTTATCCTGGTATATATGCTGAGTTTATTTACAACCACTGGGTCGATGCCACTACTGATGGAGATTTATTTCCCCGAGGGTATCACCAGCCCAGTAGTCAGCACTTCTGTGTTGACTTGATTTATCATTGATATGTTCATAATTATAAATTAACTGTTATTAAAATTTAGATTTTTTTAAATACTAAACTTTTCTACCTCAGGAATAGATTACCTTAGCTGTATTTGGCAGAACTTTAAGGAATTTTTGGTCCTCAATGCTCTTCAACTTCGTACTTTAATTGGCCTTTTAACATTTTTTTATTCGAGCGTCACTGATATGTTTTTTGTAGAAGAAACGCGCGTCTGGCGTAAATATAAAATTTTAATCCTGGTTTCTATGATGAGTTTATTTATCAATGTGATTTCCCGAGCCTCTTGCTGGCACCACTCCCGTGATTTTTTTTTATCAATCACAAGAACTTTTAATTAATGAGGTTAAAGTTACCAGGGTCATGATCTGACTGTCTGATATGCTTACTAACAAGAAAATGTATCTTCTTAGAGATATCACTGCTATGGTCATTAAGGCATTTGCGGAAGGCTACTTTGACACACCAACATATTAGAGGTCACAAACTAAATATTCTTAAATTTGAATAGCGTTCAAACTTTTGTAGGTCACATTGCGTCTTTGATATTATCTGCTTTCTAAACACGTTTTCCTACCGTCTATAGTCCAGTCTATTCAAACAGAATTAGAGTTGACTCAGTCGTTTTTTAGTTATTCCTGTGTTTGAGCATATTCACTTGACTCTATAATGTCTAAGTGTACGGGATGATTTTAGTAAAGTGAGCAGGATGGCAACTTTTTCGGGACAGGTATTGATGGAAATCGAGATGCTTAAGAAACGTATGTTTTTGATTATGATGCCTTTTGTTAAAGAGCGATATTCAAATGCGTTTTTAATGTTAGATAAATGACGATGATAAAAACCAGCGAATTCCGAAATATGTACAGTCGGATGAAACTATAGGTCTTTCTGGGTTAGTTCCGTCAATAATTGAGAGCAAATATGTATAATTCGTCTACATGCACTATATATCCTGTACTGCATGTGTTACGACGTTAGATAAAAACTGACGAGGAGAGGTAGCACCCGGCCACCGAAAGCTTGATCATTGTCGAGCCTATGTGGTCGGGTGGTCTAGTGCGACGAGCATAGTACAAGGCGATTTGCTGCCACGATCTCTGTAGCACGAGTTCAAATTTTTAAAATTTTATAATTGTACAAGCGTCTCAGTGTTCGTTTTTGTCTATTTTGTTCATATACCATGTATACCTTATCAAATTTTTTTTTATGTTCTGTGCATAAAATATCAAATAAGAGAATGAAACTACAGAATAACAAAAACATTGTTCATGAATCTTAAGTTAACGTAGTTGTTTGGTCAAGTTGTAAAAGGTCACAAATGAGTACGTCTTAAGCTGTTAAACTGTGTTTTAGATGAAATGATATATATTTTGAATCAGATTTTATTTATGAATTTAATATAGTTTATCCTAAAACTATTTCAATACACTATTTTTTTTACATAAAGTTTATTCTCAGTCCAGATAATGGTTTATCACATCAATTATGCTTTTGTAAAACCAAATCAAGAATTTCAATTTTAAGTGCCTCATGAAAAACTACTGTTTGGCACATTTTTTAAATCAAATCCCGGATAAGACATTACAACTGGTTTATTTTAGTTGATAGACCACAGAATTAACGGTGTATCAATTTTACATAATCTTCTTATTTATATTTTATCAAATTTCGTTCCTGGTATTAGACGAAACAAACTGATTATCCTTTATAATGATTAATTTACAGTCTAACAAAGTATTTAAGAGGGGAAAAGGTTAATCGCAGGGCTAGTTGTCAGTAACTGTTAATTTTTCTATGACGCGTTTCATCTAAAATTCCAATCAATTTTTCTATGACGCTTTTCATCTAAAATTCCAATCAATTTTCATTAAAATTAACAAATTTACGTGGAACTTGCTCAACGTCTGTGTACGAAAATTATATGAGATACACATTTTCCTTTTATCATATGTTTCTAATTTAGTGCTGTATTGTTCTATCCGTTCTAAGCTTTCGGCAAGTCTAATTGAATGAAAACAACGTTCAAACCTATGATTGCGTTGGATAGAAACCGCAATTTGTATACGCGTGCATGTAACAAATTCGTTGTAGAGGGGTCTAATTACAATACAAACAACATTTTCCAAAAGACCAAAAGAGTGAACAAAATTAATTTTAACAAAACGCATTTGACTAACAGGTCGAACAACTGAACGATGTTCTTAAACCCTGCTGACTGCCATGGCGATTGCCAAATAAATTGATCACAAGGTATAACAAAATGGATCTCTATATTAGTTGAATATTAAGCTTTAAGTAGAAAACAATAAACTTGTGTCAAAAATGATAAACCACAACATGAGGTGTTAATTTTTTTTTACACCATATCCGGATTTCGACAATTAATGTCTCTTCAGTGATATTAGGGATCGGAAAGTATTTGTAAGGTCATTTTAGGATAGACTCTTGAATTTTAAACAGTCCAAATAGGATGAACGGATTGTAAACCGGAGAGAAAATTTATACAAGCCCAAACGATATAAATATAAACAAGTCTAAATTGAAAACAACGTTCAAACCTATGATTGTGTTGGACAAAAACCTCAATTTTTATACGTGCACATGTAACAAATTTCGTTGTAGAGGGGTCTCATCAATGATGATGATACATGGCTGTGTACATTATGTATATACAACTCGTCTAAACATCAACCCAACAATGTTAGATCTGTAAATTTGCTTTCGCAATTTTTTTGTTCTTCCCTCGCCGGGATTCGAACTCATGCTTCTGAGATATCGTGACACCAAATCTATATATATATATATATATATATATATATGAATATTTTGTAAATGAGGGTTCGCATTACACCAAAACTATATATATCAGCAAATTATGAACCAAAGTACATCTCGCGGTTAGTTTTCTAATATATTTTAATTTGATTTTCCGGTTTATCGATACTAGAGAAAGCAACCTGTATATACTATTTGGTTGCATAAAAGCTATCATTGGGGGGTTGGGGAAAATCTTGGATAGTTTTTCCAATGCTCACGAATGACATCGAAGCTGTTTTTGAGAGATGGGTGTTAAGTAAAAACACATATTTATTTTTATCTTTGTATTCTAACAGTTTACTACTCCTTGGGATATTTTTCGCTTTCTGAAAACTTTTTGAATAGTTCTGTGTTTATAGCTCCTTCTCTTCAAGTCGGTCTCGAGTTGACTCAAGTCTTTTTTTAGTTGTTTCGTAGTGGCATTTTTTCTTGGTTTAGGGATCCAAGTACTTTTTTTAAATAGTTTTTCTGTAATTTCTGAGTCACTATATGAGCTTCTGTTGTTATGTTCATTCGATGCGAATTAGTCCTCTAAAATGTTGTTCAAGTTTATTAGATACAAAATGTATCAACTTGACTGAAATTTCGAAATAATATAAAAGTTCAATGGTAAATGGAATAAAACTTTAATATTTTAACTATTTATAAAGGTCACGTTAATTTAATCTGTCAATATCCTATGTAATACAAGACATTTATTATGCTCACTGACATTAAAGTTATCGGAACATAATGTTGATCAATGTTGGAAGAATAGTTTTTTGAAATAATTATAGGAACCTTATTGCAAAAACTTTCGATGATATTACACAGAAATTATTGAAAAAAACATTTGTTGAAAAACAATAAGAAAATATAATAAAAACGTGTCATTATCTAAAGTAAATATTTAAAATGGTAGCTTTCAGTGGTTACTCTAAGAATACCAGTTGTTGATAGATATTCCCCTATTATTATGTAGGGTTGATGGTAAAATTGGTAAAGATGCAAGTATGTACAAACTATCATGTGAATTTGGTATATTTCATAAAAAAAGTATTTTCATGATATCATTATGCATGATATAGAACTTTTGACACACAAAATTGAAACTGCACATGGGAAAGCAGACAGATTGTCATTGCATCGGCTGCTGAAATCTTGCTGTTAAGAGATGCAGCTGCAATGGAACATGCACGAACAAAAGATGTAAATGTAAAAAAATGACGTTCTTCGTAGCAGCAATTGTCACCCGTCGGTGAGATTGTCAAAATAGGATTCAGAAAGAAAACTAGATAAAAACAGTAATTTCAATTGATTGAATGTTCATTATTCATGTAATTGTAATTAGTGATAACTTGTAATATAACTTAATAAAAGATCACAGTTGGACGCTATACCTACCTTGAAAAAACTAAACTACGAGAAACACATTCTTGTAAAAACTGTTATTTACTTGAATATAAACTATATAAAACGTATTGACAAAATGTACAAATATACGTTATAACACTTTGTTCCTCTGATGAATATATTTCTTTCTGACACTTTTTTCAACAAAATCTTTGCATTTGAAGACCGAGGTATCAACAATGTTAAGTGTCATATTGCAATTTTGGCTGAGCTTCTGGTGTTTTAAGAGCATATGAGAAAGTCGTCCAATTTTGATTAATGTCCTAATTGATTAGATCGATGTGATAACAGTTAAGAGTCGCCCCTAAGTGTTTTGGGTGAGGGGTTGGCCGTGAAGCACGCTATCGGTAAAAGTATAATAAAGCCGTCACCAAATACATCAACAGTCAGTATTGATATGGTTGCCCTCAAAACATTCTGACCGATAATAACATGCAAGTAACTTAGGTTTCTTTTCTTTAAAAATGACTTATAATTTGGAATAAATGCATGCATGTTTAAAAGACTATGATAAGATAAATATACATAATATTTTAGTTTTTTTATATTGCAGAGGCGGATTTAGGGGGGGGGGGCAGGGGGAAACATTTGGTTGATTATATAGGGAATCACTGAACACGGAAGCATGACCGGAGTGGGGCTCCACTTATGAAAATTTCTAGATCCGCCACTGTAATGCATTGATATAAGGAATACTTAGTTACTGTAGACTTGTCTATCCCTTGACGTCAATGTTATGGCCAAAGTGTTTATGGTCTGTTGACCTGTCGACTTGCTGATATATATACCAACATGTTTGTCCGATGACCTGTTGAACCTGTTCAGCTTAAAGTTATGTTTAGGCACAATTATTTGTTTTTCCTCGGTGTATCAATACATCAACAAAATACCGGAACTACATACACGTATATATGCTATTTTTAGTGGGCCAAATAGACCACTTTCGAGTTCATCCGTCACCGGAAAAAACTCGTCAATTATACGCGCCTATATAACATGTATAACGTCATTTACCAGATAGAGGGGGTCGCCTGTATCCCTGCACGATTTACGTTCATTAAGCGTCTTATTGGTCGTCATTGTGCAGGATAAACTAGAAATAATGGTTGTTCTGTAGGTACTTAATGACAATTCCCTAATGACAACAATGCTGATTTTCAATTTTGAGAATTCAATTTGCCGAATAATTTGTACAATATAGAATTATAGTTTTCCAACCACTCGCTCTACATTAGAATGGATGTGACGACGCCCCTAAACACACAAATGACGTCACGTTCACTAAAACCAGAGTTTTTGACGGAAATGCATCGAACTCGAAAGATGTCTATTGTTTCAGTTCAAAGAATCAAGACAAGTTTTTTTATACCATGACGCCGGAGAATTTATAGTTTTGAATTTATTTTTCTCCCTTTTAACGTAGTTTCATGAAAAGTATTCTCCTCCGTTGTCAGTCATTCATACATATGTTGGTTTGAAATATATGGAAAATGCTTAAAGGGGCACTCACTAGCTACGAGATATATAAAAAATCTAAAGTTTGATTTTTTTGTTTTGTTCAATCAATAATGAAAGTGAAATAGTGAAATAACAATTAGCTTTTTGCAGCCAAAAAGGTTCAATTTTGTCAAATTACACTAAGAAACATTGATAATTAGTTATTCACCTGCAAGTGAATGAGTCGACATCTTTAAATCCGTATTCATGTGAACTTCAATTTAACCCCTACTCAGCCTAGAGATTGACAACGCATGCATTGTACGTGTACTGGTTATTTAAAGAAAAAGAATGCCAACAAAGAAAGTGAAACTACGGTAAATCATTTGATTACTAATTCGATGCACATCAATCATTCTTATACGGTTAAAAGCAATGAGAAACATCTATTTTTAATCTATAAAATAAAATCAAACAGACCTATAAAAATCCAATTGCACGTGTTGGTTTAATCTATTCATATCTTTATTTATGTTTACATCGCTTATATGGTCATCTGAGGTCAAATCGATAGTTAATTAGATGGCGTCTGGACTAAAATACAAACGAAACGAACCTTACCTACCCCATGCTCTGTAAACTGTTTATTTTAGACTTCTGATAGTTTGGATAAATGTTTTACATTGTTATAAATCAAATAAGAGAGTTTGAGTCAAATTAATGAATTGTTAAAATATTAAGATAATGGAGAAATAGTTGGTACAGTGTTTTTAGATTTCAGTAAGGCTTTTGACCTTATTAACCATGCCATACTTTTAGAAAAGTTAAAATTTTATCATATCGGAAAACATATAATAGATTGGATAAAATCATATTTGTCTGACAGACAACAAGAAGTCCAGTACGCTAATATTAAAGGGAAACTTCGCAAAAAAATCAAAAATTGATATTATGTCCATTCTGTATAAAAATGCTCAAATTTATAGATATTAAAGTTTTATTCCGCTAAATAAGAGATCACCATCGATTTTAAATTTTGAGTATCAGTTCTCTACTCTCCGCCATCTTGTCACCTTCTCCGATGAAAAATCACGATATGTCAATAAACCACAAAGGAACAAAACTACAGTAAACGATGTAGTCGTAATTGCGTGTCGATATCTTGTCAATCGTACGGTTGTTTTATCTGACTGACTAACTTGATACGGAAAATGGTCTTATATTTTTAAATAACCATATAGTCTGTTATTTTTAAACTGATAATATTGTAATTAGTTAAAAAGTCAAAGTTCAAATCATAAAATGATAAATAAGTGTTCCGTGGAAATTGTTTTCGAAAATCTAATTCGTTCATAATTCTTTCAAGTAATAAACTTTATTTAAATAAATTCGGATCTTCCCTCATCTGATCACCAGCATGGCTAAAGGTATTACTCCCAAAGGTATTGGAAGGGGTGTAAGGTGACACGTCCAGGTATTCAATCGATTTCCTGTCCGGCGGGCTTGCAAGTTCATGCATCGTTTCACTTCTGTAGGTATTGATCAGTGTACACGACCGTTACTTATAACTTTCCATTTTGAACTATCAGGTGCATATATAATATACATTTTTGTCTTGCGTGTCCGAAAGTGATATAATATACTAGTCATTACTGAACTCATACGCTTGTTTATAAATAACATTTCTGGTGTAAAGAATATTATTTATAAAAAAAAAATAATACAAAAAAAAATAATTGAAGAAATACAAATCTATTTACATATTTTTCCAAGGGTTAATTTGGGAAAATGTAATATATACTCGTTGTCAATAGTTTAGGACAGATTGGAACATACCAGAATTATTGATCTAAAAAAATGTGCGCACTTGTCGACGATTCGTGTATACATACGCCTGGTAGAAAGTTACGGAACTATAGTCAGTAGCGCTATTTAAAATATGTATACATGTATACATTGAACATAAGAAAGAAACATACATTTTGTGTAAATTGTGGTAAAAGTTTTGTAAATAGACTAGTCTACGTATGCCAACAGTATGTAATCAACGAATTCGATAGACTATTGTATACCAAAAGAAGAAGAAGAAAAAAAAGAAACAATTTGATTTAAATACAGGTCAATTTATAACTTGCTTTGGTTCATCGAAGTTAAGAACATAGTAAACTCACAGATTTATATATCAATTAAATTGTTCTCGAATAAAGGACGAAATTCGTCATCATCACAATTGTTCCAACATTCATGTAAAATATATGCAACTGGACGTACACTAATAATCCCCAAGGAATGTGAATATTTTCTAGGAAAACTATTGAGTATCAATTTCGGGATTTATTTTCTTTCTTGATATTCAATGACAGCAATTTAAAGAATAAACTGCTTGTCGGATATTTGTCCGCTTTAGGGGTATTCTTGCAAGTTGAACAGACTTATAATAACATTCAAAAATAGGGAAAGATAACATTAAATTCGTTGTCTTTTAATTTTAAACATCGTTGATCAAATAGTTATTTAAGTATATATATACGTTGGGAGACGACGATTATTATAGTTGTCTCAGATTTTAATAAGGACGTTCCCGATTATGAATAAATTTGGTTGACGTTTATCACACTTGAAAAGAATATCTATTCGTAATTTTTCGATTCCATTACAAACATTATTTTTTTCTTTATTCGTACATATTATATTCCGCTTCGGTAGAGTTATCTTCAGATAGTTTCATATATTAATTAATACATGGCTTTCAAAAGTCTAAATGTAAGTGTTCTCGTACATTTTTTCGCCTAATAAAGACAAATAAAAATGATTTAGTAAAGCTATTTCTAATTTCTAAGTCCCCCTTTTTTTATGAGACATAAATCAAGGACAAGACTTGTATATCATTTCATTCTGACATATGAATTAAGTTTCCCGTCTTTAACCGAAAATTGTGTATTTCTTAGTAAATTAACTTATTTGAATTCAAATAAATAATAGCACCAAATATAATTAAATAATTCCACGGCGACCAATTTTTATTTGTCACCAACTTGAATATGTATTTTTAATGTGTGTATTAAATGCTACCACTGATCCGAATAGACAGTCACACCTGGCAAGGTGTGCCCTAGAGGCGTGGTTAAATACCGAAGTGCAAATAACAATTTACCTTTCAACAAGCCATCTACGAGTATTGCCACAGAACCGTGAATACACACATCGTATAAACCTAGCCATAGCAGAGATAGTAAAAGGTCAATAATAGTACACCAACATATTGTCTTTACAGATTATTGTACTTTAATTTGTTCACCTTATCAGTCCGAAAATGCATTTATTAAAAATAAATTTATAACTTTTTGTGTTGTCTACAAAAATAATTCGAATATATACGTTTAACATAGATAATTTATCTCACGAATGAGTACAATTGAACGTCTGTGCGTTTTATCTTCTTATTATCGGATGGTTATTAGATAAAGCATACGTCATCGGCGCGCTTACGATTACGTTAAAATATGATTAAAAACCAAGACTTTTAATGATTGTATTTTAAATCCCGGCATGCAAAAATCAGGAGAAAACGTCACGACCTACAGGAAGTAGTTGATATTTTTTCATTAATTATTGAATTTCTCCTTTATTACTGCACATATAGCGATAAAACTTTGTGAATATATATATTATGTCATAATGAACATATTTAAACCATAAGTAAAAAATCGTGAATTTTCCCTTTAAATCTGATAAATTGTTTGTAAAGTATGGAGTGCCTCAAGGTTCTATTTTAGGTCCGCTGTTATTTTTAATATATATAAATGATTTACCACTTCATGTTAAAGAATCCAATATGGATGTATATGCTGATGATTCAACATTGCATTTTCATGATAAAAACATTGAAAAAATAAACAGCATATTGCAAAATGATTTAAATGCTATACAATCTTGGTGTAACAATAACAGTATGAAAATCAATGCACAAAAAACTAAGTGTATGAAATTGGGTTCAAAACAAAAACTTAAACAACCATCAGAATTATGTATTACCGTCAACAAAACATGTATTGAGAATGTCCATTCTTTCAAATTACTTGGAATAGACATTGATGAAAATTTAAGCTGGGAAGATCATGTTGATCGTATATATGTAAAATTATCTCATCTAAAGTATCACTTTTATATAAAATTAAAGTATATTTGCCAATACACACAAGGCAACTATTTTATAATGCATATATTCTACCATATATAGACTATTGTAGTTCAGTTTGGGGAAATTTATTACAAAAAGATTCAGATAGAATCATAAAACTTCAAAAAAGAGTAGCAAGAATTATACTGGAATGCGATTTTTCTATTACATCTAATTTCATGTTTTCTTCTTTAAAATGGCTATCTTTTACCAAAAGAATAAAATACCAACAATCAATTCTAATGTATAAAATTGTAAATGGGCTAATACCTGATTACTTAGCAATACTAAATATTGATGATGTGCAACGCCACAACTTACGATCTGTCTCTAATAATGATCTTTTTGTTCCAAGACCAAATACAATTTTTTATAAAAAATCTTTTCATTATTCTGCAACCAAAGTATGGAATAATTTACCACTCGAAATAAAAAAATGTCCTAATGAGGAATTATTCAAGAAACATAGTTATAATCATTTTCTTGAAAATTATATGCCAGTCAAATAATTTGTTTTCCTCTAACAAAACTATATCAAATATTGTCATTTATTACCCTTTGTATATTTCAATGATTGAATTGTGTATATACTAGTAATATATATTGTAATTTAATGTATGAATGTATGAATGCTAACTGTATGCATGTATTTTGTTTGAGGGCCTCAATGAAAATTAGACTATTTCTAATTGAGTTACCCTCTTTAAATAAAGAATTTATTATTATCATTATCGGTAATCATGAATTTGACAGCTAGTGTCCCTTTAAGGAATACAAATCAAATCAAATCAAATATTTTATTGTCGCATACATTTATAATTGAACTCTAATGTTCTATTATTCTATATATTGTATTGTATTATTTTGTATTTCATTGTATTACATTGTATTTTACTGTGTTGCATTGTATAGTATAAAATTATTGTTTGATTGTATTGCTTGACCCTCATGGGTGTAATTTTGCAATAAAGATTATTTATAAATTTTACAGTCTGTGACCAACATGTATTAACACAATAAACATATATACATACATATTCAATTTTCAATTCTTTTATTATTTTAAGCACATTATGCTTATCAGTGCAATAAATACAAATACATTTCTATAACACAACATGACCTATACATCAGAGAAGCAAATAAATATCAAGTATTGACCAATAACAGTTCGGTCTTATGATTAATTAATTAAACAAGAATTTTCACAAATTACGCAAATCTTTTACATTTTCAGTGCTGAGAAGTTGCACTAATTTGAACGACGATAGACGTCTATAATAATAAGGTTTAATAAACTGTCTCCTTAAGTCTCTATAGCATTCACATTGTAAAACAAAATGGAATTCATCTTCAATGATATCCAAAGTACAAAGAGTACATTTTCTATCTAACCTATTTACTCCATGATAACGGCCTACTTCAACAAACAAATTATGAGAAGACAATCTAAGGCAAGTTAAATACACTCTAAAATTCATATGTTTAGTTAGATAATTCTGTAAACATACATTATTGACAATATATTTAGAGAAATAACACTTAGATGAAAGGTTCATTTGATTATTCAAAGTTTGTTTTGCTTGATCATATATGACATATATCCTTGTTTTTACAAATAATAATAAATTTGTATCAATAATCAAATTGTCTTGGTTATACCAGATCTCATTTAAACCTAAGTTAAATAATAATTGTTGTAGTTGATAAATCCAACTGCTTCTAATATTACAGAAAATATACAGTTGTTCCCTGTAGCAGTTATTAAGAATACAGTTGCTTGTGGATAACAATTTTAACCAATACTTCACTATTTTGTACATTCTAAAATATATAAAAGGATATCTACCCAATTCAAAATAAACCATAACATTTGTTGTACATTGTTTGACACCTAATATGTTTTTGCAAAAATCAAGTTGTATTTTTTCAATATTTGGAGCTTTATGGAAGCCCCATATTTCACAACCATAACATAAAATACTGCTAATGTAAGTATCAAATAAATTCAAATATGTAAAAACATTCAAGTACAATAACGAAACCTTCGACTTTAAACCAAAAAACCGCTTTTCTACTTTGCTCAGCTAAATGTTTTTGAGCTTTAACAAATTTACCGTTAAAATTTAACAGTACACCAAGGTAACAAATTTCATCCACTATGTCAATAGCATTGCCATCATAACACCAAATTTCTTCGTCTTTTACAAAACCTCCGTTTCTAAATACCATAATTTTTGTTTTGGCAATATTTACAGTCAAACCCCATTTACAAGTACATAATAACAATGAATAATAATGTGTCTAACATATATCTTGCAAGCCAATAACTGAATCAGAAAATAAAATCATATCATCAGCATATCAAACGGTAAGTCCCCTGCAATACAACTAATATTGTTTCAGCAAGCGTTCCATATGTACTAATTCGTGGTTATCACCCCTTGATTTAATTGTCAGTTGTTTGGGGTTTTACAGTCAAGACCCAATCAGCTTGTAAGTAAAAATGATATGTAATTGATGTTTATTTAAAGAACTAAATTCAGTCGTCTATAAGAAATACTCAGTCGGCACATTCTATTATTTTTTTTAATTAAAAGTGAGGAAATCAGTCGCTGATATAAATTCAAATTATTGAATGCCTGGTGGTACAAGTGGATTGTCGGATTAATCAAATCGAGAGCACACTTATAATTCATTATAATTCATTATTATTCAAATCTATTTATAAATCGAGATTGGATAAATCCGAGAATCATAAAGTAACTACTTTTAGAATACGTTTTTTACAATGAATTATTTTTGATTAACGAAAATATCCTTCAAGTGCCTTCCACACTCCTAATTTCTACGTCAAGCAAATGTTAATATGTCAATTTCTCCAACACCTGTTCGCACATTTTCGATTCATCCATAGAGCTGAAAAAATGTGTGTGACCTTTTGACTTGCCCAATTTGAAATCATCGGCAACAGTTGATTAAATATGTTTAAACAATGGGTCCAGAAAGGGTTTAATTGTTATGTTTAAGAATTTGAGAAACGTAAATATCTTAATGGACAGTTTATTTCTTTAAAGGAGTCTGGATTTAAAATCATTACTATGGATATATATATTTAAACGAAACGTGATTATCATTGATTATGGAACACCTAATTACCATATATATTCATTCGATTTATCATTCATGATAGTTGGTTTCGGAGTACGCGATTTTGGACATGATATGGTTACTTTAGACAGTTATTATCAGATGCAGATCCATGATATTGAGAATGGGGACACCTAGTCAACCGAAGGTGTGGGACTAGTAAAAAATGTATGCTTTAACCGAATGTATAATTACGCTCCATCCGTAAAGATCGCCACTGATGATAATTGTAATTTGTTAAAAACAACAATAAAAACTAATTTACAGAAGTACCTTTCCATATCTAATCTTCAACAATCAAACAGTTTTATTTTGAATTACTAATTTTTGAACTTTTGTCTAAAACAGTAATACCACGCTGAACATGCATTATGCAGGCGCGTATCCAGCCATTTTAAAAAGGGGGTTCCCAACCCAGAGTAAAGGGGAGTTCCAACTATATGCTCCCATTCAAATGCATTGATCGGCCAAAAAAAGGGGGGTTCCAACCTCCGGAACCCCCCTCCCCCTTCTGGATCCGCCACTGTTATGATAATCAAAATGACATTGCAATAAAGTAGTATATAAAATTGTGCCGAGTCGAGTTTTCTAATAGACATCAACCATGTCTCAAAAGGAGCTTAAATTCAGTCTTGCATTCACTTTTTGTGAAACATTTATAATTGTTATATTTCCAATTTTCCAATTTACCAAATAGGAAATATAAGGGGGGGGGCATATAACATAATGGCAACGATTGCCCAAGAAAAACATCTCTTTACAAATGGTTTATGTTTCGGCCGAAGTATCTTACACAATTTAATTTTTGAGCTGGAATAATATGGCTATTGCAGCTAACTTTGCAAGTTTGCTTTTTTAAACC
The DNA here is from genome assembly GCF_963676685.1 of Mytilus edulis. Taxonomy (NCBI): domain Eukaryota; kingdom Metazoa; phylum Mollusca; class Bivalvia; order Mytilida; family Mytilidae; genus Mytilus; species Mytilus edulis. Next base: position 36,657,483 of record NC_092344.1, on the reverse strand, counting down.
TATCAAAATACATTTTGTTTCTCCCAAATGAAGAGACCCGGATATTAGTAGCTTGTTGTCATTTTAAGTTAAATAATACATAATAACCATTGGCAGCTCTGCATTGACACCAAGAGATATTACGCAGAGTTCGCGAAAAGTGTCAGTCCTCAGGATTTTACCACCAAAATTTTGCATAGGACTGACACAATTTTAGTATTTTTCAATAGAATTTATAGTGAGGACCAGTAGATTTTCTTCAAGGTCCACCAGGGAAAAAAAGATTTCGCGAACTCTGATTACGTCCGAGTTCTTTACTAAAATAAAATTGTGCTATCATCGGCATATACTAATAATAAACAATTGAAAATAATTGATTTAATTTCGGCTTTGAGTTGTAAATAGTGTCAAATAAGTTACTAAATTAGTTTCAAGATGAAACGTATATCTGAAGTCTACCAGAGAAATACAAGTTTTTAATTATTTTTACATAATTGTTTTCCAAAGAAAAGAACTATCTTTCAACTCTTTCCGGATGACCCGGTCTTCTCACCAAACAGAACGCAGCCATGTTTGCTACTATTTAAAATTAATACACATTGAAATATAGGTACCAAAAATCTTTTTGACTATATCTACCAATTACTTTGGTCAATTGCCTTCTCTTCAATCGATTTTTGTATATTTTTCTTGCTTGGTACTTTCAACAGATTCTAATAAATGTTTATTAATGTTACAAATCTGATCAAATTTCAGAGTATTAATGCAGTCACGTGTGATATGTCGACATCGGGCGAGTACTACTCATACAAAGAATATGTCAATCTGGAGCGAGAACTCTTACCAATGATATGTCAGTCTGGAGCAAGAAGTCATTCAAATGAAATAATAGTGTCTAAATTGAGCAAGAAGTCATATTGAGCGACAACTCATACATCTAGGGTATGTCAATCGGAAGTGAATACTCACATACTTTTACAAACAGGTTTGTCAACTTGGTACTCATAAAAATAGTACACCTTAATAATGCTTTACATCTGGGACTATTATACTAGTCCCAGCATTCATTTAGTGAAGTATTTTCGCACAAGCGATTCTAGAAGAAACACTTTACGTCTTTAAAAGAATACATACTGACATGACGGATACTAAATTTTCGAATGAAGAATGTGGGGACACGTATCTAGAGAGCTGGAACATAGAAAATCACATGAGAACGACCACTGGTGATAACACTCATCAATGTGACATATGTGATGAAACATTTAATCAGCTTGAAAACTTGCAAAAACACAGGATTGTACACACCGACAAACCGCATCAATGTTATATATGTGATAAAGCGTTCAAGAAGCTTGGTAACTTGAGCAAACACATGAAAATACACACTGAAGATAAACCTCACGTATGTGATATATGTGGTAAAAGGTTTATTCATCATTGTTACATGCAGTATCATATGAGAACACATGCTGTCGATAAACCCTATGATAAACCGCATCGGTGTAATATATGTGATAAAGCGTTCAATCAGCTTGGTAACTTGAACAAGCACATGAAAATACACACTGGAGATAAACCACATGCATGTGATATATGTGGTAAACGGTTTATGCATCATTGTTACATGCAGTATCATATGAGAACACATACTGGCGATAAACCCTATGAATGTGATATATGTCATAAAAGGTTTAGTCTGCTTAGTAGCGTTCAAAAACACAAGAGAACACACACTGGCGATAAACCTTATAAATGTGATATATGTGGTAAAAGATTAGGACATTTAAATACTTTACGAAAACATATGAGAGCACACACTGGCGATAAACCTGATCAATCTGGTATCCTTGGTAATAGTAGCTTTCAAAATCACTTGAGAACACAAACAGGTGATAAACCTTTATTTGGTAATTTGTTAAGTGATCACAATGCATATCGTACAGACTCGAGAACGCATAGTGATGATAAACCTTACACATGTGATATATGTGGTAAAGGATTTAGACATCTTTGTAGCTTAGAGAGACACATGAGAAAACATACTGGTGATAAACCTTATAAATGTGGTGTATGTGGAAAAGAATTTAGTCGAAAATATGTTCTTGAAAGCCACGTAACAATACACTCAAGTAATAAACCGTGTTCATGTGATGTATGTGGTAAACAGTTTATTGATAATCATAATTTGCGTATACACATGAGGTTTCATACTGGTGATAAACCTTTTAAATGTGGTGTGTGCGACAAAACATTTTGTCGGGTTGATTATCTTCAGAAACACATGAGAACACATACTGGTGATAAACCGTACAAGTGCGATGTGTGCGGTAAAGAATTTAGTGATCAAGGTGCATATAATAGACACATGAAAATACACACTGGAGACAAACATAAAAAATGTGACGTGTGTGGTCAAGAGTTTGGTCGAAAAGAAGCTCTACAAAGGCACACGAAAACACACACTAGCGATTATACATCTAAGGCAGCAACCGTTTGATTTTCTGGGGAGGGGGGGGGGGGTATGGTTTTTTTGGAAAAAAAAGTTTGTTTCCAGTTTTTGAAGAAAAAAATAATTTGTTTTTGATTCTGAGAATAAAAAATTGTTTGTTTCACCCTCAGCTGCCACTATATGTAATGCTAAAATTGAAAGAAAAAAAATGTTTTCGACTTGTCGCGAAAAAAATAGATTGTTTTTCGACGCAGGCGAAAAACAAAATTTGTCCAGAAAAAAAAAACCCATAGCCCCCCCCCCCCCCCCCCCAGAAAATCAAATGGTTGCTGCCTCAATGTGATGTGTGATATAGAGGATTCAGAATAACTATTTGAAAACATAATTGCTTATAACTTCATGATAATCTAATAAAGATGTTTTATTATGAAAATAAAAAAGGGTCTGGTAGAACAAATGATTAAGCATGTGCACATTAGAACACATACTAGTGACAACCTTACATGTCTTACATGATTGTCTTATATATAGAAAATAGTTCACCGAAAAATATAATTAACGTAGAAACATGAAACGGATAACAATCATAAAGTATAAAGCAAAGTATATACTAGTCATATATATACATGTAAGTAAAATCAGTAAATTATATAGTCGGACTTTATACAAAAATACACGAGTGATCCATCGAAAGGAGAATGTTCGATAAGACCTCACAATGGCCACTATTTCTAGCTCTCTTTGCAAATGAGGATTTGATTGCCATTGTTACATATAATGCTTTATTAAATATAAATATGATCATGTACACTTTATACTAACCTACATGAAACATCCACCAACTACAGCAGCAACACTAAACAATGCTAGCATTCTACTCTCACGGGGGGCTTTCAATTTAAACCTAGAATCCATCTACTACAGTAGCAACACTAAACAACGCTGGCATTCGACTCTCACGGGAGCTTACACTTTTAACCTCCACTACCGGTACTTTAGCACTTTAAACCTAGCATCCTTCAACTACAGTAGCATCACTGAACATTGATACATAAAATATGTCTAGTTTTCTAATACTCAGTAATAGGTTAGTATTGTAGACTATTTTTTATTTCGACTTTCTCTGAAAATGAATTGTCTGTCATTGTTTTATGGTCTAATATATTGTATGAAAGTATGAAAGTATAGCTAATGACATGACACAAGGAGTTGACAAAACACATCACTGAATATGCAACGTCTGTACCTTAAAACTAGAGGCTCTAAAGAGCCTGTGTCGCTCACCTTGGTCTTGTGCATATTAAATAATGGACACGGATAAATTCATGACATAATTGTGTTTTGGTGATAGTGATGTGTTTGTAGATCTTACTTTACTGAACATTCTTGTTGCTACAATTATCTCTGTCTTTAATGAACTTGGCCCAGTAATTACAGTGGAAAATATTTTCTACAAATTTACAAAAATTTATGAAAAATGTTAAAAATTAACTATAAAGGGCAATAACTCCTTAGGGGGTCAATTGACTGTTTTGGTAATGCAAAACTTATTTGTAGATCTTATTTTGCTGAACGTTATTGCTGTATACAGTTTATCTCTATCTATAATAATATTCAAGATAATAACAAAAAACGGCAAAATTTCCTTAACATTACCAATTCAGGACAGTAACCTAACAACGGGTTGTCCGATCCATGTGAAAACATCAGGGCAGATAGATCTTGACCTGATAAACAATTAAACCCTGTCAGATTTTCTCTTAATGCTTCGGTTTTCGAGTTATAAGCCAAAAACTGCATTTTACCCCTATGTTCTATTATTAGCCGTGGCAGCCATTTTGGTTGATTGGCCAGGTCACGCCACACATTTTTTAAACAAATTACCCCAATGATGATTGTGGCAAAGTTTAGTTTAATTTGGCCCAGTAGTTTCAGAGAATAAGATTTTTGTAAAAGATTACTAAGATTTACGAAAAAATGGTTAAAAATTGACTATAAAGGTCAATAACTCCTAAAGGGGTCAACTGACCATTTTGGTCATGCTGACTTATTTGTAAATCTTACTTTGCTGAACATTATTGCTGTTTACAGTTTATCTCTATCTATAATAATATTCAAGATAATAACCAAAAACAGCAAAATTTCCCTAAAATTACCAGTTCAGGGGCAGCAACCCAATAACGGGTTGTCGGATTCATCTGAAAATTTGAGGGCAGATAGATCTTGACCTGATAAACAATTTTACCCCTGTCAGATTTGCTCTAAATGCTTTGGTTTTTGAGTTATAAGCCAAAAACTGCATTTTACCCCTATGTTCTATTTTTAGCCATGGCGGCCATCTTGGTTGGTTGGCCGGGTCACGCCACACATTTTTTAAACTAGATACCCCAATGATGATTGTGGCCAGTTTGGTTTAATTTGGCCCAGTAGTTTCGGAGGAGAAGATTTTTGTAAAAGTTAACGACGACGGACGACGGACGACGGACGACGACGACGGACGCCGGACGCCAAGTGATGGGAAAAGCTCACTTGGCCCTTCGGGCCAGGTGAGCTAAAAATAAAAGTGTTACCTTATTGTCCATTTGAGCGTTTTGCCGGGGAAATCTAAACTGAATGATCCCGGCAAGAGTTTGTATCGCCCACCTGACATTTTTACATTAATATGAAATCATACTAAGAAATTTGTCAATAGCATCCAGCATTACAATTTTGCTCATTGCTAAAGGCCGTGTTGTGACCTATAGTTGTTGACTTTCTACGACATTAGGTCTCTTGTTGAGAGTTGGTTCATTGGCAATCGACCCATATTTTCGTATTTTTTATATGTTGACCTATTTGAAGAATTTGTTCGGTCAATGTTTTTCTAAATACATTACCTTTATCTACTTTAGTTTTCCTAAAACACTCAACCTATTGTTCAAAGTTACAGATATTTTGAAGTTTAATACCTGAATCTAACTATTAAACTCTTTGTAACTAACTGTGTAACCCTCTGTAAATAAACAATTGATAAATTATTATTATTATTATTAATCGAATATGGAAACAAGTTCATCAACTCTCAACATCATGGGCATTTGAACGAGATATTACCTGCGCGAGATTTTCGATTCGCCATATTGTTTTGACAGTGCCGGCGTGCCGTAATTGTGTATTTTCTGTAAGTTGTTTTTATAGTTACTTGAAATGATATTCTACGGAAGCCGGTTAGTGTCAGGGTGGAGTTTTATATTGAAGTCGTTATAACGACTAAGCTAAGTTGTTATAACGACTTATCATATTTATCTTGTTATAACAACTTAGCTATCTTGTTTTAACGACGTAGCTTACTTGTTAAAACAACTTAGCTAACTCGTTTAAACAACTAAGCTAACTTGTTATAACGACTTAGCTAATTTAACTCATTATAACAACTTAGCTAACTCGTTATAACGACTTAGCTAAGTCGTTTAAACAACTTAGCTATCTCGTTTAAACAATTATCTAAGTTGTTAAAACGACTTAGCTAACTCGTTTAAACCACTAAGCTAAACAACTTAGCTAAATCGTTTAAACAACTTAGCTAACTTGTTTAAACGACTTAGCTAACTTGTTATAACGATTTAGCTTATCTAACTCGTTATAACAAGTTAACAAAGTTGTTTAAACGAGTTAGCTAAGTTGTTTTAAACAAGTTAGCTAAGTCGTTTAAACGAGTTAGCTAAGTCGTTTAAACGAGATACATAGCTAAGTTGTTTGAAGTACTTAGCTAAGTTGTGTAAACGAGTTAGCTAAGTTGTTGAAACGAGTTAGCTAAGATGTTTAAACAAGTAAGCTTAGAAGTTTTTATAACAAAATAAATATGCTTAGTCGTTATAACAACTTAGCTAAGTCGTTTTAACAAGTTAGCTAAGTCAGTACATTCATATTAAAGCAAAGCATAATGTATAAAAGGGATAATTGGTTCTCTCATTTGTGTCAACTTTTGTGATAAGAAATTTATAACATTGTTAAATGCTGTTCTGATCATGATTTTATTCATTGAAAATGATTTTAAACACATGTAATTCAAATAAATTATGCATACTGTAAATTAAGATATAATGAGGTTTCTGGGTAAAGAAAGCATTTCATGCAATCAAAACCCAATGGAACTGACTTGATTTCTAAAAAGTAATAATCTTAGATATGAAATATTCAGTTAACTGAAAGAAGGTGACGATTTATCTTCAGTCACTCAATGCATTCTTAAAAAAATGTATTGTAAAACTATAAATTTTCGTGTAATATTTAGTTGAAGAAATAATTATTATATTTGTCATTTTGATAAAGAACATTAATGCATTGGGAAATCTAGTTTAACCAAATTACTCTCCTTCAACCATTTCAATTTAGAATTCCACCAAAGATATTACATTTTGTCGAAAATACATTATTACTGTCATATATAAAGGCAACAGTAGTATACCGCTGTTCAAAACTCATAAATCCATGGACAAAAAACCAAAATCGGGGTAACAAACTTAAACTGAGGGAAACGCATTAAATATAAGAGGAGAACAACGACACAACATTAAAATGTAACACACACAGACACGGACTAAGCATTAGACAAAATCCTATGAGAATAACAAATATAAATCAAAACCAAATACATGAATTCCGAATAGATAAGTACCGTGACACGTCTTATAGTAATGTGAATTCACACTCAAAAATAAGAGAAAACAAACGACACAACGGAAACACAACGTTAAAATGTAACACACGCAGAAACGAACTATAATATAACAATGGCCATATTCCTGACTTGGTACAGGACATTTTAAAAGGAAAAAATGGTGAGTTGAACCTGGTTTTGTGGCATGCCAAACCTCCCTCTTTTATGGCCATGTGAAATATAACATTAAAATGACAACACAACATTACAGGACTACAATATAAATAAATAGGAGAACATTATTGACAAAGAAACAAACGAATAATAGCTAACAAAAGGCAACAAGTTTAAAATTTTAATACGCCAGAAGTGCAATTTGTCCAAACAAGACTTATCAGTGACGCCCAGATACAAAAGTTTGAATAGCCGAAACAAGTACAAAGTTGAACGGCATCGAGGACCAAAAGTTCAAAAAAATTGTGCCAAAAACGGCCAGGGTTTTCTGTTAGGTACCAGAACATCCCTATTATTTAGAATAATTTATACTTTTGCAAACAGTAAATTTTATAAAATGACTATACAAAAGATATATGATAAAACTGAAGTATTAACTAATTACAGGAAACAACCGAAATACACTACATAACCCGACGAAATGCAGCACATCCGAATAAGTTTAAACCTCAACGCCAAGTGACGTCAGATTTGAAATTTATAAAAAATGACAAAAAAATTACGTCACATATGAATTTGTAAGATAGAATAAGGATTGATTTAAGATTATATTTGAACTAAATATTGCTATTACATTTAGTTTAAACATATTTATTCATCATCAATACAAATATATCATCATACAAAATACACAATAATAATAGGATTCGAAAACAAGCTATATATAGCTTATATTAATCCGTTTCCTTGAAATACCAACTCAAGTTAACTATTACATAAATATAGCATGCAATGTTACTATGATATGGAACAAGTATAAACTAAGTAACTATATAACAAAAAAGAAAGGAGAAAAAAAAAATCATTTTAAAATAATGAAAATAAATACAACAAAAGAAGAAAAAAAAGTAAAAAAAAGAAGAAAAAAAACTACACCGAAATACTACACACATGTTTAGATGAAATGCAACTTAGTGAGAATAGTGAATAACAATTTAACTTGTAAATCTCATTTACATTTAATAACAATGCACATTTAAATACTTATTAATAGCAAACTAAGGTAGCAATTAACTATATTATATGTCCGGTTTGTTTTGAATCTAACTTCAAACGTAAACCATCGTACAGATTACGTTGAACAAAATGAAATCTAATTAATGAAGGCGGTGATTAATTTTCTTTACCATAACACATGAATATAATAGAAAAGACGTGAACACATTTGACAAAATCCGATGAGAATTACAAATATAACATTAAACATTTAAACTAAATACATGAATTTGGGATAGATAAGTACCGTAACACGTCTTATAGTAATGCGAATTCACACTCAGCAAAACAGTCACAATCGGTAATAAGTCACGTTTGGTAATTAAAAGATTAGACGACGTAATGACAAACAATCTACCATGTGGTAAAAATGTCCTTAGCTAGTTTGGTCAAAGACACATCGTATGAATCCACCAATTCGTTATGGTGTCCATAAAATTTACGGAGTGTCAACTTTAATCTGTCCTCCTCATAACATGAAATATGGGTTATTCAATGATAGAACATCATCAATATATCGGAAAGTAAAATTGAAGAATTTCGCAAGGTGCTTTTTCTTTTTGTCTTTTAGATGTGTCCAAGTACAGAATATTTTTTTCTATAATTATCACATGATAATAACCAGCGTACATTTTAAAAACCATCATTCATCAATCTGTAACAAAGCAATCTGAATCGGAATGCATTGTTTATAAGTCGTGTAAACAATTAAAAGGTATTGCAGGAATATTGTTTAATTCCAGCTACAAACTTTAGGATGTGCATTTGTATATGTTTTTCTATAAGGCAACAACCATTTTCTTATCGGGGGGGGGGGGGGGGGGGGGGGGGGCCTGGGATTTTTTTGAAAAAAATATTTTGATGGCCTAGCTGACCGAAAAAAAAATTATATTTTGCACTGAAGCTGAAAAAAATTTTATGCTGTCACCTGCTTGAAATTTTTTTTTTGCACTGCTGAATTTGAGAATGGTGAAACTAACAACAGACGAGACAGTAAAACAGCAGATTATAAACATCTGTCCAGTATACAGATTAAGCTAAGATTTCTATTTATAGATCTTTATACATGTACCTTATCACTTTTTGTATGTTCCTATAATAGTGTTTGATCCAGAAATATTTATAAGAATTCCAAATCTCCCGCATATATATGTTACTACTGTAAGACCAGACTTAAAACTGCAACTATTATAAACATGAAATGGTCATTTTATAACAGGAATAGATATGGTATCATAAGCAGTCTTTTAAGATCTTGTATACTGGTAGTATTTTCTGTTTTGAATGTCAATTATCATAGTTGGAAACAGTGGATTTTATAAGTTGGAGCTACTCACTATTTGCCATTACATATGGCAATGGTGGCCACTTCAATTGCAGTATTAAAATTTAAGGATACCTGTATGACGGACTCCGAGAATATCATAATGTAGAAAGTGGGCTAAAAAAACCAACTGAGACAACAGCCAATGCCAGGATATAGACAGAGCCATGCACTTTACATTTTACATCAATTAAAAAATTAAAATGAATTTTATGTTAATTTTATGGTTTTGTGAAAAAAAAAATTGTATTTCTGTTCCACATTATAGGAAAAAAATTTGCTTTCCTTCTCATAAGAAAAAAAAAAATTGTCGGAGGAAGGTTCTGAAAAAAAAAATATGAACACAATAAAAATCCCAGCCCCCCCCCCCCCCCCCCCCCCCAGATAAGAAAATGGTTGTTGCCTAACTCATTCAATTCATTCGTATCACAATGCTTTTGTTAAGCAATGTCCCTTTTGTACATACTAACATTTTTTTTATGATGAAAAATGCAAATATTATATTATTATATTGCAAATATTATTATATTCATATAGTTACTGTCTTCCTCTGAGACTCACCTCTATGTACATAAGTTTATTTTATATTCAGATTTAATTTTCAAGTTAAAAATGAGTCGTTTTGTACAATCATTCTGATGAATCTAGAGCAATTTAGAAGTCAAGGAAGTAAATTTGAAGGTCACCACGAATTCTATCTCTTTCCATCCAAACCTGTTTTTCTATTTTTGGGTCTTCATGTTGGGTTCTTGAGATCCGAACCTGCGCATCATGCCTTTCTATTCTTTGGTCTTCATGCTGGTATCTTTCACGTCGAAATTGGCTAACATCAATTGTTGGCCTACAATTATTAGTAATTGCTTTTTAGTTTTTACGTTATAATGTGATGCCTTATTATACTCACTATTTTGCCTGTTCGTCTGTGAGACTTTTTATGTTGTACGATTGCCTCAACTGTTTTGTTCCTTTCGTTTTTGTTAATTATGACAAAACAATCTCAGATTCAGAAAAAATAAAAACTTTAATCTATTAATTAATTTAAGGAATGACTGTAATATTCGTTCTGTCTATTCAAAATAGCTTCAAAAATGTGGTGCACACTGAATAACCTGCGTAGCCTACGAGTTATTTTGAAGTGTGCACCACATTTTTTATGTTATTACGAATAAACATAAAACAATATTACAGTCATTTCTTATAATTTAATACTAAATTTCATTTTAAACCGGAGTAAACCATGAAAAAACGTTGATGACGTCACGGTCACTTGATACAATTATGTCTATGAGCTAATTCACATAACAACGTCAGCCAATCAGAAGACGCGTCTCTCCGGCACAGTCGGTGTGGATACACGCGTCCTTCCGACAGCAAGAGGGTTAAATACACCATTCAAAAATGTTTACTGGTATCAAACTCAAATATTTATTGGTAAAATTGGTGTGAAAACCGGGCCAAATTTGTTTATATTCACGAATTATGAGAAATATTTGTTTTGCTACCATTTTAATAAGAATCAGTATGCAGATACAAGATGCATATGCAAATTCCTGGTGTTAAATTTGAAGTGAATTAGAATATTGTTGAAACTTTTTTTTTTCTAGAATAGCCCATTTTATCCGGATTAATCTGTACACCTGTTATTTTGACTGCACATTTCAGTAATTTATGCTGGCATAGGGTTTAATTTGTTTGCAACTCCAACGTTAACTGATAAAACATGTACTAAGTTGTTTTTTTTAGATATGATTTGATATACTGCATTCCAAAGTGCTCCTCAATGTTTTTAAAAGCTTGTGGTTTTACTAGGATTTCAATGCAATTCAATATGTAAGTATAATTTGCAATATAAAAATGAGTACTTGTTTAAAAAAAAAACCGCTTTATTACCCCCACTTACCTAAAGATGCGCTTTGGTCGAGTAGTTGTTTCTTGTTCACATTCCCTGTTTCCATTCTCTATTCTAAATGTACATCAAAATATTAATAACTTTGATTTTAACAACACTTGATGTTTACAAAAATGTATTGAGAACTCATCTTCCTTTAAATCCAAAATAATGAAAATTGACACCCTATAAACACGAATTGTGTGCTTCCTCTGTTTCTCACATAACAACTTCCAATAGAGGCCCAAGCTGATATGTCATTTTTCTAGTTTACTTGACGCATTAAACGTTAAAAGAATGTGTACTCCCCCTGATATCCAATTGAAATTATACAAGAGAAAAATGTATCAGAAAAGGTAAAAATGATCAAGTTGGTATATTCGAATTGTTTATTCTGTCCCTTGCTTTAATAACTTAATAAAAGTGCTTTCTTGAGGACTGTTTGCATCTAACATACGTGTTTATGTTAAACTTATAGTATTTGAGATATTCTAAACTATTACGTTAAAAATAAAATTAACAAAACATTAGATTATTGAAGATGCAAATACATTTTGATCATTTATATGCATAACCATGAACACACTTCACAGGAAGATTAAAAATTGATAATTTGCATCTTTTCTCATTTTCAATTAAAATTAAAGCAATTCTTCTTTTCCTGAATTTGTTTTAAAAAAAAAAGGGAAAATGAGTTAACTAATACCCTTAGAATTTTCATAAAATCCCAATAGACTTTACTGGTTTTTTTTTATACATTATAAGCTTAAAAACTAATTGTGTATTATCTATAAGGTTATTTGTCTTCAAAATGAAATTGTTTAGTCTGTCCTTTAACGTAGTATTTAAGAAACAATTGATGCAAATTTTATCGCTCGGACAAAAATAATCACGAATATAATGCCTACTCATGTTAAAACTACAATAAAGTATAGCTTGCATCAATTATTTCGATTCTGACTAGGACAATTAAGGTAACTTCTATGTCCGATAAGCACAAGTGTAAAATAATTTGTGTAGGCTCTTCCATGAACCTCCTTTTTTTGTTTGTAAAGAAGCAAACGGCTGGCACTGTGGTTTTTCAGAGGGAGGAGTTTGAACAACCAGCATGAACGGTTGTCGTATCTAAGTCAAATATATCAATTTCGGAATGCAACACATTACAGTCATCACAAATGAATTAGTAACATCATGTGCACCATTTAAGAGTTTGAAAGTGTTTTAAAGTTAAGGAAATATATTAAGTGCATGATAATTTGATAAAATTTGATAATTTGATAAAATTCACTATTCTAAAGAAGTCAATATACGCATGTGCAAACAAATTGTATTATATTTAGAGCATGGGTTTGTTCAGAAAGCGAAAGAAGCACGTCATATTACAATAAAATACAAATGTTTTTAAATTTTTTGAACTGTTCAAATTTACCCCTGACAACCGATCAGATATTTGTTGGATTGGATGCGGTATGGGGGGATAATTGTGAGGGAAAAAATCCTGGCTCGACTGTTGTTAATCATCCGTGTATCACCATGGTTTCATTGGATTTTCATTAAATATTTTGTTCGTATTTCAATATTTAGATTTCTTACCTTGTATTGTTAGATTTTACTTTGCTATACATTAATCCAATGACCACAATGCTGAAGACTAGTAAAACTATAACTAAGACTATCGTCAAAACTGATTTCTTGTCATCTAAAACAAAACAAAAAATATCAATTGAAACTACTTTGGAAGTCATTTAACTTTTTTTACTATTCGATGCCTTTGGTTTGAGATCTAGATCAGTTTGGTATGATTTGTCCTTTTAAACTTTCATTTTCTATCTGTGCAGTGTTTATAAAAAATGTTTGTTTGTTCTCATGTTTTCTGTTGAAAATTGTAAAATTTTCTTCGAAATATGGGTTTTGATTGGCCCTTAATATTATTTTTTTTCTGTTTGTATCACTGTATAATAGATTACAGTGGAAAAATAGATTAAGATAAAAAAAAAATGAGATGAAATTCAAGAATGAAAGAAAAGTATTTCTTTAACATCCTTGATCATCATCAGTTTCAGGTTAAACCCTTACATGGACGGTGCCATATGTGAAGCAATATCTGCTTACCCTTCCAAAGCACCTAAGATCACCACATTTTTTATTAGCGTTCTTGTTGCTTGGTCGATGTTGGGTTTTGTGTAATATTGATTATCTGTTTGTCTTTTTTCCCTTTTTAGCCATGGCGTTGTCAGTTTATTTTCGACTTATCAGTTTGAATGTCCGATTGGTACTTTTGCATCTCTTTTCAGAAAGGCTTTTCGAAAATACTCAGAAATTTCCTTTGCATTAAACCGAGTCCATGCATTTTAAATTGTTTCTTATGAAAGTTTTGCCATTTCTATAAACGATTTAGTATGTTATACAAATAATATACGAATTTTGTTCAAATTGGTGAATTATTAATTTGACTGCTAAAATATGCACCTTTAAGCGAAATATCCACAGACGTAGAGGAAGTATGAACATATGTTAGATGGAAAGTTCAAAGATAAAGGATGACAAATACTACAAATTATTGAGAAAATATGCGTTGGAAAGAAAACAATTGTCGGGCGGACATTTCATTATTCTCTAAGCTACGTTCCGACTCACCTTGAATTGTTTGAAAAATTGTTAAAATACTCTGTTCAGTCGTGGGAATATTTTTGCCATCTGATAAAAGAAATTAACCATATTTTATTGCGGAATATACAAAAGCATCCATATTGGACCTAAGTTGTTTAATTTCAAAGATCGTCTTCAGTTACCTAGTCTAGTAATAAACAAGCTTTATAAACATGCATCAGCAAAACATAAATAAACTGTATGAAAAAACAGAAATGCATGAATGATGAAAGTGTCTACTGTAGTATATAATCAGAAAAGAGACAAAAGACAAATGACGATGAAACAGGAAAAAAAAGTAGAGAAATAAAAAAAATATTTAAGAAAAAAAAAATTATTAGAAAGTCAAATCATCCAAAAATAATACATTAATATAGTTGTACATGAATAACAGTTTACACTTAAAGCATATTATTTAAGAATAGAAAGCCATTTTACATATTATTGTGGGTTCTAAAGGCGTTGATCGTGCGTACATATTTTGAGTGAAGCTCTTCCGCTCTACATACAAAATGTTCATCTGTAAACGCTTTTACGTCCAAATTAAATGATAAAAAGAAGCATTCAATATTTAAATTTGCGCAATAACATCAGACAAAATTTTCAAAGGATTATACTCTGCAAGGTTTGTTTTGATCACTGACAGGTAATAGTTACATGAAAGTTGCGATATGATTGCTTGATTTGCAGGCTAATAATATACGATAAATTCAGGATTATATCGTGCATTTATTATTGCGAATTTGTCATGCAAGACAAAAAAGCAATTTTTAATATTTGCGATATTGAGAAAAATATTGTTTAATTCATATAAAAAATTAAGGTACTAGTAAATTGATTATCGTTGGGAAATTGATCCAGATGGTGAAAGAGATATGAACGAAAAATGAATGATGTTTTTTTAAAACATCCTTGTTCGTTATATCTTCATTTAGGTCACACCAATGATAGAGATTGAACCCGAAAATCCCCAAATATAAGATTAAAAATTTAATTTCAGGTGACCTTAATCATATATTTTCTATTAAACTCCTCATTTCTTATCGAGCTGCAGAGCAATACATTTAAATCAATTTATTCCAATACACAGTCATATTTTTAATGTTGATTAAGAGTTGTCACTGATCTGTGAACCAGATTTATGAAACAAGTATATTGCTCGGAATGCGAGAATATCTTATTAAAATGTTGCTGGGCCTGAAATTCGATATGCTCTTTTGGATATTATTATATATTTTGGTTGAAGACGACATTAGAGGAGCGTAAGCTACTTACTAGTATAAGACAATAAAATAAATTAAATCAAACATTTATCAAGGCGGAATATCAAAATGTATTATACTTGACGTTAACACACCAGATTTTGATTGGCTACTACGATGGAGACAGCTTACTCTATCCCATGGCACAGCGGGAGACAATATTTTTGATTGTCACCCTCCCTACCAGCCCAATCAAAAATCGATTAATAAAAGGACATTGAATTTAATTTACATCAAGTTATTAAAGACATTGCTACAGTTTTACGTTTTGCCTCAGATTTTATTATTTGACTGTTAATAAAATAAACCCATCTTGCTTCACTTCTGTTGGTTTTTCTAATACTCGTAACGTTGTTATGTTAGTGACGTCATAAAAATGCTTTTAAATAAAATTCGTCTGTAAAAACAATAATGATATGAAATTCAGTATAATAAATTAAATAACCCATAGCTGAGAAGTTGATAGAGCAGATTGGTAGTTAAAAACATCCCTTCGCTGATATATCATCAGCTTGCAGTCAACAATTCGATCTCCAATATTTGAATCCGTATTCATGCAATCTTTAATTTGAACTTTAATAGAGACCGGCTTTGCATGTTATCATGCAGTTCATGCGTTGTTAATAGTATCTGTGACATTTTCATATACGATTTAGTATGTTTTTAATTACAAAAAATAGGTCATATTGGTGAATAAATTTGACATCAAAATATATATCCATAAATAAAGGCAACAGTAGTATACCGCTGTTCGAAATTCATAAATCGATTGAGAAAAAAGAATCCGGGTTACAAACTAAAACTGAGGTAGCACATTAAATATAAGAGGAGAACTACGACACAACAGAAACATAACACTACAAAGTAACACACACAGACACTAACTATAATATAACAATGGCCATTTTTCTGACTTGGTCCAGAACATTTGAAGTAAAAAATGGTGGGTTGAACCTGTTTTTTTTTTTGCTAACTAAACCTCCCGCTTTTATGGTAATGTTAAATATAATTAAAATAGAAACATTACATGACTAGACTACAATATAAATAAATGGGAGAACATATAGGACAGAGAAACACGCAAAAATGGCTATCAAAAGGTTCCAGGTTTATGATTTAATACACCAGACGCGTGTTTCGGCTACACAAGACTAATCAGTAACCCTCAGATTAAAACGTTCGAAAGCCAAAACAAGTACAAAGTTGAAGAGCATTGAGGACCAAAACTTCCAAAAAGTTGTGCCCAATACGGCTAAGGTTGTCTGCCTGTGATAAGAACATCCTTAGTATTTAGAATAATTCATACTTTTGCAAACAGTAAATTTATAATGCATGGATATATTTTAAAGTTTATCTGAAATAGGAAATGCTACACTAAAATTTTCCAAGGAAAGCTGACGACATCTTTCATTCAACTCACTCAAAATCGAATGATAAAAATCGTTGAAAACAATTATTTATCAAAAGGACGTTTCATGATTGTTTTAAAAGGGGGGCGAAAGATACCAGAGGGACAGTCAAACTCATAAATCGAAAATAAACTGACAACGCCATGGCTAAAATTGAAAAAGACAAACAGACAAACAATAGTACACATGACACAACCTGGCTACTAGTACGTTGTGACTCACCTTGAGTAGTTGTTTGAATAATGACACTCGATAAGCCTTCGGTAGTGCACACATGTTCAGTCGGGGAAACATTTCCGCCATCTGATAAAAGAAAGAAGTTTGAGCATATTTTATTGCAAAATACACAAAAGCATCGAATCCAAGTTGTTCCAAACTACAAAGGTCCTCTTACGTACCTTTTTTAGTACATAGATATAATAAACAAGCAATATAAACATACATTATCAAAAAAGTAATAAATGTACAAATGTATTTAACAAAACGAAAATGAACAATTTACTGTATGAGGGAATTGTCTACTGAGGTATATTTTAGAAAAGGAAAAAAAATGACTAGAAAAAATCAAGTTCATTCATCGGGTCCAATTGGCACAGTTCTTTTATTTATTGTTACTTTTTTTAAAAGTTACATAAAATAGTTTGAACATATATTTTCGCATTCTGTTTATTTAATTAAGGTGTTTTTTTTTCTTCATGATATTATTAGTTGAAAATCAAAACTTTGAACTGATTACTGATTCAAAATCGCCAATATGACCATGCAATTCATCAAGGGCTTCCAAAATGCAACGAATTGTTTTAGACTTTTTGAAAAAGAAATTAATTCCCCTATTTTTAAATGCCTTATTTGAACAACATTACCATGTGTACTAGTAAGTAGAATACACAGTTTAGAAATGGAACAAGGCTTGAAGACGAAATGAATCTAAATTTGGAAGGTGTTTTGTGCTGCTTTTGAATCCATTACATAGTTGGAATTTTATTGTTAGTCGATTCTACTTGTAAAGAGGTACACACCTGTAGCGTCATTAAATTTATGTTTCCCAAAAAAAAAATATATTAGTTAGAATGTTGTTGAATTTGTGATTTCCTATTGCAGAACCTCAATGTAAACTTTACGTCAACTCTATTTATATAATTGGCAGCCTTATCAGCATGGACAAAACAAATTCGTTGGTGAGTTCTTTTAACTTGTGTATAATACGAGAAATAGGACTAGTCTGGTTGTTGTTAGGAACAGAATGTTCTTTCAATTGTTTAATACGAATATCACCTATGTTCATCCCTAAATTAAAAAAAAGAGTCCAAGGATTTTTTTTCAGCTTTTTCTCGTTTGATCCGTTTCGATCAGTAAGTATGGAGTGAGTCGGAGACGATGTTACGACAATAATTCCAATTAAAATTTGACGGTGGACGATATTAAAGGGGCACTAGCTGTCAAATTCGTGGTCACCGATTTGACGCAAATTCTCATATTTGATTTATAATAGTGTAAAACATTTATCCAAACTACCAAAAGTCTAAAATAAACAGTTTCCAGAGCATGGGGTAGATAATATGTAGGTTCGTTTCGTGTGTATTTTAGTCCAGACGCCATCTAATTAACTATCTATTTGACCTCAGATGACCATATAAGCGATGTAAACATGAATGAAGATATGAAAAGATTAAACCAACACGTGCAATTGGATTTTTTTTTTATGTCTGTTTGAGTTTATTTTATAGTTTAATAATAATTGTTTCTCATTGTTTTAACCGTATAAGAATGATTGTATATGGATCGAATCAGTATTCAAATGATTTACCGTAGTTTCACTTTCATTGTTGACATTCTTTTTCTTTAAATAACCAGTACACGTACAATGCATGCGTTGTCAATCTCTAGCAAGGGGTTAAATTGAAGTTCACATGAATTTAATGAGGTCGACTAATTCACTTGCAAGTGAATGAGTAACTATCAATGTTTCTTCGCTTAATTTGACAAAATTGAACCATTTTGGCTGCTAAAAGCGAATTATTATTTCACTTATTGATTGAACAAAAAAAAATCTTACTTTAGTTTTTTTATATATCTCGTAGCTAGTGCCCCTTTAATGTCCCTTACTGAGGAATGATTTCAACTCTCGGTCATTGACCATGTTAATGTCTCCTGTTATAACATTGGAACTCGGGCGATAAATTTATTTGGAATTACTGCAACTTCATGACGTAGGTGTATTGTCACAGATATTTATATCTTTTCACATTTCGTTATAATTAAACACATAACTCTGTGTAGATTTTTTTTGTAAAGATAGCAAATAAGAGGGAGCTCAGAATTTTCATAATAGCTAGGAGTTTGATCTTTAACGGAATGATAATTAATTTTTAGAACTATATGCAAATTGTTAAAAAAATATCGGTTCTTTATATGATACCAATTCCCATATTATTATCATTTAGACCGATATGATATACTGTCTGTAATTATTGATAAAAACTTCTAAAACGATAAAGGTGTTCTTTCGTGCGTTATGCTCTTCAACTTCGTACTTTATTTGGCCTTTTTATTTTTTTTTTTATTCGAGCGTCACTAATGAGTCTTATGTGGACAAAACGCGAGTCTAGCGTTTAAAAAAAATGTAATCCTGGTATATATGATAAGTTTATTTATATAAATAGCGTCTTGTTTCATCTACGTACTAATAACGCATCCCGATTTGTTTCATGTGTAAGTTTTTTTCAAAATTTTAAAGGAAAATGAGAGAATATTAAAGGTTGACCCTAACGTAGTGTTAGTTGAAAGACGTTGACCTGTAAATCATTTTTGGCATGACATTATCGGTAGAAGGGTAACCACAATCTTCAATTGTACAATTGTAGTTCTTTTAGAAAAGTTTTTTTTTTGTAGATTGAAACCATTTGAATGAGTTTGGTATTTAGTATTTTTTTATTTGCATTTTGTTTTCCATATTTCCAATTGAAACAAGCAAAGACTGTCGTCCAGAATATCAACCATCACACAGGAATTGAATTAAGTAAAAAGATAACACTCTTCGGCTAAAGACATCAAACGCTATTAGTCATCAAGTATACGACAAAATACATAAACTATAAAATCAGAGGACAAAAACAAAAGACAATATATACCAGGGTACGTAGCGACGTCTGACTAAAAAGAAGAATAGAGGTGAATACTGAAATATTAGTCTAAGATGGACAATGTTAAGGTAATTTTTTGTCCGAACACAGTGACATTCTCGTTCGGACACACTCTCCATTAAATAAACTTGCATATTGTGAGAGCATAAATAAACATGCGGCAAAAAAGGCACTCTACTGTCTCCACACGGCAATAAAACAAACTCTGCAGGAAAGAAATTTAAGATTGGAAACGATGCATTGTTGGAAACTTTTCGGCTTGTATGGTTTTCAAAACGAGGCTTGCCGAGCTGTTTTAATCTTATTTCGAGGTGAATATTTTTTTCGATATTGTACATACTTCGTATAAAACAAACAATGATGAATTTGACAAATAAAATAACTGTCAGAAAAGCCTTTTCGTAAGTATTTTAACAATAAAATTACAAACCATAAACCTTTACGCCTACTACACCATAAGGTCGAGTATATAACCAGCTGCTGGTACTTCCTCCAGATTTATCGGCTCGTTTTATTATACCGTTTCTTGACTGTGACCAGTATATGTAGCCGTTATATCCATCAATGCCATACGGATAATGGCTATACGAGATGACTGTTTTAACATCCTTTCCATCTGATGTCATTGATTGAATATTCTGTGAGCCAGTATTTGTCCAGTATAATGTCTGCTCCTTGATATCTGAGAAGAACGTTTTACCCATTTCATAACATGATAAGAGTCACTTTCAATTAACAATGTTTCAAACGCGAATATGTAAATGAAGAGATATGTTAATGTTGTTGTTAATTCTAATGTTTTTCGTCTAGACAAATATAGTATAGAATTGAGCATAGATCAGTGAATGTGCCAAACATCTAACCTGATGGAAGAGCAGAAATAGTTCAAAGCTTCCCATTGGTCTTTTAAGCAGCCAGAAAATCCCACATCCGGATCAGGCTTATGCTGGCCCCTTAAAAATAATGTAAACTACTTCAGCGATATGAATGCCCCACTGAACTCCAAAACTTATAAACTAACCAAAATTAAAAAACAAACACACACAAGACTAACAAAGGAAACAGGTTCCTGACTTAGAATAGGCGCATACTTCATGCAGCGGGCTAGGCATGCGTAGTAAAACTCAGTCCGAATCCGACATAAATTAACTAAGGAATTCTAGTAGTTACTGATATGCCAGCTCCAGACCACAATTAAATTGTTCAAACGATTATATATACACATGGAAAAAAGTATTGCAACACCAAATTGAAATTGAAATTAAAAAAACACTCTTTATTTTTTTGTGATATAATTTGGTAAAATAGAACTAGTTAAACATTATTTAAGTATCACCTGAGTTTAATCAATAAATATCGACTCGATAAGTTTTTATCTGCGCATGCAGCTACTGTACCCGTAAACAGCAAAACAGATGTTTTTATCCTCATTGTTTTCAACACTTTAAAAACCAAGTTTTTAAAAGTTATGTGATTAACACCTTGTAATGGGTCCTTGACAACTCTTAACTGCAGCAAGATGGCAGATTATCAGCATAAGAGAAACAGGGATGTCGCTTAACAACTGCACGTATTGTTGGTCATCACCATTCCACTATAAGTCGTTTTGAGAATAAAAATCAGGCAATAAACCCTGTTAAAGACCTTCCGAGATAATGAAGACCCCCTATACCATTTGCTAGGGAAAATCAAGCATAATGAAGGTTGGTCAGAAGGAAACCCATTGCATACAAGACAATCCTAAAAAGAGAGTGGTGGCCATACAGGAGCCTTTTAACAAGAACTGTTCGAGATCGACTCATCGCTACTGGTTATCGTGCGATAAGACCATTTCGGAGACTTTTGCTAACAAACACACACACAGTTTTCCGTATCCAATGTAGTGCAGAGCTCGCCAAAGTTGGAAATTAGCATCGTGGAGGAAGATCCAATGTTCAAATGGAATTCGGTTCATCTTCCTTGGCCCGATCGTAGCCCGGATTTGAACCATATCGAGCATATTTGGGACACTATTGGGCGGAAAGTGCGCGAAAGGACACCCAGTTCAAACACATCATGAAATAAACAATGCCCTTCATCAGAAATGGTTGCTGCTTCCTTAGCAACACATTAGTCGATTTATGGCAGGAATCAGAAGACGTTTATATGCGGTTATCCGTTTGAATGGAGGCTGCGCACAAAGTACTAATTCTTTGGCGTATAACGATCAACCATGATGTGAACAGTCATCTGAAGATTAATTTTGAAATGTCTGTGATTGTAAAGTTCGACTACAGTAAAAGTTGTAAAATGCATTTTTTTGTACAAAAAACACTTCATTTTGTTATAAAAATTGTGGTTATATAAATCATTTTTTTTTCAAACTTTTTTTGTTCGTTTCAATGCCAATGTTATCATCAACTATGTTTCAATAATATTATACACATATTTTATTATATTTCATCCAAAAAAAGAGGCTGATTTTTCAAGTTTTAAAAAATCAAGGTGTTGCAATACTTTTTTCCATGTGTATATTTATTATCTGAAAATCATACACATCCCCCACCCCTTGTAGGGGTTTAGAATCACGCCATCATAAATAAGTCCCTAGTTTATTAAGTAATATTATTGCAGTGTGTATTACTTGAAAAGGTCTTTCTTAAGGTGTAATACCACCATTGATTTTCCCCTATTAGTCTTTGTTAAATTTGCACTTTTCACAAAATTGTGCAAAAATTAATCTTTGTTTCAAATAAAGAAATACTTGGCATGAGTAAAGTTTTATCGTGTCCAGCACTATAGAAACAAATTCACATAACATTTAATTGCATAGAAGAAAATAACCATCACTGAAAGTTAACCAATCAAATTTCTCCCCTTATTTAACCTGTGTACAAGATTTAGTAACCATGTAAGCTCAAGTTTACAAAATATTCTATAGAAACCCCAAATAAAAAAATAATGGTGCTTTGAAATACCCAAGACATATGTTTATGAAACAGAAATGTTTTACTGCAATAAAATGTAGGATTAATTACCTACAACTGTCAAATTCAAGGGAATATTCTTTTTCGACTTATGTTCGTATACAACCGGATGTGACGTACCATTATTTAGTGGTATTCCTTAAAACTTTCCAAATTAATCATTCATGTTTTGTTCCATAAATTGTAAGTAGAGAGATGAAACATCATTGTATAAAAATTGGTCATGCATTTTAAGGTAAAATCATGTTCCGTCCAGTTGAAAAAAATTACGTTTGATATATAATTTGTACACTAAACGAAATACTCCACATTGTAAAATTAAAATTATGCAAGCGCATGTGTGACTTTTTTATTTGCATTCATTGTCCCCATTTTATTTAGACCGAATCAACTATGATTATCCTATATTAGTAACTGATGTTGATTTTACAGGAGGTTTTTACACACAGATACACAAGGAACTAAACAAAACATATAGATGATCATAGTTTTGTATTCTCGTGTGCTGCTATACGAGAAAAACACTTGGAGATAGTCAGACTATTGATTATATTATAAATTGAAAATACCTGGACTTAGAAATTGAATGGAAGCGGTAGTTTTTCTAAAATAAACTTCTTTTTTTTTATCAAGAAACGGAATCTGGCAAACGCTGATTTTGACACTTTGTCAGTAATAAGTAAAATCACAAAAATACTGAACTCCGAGGACAATTTAAAACGGAAAGTCCCTAATCAAATGACAAAGTCAAATGATAAAACACAACAACTGGCATATTCCTGACTTGGTACAGGCATACTAAATATCGAAAATGGATTGAACCTGGTTTTATAGCGTGTAACCTCTCACTTGCATGACAGTCGCATCAAATTCTATTATATATTTACAACGATACGTAAACAAAACAGACATAATAGGTAAAATTGTCAAAATAGAGGTATATCAGTCATCACTGTGTCACAATCTCAATAAGAACAAAGACAAACAAATATTTAACAAATAAGCACAAAAAGTATCTATCGAGTTTAACAACTATATTCATTGCTTACTTATATATGTATTTTAAATCAACCCATAAAGGATTGAAATATTTGATGTCCAGTAAAAGTTTCCTTTTAAAGTACTCCCACCTCTAAAAATATTGATAAATACAGAAAGAAATGAAGAAAGAAAGATTATTTGATGAAGAACAATTAAGCATTTGAAATAAAGAATAATGAAGCGTTCATTTACAAAGATTAATGTAAAATAGTTGTTACTTTATCAAAACAATGTTAGACAACTCAAATCGATCATAAATTAGGTATATGGTACATGAGTTTTGTCAGTGAACATTATAACTGGAATCTGGAGAATAAAAGTACATGTTTTTTTCTTTATGATGAAGAAATTATGTAACCAGCTCGAAAATTCCAATTTCAAAGTATTGGAATACTTTGTTTAAACTTAAGTGACGTATTTTAGAAATTGCATAGGTTAGAATATTTTTATACTTTAGAAATTGCATAGGTTGGAATATTTTTATACGAAAGCATCATATGCCTAGGCGTGTGAATAAAAAAATAAGTATACTTGTCCAAAAAGTTCGTTAAAAGCATAAAATATTTTGTAACAGCATCGGGTATAGTGAAAAATTAGAATAAAATAGTATTTGCTATATACATAGCGGTAACATTTATTCAATGCCAACAAAAAGCATGTGGTTTTAGCTTGATGTTTGTCGATAGTACTTTACCTAGATATATTAGATTCGGATAGTCGGCGTTTGAGTACAATGTTTGTCTGTTGGAACCATCCAATCCAATTTTTTCTATTTTTCCAGCGCCATTGTCAGTAAAATATATAACACTGAAAAAAAAAGAAAAGAAAAGTAATGTCATTAATAACGCTTGACAATTCTACAAGTATTAGCAAGCCTCCCACTTTTATCAAAACTTGTAATTTGAATTGAGCTTCTAAAATACAGTGCTTTTAAGCTCTTAGATTCCTTTCGGTTCACCTTTTAATATAATGTATTTCTTTTCAAAATCGTTTCCCCATATAGGTGTTGCCATCCAGTTAATAATAATATACCAAAAACAACTAGAGGCTCTCAAGAGCCTGTATCGCTCACCTGATTCTACTTGGGTTTTTGAAATCATATGAAAAAATATAAAATTTGGCTAAAAGTGACAACACAACCTCATTGATAAGGAAAGGAACATGTTTAATTTCATTCAAAAGTCCCCCACTGGCGGCCATCTTGGATGGCGGATCGGCTACAAAGTAACAACACTTGGTCAGCACCTCATAAGGAACATTCATGCCATGTTTGGTTTTATTCCATTCAGTGGTTCTCTAAAAGAAGTCATTTGTATGCATTTCCCATAGGGTCCTATGTTAAACTAAGTCCCCTGCTGGCGGCCATCTTGGATGATGGATCTGCTACAAAGTAACAACACTTGGTCAGCACCTCATAAGGAACATTCATGCAATGTTTAGTTTTATTCCATTCAGTGGTTCTCTAAAAGAAGTCATTTGTATGCATTTACAATAGGGTCCTATGTTAAACTAAGTCCCTGCTGGCGGCCATCTTGGATAATGGATCGGCTACAAAGTAACAACACTTTGTCAGCACCACATTAGGAACATTCATGCCATGTTTGATTTCATTCCATTCAGTGGTTCTCTAAAAGAAGTCATTTGTATGCATTTCCCATAGGGTCCTATGTTAAACTAAGTCCCATGCTGGCGGCCATCTTGGATGATGGATGGGCTACAAAGAAACAACACATGGTCAGCACGGCATAAGGAACATTCATGCAATGTTTGGTTTCATTCCATTCAGTTGTTCTCTAAAAGAAGTCATTTGTATGCATTTCCCATAGGGTCCTATGTTAAACTAAGTCCCCCGCTGGCGTCCATCTTGGATAATCGATCGGCTACAAAGTAACAACACTTGGTCAGCACCACATTAGGAACATTCATGCCATGTTTGATTTCATTCCATTCAGTGGTTCTCTAAAAGAAGTCATTTGTATGCATTTCCCATAGGGTCCTATGTTAAACTAAGTCCCCCGCTGGCGGCCATCTTGGATGATGGATTGGCTACAAAGTAACAACACTTGGTCAGCACTCCATAAGGAACATTCATGCTATGTTTGGTTTCATTCCATTTAGTGGTTCTCTAGAAGAAGTCATTTGTATGCATTTCCCATAGGGTCCTATGTTAAACTAAGTCCCATGCTGGCGGCCATCTTGGATGATGGATCGGCTACAAAGTAACAACACTTGGTCAGCACTCCATAAGGAACATTCATGCTATGTTTGGTTTCATTCCATTTAGTGGTTCTCTAGAAGAAGTCATTTGTATGCATTTTCCATAGGGTCCTATGTTAAACTAAGTCCCCCGCTGGCGGCCATCTTGGATGATGGATCGGCTACAAAGTAACAACACTTGGTCAGCACCCCATAAGGAACATTCATGCTATGTTTGGTTTTATTCCATTCAGTGGTTCTCTAAAAGAAGTCATTTGTATGCATTTCCCATAGGGTCCTATGTTAAACTAAGTTCCCGGCTGGCGGCCATCTTGGATGATGGATCGGCAACAAAGTAACAACACTTGGTCAGCACCTCATAAGGAACATTCATGCCATGTTTGGTTTCATTCCATTCAGTGGTTCTCTAGAGGAAGTCATTTGTATGCATTTCCCATAGGGTCCTATGTTAAACTAAGTCCCCCGCTGGCGGCCATCTTGGATGATGGATTGGCAACAAAGTAACAACACTTGGTCAGCACCTCATAAGGAACATTCATGCCATGTTTGGTTCCATTCAATTCAGTGGTTCTCTAAAAGAAGTCATTTGTATGCATTTCCCATAGGGTCCTATGTTAAACTAAGTCCCCCCGCTGGCGGCCATCTTGGATGATGGATCGGCTACAAAGTAACAACACTTGGTCAGCACCCCATAAGGAACATTCATGCTATGTTTGGTTTTATTCCATTCAGTGGTTCTCTCAAAGAAGTCATTTGTATGCATTTCCCATAGGGTCCTATGTTAAACTAAGTCCCCGGCTAGCAGCCATCTTGGATGATGGATCGGCAACAAAGTAACAACACTTGGTCAGTATCTCATAAGGAACATTCATGCCATGTTTGGTTTCATTCCATTCAGTGGTTCTCTAAAAGAGGTCATTTGTATGCATTTCCCATAGGGTCCTATGTTAAACTAAGTCCCCCGCTGGCGGCCATCTTGGATGATGGATCGGCTACAAAGTAACAACACTTGGTCAGCACCTCATAAGGAACATTCATGCCATGTTTGGTTCCATTCCATTCAGTGGTTCTCTAGAAGAAGTTCAAAATGTAAATTGTTAACGACGACGACGACGGACGACGACGGACGACGACGACGGACGACGGACGCCAAGTGGTGAGAAAAGCTCACTTGGCCCTTCGGGCCAGGTGAGCTAAATAGGTTGAGCCAGGTTTGGCTTGCTAGCTCACAAGAAACAAGCGTAAGAAAATAAATCGATTTAATGAAGTGTTTAATCACTTTTAAATTAAATAATAATCAAAGAAACATACCAGTATTTTTAAATTTTTAAATTACAGTGCAACAGTTAGTATTTATTATAGAACTAAAAAGTCTTTATTTTTTATAGAAAAATATCCCATGAATTATCTTGCTAATATTACTTTAGTTGACCATATTGTCAGGCTTTTATTTCGTAACAGATAGCACCAAGTCATAAAAAGAAAACAGGGTGATAACTATTTAAAAGATCTAATTCATATAAGAGAATACTATGCATTTTTATTTTTAAATGCGATAGTACTTTGCTATTTAAATCAAACTTATTCATTTTACCACGGTCATCGATCATGGAAAAATTACATTCTTTGAACTTAAATAAATCATCTCAGAAAGCTCATTTTAAATCATCATCATCATCTACAAGAGTATCAAGGGATTTTGAATTGATTGAATGAATGAATGAATCTTTATTTCATTAGCAACAACATTGCTTAAGCATTATACAAGGTATATACATATATGACAAATATGACAAAATACAGAGAACAATTAAATAAATTAAATAATGCATTATTTGCTGTGCAATTAAGAACTTTTTTTTCAAAAGATCATTTATGTATCACTCAAATAAAATAAATCATACGTGTACCTGTTCTCGACGTCCAAAGCTATTCCTAGTATATTGTGTATACTAGAGTCCTGTAAAATAACGTATTGATTAAGTCCACATAGATCTGCTTTTGATATTGAATCGGCATAGTCGTCAGCCCAGTAAATAAGATTATTGATGCTGTCAACCGCCACAGCACTAGGCCTATGGTCATCTTCTGCCTGTATTATTATCTCAGGAGAAGCTGTGTTGTCATTTGGTGGATAACGTATTCTAGAAATATACTTCTTTTTATTATTTGATAAGAGCCAAATAAGAAATGTTTCTTTTTCTAACCGGCTATTTTTAACATTCACGAACTAGCATAAAACTTTTGAATGTAAGTTCGTTTGATGTGTTTGATTTTGCATTTAATAAAGCACTTTCCTATTTGAATTTTCCTTTCGAGTTCGGTACTTTCGTTATTCTTTTTTTCTCATAATAAACCCTCAAAATAAACAGAACCCTTTTTTTCAAGATGGGTTAGTTTACGGCAATAGTTATATACAGCTGTTCAAAATAGTATAAATCACTGTTCTTTACAGGATTTCAAAATTTGTATCTATATTATAGATCATTATACGATATACAACATGTATTTGAATAAAAAAAAATCATTATGAACATACATATCGGTATATTAAAACTCATTACATTATTCCTACCAGTTTTTCTCCTCACGAAAACAGAAAGTATTGTTCTAGCGGCAGTATATATGTTATAATATATTATAGCCTGGTTGGTCGGTTTTGGTCGCTAATAACAGTGCTGGAGGTGATGTAATAATGTCACAAAACCATGTTCCTAGTGATCGAAAGAGAAATGCAAAATACAGATTTATCATTGGTGTGCAAAATTATGAAAATAGATGTACTCCTAATAACGTTGCAGTTAATACAAACCTAGAAAGTGCACGAGTATTGAGATCAGTATAGTATAACAGACCAAGTCGAGTGTGGTAATCTATCGCAGGATTTCCAAGGCCATCAACAATAACAGTAATATCCCCATTGTTCAAGTCCAATGAAATTAATCCATCACTGTTTTCTAAAGCTACAAAGAGCACTGGTTCGCTACCTAAAACACAAAGAGAGGTTTCTACACAAGGGAATGCATGTGTATCAAGTCAGGAATGTAACAGTTGTTTTCCATTCGTTTGATGTGTTTGGACTTTTGATTTTGCTTTTAATAAAGCACTTTCCTATTAGAATTTTCTTTTAGAGTTCGGTACTTTCGTTATCTTATTTTTTTTCCATTATTATTTTTTCTTTTTCATTTAAAAGCAGTTATTGCAAATATGATACAAATTTAATAATAAAACATTAACGGTGTCAATTTTATTATAATTTTAGATTCACTTCCCGACAATTATTGTCTTTTCACCAAAATATGTATATGATACATGTAATATGCTTTTTATTTTTGTAATAAGATATCGGTCATAATGTCATTTTAATGTGGGTTATACACATGTAAAAATTTGGATAATTGACAAATACTACTAGACGGCAAACTTTTATGTAATTCCTTTTGTTGTAATCAATTGTGACCATCAGTTTTTCTTCATAAGGACTTTATATCCTATTAATCTTTTATTATAAATACATAGCATGACTAAGATTCTTATATGATAATATAGTTTGTTGTATATTACTCTCAAACAAAGTGAACTGGATAATACTCAAAATATAGAATCTTGAGAAATCTCCTTTATAGGTTGCACTTTGTAAATACAGCTGTTTCTCAAACCACGCCTCTTTTGGGGAGATTTAGAATATTCATAAAAAATTAATTTTGTTTACATACTGGTTCTCTCTGTATTCCATCTCATAGAGACATAATTTGGGAATGTTACCAGTAAATATACATGTGCATATTATTTACATCGAAATCTGTGGTAACCCTTCATTCGAGGTAGGGGCAGTTAAGAAAATTAGTGTTAGTTTAACTTCTGAAAAGTTCAGGACCTATAAACGTTGAAAATATGCCGCACAGCCCTATATTTTGACCTTTAAAAAAATGTAGTGCATATGAACTTTCTATTCTGGAATAAGATTTTTTACAAACTTCATAGTAAAAGTGGTACAGTTTTAGCCGTAAAAGGAGTTCCTATGGGAAATTGCATTGTCAATATTTACAGAAATGCAACCTATAAGTTCAACAATGAACTATTTACTTTTTACAGATATAGTACGTAAAACGAAAATGCAAACTAGGATTTTAGAGAAGTTGTTTTATTCTATTATGAAATCCGATTATCCCTATATCTTCCGAAATAACTGAATTTATATAATCTACGGTGTATATTTCAAATAATCTTAATTCAATATGATAATTTTTCATCACGAAAAATAAATGTTGAAATTATAATCCATTTTTCAACATTTATTTTTCGTGATGAAAAATATCTTCTAATGTAGATATATATTATGCTCATACAACTAATTCAATTGACCATTGATACTGGAAACCTATTTAAACAGGATAGATCTGATTTGATAGGAATATTTTAATTGAACAGACTTTAACTGACGCTTACTTTTATTTAGTTTTTTTACAAGGTACAATTTAAGACATCAAATATGATTTTTTTTTTATTAATAATTGAAAGTGTCTGATGAGCTTCTAATAAACTAAGTATGAAGCTCAAGTTTGAGGTTATATAAACACAATAAGATTTTGATATTTGAATACTTTTTACACGCGAATTCACTTCAAAGTTCATTACTACCACCAAGTCATTGGCCTTCAGTGACAGTGGTTTTATTTTTTTTCGCAAGATTGCAGTTTTTGACACACACAAAACCTATATAAAAAGATAAGCAAACATTATTAACAAGATCATCGAATAAGTGAGAAGTTATAAGTCATTGCCTTTTGATGACGATCGCTTACCATTTTTTTTCCTGCTGAATTTGTAGTTTTAAAGACAGTAACAGATCAAAATCAACACGACCGACAAATTAGGTGTTACTTCTCTTAATATACTATGTATGAAATTTTCTAAAATCTTGTATAAGATTTTCAGTAGAAAAATTTACGCCAAATGGAATCGAATTCTTACGTCTTACGGGAGTTTTTGTCGCAAATCCGAAACACTTATATCTGTGGATAAAGCCAACAGTAGTATGCCACTGTTCAAAAGTCATAAACTGATTAAGAGAAATAAATTAAATCCGGATTGCAAACTTAAAACGAGGTGAACATGTCACCTATAAGGGGAAACAATGGAACAACAGAAACACTGAGCTGCAACAAAAGCAACGCCAACATACATAGAAAGGGATTTTTTAATATCAACTGTCATATTCCTGTCTTGGTAAAGGATAGTATAAGAATAAATGTTGGGTTGGACCTGGTTTTATGGCTAGCAAAACCTCCAACTTATATGACAACGTTAAAAACCACCGTTTAAATGACAATAATACGTGACAGGAATACAGTTAAATCAAACACAAGAACACTCAGCAAGGAGAAATACGTAAATGAATTATATAATAATACATTACAGCATATACACCGCAGAAAAACAACGGACATCTCCAATGAATCAACAACAGCACAGACCACCACAAACTGCGGGTCACATAAATGGATCAACCGCCACAAAAAAAATGACTTATTTTTGTGACGTATATATTATCACAAGTAATCTTGAACTTCATATAAAGATTTCGAACGAGATAACAAAAAATCACAATTATTTTCATAGTACTAGTCCAGTGTAAAAATACTTTTTTCGACGCCACTACTGGTGGAGTTTTGATTCCCCAAGGGTAACACCAGCCCAGTAGCAGCTGTGTTGACATTAATTATCATTGATATGGTCATATTCATAAATTAACTGTTTACAAAACTTTTGAATTTTTGAAATACCAAGGCTTTTCTACCTCAGGAATAGATTACCTGATCTGTTTTTGGCAAAACTTTTAGGAATTTTGGTCCTTAATGTTCTTCAACGTCGTACTTTATTCGGCCATTTAAACTTCTTTTGGATTCGAGCGTCACTGATGAGTCTTTTGTAGACGAAACGCGCGTTTGGCGTAAAAACAAAATTTAATCCTGGGATCAATGATGAGTTTATTTACAACCATTGAATCGACGCCACTGCTGGTGGAGTTTTAATTCCCCGAGGATATTACCAGCCCAGTAGTCAGCACTTTTGTGCTGACATGAATTATCATTGATATGGTCATGTATATGAATTAACTGTTTACAAAACTTTTGAATTTTTGAAATACTAATTAAGGCTTTTCTTCCTCAGGAATAGATTACCTTAGCTGTATTTGGCAAAACTTTTAGGAATTTTGGTTCTCGATGCTCTTCAATATCGTACTTTATTTGGCCTTTTAAACTTCTTTGGATTTTAGCGTCACTGATGACGAAACGCGCGTCTGGCGTAAAAGCAAAATTTAATCCTGGTATCTATGTTGAGTTTAATTATGGTATCAATACAGTATCTTTTTTTGAAGAAACAACTGCCTATGATTTAAATTACATTTTTTTTCTTTCTTTTTATCATTATCATCAAAATTGTGAATCGTAAAAATTATGATTTATGGTCATAATTATAAATTAACTGTTTACAAAACTTTGATATTTTTTAAATATAAGGCTGTTCTATATCAGTGTTACCCAGATTACCTAAGCTGTATTTGGCAAAACTTTAAGGATTTTTTTATCCTCTATGTTCTTCAACTTCTTATAAAATTTCAATCCTTGTATATATGATTAGTCTATTTGTAAATGATAGAGATAAACTTTGTGTCACCTTGGTTGAAGTTTTTACTCGACATGTTCGCTAAGGTAAGAAAACAAACTACGTGGGACTTTTCAAAAATGCTAGACTTGTTTATAAAGATGTTTCAATCAATGATTCTAGTGATAAAAATATTATATTTCGTAATTTATTTTATCATTTTCACATCATAATGCAGTCCTTTTGAATATAGTTGTATATTGTTAACGGTACTACTAGGGAAATTGTATTACTCTGACGTGCAACGGCTGTTTTGCCAGACAAGCTGGGGCCGTGGGATATCAGAGCTCGTCCCATATCAAAAAGTGGATATTTGCCCGTCCAAAATAGATGCGCTGCTTCGTTACTTCTAGGTCCGACTGACGGCCTTGAAATTATATAAATTGGGCATCAATCTGTTCATTTTTCCAATTTATATAATTCCAAGGCCGTCAGTCGGCCCTAGAAGCAACGAAGCAGCGCATCTATTTGGACAGGCAAATTTATTGGAATACATAAAACTGCTGGTAATCATTAGGACAACTGAAATTAAATTCTGATAAAACAGACAAAACAAAAACAAACAAAAAAACATTGCAAAAGAATATTCACCCCTTCACATCCTTTTTTTAACATTTATTTTTTCGAGCTAATCGAGATTTTTTTTATCTTTTGCGTCTACATCGACCATATTTCGAGCATAAGCCAATTTTAGCATTGGTCACGTACAGCAGCCATGTGCATCTTGGATGTTTTTATCATATATAATTAAAATTTAATACACCTCAAAGAGGTTGTGATTTTTTTTGTGATTTTACTTTTTTATAATTCTTTCATGGTTTCACTAAAACGTTGAAGTAGGAATTGTCTTGAACCAATGATATGTATATACTTATTAATCGAATGGACCTTTTATGAATTGATTGAATATCGGACATAGATCCAATTAAGCCAACAAATTCAACAAAGATATACAATTTAATACAGGTCTAATACCACAAATTCATAAACGTCACATCCGGTTTCATAAGAAAAAGGGTCGAACACAATATATTCCCTTGAGATGTTGGAAATAATTCCTACATTTCATTTCAGTAAAACATTTCTCGGTCATAAACATGTATCTTGGTGTTACAAAGCACCAATTTTTTATTAGGTATTTCTACAGAATTTTTTTGGGAACATCAAGATAAGAACTTGATTACTAAAGCTTGTACACATGTAAAATGGAGGTGAAAATTTGATTGGTTGACCTCCAGTGATGGTTATTTTCTTGTATGCAATGCAATGGTGTGTAAAAAAATATATAATACTGGACAGGATAAAACTTTTATTATTACTCAAGTATTTCTGTATTTGAAGCCAAGACAAATTCTGCGCACAATTTTTGGAAAAATCTTACAGTATAGCAAAAAAATAATGATGGTATTACACCTTAAATGTAGGTATCTTTGAAAAGAATACTTTCACTACGTTTCTAATCATTTTAGGCTACATATTTTGCATACGGAAATAAATGATGTTAAAATAACAGAGTTCAAATGGCCTCTGTGTTGCATATATTTTATCTGTTTTGTTCAAGTACAATAAAAAAAAAATGTTTTTGTTTTTGGATTTTTTTTTTCAATTATCTTACTAGAGTGTTGAAGACTTGAGA
Organism: Mytilus edulis; assembly: GCF_963676685.1. NCBI lineage: Eukaryota > Metazoa > Mollusca > Bivalvia > Mytilida > Mytilidae > Mytilus > Mytilus edulis. The sequence goes on along the minus strand of NC_092344.1, from coordinate 36,622,979 downwards.
GCAATTTTCGATATAATTAATATTTCCAAGGAGGTTATAATATCTAATATAAGGTCTAATATAACCTCCTTGGGGAAACACACTAACACAAATTTGATCGGCACTTATCTTTGAAATTGCAAGAGTCGTTGTTGTTATTTACATTTGATATGATTTGATAAAAAAAAAATCGGGAAAAAGTTGAGCATGCGAGCAATGCAATTTTCTATATAATCAATGTTTCCAAGGGCAATACTAATAAAAATATTTGATCAGCACTGAATTTCAATCTTGTTAAAGAAATTGCTGATATAAACCTATCATTTAACTGTCATAAAAAATCTGGCAAGAATTGTACAAAAGATACCCATAACGATGCAAATTTTCCATATGATTAATGTTTTAACTCTTTTCAAACTAATTGGTCGGCACTGTTTTTCAAACTCCTCCAAGACATTGGTCATATAATTTAAATCTATGATATAAGTTTTATAAAAATCTAACCAGACTTGTAGTAATGAGAGGGCAAAATATGCAATTGTTCGTATAATTGATGTTTCCAAAAGGGCATAACTCTTTTAAAAATAACTCGTCGGCACTGATTTTCGACTTAACTCCTTCAAGACATTGCTCATACAATCCTATCATAAAAGTTTGATAAAAAATCTGACAAGAAGTGTACAAATTAGAGTTCTAACTGTGCAATTTTCCATATAGAAATATTTCAAATAGGCATAACTTCTGTAAAAAATATTGATTGGCACTGATTTTCGACCAAGACGTTACTGATATAAACCTATGATATAAGTTTCATAAAAAAAATGGCAAAATTTAAACGTTAGAGCGCTAACGAGACAGGACAGACGGACGGACTGTATTTCTTCTGTGTTGCGGGGGAGATAAAAATGCATATATGTTCAAGTGTTAATTTCTTTTTTTATAACTTGAAGTCATACAAATAATACTAATATTTTAACAACGAATATTGTATCAGTTACTTCTCTTTCTTTCTATTCTGAAGTAATGCAAATTTTACAAAGATATATTTAGCATATTATCTTTACGTTATGTCAGAATTTAGTACTTGTTAAACATTATGAGGAGGTTCAACTCTTGGATAGAATCTCTGTGCGTATATTGTAGAATTATTAAAATTATCTGCAATTATAAGCATTCATACAGTTGTAACATAAAAAAAAAAACTAACCTTCAATGTATATGATATTTATGGCGAAAAGGCAAATGAAGATTTTCGCAATTGTCTTATAAGACATCGTATTGTCCAATTACTATTTATCAGTCCCTTCCGAAATGACATAAGATCTAGAGCAACACCATATCATAAATATGAACTAGATGTAAACCGCAGCGCATGTATCAATGAACAATGTTACTTTGCATAATACAATCTTTTGTTCTTAAATTTTATCAAATCTCTATACACATTAGTTCTTCTATTATAAATATGGTTGCTTATTTGCACTAAATTAAATCGACCACTGATTCTATAAATAACAAGCCATGTAGACAGAATATACTCTTATTTACTATACAAAATACTGAACTTAAATACTTTATTTGCTCATGATTTATTTGAAAGAAAAAAGTGCAATTTAAGACATCAAATATGCATTTTAAATAAATGTAGAAAATAATTTAAACAAGTACCGAACTCCGAGGGATTTAAAAAGAGGAGAGTCCATAAACAGTGAGTCTGTCAAAATCAAACGTTATCAATCAATTGAAAAATTGTAAACATCTGTCATTTGGTGAGTGCAATATTTTGTCGCTCCTGTCACCATTTTTCAATAGAAATTTCGAGTTATTCAGAAATAGATTCGATAAAATTTTAAGTAACCAATAAGATTGTTTTCAAGAGTAAAAACTTCCATATGTATTCATTCTGTGAAATTATAGATTAATTTGTCTCTAAAAATTGGTTTTCGAAGGTTAGAAAAAAACCCATCAGTAATGCAAGTCTTAAATAGCAATTCATATTGTTCAGCATTTTTTCTCTTTTCAAATAAACCCAACATCAAGCATCAAAAGTGATTTACTTTTGTCTTTATTTTATTGGTAACATTATTTAAATAACCACTTTTATTTCACATGTGAAATTATCGGTTTGTATTTAACTGGGAAATCAATGTAATTCATTGCAACCAATGTAATAAGACGTTTTATCATACATTTAGTAGTAATTCTAATATGACGTGATTCTTTCGTTTTGTAAACAACAATGTGTGAAAATTCTCGATATATCTATGTTCCAGACCGTATGAGTATTTGGACCGTACGCGTACGGTCTGGACCGTATGCGTACTTTTTCAAAATACTCATACGGTCGGACCGTACGCGTACGGTCTGACTAATATTAAAAAGTTGGTCAAGTTTATTAGTTACAAATGCATATAGCAGATCAACATAACTTAACTATCAAATGAATCTAAAAAAGTTCAATTGTAATTGAAACAAAAACTTGTTATTTAACTTTTTTTAAATTCACGCTAATTAAATATGTTAGTCTCTTGTATTAAGCATGTCGATCAGTAATACATTAATTGAATTATGATCACTGAAATTGAAGATATCGGAAGTAAACATAATGTGGGAGGTCAACTGTTTTAGAATATTTAGCAACTTTACCAAAAAATGCAAATGCAAAGGAACATGCATGAACTGCATACATGAAAATGTAAAAAATATTACGTTACTTGAATTGTGTCACCTTGGGCGAGAGTACCAAAATGGGATTCAGATATAAAATTAAACAAATACTTAATTTCAATTGTTCGTTTGTTCATTTTATCTATCTAATTGTAATAAATTATCAATAACAATTTGTAAAACTAAAAATAAAGATTGTGATAAATGCTTGTTTCAGTTTAACCCATATGATCAAATAACATGTATGGTGAGCTCGTACTGGACCGTACGCGTATACTCATACGGTCCGACCGTACGCGTATGGTCGGACCGTACGAGTATACGTATATGGTCCGGACCGTACGCGTACGGTCCAAATACTCATATGGTCTGGAACATCTATACTTAGCGCAGACTCAGAGATATACATAATAATGGATGTTACAATAAACGGATGCATAATAAAAAGAATTAATATACTGCAACTTATTTGTGTTTATTTCCTAAATATAGTAACACAGCTATTTTGTGCAATGTCAATTTCATCATGGAACACTTTCTCCACAATCAGGGGTTCATTAACGCTCAGGATAAAATACGAATATCATGGCCCAGGCCATGTGTAAATTTCCAACAAATCTATGGCTTTCATGGATTATTTCTTAAATACAGTAGTTCTGAATATTTGATAAATAGCCTGCTGTTTAATCCATATCGCGCAACTTTGATGCGCACCCCCTTACTAATTTTTTAATTTTTTTTTTACATTAAAAGCTTCTTCAGAATTTTTTCCCCTCAAAATGGGTCCTAAATGAACGGTCATTCGGGCGTGACGCAATTTATTTAATGACGTCATTGTTTGGAATGTGACGTCATAAACGTCGAGTTTTTATATTTCTGACACACGAAATGCAACTATTAAAAAGAACTCAATGCAGTACCATACAAAACACACAAAAAAATACAATAAACAAAATATTTTTAAAACAGTAGCACGCAAATTGTAAGGGAACATAGGTGCTTCAGATGAGTAATTGAGCAGTTCTTTTAAAGTACAAGACAAAGGTAGAACTGAACTTGAGGTAACCCAGGTGCTAGGGATCAGAAAGCAGTTCATATATACTCTCCTGTTGAAATATATGATAAAGCGTATAAAACATGGCAAAATCCGTATCACATGCCGTATCACCCTCGACCAATATCATCCCTCGGGCCTAAATTAAGGCCCTCTGGCTGATATTGGTATCTCGGGATGAAACGCAATATGATACGGATTTTGCCATGTATTATTCCCTATATAACCCTTAGATGAGTTCAAACAACGAAGCATTATGTGTGCACCTTTATGTTATTATAAACCCTTTAATGGCGTTTCTGTATATCTTGTTACCGTAACCATAGCAACAATATTTACAGGATAGACATGTAACAGGATAGCCAAATTTCTTCAATTTTGAATGCTGTTGTGAAATAACTACTCCCTTTGATGAAGTGATAATGATTTTCTGTTGTGATTTTGGTTTCCACCCTGTTATTGCACTTTTTACAAGTATTACATTGGTATAATTAATCAATATGTTGGTAACAGCATAGACATGACAAAAAAGTATCCACTATTTTATTTTTCTCACTCTACATGCTTAATGTCTTGAAATTTCTTTTCTCTAGTTGCATTACAAGAAACGTGCAGTTTTAAATGTTAAGGTTACTTTGGAACTTTAAATCATCACTGACTTGTTCAATATTCATAAGGAGAACAATTTAACGGCTGATTTAAGTAGCGGTAACAGGGTGGACATGACATTCATGTACGCTGATTGAATTCAGTTTGTAGAAAAAAATGCTACATGGGTTAATAAAAAAGCTGCGATTTTTCACTACAATTGTTATTAGTGTTTCAAAAAATTTCTTTTTGCAAATATTAAGTCGATCAGAAAAAGTGTATGTTTAGAATAATGAGCTCTACCAATTGTCAATATACGTGAAAACTGTTACATTTGTATAGGAGTTATTGGCTTTAAATGACAAATTTTACGTTTATTTTATTTTTTTCCCATTTTTGCCTATTATCATGAAAACTATGATATTTAGAGAGAAACATTTTCTTTTCTGATATGCCTCATATATTTAAATTATAATACATAAATACACACTTTAAATCACAACCAGGTGCTCCACAGGGCGCAGCTTTATACGACCGCAGAAGTTGAACCCTGAACAGTTTGGGCAAGTATGGACACAACATTCAAGCTTGATACAGCTCTGAATTTGGAATGTGATCAAATTTTTGACATAATATGAGGTTCTGGCACAAAACAAATGTTTAGATCTGACAAATCTATTGCACAATCTTGTGCAATTAAAGATTTCTTCAAACTTTTTCAAAAAATTTGGAGGAGAAAAAAAAATGAAAACTACTACCCTCCCTTTTTTTTTGCAATAAGTCCAAAACCTGACATTTCTTTATACATAATTTACAAGCAGTTCAAGGGAGGTAAATCCAAACATACCCAACATTCTATGTTAAATGTTTTAGAATTACCTCCCTTACACTACTTTTAAATTGTCTTAATTGTCCATTGCCCAGAAAAACCTAGTGTTCCGCCTTTTTTTGCCCCTAATTCCAAAAAAGTTTGAGCAATTACACCCCCCCCCCCCCCCCAAGTCAATACTAACCATCCCTTCATGGTATGAAAACTTGTGGTATAATTTCAGAGATATTCATACACTTTATAAACACAAGTTAGTGACTGAAAACTACAAAAATGCTTATTGTGGCCCCTTTTTTTGGCCCCTCACTTATTGACCCCCTTTCCTTTGGACCAAGAACCCCAAAACTCAATTCCAGCCTTTCCTTTGTAGTAAAAAACCTTGTAGTATAATTTCAGAGAGATCCATACACTTGAACAAAAGTTATTGTCTGTAAACTAGAAAAATGCTTCTTTTTGGTCCTTTTTTGGCCCCCTATTCCCAGTCCTATTCCCATATTTTCAGGGATATTAACCCCAAACTGAATCCAAGCCTTCCCTTCGTTATATGGAACATTGTGGTACAATTTCAGAGAGATCCATATAGTTATACATAAGTTATCGTCCCGAAACTACAAAAATGCATGTTTTTTTACCCTTTGTGACCCATAATTCCTAGACTGTTTGCCCCACAATCTTAAAATAAATCTCAACCTTCTACTTAATGGTATGAAAATTGTGGTACAATTTTAGAGCAATTGAAATACTTAATACACAACTTTTTGTCTTGAAACAAGATAAATAAAAATAAAATTGAGAATGGAAATGCTTGTTTTGGGCCCCTTTGGTCCCCTAATTTCTAAACCGTTGAGATCATAACCCCCAAAATTAATCCCAACCCTCCTTTTGTAGTTATAAACGTTTTGTTTAAATTTTATTGATTCCTATCAACTCATACTAAAGTTATTATCCGGAAACCATCCGTCTTCGGACGACGACGACGACGACGACGAAAACGTGACACCAATATATATACGACCAAAAAAAAAAAAAAAAAATTGCGGTCGTACAAAAATTATCAACATGGAAAGATCTATTAATAAGCCAAAGAAACTAAAACAGACTGAAATATAAGTAATAATCGGTTCAAGATCAACAAAATAGTTTAAGAGATTTTTGTCATGAAGTCCATTCTCGTCTAAAATGTTGGTGAGTGAACTTTGTTTGATATGCCCAAATTCCAAGGTGAGGGACACGGGCTCTTATATTTAAGAATTGAATGCTTCTTTTTGTAACTTCATTGGGGTGTAAAAGCGTTGACCGAAGTACATTTTGTAAAAATGTGCGCACGGTCAACGCTTTTGCAACCCTATGAAGTTACAAAAAGAAGCATTCAATACTTATAATTACATTTTTTAGCTATGATCATGAAAACACGAATTTTGTAATTCTTTTATTTAATTCACCTGTGCACTTTATTTTGGGACCACGTGTTATCATGAACGAAAAGTTTTATTGAGTGATGCAATTGCTTAAAGAAATAAATTTCTTTTCGTTATAAGGCTTAACGAATACCGTTATGCGTAGTAATTTGCACGGGTGAATCACCTAAGCGGGAATTAAATCATTCGATGGTTTGCATTCAATCAGTCTACACGTTTAATTCAATTGCTGTTAAGGTCTGTTTGACTTTTATTTTGTTTTTGTTTAAAAAAAAAAAAAAAACACACTTGTTGTTCTATAGGTACTGTCTTTTACATAAATTTTAGCATTGGTCACGTACAGCAGCCATGTGCATCTTGGATGTTTTTATCATATATAATTAAAATTTAATACACCTCAAAGAGGTTGTGATTTTTTTTGTGATTTTACTTTTTTATAATTCTTTCATGGTTTCACTAAAACGTTGAAGTAGGAATTGTCTTGAACCAATGATATGTATATACTTATTAATCGAATGGACCTTTTATGAATTGATTGAATATCGGACATAGATCCAATTAAGCCAACAAATTCAACAAAGATATACAATTTAATACAGGTCTAATACCACAAATTCATAAACGTCACATCCGGTTTCATAAGAAAAAGGGTCGAACACAATATATTCCCTTGAATTGTTGGAAATAATTCCTACATTTCATTTCAGTAAAACATATCTCGGTCATAAACATGTATCTTGGTGTTACAAAGCACCAATTTTTTATTAGGTATTTCTACAGAATTTTTTTGGGAACATCAAGATAAGAACTTGATTACTAAAGCTTGTACACATGTAAAATGGAGGTGAAAATTTGATTGGTTGACCTCCAGTGATGGTTATTTTCTTGTATGCAATGCAATGGTATGTAAAAAAATATATAATACTGGACAGGATAAAACTTTTATTATTACTTAAGTATTTCTGTATTTGAAGCCAAGACAAATTCTGCGCACAATTTTTGGAAAAATCTTACAGTATAGCAAAAAAATAATGATGGTATTACACCTTAAATGTAGGTATCTTTGAAAAGAATACTTTTACTACGTTTCTAATCATTTTAGGCTACATGTTTTGCATACGGAAATAAATGATGTTAAAATAACAGAGTTCAAATGGCCTCTGTGTTGCATATATTTTATCTGTTTTGTCCAAGTACAATAAAAAAAAAATGTTTTTGTTTTTGGATTTTTTTTTTCAATTATCTTACTAGAGTGTTGAAGACTTGAGAGCAATTTTCGATATAATTAATATTTCCAAGGAGGTTATAATATCTAATATAAGGTCTAATATAACCTCCTTGGGGAAACACACTAACACAAATTTGATCGGCACTTATCTTTGAAATTGCAAGAGTCGTTGTTGTTATTTACATTTGATATGATTTGATAAAAAAAAAATCGGGAAAAAGTTGAGCATGCGAGCAATGCAATTTTCTATATAATCAATGTTTCCAAGGGCAATACTAATAAAAATACTTGATCAGCACTGAATTGCAATCTTGTTAAAGAAATTGCTGATATAAACCTATCATTTAACTGTCATAAAAAAATATGTCAAGAATTGTACAAAAGATACCCAAAACGATGCAATTGTCCATATGATTAATGTTTCCAAGATATATAACTCTTTTAAAACTAATTGGTCGGCACTGTTTTTCGAACTCCTCCAAGACATTGGTCATATAATTTAAATCTATGATATAAGTTTTATAAAAATCTAACCAGAATTGTAATAATGAGAGGGCAAAAAATGCAATTGTCCGTATAATTGATGTTTCCAAAAGGGCATAACTCTTTTAAAAATAATTCGTCGGCACTGATTTTCGACTTAACTCCTTCAAGACATTGCTCATACAATCCTATCAAAAAAGTTTGATAAAAAATCTGACAAGAAGTGTACAACTTAGAGTTCTAACTATGCAATTTTCCATATAGAAATATTTCAAATAGGCATAACTTCTGTAAAAAAAATATTGGTCGGCACTGATTTTCGGACGATCGACCAAGACGTTACTGATATAAACCTATGATATAAGTTTCATGAATAAAAAATGGCAAAATTTAAACGTTATAAACCTATCATTTAACTGTCATAAAAAAAATCTGGCAAGAATTGTACAAAAGATACCCATAACGATGCAATTTTCCATATGATTAATGTTTCCAAGAGATATAACTCTTTTCAAACTAATTGGTCGGCACTGTATTTCTTCCGTGTTGCGGGGGGGGGGGGGGGGGGGGGGAGATAAAAATGCATATAATTATGTTTAAGTGTTAATTTCTTTTTTTATAACTTGAAGTCATACAAATAATACTTATATTTTAACAACGAATATTGTATCAGTTACTTCTCCTTCTTTCTATTCTGAAGTAACGCAAATTTTACAAAGAAATAGTTTAGCATATTATCTTTACGTTATTTCAGAATTAAGTAATTGTTAAATATTATGAGGAGGTTCAACTCTTGGATAGAATCTCTGTACGTTTATTATAGAATTATTAAAATTATCTGAATTATAAACATTCATACAGTTGTAACATAAAAAAAACTAACCTTCAATGTATATGATATTTATGGTGAAAAGGCAAATGCATATTTTCGCAATTGTCTTATATGACATCGTATTGTCCAATTACTTTTTATCAGTCACTTCCAAAATGACATAAGATCTAGAGCAACAACATATCATAAATATGAACTAGATGTAAACCGCGGCGCATGTATCAATCAACAATGTAACTTTGCATAATACAATCTTTTGTTCTTAAATTTTATCAAAATTATAACTGTTGAAATCTCTATACACATGTTAGTTCTTCTATTAAAAATATGGGTGCTTATACACTAGATTAAATTGACCACTGATACTATAAATAACAAGCCATTCAGACAGAATATACTTTAGTTTATTTACTATACAGAATACTACACTTAGATACTTTATTTGCTCATAACTTATTTGAAAGAAATTAGTGTAATTTAAGACATCAACTATGCATTAGTATATGGGCAATTGTTAAAAATTAAGTAAAATGTAAGTACCGAACATGAGCTATTCCCGAATATGACTGTTTTGCTGAGTATGAATTCGCATTGCTATAAGACATATGTCACGGTATCTGATTATCCAACATTCATGTATCTATTTAGGGTGTTGTATTTGTAATTCTGATTGGATATTGTTAAATGTCTTATTGTTTCTGGTTTAATTCTATTTTTTTTAATTTTCTATTCGTATGTAAAAGTAAAGATAATTTATCACCCAGTTCATTTCTACTTTTACTTCTAACATTTTGCGGCCACCATCATCAAACTGATTATTTTGCCACTTTTTGGATGCGCATGTAAATACTTTAGATAAAAATATGTGAACATTTTTTGTGCTATACATTCTATGTACAGTGAGGTTAAAAACATCCTGGGCGGTGATCTAAATCTTCTCATGTAGGTGAGTCTTGAAACTTTCAAGACTACCTGCACTGGTGGTGGTAAGTGGTAGTGCGTTCCATTCCCTTATTGTTCTTGGATAGAACGATTCTTTCCTCACTTCTGTTCTGCAAGTTGTTAATTGGAAACCGTTGATGTTTAAGTTCGGGATAATCTGTCTGGTGGAATGAGCGTGTCTTCTGTATTTACGTTTACCATCCCGTTCGAAAGTTTGTAAAACGTTGTGAGTCTTGCTGATTTTCTCCTGTCTTCAAGGGATTTCCTTTCTAGTATGGTCATCATGTCACTAACAGATGAGATGTTGTGATATCTGTTAGTGACATATCTTGCTGCTCTTCTTTGTACCATTTCCAGACGACGTTTTTTTGTTCTGCTGGAAAGGGTCCCACACTGTGCATGCATACTCCAAGGTTGGTTTGACTAGGGATTTGTATGCAGTTACCTTAATAGTGGTGTTACTGATATTAAGGTTTCGTTTCAGAAATCTAATTGTCTTGTTTGCTTTATTAAAGATATTTCTTATGTGTTCGTTCCATTTCAAGTCTGAGCTTATGGTACAACCAAGATATTTGGCAGATTTAACAGTCTCCAGTGCGTGTCCATGCAATGTACTCTTTTGTACTCATTTATAAGATTTTAGTTAAAGCAAATATATGTATATGATTTGTTTGTTTTAGTTTGATTTAGAAGAAATGCCGACATAGCTAGATAATACTAGTTATCAAACTTTTGTGGCGTTGATTCAGTCGTGTGACAGATAGTTCGTCTCTCTATTGTGCTGTCCTAGGTTGTTTTACGTGTTCGTTTTCATTCTGTGGTTAGCTTGTCAAAATGTTCAATTATATAGTTTATTTATGTATTTCTATGTCGTATGTTCTTGCATTTGTTTGTACTGTATTCCTGTCGTGTAAAGTTGTCATTTTAGTATTATACATGTATATTTAACATTGCCATAAAAAGGTGAGGTTTTGCTTAGACACAAAACCAGGTTCAACCCACCATTTTTTCTTAATAGGTCCTGTACCAAGTCAGGAAAATGGCAGTTTTTATCTTATATCTTTCTGTGTGTTGCATTGTCGTTTGTTTTTTGTTGCACTTCGGCCTTCATTGTTGTTGTTCCATTGTTTTCCTCTTATAGTTGATGTGTTTCCGTCGGTTAAGTTTTTTACCAGGATTTGTTTCTTCTTAATTAATTTTGATTTCCGACAGCGGTCTACTACTGTTGCCTTTATTACTCAACATTCTGAAAATGTTTGCGCAGTCAGATTTTCTGTTATTATAATGGTTGCAGTTTACCTGTATGTTCAATTATTAGCATTATCAACAAACTTCGTTGGCTGGAAGGGTCATTAGACACATTTTTTTAAACAAGATACTCCAATGATGATGATGGCAAAGATTGATTGAATTTGGCCTAGAAGTTTCAACAGGAGAGAATTTCTGTAAAAGTAACAACAACTGACAACAGACACCAAATGATGAGACTAAGCTCACTTGGTGCTTTTGGCAAGGCGAGTTGAAAATACTTTTTATTTGTGGGGTGGTTTTTTTTGGTGGTTTTCTTTGATAGCTTTAAATTTGTTTTCATTTAACCATGGGCTAACGCTCAGGGTAAAATAATCGAATATAAATGCCAAACACATTGATAGAACTGACTAAGCCAATTCTAGCCGTAGAATGGATCAAGTCAGTTCTAATCGTATGTTCTAGTCGTAGATAAATAAAGGCAACACAAGTTTACCGCGGGGTCCGCTCGACAGTCCGACAGTTCTATAGTCCGATGGTTCAATGGTCCGACGGTTTAATAGTCCGACAGTTCTATAGTCCGACGGTCTGATAGTCCGATTTATACAACCAGATAAGCACAGATACAAGACGTTCTACTGACCTGGCTTTCGAGAAGCGACAAACCTTACTTTTCCAAAACTGAACCCCTGTTATTGTTTTAAACGTATTTCACAGATAATCCCCTCCTCTCCCCCTTTATATAGTAATGGAACAAGAAATTTGAACCAATATTGAAACGCAGTGTGCCTTGGAGTGGTTCAGTTTTGACAATTTGTTGTATTTTTGTAAACATATTGTAAAATCAAAAGTGCAATTTTTGATAAAAATCATTTAGTTTCATGATCACTATTGAATTTTGGCTGCATGTCAATCTGCGATCTTTTTCATAGATAAATAATTCTAAATTTGATCATAGAGTTTAAACTTTTGTATGAAAATATAAGTATTTGAAAAATTAACATGATTAATGCATTGCCAAAAACAAACTAAGAAAAAATACAAACGGGTTATCCTTTGTTATACAATATTCGTATACCAATTAAAGGGAAACTTCGCAAAAAAATCAAAAATTGATATTATGTCCATTCTGTATAAAAATGCTCAAATTTATAGATATTAATATTTTATTCCGCTAAATAAGAGATCACCATCGATTTTAAATTTTGAGTATCAGTTCTCTACTCTCCGCCATCTTGTCACCTTCTCCGAGAGGTATAATAGTTGTGGTTCTTACGATCTAAAAACCACGATATGGACCACGCTCTGATTGGCTAATTTATTTTTTATTTTTGTTATCTATCATACGATTGGTTCTCTATGTATCTCGGATTTATTGTACGAAAAAGAGAGTTTCCGAAGTTTACTTTCTGTTTCGATTTCACGTTATATTTATACTGCTGTTAAACAGGTCGAGAACTCTAGATTTTCTGACGTCAGAATATATTTGCATAGTAATTTCCAAAACACAAGGCCAATATGGCCTTGCAAAACTGACCAATCGACTCAATGAACTACAATGCATTGTGGGCTACTACGAGTAAACTACTACTTAAAACACGTGGAATTAGTGGGAAAACAGTCAATTAATACATTGTCTGGGACTCTCATTACCAAAGTTTTTATTCTGCAAATATATTTAATGTAAAATATATAACGTAATCTTCAATTTGCATGCTCAGATTTAAAAAATATTGTTTATTGGCTTCACGATTCGACTTTCTTTTTCGCCTTGCAAAAGTAGTTGAACCGGTTTTGTGCATTGTTATAAATTGAACCTGCATTCATTTCACGACATGACACAGTGAAATATCCAATGAAGTGACCACTGTCCAGTAAGAAAATCATTTGAGCTCTTTTAAACCTGGATAATGTCATTGCAAAATCATTTCTGCCTAGAAAAACACGAAACTTTCATTGAAACACTTCTTTCTGTACTGAATGTGTATTTTTTTTATCAGGACCCGAACTAATAGTAAGAACATCATAATATTCAGTATGCTAAAAAGAAGTGTTATGAAGGAGGCAGGGGCGGGTCCAGCCATTTTAAAAAGGGGGGGTCCTAACCCTGGGCAAAAGGGGAGGGGTTCCAACTACATGTCCCCATCCAAATGCACTGATCGTCCAAAAAAGGGGGTCCATCAGCCGGAACCCCCGCCCCTGGATCCGCCACTGAGCGGGTACGGTATATAGCTCAATACATTTTTTATAGTTTAAATTCATCCATCGATAATATCCGTTTGTTGCTAATTTTATCACAAAATATACCTCAGAGGTTTTTTTATCGTTCGGCTGCTGTCCTGTTGACATATGTAAAATATCTCCAATATTAAAAGTCTCTGGATCATAGTGGGTGCCATATTACCTATCATTTTTTTTTCTAAAACGTGCTTTGTATATAGAAATAAGAAGATGCGGTATTAGTGCCAAATGAGACATTTTTCCAAAAAAGACATAATCTAGTAAAGTAAGCAGTCATAGGTTTAATGCCGAATAGTACGCTATAAATAACCAAAAATTTACTTGTGAAAACAATCCAAACAAAAAAAAAACAGCAAAAAAATCCCCAAAAAAACCGGCCAATATAATATATAAAGGGAGAAGAAATCTATCTAATAAATAAAAATGTATATAGGTTTGTATATATAGGAGCCTGTATTTCAGTGGTTTTCGTTTGTTTATGTATTACCTATTTGTTTTTCTTTCATTTTTTTATATAGTTAAGGCCGTTAGTTATCTCGTTTGAATTGTTTTACATTGTCATATCGGGGCCTTTTATAGCTGACTATGCGGTATGGGCTTTGCTCATTGTTGAAGGCCGTACGATGACCTATAAATGTTAATTTCTGTGTCATTTTGGTCTCTTGTGTCCCATTGTCAATCATACCACAACTTTTTTTTTATATTAGATCCAATGCTGTAATTTTCACAAAACATATCAAATTTTCCACCTCGTCGCACATACATATGGATAACATCATTACAGCTTATTTCCTAATGCATGTAGAGCAAAATTTGGTTAGCTTGCTTGCTTTGTATATTGTACAAACATATAAGGATAACAACCAATTAAATTCAAATATAAAATATACGAGTTAAACTATGCCTATATATATTGTTTAAAGATGTCAATCTTATTTTCAAAGCTTGTATAAACAACTATACACACAAAGCAAGCAAGCCAACCAAAGTTTTACTTTGCAAGCATTAGGAAATCAGCTGTAAAGATTGTATTCAGTTTGGCTAATGTCCGAGCCCGTTAAAAAACGAAAACAAAATGAAACTATAGTTGCTGACTTAACTACCTTACAAAAAAGGGAACAGTTTGGAAGTCTCGTATACTGAAATGTGACAAAAATAAATACTTGTAGATTTTGTTAACACTGCCATGTATGTTAATATTTCTTCGCCTTTTTTACGAACACAAAATTCAAGGATCACACATTTGCCTTTAATTGTCTATACGGGAATTGCTGCACTCGTGAATATTAGCACCGGCTGTTATCGACGGCTTACTTAACACTAGTAAGTTTGTCTCATGGGTAATTGTGTTTTTCGCTGTTGTTTCGTTGCTGTCTGGTGGACGAATACATGAAATCTCCGTGCCATCATCAAACATATTAATGGCTATATATCGGGTAATTCAAACCCTTTTTCTTTGCAAAGAAACAACTCTTTGTTAATCTGAGCATGGAAGGAATACTTTGTATCACGAACTATAAATGAGGATACACAAAATGAAAAACTAAGCGAAATTGTGAATCCCGCATTGCACGAAAAAATGTGTTGTATTTCAGTAAATAACACATGTTCTCGGTTGATTGTAAACACGTAGTAGTCCATCATGCATTGTTACTCATTTATTGGATTGGTCAAAAACCTAGGTAAAAATAAATTGCGTCACATGTAAATAAACAGGTACATGTGAGAGAACATAAGTATGCTGATTTATGCATTTCCATATAAGGTAGTGGTCCTGACCTGTTAAAGGATGGGTAAAAAGTCCTAACGATGCTAAAAAAGGGTAAACACTAAAATAAAAAGTTAACGACAAAATAACAAACATACTTTTGTTTTAAACATTTTCAAGATTTTGGCCAAAATATCAGCTAGGCTTTGGTTTAACCTGGGATTTATATAAAGGCTATAACAAATGAGTAGTGTGAGCATGTTGATAGTTAGAGTTTCCTCCTCATATTCATGATTATATGTTTACACAGTTGATCCCCTATCATTATCATTGTTTTATGGGGGGTACACTTGATTATTGGACGATCATGTGGCACGCTTAAAATAAATCTGCCAATCCTGCGTCATGCTTAGACCCTAATGAGACCCACTTTATATTCATAACCATATGATTAAACAGTTAGGCTGTGTTGATCGTCTGATTATTGTATTGTTATGCGTTTACTTTTCTACATTGGTTAGAGGTATAGGGGGAGGGTTGAGATCTCACAAACATGTTTAACCCCGCCGCATTTTTGCGCCTGTCCCAAGTCAGGAGCCTCTGGCCTTTGTTAGTCTTGTATTATTTTAATTTTAGTTTCTTGTGTACAATTTGGAAATTAGTATGGCGTTCATTATCACTAGACTAGTATATATTTGTTTAGGGGCCAGGTGAAGGACGCCTCTGGGTGCGGGAAATTCTCGCTACATTGAAGACCTGTTGGTGACCCTCTGCTGTTGTTTTTTATTTTGTCGGGTTGTTGTCTCTTTGACACATTCCTCATTTCCATTCTCAATTTTATTATTGCCCTTAGTATTCATTACCATATGATTAAACAGTTAGGCTGTGATGATTGTCTAAATATTGCCGTGATGATTGTCTGATTATTGCCCTTGTTTATTATGATCATATATATGACTAAACAGTTACTTAGGCCATGATGATTGTCTGATTATTGCGCTTTTTCATCATGATCATATATATGACTAAACAGTTAGGCCTTGATGATTGTCTGATTAATGCCCTTGTTTATCATGATCATATATATGACTAAACAGTTAGGCCGTGATGATTGTCTGATTATTGCCCTTGTTTATCATGATCATATATATGATTAAACAGTTAGGATATGATGATTGTTTGATTATTGCCTTTAATATTCATTACCATATGATTAAACAGTTAGGCTGTGATGATCATCTGAATATTGCCCTTGATTGATAATCATGATCGTATGATTAAACAGTTAGGCCATGATGATCGTCTGATTATTGCCCTTCATAATCATGATCATATGATTAAACAGTTCGGCAAGTACATGTATGAATGTTTGATTATTGCCCATAATATTCATGATTATCTGATTACACAGTTTGACCGTGATGATCATTTGATTATTTTCCTTACTATTCATGATTATCTAATGTAAGGTTTGTTGCCCTTGCTATTCACTAAGAACCATAGAAAATACATATATACCGTAGACTATACTTAAACACCATAGACAACAAAATAAGCTTATATCCAAGAATTGTAGACAATATGTAAAGCCTATTTCTAACAACAATAAACTAAACATATCGACTTCAACTAAAAACCATAGACAAAACATATCATTCATATATCCTTTTATTATCTAAGATCAATAGATACTAGTAATACATATAAACTTAACTTAAAATCCATCTAGACAAAACATATAGTGCATATACATGTATCCTGTATCTAAGAACCATAGACAATACATATAAACCTAACCTAAGAACCATAGTCTATACACATAGACTTTACCTAAGAACCATAGAAAATACATATAGACTGAACTTGAGAACCACAGACAATACATATAGACTGAATCTAAGAACCATAGACAATACACATAAATTAAACCTAAGAACCGCAGACGATACATATAGACTGAACCTAAGAACCACAGACAATACATATAGACTTAACCTAAGAACCATAGAAAATACACATAAATTAAACCTATGAACCATAGACTATACATATAGACTCTACCAAAGAAACACAGACAATACATATAGACTAAACCTAAGAACCACAGACAATACATATAGACTAAACCTAAGAACCATAGACAATACTCTTAGACTAAACCTAAGAACCATGGACAAAACACATAAATTAAACCTAAGAACCATAGACTATACATATAGACTCTTCCTTAGAACCACAGACAATACATATAGACTGAACATAAGAACCACAGACAATACATATAGACTCTTCCTAAGAACCACAGACAATACATATGGACTGAACATCAGAACCACAGACAATACATATAGACTAAACCTAAGAACCATAGACAATACATGTAGCCTATACATAAGAACCACAGACAATACATATAGACTAAACCTAAGAACCATAGACTATACATGTAGACTCTTTCTCAGAACCACAGACAATACATATAGACTGAACATAAGAACCACAGACAATACTCTTAGACTAAACCTAAGAACCATAGACAATACATGTAGCCTATACATAAGAACCACAGACAATACATATAGACTAAACCTAAGAACCATAGACAATACATATAGACTCTTCCTAAGAACCACAGACAATACATATGGACTGAACATCAGAACCACAGACAATACATATAGACTAAACCTAAGAACCATAGACAATACATGTAGCCTATACATAAGAACCACAGACAATACATATAGACTAAACCTAAGAACCATAGACTATACATGTAGACTCTTTCTCAGAACCACAGACAATACATATAGACTGAACATAAGAACCACAGACAATACTCTTAGACTAAACCTAAGAACCATAGACAATACATGTAGCCTATACATAAGAACCACAGACAATACATATAGACTAAACCTAAGAACCATAGACAATACATATAGACTCTTCGTAAGAACCATAGACAATACATATAGACTAAACCTAAGAACCACAAACAGTACATATAGACAAAACCTAAGAACCATAGACAATACTCTTAGACTTAACCTAAAAACCATAGACAATACATATGGACTGAACCTAAGAACCACAAACAATACATATACACTCTTCATAAGAACCACAGACAATACATATAGACTAAACCTAAGAACCAATGACAATACATATAGACAAAACCTAAGAACCATAGACAATACTCTTAGACTAAACCTAAGAACCCTAGACAATACACATAAATTAAACCTATGAACCATAGACTATACATATAGACTCTACCTAAGAACCACAGACAATACATATAGACTTAACCTAAGAACCACAGACAATACATATAGACTGAACCTAAGAACCATAGACAATACTCTTAGACTAAACCTAAGAACCATAGACAATACTCTTAGACTAAACCTAAGAACCATGGACAATACACATAAATTAAAGCTAAGAACCATAGACTATACATAAAGACTCTACCTAAGAACCACAGACAATACATATAGACTCTACCTAAGAACCACAGACAATACATATAGACTGAACCTAAGAACCATAGACAATACTCTTAGACTAAACCTAAGAACCATAGACAATACTCTTAGACTAAACCTAAGAACCATGGACAATACACATAAATTAAAGCTAAGAACCATAGACTATACATAAAGACTCTACCTAAGAACCACAGACAATACATATAGACTGAACCTAAGAACCACAGACAATACATATAGACTAAACCTAAGAACCACAGACAATACATATAGACTAAACCTAAGAACCACAGACAATACATATAGACTAAACCTAAGAACCACAGACAATACATATAGACTAAACCTAAGAACCACAGACAATACATATAGACTGAACCTAAGAACCACAGACAATACATATAGACTAAACCTAAGAACCACAGACAATACATATATACTAAACCTAAGAACCACAGACAATACATATAGACTTAACCTAAGAATCATAGACAATACACATAAATTAAACCTAAGAACCATAGACTATGCATATAGACTCTTCCTTAGAACCATAGACAATACATACAGACTGAACTTAAGAATCATAGACTATCCATATAGACTCTACCTAAGAACCATAGACAATACAAGTAAATCACATATTTAAACTTTTTAAGTAATTATGTATGAAAACTTTTGTTGAACCACAAAGTTTAATATCCATGTAAATATAATGTTTCCATTACCGATAATATTTGTTACATTGATTTCAATTACTTTTCTGTCTTCAGATTTCAAAGAGACTTGGTTCATTAATTCTCAGCTAACAAATTCACATTTTAAAGGATTTGGCCACACTCTGTAAGGTCACATCAGATGTATTAGATACTGGTATGTATATAGACAAAATCAATATTGTTTAATGTTTGGACGTGGTAAATGTTCCTTGCTTTAAATTATACCCCATCATTTAAGGTTAAAATTTTCCTTTTTCTCTTCAAACCCAAATGTTTTTGGACAAGAAACATAGGTAAAGAAATTAAAAGATGTGGAGTGATTGCCACTACAGACAATACATATACACTGAACCTAAGAACCACAGACAATACATATAGACTAAACCTAAGAACAAAAGACAATACATATAGACTAAACCTAAGAACCATAGACAATACTCTTAGTCTAAACCTAAGAACCATATACAATACACATAAATTAAACCTTTGAACCATAGACTATACATATAGACTCTACCTAAGAACCACAGACAATACATATAGACTGAACCTAAGAACCACAGACAATACATATAGACTAAACCTAAGAACCACAGACAATACATATAGACTAAACCTAAGAACCACATACAATACATATAGACTTCACCTAAGAACCACAGACAATACATATAGACTAAACCTAAGAACCACAGACAATACATATATACTAAACCTAAGAACCACAGACAATACATATAGACTTAACCTAAGAATCATAGACAATACACATAAATTAAACCTAAGAACCATAGACTATACATATAGACTCTTCCTTAGAACCATAGACAATACATACAGACTGAACCTAAGAATCATAGACTATCCATATAGACTCTACCTAAGAACCATAGACAATACAAGTAAATCACAAATTTAAACTTTTTAAGAAATTATGTATGAAAACTTTTGTTGAACCACAAAGTTTAATATCCATGTAAATATAATGTTTCCATTACCGATAATATTTGTTACATTGATTTCAATTACTTTTCTGTCTTCAGATTTCAAAGAGACTTGGTTCATTAATTCTCAGCTAACAAATTCACATTTTAAAGGATTTGGCCACACTCTGTAAGGTCACATCAGATGTATTAGATACTGGTATGTATAAAGACAAAATCAATATTGTTTAATGTTTGGACTTGGTAAGTGTTCCATGCTTTAAATTATACCCCCATCATTTAAGGTTAAAATTTTCCTTTTTCTCTTCAAACCCAAATGTTTTTGGACAAGAAACATAGGTAAAGAAATTAAAAGATGTGGAGTGATTGCCACTACAGACAATACATATACACTGAACATAAGAACCACAGACAATACATATAGACTAAACCTAAGAACAAAAGACAATACATATAGACTAAACCTAAGAACAATAGACAATACTCTTAGTCTAAACCTAAGAACCATAGACAATACACATAAATTAAACCTTTGAACCATAGACTATACATATAGACTCTACCTAAGAACCACAGACAATACATATAGACTGAACCTAAGAACCACAGACAATACATATAGACTTAACCTAAGAACCACAGACAATACAAATAGACTAAACCTAAGAACCATAGACAATACATATATACTAAACCTAAGAACCATGGACAATACATATAGACTGAACCTTAGAACCACAGACAATACATATATACTTAACCTAAGAACCATAGACAATACATATAGACTAAATCTAAGAACCATGGACAATACACATAAATTAAAACTAAGAACCTTAGACTATACATATAGATTCTACCTAAGAACCACAGACAATACATATAGACTGAACATAAGAACCACAGACAATACATATAGACTTAACCTAAGAATCATAGACAATACACATAAATTAAACCTAAGAACCATAGACTATACATATAGACTCTTCCTAAGAACCACAGACAATACATATGGACTGAACCTTAGAACCACAGACAATACATATAGACTAAACCTAAAAACCATAGACAATACATGTAGCCTATATATAAGAACCACAGACAATACATATATACTATATCTACGAACCATAGACAATACATACAGACTGAACCTAAGAATCATATACTATCCATATAGACTCTACCTAAGAACCATAGACAATACATGTAGCCTATACATAAGAACCACAGACAATACATATATACTATATCTAAGAACCAAAAACAATACATAGACTTTTCCTTAGAACCATAGACAATACATACAGAATCTTCCTAAGAACTATAGACATTATATATATCCTTTATCTTAGAACTATAGACAATACATATAGACTACATAATAACCAAAGACAATACACATAGACTGAACCTAAGAACCATAGACAATACACAAAGACTGAACTTAAGAATCATAGACAATTCATGTAGACTTTTCTAAGAACCATAGACAATTCATATAGCCTTTATATCTAAGAACCATAGACAATACATATAGCCTTTATATCTAAGAACCATAGACAATACATGTAGCCTATATCTAAGAATCATAGACAAAACATATATCCTATATCTAAGAACCTTATAAGGCTCGTGTGAAAACTTTTGTAAAACCACAAAATCTAATATCCATGTCAATACAATTTTTACCGTTTCCTATAATATTTGTTATATTGAATTCAATTATTTTTCTGTCTTTAGATTTCCAGATGACTTGTTGCATTCATTCTCAGTTAACAAATTCACCATGTTCACAGTGTCAAGGATTTGGACACACTCTGTAAGGTCACACCAGATAATTTAGATGCCGGTATGTATATAGACAATATCAATGCATGTGTTCCATGTGTTAATTTAGACTACCATAAGTTAAAATTAAAATTTTCCTTTTTCTCTATAAACCCATAGGTTGTTGGACCAGAAACAAAGATATCAATATAAAAAGATTTGGTATTATTGCCACCAGAGACTAAGTGACATTGAAGGTAAGGAACTTAAGGTCACTGTTCAGCCTTCAACAATGAACAAAACCTTAAATAACAAATGAAAATATTAAGCTGATAAATTGATAAAATCATCAGATCAATACAAACATGATAATTAAATCACAAAAACAAATGGAGCCAATTTATCAGCAAAATAGATTTTTCTGATCATGTTTGTTGTGACCAATGAAATATGATTCAAATATCTTGCTTGAAAATTAAATCTGCAAGGCCCTGCTATTTATGTTTCCTAGGCTTATAATAGTGGTTGCAATCCTGACCATTTGTCCACTTTAACATCAACCTCTATTATACATAACTGAAGTTTCTTAGGCATAGTTCTGTATTCCAAGATCAACAAAAAAGTGTAATGTTTTAATACTTACACATGTAATCATCAATTTGAAACACTTTCAGCTTTTAACAATGGTCATAAAAGACATTTCTTAACCTACTCTTTAATATATTTCCAACATGAGAAAATATATCCATTATAAAATATGTGGCAAGGAAACCTATAGTGATTAATGTCATTCTATACAAGAATGTAATGTTGATCTTATTGAGAATCTAATGGAACTTTTCCATAGGGTCATCTCCTATTGGTCAAGGTATTTATACATTTATCTGTTCTATTACTAATTGAAAAAATACAATAGTTATTAGCCTCTTTATACTATCACTGGGACCTTTAGATCTATTCAAAGAGAAATCTATCACTCAATGATTAATATACATGAATAAAAAAACGGTCTGCTAAATGGATGAAAAGATATGTATCAACTCACAAAACCTCTTGCTTGTCAATAATTTAAATTCTACAAGATCATGCATGAACAAAAGAATCACATTTTGGCCAGAATCTATGTGACAGAATGTGGTCAACTGCTATACAGTAGTAATGAGTTGTAGAGAATTTGCTCTTTTAAGAACTGACTCATGACTCATGCACCAAATTCCTATTCTATACTTTCTTTTCAAAATGTAATTTGGTTCGTCTGACATCTTTGAAAGTTGATAGTTTAAGTACTACAAGAATTAATGAGAGCTTACGAATTCTAACATAATGATTTTATATTTCAGGTTGGTTCACATCTACTATGCAAAAGTTCACCTAAGACCTCAAGGAGTTAACACACAGATGATTTGAGCAGAATAACTGAACAATACAAAAAAAAGTTTTAACATTCTGTAATACATGAACATTTAAATTTTTCCTAGGCACTGTACATAAATATATATATAAAAAATATATACTTTTGATACCTTTAATTATAGGAACTATTTACAAGGTGTTTATTATATAATGATGATATGGAAAAACTACCTATTATGAAAATGTAATGCATATTTTTAGAATGTTTAGATAATCCATGAAAATTTTCTTGAAGCTCTCATTTTAGATTTCATTGGATTAAACAGATGGTAGATAGAAATTCTGCTTAAATAACATTAAAAAATACATAAACTAATAGTATACATGTATATTATTTTTAGAATATGATACAAACATCTTTAACGAAGCATAATTGAGGATAACAATAAAATCAATACCAGAGATAGTTTGTAAATGTTTATGCTTATATTTCAATAACGAATGAAAATCATTATCATTAATTTCAATAATTTGCTTAGAAATGCTTACTGATTACTAGAACAAGGTGTGAGCCCATATTATCCATAATATTTTGTAAATTATCTGAATATATGTCACATTAGCAAAAGGACTATTTTAGGTTTTGATTATATAAGCTTAATACTTAATGAGGCCATCACTTGTCATATTAAAAACATAATTTGAGGTAAAGGCATATTTACAAACACAAATTAGTTTTAGATAATATAGGTAATAGCAGAAACAAAGGTATTAAACACATTTTTGTTACAATTCTAATCTTTATAGAGTATACACATACATGTATTTATAAACAACTAATAAAATTATATAAACCTAAAATATTTGTTAGCTGTGGTTATTATATACATTCTATATATATTGTCTTTGGTTCTTCAATAGAGTTTGTATGCATTGTCTGTAGTTGTTTGATACAGACTATGTAAATTGTCTGTATATGAATAAAGATATATGGTATGTTTACCCATGAAACAACTATCCAACAAAGTTTAAATGAGTGGATGGTAGCAATTATTGACAACCATACAGAATTCAACAATGAGAAAAAAAACCCATACCATATACTCGGCTTTTAAAGGCATTAACATGCAAAAATGAAACAATTCAATAGAGAAAACTTATGTCTAACTTTAAAGCAAAACAGATAACAAATATGACAGTCATGAAGCAACAACCACTGAACTCCAGTGTCCTTTCTTGGGAAAGGCACACCGATAGTGTAGTTATAAGATACCCTCTGCATATATTGTCTGTGGTTGTTATAATATAGATATAGTATGTATATGTTGTCTGTGGTTCTTAGATACAGTGTGAAGATGTTGTCTGTGGTTCTTAGGTACAGTCTGTATATTGTCTTTGGTTTTTAGATACAGTGGGTATATGTTGTCTGTGGTTGCTAGATACAGTTTGTATATGTTTGGCTGTGGCTGCTAGATATAGTATGTATATGTCGTCTGTGGTTCTTATATACAGTGTGAATATGTTGTCTGTGGTTCTAAGATACAGTATGTATATTGTCTTTGGTTCTAGATACAATGGGTATATGATGTCTGTGGTTGCTAGATACAGTGTGTATATGTTGTCTATAGTTGCTAGATATAGTAAGTATATGTCGTGTGTGGTTGTTAAATGCAGTCTGTTTATATTGTCTATGGTTGATAGATGCATTCTGTGTATATTATCTGTGGTTCTAAGACACAGTCTTTGGATATTGTCTGTAGTTTCTAGATACAGTGTGTATATTCTATCTGTGTTTGTAAGACAAAGCCAGTATGTGCTATCTGTTGGTTTTAGATACTGTCTGTTTATATTGTCTGTGGTTGTTATATGCATTCTGTGTATATATTGACTGTGATTGCTAGATACATTGTGTATATGTTGTCTGTTGGACAGAGCCAGTATATGCTGTTTGTAGGTTTTAGATATATTTTGTATATGTTGTCTATGTTTGATAGGTAAATCTAGAAAGGCGGTTATGTAGAAACAGGGAATGTGTCAAAAAGACAACAGATGTGTCGTAAACTAATAGAAAAAATCCAACATCTGGAGGCGGGCATCAGTTTGCCCCTTAAATAATGTATACTAGTTCAGCAAAAAAAGGAATATATATATAAAAAGAACATGTGGTATGATTGCCAATGAGAAAACTCTCCACAAGAGACCAAATGACACAGAAACTGATAGCTATAGGTTAACGTACGGCCTTCAACAATGAACAAAGCCTAGAACTGCATAGTCAGCTATGAAAGGCCCCCGAAATCACAAATTTTATACAATTCATACAAATAAAAAACTAACGGCATAATTAATGTACAAACAAAAGTGAAAGAAAAACTAATACGTAACACAACAAAAACGACAATCACTGAATAACAGGCACCTGACTTGGAACCGGCACATAAACACAGAATGTGGCGGGGTTAAAAATGTTAGCGGGAATCTAACCCTCCCCTTACCTGTAACTGTGGTGTAACAGTACAACATAAGAACGAACTGTGAAAATCAGTTGAAAAAGATGATACTCATAGATATGAATATAACAACACAACGTGAACGTGACCGGGTGTTGTACATCTCAACAACATATAAAGACACTTAGTACAGATCTGAGAGCGCTCGATCGTAGTTACCGGTACTTATTCAAAGTCTATATCAACTTATATAAAATAAAACAATCATGCATCCAAGACTAATTTTTCAATCAGTACGCATCCACCATCGAATTGATTTAGTGTAATTAATACATATATACGGTCATTTGATAAATCTGTAAGTGTTGTATGATGTACTTGTAATTGGACCTAATGGTATATTATAAGGTATAAGGTTATTTGGTATAGTCTATAAGTGTTGCAAGTGGTAATTTGACCTAATTGTGTTATTTAGTACAATCTGTAAGTTTTGTATGAGACAATTAGACATTGAGGTATAAGGTATATGACTATTTGATACATTCTATGAGTGTTGTATGATGTATTTAGATCTTCTGGTAGAATATATGTAGCTATTTAAACCAATATGTGTGAGTGTCATAAGAGATTATTCAAATTAAAAGTGTACGCCAAGAAAAGTTTGGAATCTTCATAGTAATTGTAACAAGCAATATTTGATTTCATTGGTAAAGGGTTGCTGCTTAAAAGGAAGATATTGACCTAAGAGTTCTAATTAGTAGAGTAATCTATAGACAACATGCAACTAGGAATCATACCGTCTACAGACATCTTGTATCTGGTAACCATACCATCCATAGACAACGTATACCGAGGAAACAAGACCATAAATAGGCAACTTGTATAAAAAGAACCAAACATTCCTATATACAAGTTTTCTGTAATGTAATGATTGCTAGATACAAGTTTGAAATACATAGTATGAAATACTTGATATATAGGAGGTATGGTTCCTAGATATAAGATATCTTTAGATGTCGTGGTTCGTAGATACAAGTTGTCTATATATGGTGTGGTTCACAGATACAAGTCTTTAGTTTTCTATGTTATGTCATGTGTACTATAGTTTGTCTGTTTGTCTTTTTCATTTTTAGCCATGGCGTTGTCAGTTTATTTTCGATTTATGAGTTTGACTGTCCTTCTGGTATCATTTGTCCCTCTTTTTAAATAAATGGTATGGTTTCTAGATACAAGTTGTTTATATATCGCTGTTCCTGGTTACGGATACACTTTGTCTTTAGATGGTATGGTTCCAAGAAATAACTTACTCTTATATAGATGAAACTCGCGTATTAAATCATGAGCCTGGTACCTTTGTTAACCATTAGCATGTATTATTGTATGATTTATTTGTACTGTAGTCCTGTCATGTAATGTGGTTCTTTTATTGTTATACTAGTATTTATCATTGCCATAAAAACACGAGGTTTGGCTAACAACAAAACTAAGTTCAACCCACCATTTTTTCTTAAAATGTCCTGTACCAAGTCAGGAATATGGCAGTTGTTATCTTATAGTTCCTTTCTGTGTGTGTTGCATGGTCGTTTTGTTTTTTGTTGCACTTAAGTGTTTCTGTTGTTTCATTGTTTTCCTCTTATATTTGATGTGTTTACCTCGGTTTTAGTTTGTACCCTGAATTTGTTTTCTCTCAATCAATTTGTGACTTTCGAACAGCGGTACACTAATTATGCCTTTATTTATCTATATCTTGTTTGGTTCCTAGATATCAGGTGCCTACAGATGGTGTGGTTACTAGATATAAGTTATGTATATATGGTGTTGTTTCTCGATATAAATTGTTTATATATGCAGGGGTTCCTAGATACAAGTTGTCTATAGATGGTGTGGTTCTTTATTAGATGTTATCTACTAGTATATATATATATATATATGGTGTGGTTCCTTGATACAAGTTGTTTAAGATGTCGTGGTTCCTAGATACAAGTTGTCTATATATGGTGTGGTTCCTTGATACAAGTTGTCTACAGATGGTATAGTTCCTAGATATATCTTATCTATAGAATGTGGTTCTTAAATTTATACAAGTTGCCTATTTATGGTGTTGTTTCCTCGGTATACGTTGTCTATGCATGGTATGGTTACCAGATACAAGATGTTTGTAGACGGTGTGATTCCTAGTTACATGTTGTCTATAGATTACTCTACCAATTGGAACTCATAGGTCAATATCTTCCTTTCAAGCAGCAACCCTTTACCAATGAAATCATGATATGGAATGCAAACTTTTGAATATCGTATTAACTGTGAGATTTATAATCTATATGCATCCGCTGCTGGGATGGCATTACACAGAAACGGAAAATGTACAGTTGGAAGCTGAATCATCTCTATATTGTCGTAAAATTTGATCTCAGCCGATACTCATTGCAAATTTTAGATATATTAAGTCATGATATAAGGCAGATTTATCTGTATATTGTGTATCCTTTATTTCACGTTCGATGGGATAGATTTGTTCAACATGTTCAACATAGTCTTTGAATTATTCAGTGAGATGACCTGATCTAGATAACAAAAAGAGAACTAATAAATTAATCATAGGTTCTTTTCATTCTTCCGTAGAAGCTCTGCATAAAGCCTGTCTCATGTGAATAATGGAACAACTCGCGACAGGAAGAACATCCCAGTTGCGTTCCATGGGATTGTCGATAGTTTGAGGAACAAAAACGTCCTCCGAACGTGAAACAAATTGTATCACATTTTTTTTTACAAAGTACTATTTTTTCAACCTTACACAAAGATAGATTTTTGAGGCTACGTCTTGTCCATTTATTTTTCATGAAACAAAGCAGAATCAATTATAATTTTACCCATCAAATATTGCGTGTTACAATTACTATGAAGATTCCAAACTTCTCTTGACGTACACTTTTAATTCGAATAATCCCTTATGACACTCATTCATATTGGTTTAAATAGCTACATATATTATACCAGAAAATCTAAATACATCATACAACACTCATAGAATGTATCAAATAGTCATATACCTTATACCTCAATGTCTAATTGTCTCATACAAAACTTACAGATTGTACTAAATAACACAATTAGGTCAAATTACCACTTGCAACACTTATAGACTATACCAAATAACCTTATACCTTATAATATACCATTAGGTCCAATTACAAGTACATCATACAACACTTACAGATTTATCAAACGACCGTATATATGTATTAACTACACTAAATCAATTCGATGGTGGATGCGTACTGATTGAAAAATTAGTCTTGGATGCATGATTGTTTTATTTGATATATCTATGCGTATCATCTGTAGGGTTAATTTAAGCTTTTTTCAACTGATTTTTACCGTTCGTTCTTATGTTGTACTGTTGCACCACATTTACAGGTTAGGGAAGGGTAAGATTCCCGTTAACATGTTTAACCCCGCCACATTCTGTGTTTATGTGCCGGTTCCAAGTAAGGTGCCTGTTTATTCAGTGATTGTCGTATTTTGTTGTGTTACGTATTAGTTTTTCTTTCACTTTTTGTTTGTACATTAAGTATGCCGTTAGTTTTTTATTTGTTTGTATTGTATTACATTTGTGATTTCGGGGCCTTTTATAGCTGACTATGCAGTTCTAGGCTTTGTTCATTGTTGAAGGCCGTAAGTTAACCTATAGCTATTAGTTTCTGTGTCATTTGGTCTCTTGTGGAGAGTTGTCTCATTGGCAATCATACCACATGTTCTTTTATATTCCTTTTTTTCTGAACTAGTATACATTATTTAAGGGGCAAACTGTATGATGCCCGCCTCAAGATGTTGGATTTTCTCTATTCGTTAACGACACATCGGTTGTCTTTTTAACAAATCCCCTGTTTCTACATAACCTCTATTCTAGATTTACCTATCAAACATAGTCAACATGTACAAAATGTATCGAAAACCTCAAAACAGCATATACTGGCTCTGTCCAACAGACAACATATACACAATGTATCTAGCAATCACAGTCAATGTATACAAATAATGCATCTAACAACCACAGACAATATAAACAGACAGCATCTAAAACCAACAGACAGCACATACTGGCTGTGTCTTACAAACACAGACAAAATAAACACACTGTATCTAGAAACCACAGACAATGTCCAAAGACTGTGTCTAAGAACCACAGACAATATACGCAGAATGCATCTATCAACCATAGACAATATAAACAGACTGCATTTAACAACCACACACAACATATATGCACTATATCTAGCAACCATACACAACATATACACACTGTATATAGCAACTACAGACATCATATATCCATTGTATCTAGAACCAAAGACAGTATACAGACTGCATCTTAGAACCACAGACAACATATTCACACTGTATCTAAGAACCACAGACGACATATACATACTATATCTAGCAACCACAGACAAACATATACACACTGTATCTAGCAACCACAGACAACATATACACACTATATCTAGCAATCCTAGGCAACATATACACACTGTTTCTAGCAATTACTGACAACATATACACACTGTATCTAGCAACCACAGACAAACATATACTTACTATATCTAGCAACCATAGAAACATATACACACTGTATTTAGAAACCAAAGACAATACACAAACTGTATTTAAGAACCACAGACAGCATCTTCTCACTGTATCTAAGAACCACAGACGACATATACACACTATACCTAGCAATCCCATGCAACAAATACACACTGTTTCTAACAATTACAAACAACGTATACACACTGTATCTAGCAACCACAGACAACATATACACACTATATCTAGCAATCCTAGGCAACATATACACACTGTTTCTAGCAATTACTGACAACATATACACACTGTATCTAGCAACCACAGACAAACATATACTTACTATATCTAGCAACCATAGAAACATATACACACTGTATTTAGAAACCAAAGACCAATACACAAACTGTATCTAAGAACCACAGACGACATATACACACTATACCTAGCAATCCCATGCAACATATACACACTGTTTCTAACAATTACAAACAACGTATACACACTGTATATAGCAACCACAGACAAACATAAAATTATACACACTGTATCTAGCAACCACAGACAACATCTACCCACTGTATCTAGAAACCAAATACAATATACAGACTGTACCTAAGAACCACAGACAACATCTTCACACTGTATCTAAGAACCAAAGACAACATATTCATACTATATCTAACAACCACAGACAATATATGCAGAGGGTATCTTATAACTACACTATCGGTGTGCCTTTCCCAAGTAAGGACATTGAAGTTCAGTGGCTGTTGGTTCATGTCTGTCATTTTTGTTATTTTTTTGCTATAAAGTAAGGCATTAATTAGTTTTCTCTATGGAATTAATTCATTTTTTTCATGTTAATGCCTTTAAAAGCTGAGAATATGGTATGGGTTTTTTTCTCAATGTAGAATTCTGTATGGTTGTCAATAATTGCTACCATCCACTCATTCAAACTTTGGTGGATAGTTGTTTAACGGGTAAACATACTCATATCTCTTTATTCATATACAGACAATTTACATAGTATGTATCAAACAACTGCAGACAATTTATTCAAACTTTATTGAAGAACCACAGACAATATATATATAGACTGTATATAATATCCACAGCTAACAAATATTTTAGGTTTAAATTATTTTATTAGTTGTTTTTAAATAAGTATATACTCTAAAAAGATAAGAATTGTAACACAAATGTGTTTAATACCTTTGTTTCTGCTATTAACTATATTATCTAAAACTAATTTATGTTTGTAAATATGCCTTTACCTCAAAATATGTTTTAATATGACAAGTGATGGCCTCATTAAGTATTAAGCTTATATAATCAAAACCTAAAATAGTCCTTTTGCTTATGTGACATATATTCAGATAATTTACAAAATGTTATGGATAATATGGGCTCACACCTTGTTCTAGTAATCAGTAAGCATTTCTAAGCAAATTATTGAAATTAATGATAATGATTTTCATTCGTTATTGAAATATAAGCATAAACATTTACAAACTATCTCTGGTATTGATTTTATTGTTATCCTCAATTATGCTTCGTTAAAGATGTTTGTATCATATTCTAAAAATAATATACATGTATACTATTAGTTTATGTATTTTTTTATATCATTTAAGCAGAATTTCCATCTACCATCTGTTTAATCCAATGAAATCTAAAATAAGAGCTTCAAGAAAGTTGTCATGGATTATCTAAACATTCCTAAAATATGCATTACTTTTTTATAATAGGTAGTTTTTCCATATCATCATTATATAATAAACACCTTGTAAATAGTTCCTATAATTAAAGGTATCAAAAGTATATAATTTTTTATATATATTTATGTACAATGCCTAGGAAAAATTTAAATGTTCATGTATTACAGAATGTTAAAATATTTTTTTGTATTGTTCAGTTATTCTGCTCAAATCATCTGTGTGTTAACTCCTTGAGGTCTTAGGTGAACTTTTGCATAGTAGATGTGAACCAACCTGAAATATAAAAACATTATGTTAGAATTTGCAAGCTTTCATTAATTCTTGTAGTACTTAAACTATAAACTTTCAAAGATGTCAGACAGAACACATTGCATTTTGAAAAGAGAGTATAGAATAGGAACTTGGTGCATGAGTCATGACAGATCTTAAAAGAGCAAATTCTCTTCAACTCATTACTGTATAGTAGTTGCCCACAGTCTGTCACATAGTTTCTGGCCAAAATATGATTCTTTTTTTAAGCATGATCTTGCAGAATTCAAAGTATTGACAAGCAAGAGGTTTTGTGAGTTGATACATGTCTTTTCATCCATTTAGCAGACCGTTTTTTTATTCATGTATATTAATCATTGAGTGATAGATTTCTCTTTGAATAAATCTAAAGGTCCCAGTGATAGTATAAAGAGGCTAATAACTATTGTATTTTTTCAATTAGTAATAGAACAGATAAATGTATAAATACCTTGACCAATAGGAGATGACCCTATGGAAAAGTTCCATTAGATTCTCAATAAGATCAACATTACATTCTTGTATAGAATGACATTCTTGTATAAATCACTACAGGTTTCCTTGCCACATATTTCATAATGGATATATTTTCTCATGTTGGAAATATATTAAAGAGTAGGTTTATAAGAAATGTCTTTTATGACCATTGTTAAAAGCTGAAAGTGTTTCAAATTGATGATTACATGTGCAAGTATTAAAACAATAAACTTTTTGTTGATCTTGGAATACAGAACTTTGCCTAAGACACTTCAGTTATGTATAATGGAGGTTGATGTTAAAGTGGACAAATGGTCAGGATTTCAACCACTATTATAAGCCTAGGAAACATAAATAGCAGGGCCTTACAGATTTAATTTTCAAGCAA
The DNA here is from genome assembly GCF_963676685.1 of Mytilus edulis. Taxonomy (NCBI): domain Eukaryota; kingdom Metazoa; phylum Mollusca; class Bivalvia; order Mytilida; family Mytilidae; genus Mytilus; species Mytilus edulis. The sequence continues at coordinate 36,589,568 of NC_092344.1, read as the reverse complement.
GATATTTCATTGGTCAAAACAAACATCAGAAAAATCTATTTTGCTGATAAATTGGCTCCATTTGTTTTTGTGATTTAATTGTCATGTTTGTATTGATCTGATGATTTTAGCAATTTATCAGCTGAATATTTTCATTTGTTCTTTAAGGTTTTGCTCATTGTTGAAGGCTGAACATTGACCTTAAGTTCCTTACCTTTAATGTCACTTAGTCTCTGGTGTCAATCATACCAAATCTTTTTATTTTGATATCTATGTTTCCAGTCCAACAACTTATGGGTATATAGAGTAAAAGGAAAATTTTAGTTTTAACTTCTGGTAGTCTAAATTAACACATGGAACACATGCATTGATATTGTCTATATACATACCGGGATCTAAAATATCTGGTGTGACCTTACAGAGTGTGTCCAAATCCTTGACACTGTGAATTTGTTAACTGAGAATGAATGCAACAAGTCATCTGGAAATCTAAAGACAGAAAAATAATTGAATTCAATATTATACAAATATTATAGGAAATGGTAAAAATTGTATTTACATGGATATTTGATTTTGTGGTTTTACAAACGTTTTCACACAAGCCATAAAAAGGTTCTTAGATATAAGCTATATGTATTGTCTATGGTTCTTAGATATATAAGCTATATGTATTGTCTATGGTTCTTAGATATAGGCTATATGTATTGTCTATGGTTCTTAGATATATAGGTTATATGTATTGTCTATGGTTCTTAGAAAAGTCTAAATGTATTGTCGTTCATTATTATGTAGAGGCTATATGCATTGTCTATGGTTCTTATGTATAGTCTGTATGTATTGTCTATGGTTCTAAGGAAAAGTCTATGTATTGTCTATGGTTCTTATATAAAGTCTTTGTGTATTGTCTATGGTTCTTATGTTCAGTCTGTATGTAATGTCTATGGTTCTTAAATATAGGCTATATGTATTGTCTATAATTCTTTGCTATAGGCAATATGTATTGTATATGGTTCTTAGATATAGGCTATATGTCTTGTCTATGGTTCTTAGATATAGGCTTTATTAAGTATTGTCTATGGTTCTTAGGTAAAGTCTATAGGTAATGTCTATGGTTCTTAGGTAAAGTCTATATGTATTGTCTATGGTTTTTAGGTAAAGTCTATATGTATTGTCTGTGGTTCTTAGGTTCAGTCTATACATATTGTCTATGGTTCTTAGGTAAAGTCTATATGTATTGTCTGTGGTTCGTAGGTTCAGTCTATATGTATTGTCTGTGGTTCGTAGGTTTTGTCTATATGTATTGTCTGTGGTTCTTAGGTTCAGTCTATATGTATTGTCTGTGGTTCTTAGGTAGAGTCTATATGTATAGTCTATGGTTCTTAGGTTTGATTTATGTGTATTGTCTATGGTTCTTAGGTTTAGTCTAAGAGTATTGTCTATGGTTCTTAGGTATAGTCTATATGTATTGTCTATGGTTCTTAGGTCAAGTCTATATGTATTGTCTTTGGTGGCAATAATTCCACATCTTTTAATTTATATACCTATGTTTTTTATCCAAAACATATGGGTTTGTAAAGAAAAAGGAAAATTTTAACCTTAAATGATGGGGTATAAATTAAAGCATGGAACACTTACCAAGTCCAAACATAAAACAATATTGATTTTGTCTTTATACATACAAGTATCTAATACATCTGATGTGACCTTACAGAGTGTGTCCAAATCCTTTAAAATGTGATTTTGTTAACTGAGAATGAATGAACGAAATCACTTGGAAATCTGAAGACAGAAAAATAATTGAAATCAATGTAACAAATATTATTGGTAATGGAAACATTATATTTACATGGATATTAAATTTTGTGGTTCAACAAAAGTTTTCATACATAATTACTTAAAAAGTTTAAATATGTGATTTACTTGTATTGTCTATGGTTCTTAGGTAGAGTCTATGTATTGTCTGTGGTTCTAAGGTTCAGTCCATATGTATTGTCTGTGGTTCTTATGAAGACTCTATATGTATTGTCTGTGGTTCTAAGGTTCAGTCTATATGTATTGTATGTGGTTCCAAGGAAGAGTCTATATGTATAGTCTTTGGTTCTAAGGTTTAATTTATGTGTATTGTCTATGGTTCTTGGGTTTAGTCTAACAGTATTGTCTATGGTTCTTCCGTTTAGTCTATATGTAGTGTCTGTGGTTCTTAGGTTTAGTCTATATGTATTGTCTGTGGTTCTTAGGTTCAGTCTATATGTATTGTCTGTGGTTCTTAGGTAGAGTCTATATGTATAGTCTATGGTTCTTAGGTTTAATTTATGTGTATTGTCTATGGTTCTTAGGTTTAGTCTAAGAGTATTGTCTATTGTTCTTAGGTTTAGTTTAAGAGTATTGTCGATGGTTCTTAGGTTTAGTCTAAGAGTAGTGTCTATGGTTCTTAGGTTCAGTCTATATGTATTGTCTGTGGTTCTTATGTAGAGTCTATATGTATTGTCTGTGATTCTTAGGTTTAGTCTATATGTATTGTCTGTGGTTCTTTGGTAGAGTCTATATGTATAGTCTATGGTTCATAGGTCAATTCTCTATGTATTGTCTGTGGTCCTTATGTTAATTCTATATGTATTGTCTGTGGTTCTTAGGTAGAGTCTATATGTATTGTCTATGATTCTTAGGTTAAGTCTATATGTATTGTCTGTGGTTCTTAGGTTAATTCTATATGTATTGTCTGTGGTTCTTAGGTTAAGTCTATATGTATTGTCTATGATTCTTAGGTTTAGTCTAGATGTATTGTCTGTGGTTCTTAGGTTTAGTCTATATGTATTGTCTGTGGTTCTTAGGTTAAGTCTATATGTATTGTCTGTGGTTCTTAGGTTTAGTCTATATGTATTGTCTGTGGTTCTTAGGTTAATTCTATATGTATTGTCTGTGGTTCTTAGGTTAAGTCTATATGTATTGTCTGTGGTTCTTAGGTTAAGTCTATATGTATTGTCTGTGGTTCTTAGGTTCAGTCTATATGTATTGTCTGTGTATCTTAGGTTCAGTCTATATGTATTGTCTGTGGTTCTTAGGTTTAGTCTATATATATATTGTCTGTGTTTCTTATGTTCAGTCTATTTGTATTGTCTGTGGTTCTTAGGTTTAATTTATGTGTATTGTCTATGGTTCTTAGGTTAATTCTATATGTATTGTCTGTGGTTCTTAGGTTAAGTCTACATGTATTGTCTGTGGTTATTAGGTTCAGTCTATATGTATTGTCTGTGATTCTTAGGTTTAATTCATGTGTATTGTCTATGGTTCTTAGGTTAATTCTATATGTATTGTCTGTGGTTCTTATGTTAAGTCTAAATGTATTGTCTTTGGTTCATAAGTTAAGTCTATATGTATAGTCTATGGTTCTTAGGTTTGATTTATGTGTATTGTCTATGGTTCTTAGGTTTAATTTATGTGTATTGTCTTTGGTTCCTTGGTTCAGTCTATAGGTATTGTCTGAAGTTCTTATGATCAGTATACATTGGATATGTATTGTCTATGGTTCTTAGGTTTGGTCTATATATATATTGTCTGTGTTTCTTATGTTCAGTCTATTTGTATTGTCTGTGGTTCTTAGGTTTAGTCTATATATATATTGTCTGTGTTTCTTATGTTCAGTCTATTTGTATTGTCTGTGGTTCTTAGGTTTAATTTATGTGTATTGTCTGTGGTTCTTAGGTTAAGTCTGAATGTATTGTCTGTGGTTCTTAGGTTAAGTCTATATGTATTGTCTGTGGTTCTTAGGTTTAATTTATGTGTATTGTCTATGGTTCTTAGGTGTATTGTCTATGGTTCTTAGGTTAATTCTATATGTATTGTCTGTGGTTCTTAGGTTAAGTCTGAATGTATTGACTGTGGTTCTTAGGTTTAATTTATATGTATTGTCTGTGGTTCTTAGGTTTGATTTATGTGTATTGTCTATGGTTCTTAGGTTTAATTTATGTGTATTGTCTTTGGTTCCTTGGTTCAGTCTATAGGTATTGTCTGAAGTTCTTATGATCAGTATACATTGGATATATATTGTCTATGGTTCTTAGGTTTAGTCTATATATATATTGTCTGTGTTTCTTATGTTCAGTCTATTTGTATTGTCTGTGGTTCTTAGGTTTAGTCTATATATATATTGTCTGTGTTTCTTATGTTCAGTCTATTTGTATTGTCTGTGGTTCTTAGGTTTAATTTATGTGTATTGTCTATGGTTCTTAGGTTAATTCTATATGTATTGTCTGTGGTTCTTAGGTTAAGTCTACATGTATTGTCTGTGGTTCTAAATTCAGTCTATATGTATTGTCTGTGGTTCTTAGGTTTAATTGATGTGTATTGTCTATGGTTCTTAGGTTAATTCTATATGTATTGTCTGTGGTTCTTAGGTTAAGTCTGAATGTATTGTCTGTGGTTCTTAGGTTCAGTCTATATGTATTGTCTGTGGTTCTTAGGTTTAATTTATGTGTATTGTCTATGGTTCTTAGGTTAATTCTATATGTATTGTCTATGGTTCTTAGGTTAATTCTATATGTATTGTCTGTGGTTCTTAGGTTAAGTCTGAATGTATTGTCTGTGGTTCTTAGGTTTAATTTATATGTATTGTCTGTGGTTCTTAGGTTCATTTTCGCATTTGTATTTTCGACGTTTAATTTCGATCTATCTAATTTCGAAGCAGAATTTATCTCAATTAAAATAAAAACTATTTATTTCTTGAATATTTACGGAGTAATTTAAAAAAAAAAGTCGTATAAAGATATTTAAACCATTCAAATTGTAGACTCCAGTTACTGATGTTATAACTTATATAATCCGGAATAATATTTATACGGCGAAATCTATTAACTATAACTTTATTTATAACAAAAGACATATTTTTCACAATTTTAAAAATTAAATTATGGAAATAGTCGACATTTACCTCTTCCATTTTATTTACGTTATTTTAATTTTTATTTTAGTTCTGATGAAAGTACAGAATTACAAGACACAGAAACTACACCTACCGAGACTCCTTCCGCACCTGATATTGAGACAACATCTACAGAAGACAATGTTACTACTACATGTACTACTCCGACTCGTACCAGAAACGCAAGTGGTCATAAAGTTGGGGTTAACAAATCTTGGATAGCTGTCTTCTCTTGGTTAATTTTCGCCACAGAAACTGACGATGATGACAACACTTATGATGTTATATGTTCTGCAAGTTTTGTCAGAAACACAAGTCCTATGGTTTTAATGGTAACAAGACTTGGTCCGAGACTGGTTACAAGTGTCTTCGTCGTGACAAGGTCAAAGAGCATCAAGACAGTGATCAGCATAAACATTCACTCGCCTTGGAACTTAATCAGACTGTCAACGACATGTCCAACAACATCACATCCTCTGCCCAGAAAGCCATTGTTGATGCACTCAAAGTGATGTACTATTTAATTAGCAAGAACTTGCCACTTGACCACTTCAACAGCATGATAGATCTCTGCATTGAACTTGGTGCTACCAACTTACCAAACCTACGATTAGCAAAGAATGCCACATACTCAAGTTGTGAAATAGTACACGAGCTGCTTAACCTTCTCAGTGAGCAAGTCTCCGACACGGTTACAAACAATGTGAAATCAAGTCCATGTTTTTCTTTAATGGTAGATGAGGTATCCGACAATCGATCTATAAAACACCTAGCTCTCTGTTCGAGATATATCAACCAAACAGGACAACTGCAGACATCATTTTTAGTCGATACAGAGTTACCAAATGCAACTGCAGAGACAGTTACAAACTCAATAATATCCGAAATTAACAAAAAAGAACTTCTTATAAGTGACATGTCCGGTTTTGCCTCTGATGGTGCTGCTGTATTCTTAGGTAAAAAGAATGGTGTAGCCAAAAGACTAAAAGACCACAACCCAGCAATGATAACAAACCACTGTAGAGATCATAGATTGGCACTGGCTTGTATATATATATAATATAGAGACAGCTTTAACTCTGTACCACTTATGAAAAAAACAGACGAAACTCTGGAAAAAATATACAAATATTACAAGTACAGTTGTGTACATACAGCAAGTCTAAAGATGGTACAAGCTGCTTTTAACCAAGCACCTCTAGCAATCAAACAAGCCAAACATCACCGATGGTTATCTCATGATCAGGCAGTGTCTAGCATAGTTCGATCCTACAAATCTATTGTTGTTAACCTGGAAACAACAGAAATCAGTACTGACCCAGTTGGTAATGGCATCCTGAAGAGCCTTAAGGACCCCATCACACTGAGATCCCTATTGCTTCTTGCAGACACCCTACCACACATAGCTGCCCTATCATTGGTATTTCAACGTAGGGATGTGAACCTTGGCATGGTAAAAACTACAGTAGACAAAACCATCAGGATGCTGGAAACCAGACAAACTCAAGATGGGCCTTGGCAGCTTAAGTTCTCCCAGATGTCATCAGATTTACAACTGACAACATCATCAAGCTCTGACTTCAACACAAAAGTCAAAGAACCATTCCTGACCAAATTGATCAACAACATTCAAGATAGATTTGTTGACACAGACATTATTGACCAGCTTTCAGTCCTTGATTTGAGTGGTACACCTGATGAACTCCCAGCACTTTATGGGTTCAATGAGATGTTCAGCATAGCAGACCACTTCTCCATGGACCCAGAAGAATTGCAGACACAATGGCAAGACTTCATTCAACTGCTGAACACCCTGACATCACAGGATAGATCAATGACTAAGTTACTACAACTTTTTCACAACTCCACAGTAACAGGACTAAAAGACATCTATCACTTGGTATACAGACTTCTAAGTGTGGCCACCACACTTCCACTTAGTACAGCAGAGGTGGAGAGGGTATTTTCACAAGTGAAACTAATCAAGACCAGTCACAGAAACACTATGAAGACCAGAACATTAAATCAATTGCTAAATGTGAAATTGAACTGTGATAATACAATGTTTTCTGAGTTACTTCAACCAACAGTTACCAAGTTCTTTAAGGCCAAAGACAGAAGAATAAACTCTCTGTGTTAGGAATGAACAATTGAACATTAAAACTGTAGATGTAATAGTGCTGAATCATTTTTATTTCGTTGTGGTTTTTTTTATTCATGTGAAGTGTGAATGTGTATTACTATGTATAATGACAATCTGAATGTATGAATGACTTATAATATATTTTAATGCAAATTTTATAGAATAAATAATCAAAACAACAACTTATGATACATCTTTATTGTAAAAAAAAGCAATGTAAAACAATGTAAATATGACACAAAAACTAGACAGATGCACACAGGTACGACACACAAAAAAATTGAGAGTTGCCCTTTCCTAACCTAAAAAAGTGCCCTGCCCTCCACTGGCACCCTGCCCCTTTCAATTTCTAGCTAGAGCACTGAAGTCTATATGTATAGTCTATGGTTCTTAGGTTTAATTTATGTGTATTGTCTATGGTTCTTAGGTTTAGTCTAAGAGTATTGTCTATGGTTCTTAGGTTCAGTCTTTATGTATTGTCTGTGGTTCTTAGGTTAAGTCTATATGTATAGTCTATGGTTCTTAGGTTTAATTTATGTGTATTGTCTATGGTTCCTTGGTTCAGTCTATAGGTATTGTCTATGATTCTTAGGTTCAGTCTATATGTATTGTCTTTGGTTCTTAGGTTCAGTCTATATGTATTGTCTATGGTTCTTATGATCAGTATACATTGGATATGTATTGTCTATGGTTCTTAGGTTTAGTCTATATGTATTGTCTGTGGTTCTTAGGTTCAGTCTATATGTATTGTCTGTGGTTCTTAGGTTCAGTCTATATGTATTGTCTGTGGTTCTTAGGTTCAGTCTATATGTATTGTCTGTAGTTCTTTGGTAGAGTCTATATGTATAGTCTATGGTGCATAGGTTAATTTATGTGTATTGTCTATTGTTCTTAGGTAAAGTCTATGTGTATAGACTATGGTTCTTAGGTTAGGTTTATATGTATTGTCTATGGTTCTTAGATACAGGATATATGCGCTATATGTTTTGTCTATGGTTTTTAAGTTAAGTTTATATGTATTATCTATTGATCTTAGATAAAGGAGACATGCATGACATGTTTTGTCTATGTTTTTAGTTTAAGTCTATATGTATAGTTTATTGTTGCTAGAAAAAGGCTTTATATATTGTCTATTATTCTTGGAAATAAGCTTATTTTGTTGTTTATTATGTTTAAGTATCGTATACGGTATATATGTATTTTTCTATGGTTCTTAGTGAATATCAAGGGCAACAAACCTTACATTAGATAATCATGAATAGTAAGGAAAATAATCAAATGATCATCACGGTCAAACTGTGTAATCAGATAATCATGAATATTATGGGCAATAATCAAACAATCATATATGTACTTGCCGAACTGTTTAATCATATGATCATGATTATGAAGCGCAATAATCAGATGATTATCATGGCCTAACTGTTTAGTCATACGATCATGATTATCAAGGGTAATATTCAGACAATCATCACAGCCTAACTGTTTAATGACATATGGTAATGAATATTAAAGGCAATAATCAAACAATCATCATATCCTAACTGTTTAATCATATATATCATCATGATAAACAAGTGCAATTATCAGACAATCATCACAGCCTAACTGTTTAGTCATATATATGATCATGATAAACAAGGGCAATAATCAGACATTCATCACAGCCTAACTGTTTAGTCATATATATGATCATGATAAACAAGGGCAATAATCAGACATTCATCACAGCCTAACTGTTTAGTCATATATATGATCATGATAAACAAGGGCAATAATCAGACAATCATCATATCCTAACTGTTTAATCATATATATCATCATGATAAACAAGTGCAATTATCAGACAATCATCACAGCCTAACTGTTTAGTCATATATATGATCATGATAAACAAGGGCAGTAATCAGACATTCATCACAGCCTAACTGTTTAGTCATATATATGATCATGATAAACAAGGGCAATAATCAGACATTCATCACAGCCTAACTGTTTAGTCATATATATGATCATGATAAACAAGGGCAATAATCAGACAATCATCACGGCCTAACTGTTTAGTCATATATATGATCATGATAAACAAGGGCAATAATCAGACATTCATCACAGCCTAACTGTTTAGTCATATATATGATCATGATAAACAAGGGCAATAATCAGACAATCATCACGGCCTAACTGTTTAGTCATATATATGATCATGATAAACAAGGGCAATAATCAGACAATCATCACGGCCTAACTGTTTAGTCATATATATGATCATGATAAACAAGGGCAATAATCAGACATTCATCACAGCCTAACTGTTTAGTCATATATATGATCATGATAAACAAGGGCAATAATCAGACAATCATCACAGCCTAACTGTTTATTCATATATATGATCATGATAAACAAGGGCAATGATCAGACAATCATCACAGCCTTACTGTTTAATCATATGGTAATGAATACTAAGGGCAATAATCAGACGATCAACACAGCCTAACTGTTTAATCATATGGTTATGAATATGAAGTGGGTCTCATTAGGGTCTAAGCATGACGGGGGATTGGCAGATTTATTTTAAGCATGCCACATGATTGTCGAATAATCAAGTGCACTCCCCCCCCCCCCCCCCCCCCCCCCGCCCCTAAATTATACCCCTTACTAAGGGAAGTAATAAAAGAATGATAATGATGGGGGATCAACTGTGTAAACATATAATCATGAATATGAGGAGGAAACTCTAACTATCAACATGCTCACACTACTCACGGGGGGGGTCTCAACATGGGATTTTGGGTACAGGTGTGCAGCTGGGATTTTAAAAACACCCCCCATTCATATATTGAATAATTGTGAAATCCTACCTATACATATATTTCACAGCGAAATCATAACCCATTCATATATTTATCAGCTCAAATAGTATCACAATCGGTCAATTACTACCTATTGATATATTTCCTCGGTAAAATTGAACCCCATTGATATATTTGACGGATCAAAAAAGGGACCCATTCCAGCGGCACATATGTATATACCTTTATATAGGAAGAGACCCCCCCGTGACACTACTCATTTGTTATAACCTTTATATATAAAATCCCAGGTTGAACCAAAGCCTGATATTTTGGCAAAAATGTTTAAAACAAAGGTATGTTTGTTATTTTGTCGTGCAATTTTTCATTTTAGTGTTTACCCTTTTCTGCATCTTTTATAGGACTTTTTTTCCCATCCTTTAACAGCAGTATAAATATAACGTGAAATCGAAACAGAAAGTACACTTCGGAAACTCTCTTTTTCGTTGAATAAATCCGAGATACATAGAGAACCAATCGTAGGATAGATAACAAAAATAAAAAATAAATTAGCCAATCAGAGCGTGGTCCATATCGTGGTTTTTAGATCGTAAGAACCACGAATATTATACCTCGATCCGATGAAAAATCACGATATGTCAATAAACCACAAAGGAACAAAACTACAGTAAACGATGTAGTCGTAATTGCGTGTCGATATCTTGTCAATCGTACGGTTGTTTTATCTGACTGACTAACTTGATACGGAAAATGGTCTTATATTTTTAAATAACCATATAGTCTGTTATTTTTAAACTGATAATATTGTAATTAGTTAAAAAGTCAAAGTTCAAATCATAAAATGATAAATAAGTGTTCCGTGGAAATTGTTTTCGAAAATGTAATTCGTTCATAATTCTTTCAAGTAATAAATAAATTCGGATCTTCCCTCATCTGATCACCAGCATGGCTAAAGGTATTACTCCCAAAGGTATTGGAAGGGGTGTAAGGTGACACGTCCAGGTATTCAATCGATTTCCTGTCCGGCGGGCTTGCAAGTTCATGCATCGTTTCACTTCTGTAGGTATTGATCAGTGTACACGACCGTTACTTATAACTTTCCATTTTGAACTATCAGGTGCATGTATAATATACATTTTTGTCTTGCGTGTCCGAAAGTGATATAATATACTAGTCATTACTGAACTCATACGCTTGTTTATAAATAACATTTCTGGTGTAAAGAATATTATTTATAAAAAAAAAATAATACAAAAAAAAATAATTGAAGAAATACAAATCTATTTACATATTTTTCCAAGGGTTAATTTGGGAAAATGTAATATATACTCGTTGTCAATAGTTTAGGACAGATTGGAACATACCAGAATTATTGATCTAAAAAAATGTGCGCACTTGTCGACGATTCGTGTATACATACGCCTGGTAGAAAGTTACGGAACTATAGTCAGTAGCGCTGTTTAAAATATGTATACATGTATACATTGAACATAAGAAAGAAACATACATTTTGTGTAAATTGTGGTAAAAGTTTTGTAAATAGACTAGTCCACGTATGCCAACAGTATGTAATCAACGAATTCGATAGACTATTGTATACCAAAAGAAGAAGAAGAAAAAAAAGAAACAATTTGATTTAAATACAGGTCAATTTATAACTTGCTTTGGTTCACCGAAGTTAAGAACATAGTAAACTCACAGATTTATATATCAATTAAATTGTTCTCGAATAAAGGACGAAATTCGTCATCATCACAATTGTTCCAACATTCATGTAAAATATTTGCAACTGGACGTACACTAATAATCCCCAAGGAATGTGAATATTTTCTAGGAAAACTATTGAGTATCAATTTCGGGATTTATTTTCTTTCTTGATATTCAATGACAGCAATTTAAAGAATAAACTGCTTGTCGGATATTTGTCCGCTTTAGGGGTATTCTTGCAAGTTGAACAGACTTATAATAACATTCAAAAATAGGGAAAGATAACATTAAATTCGTTGTCTTTTAATTTTAAACATCGTTGATCAAATAGTTATTTAAGTATATATATACGTTGGGAGACGACGATTATTATAGTTGTCTCAGATTTTAATAAGGACGTTCCCGATTATGAATAAATTTGGTTGACGTTTATCACACTTGAAAAGAATATCTATTCGTAATTTTTCGATTCCATTACAAAAATATTTTTTTCTATATTCGTACATATTATATTCCGCTTCGGTAGAGTTATCTTCAGATAGTTTCATATATTAATTAATACATGGCTTTCAAAAGTATAAATGTAAGTGTTCTCGTACATTTTTTCGCCTAATAAAGACAAATAAAAATGATTTAGTAAAGCTATTTCTAATTTCTAAGTCCCCCTTTTTTATGAGACATAAATCAAGGACAAGACTTGTATATCATTTCATTCTGACATATGAATTAAGTTTCCCGTCTTTAACCGAAAATTGTGTATTTCTTAGTAAATTAACTTATTTGAATTCAAATAAATAATAGCACCAAATATAATTAAATAATTCCACGGCGACCAATTTTTATTTGTCACCAACTTGAATATGTATTTTTAATGTGTGTATTAAATGCTACCACTGCTCCGAATAGACAGTCACACCTGGCAAGGTGTGCCCTAGAGGCGTGGTTAAATACCGAAGTGCAAATAACAATTTACCTTTCAACAAGCCATCTACGAGTATTGCCACAGAACCGTGAATACACACATCGTATAAAACTAGCCATAGCAGAGATAGTAAAAGGTCAATAATAGTACACCAACATATTGTCTTTACAGATTATTGTACTTTAATTTGTTCACCTTATCAGTCCGAAAATGCATTTATTAAAAATAAATTTATAACTTTTTGTGTTGTCTACAAAAATAATTCGAATATATACGTTTTAACATAGATAATTTATCTCACGAATGAGTACAACTGAACGTCTGTGCGTTTTATCTTCTTATTATCGGATGGTTATTAGATAAAGCATAAGTCATCGGCGCGCTTACGATTACGTTAAAATATGATTAAAAACCAAGACTTTTAATGATTGTATTTTAAATCCCGGCATGCAAAAATCAGGAGAAAACGTCACGACCTACAGGAAGTAGTTGATATTTTTTCATTAATTATTGAATTTCTCCTTTATTACTGCACATATAGCGATACAACTTTGTGAATATATATATTATGTCATAATGAACATATTTAAACCATAAGTAAAAAATCGTGAATTTTCCCTTTAAAGAACTAAATACATTACCCCAACCTAATAAAGAACCAAAAAAGCAAAGAACTAAAGAAATGTCGTCTTGCGGTAACGGAATACCACGCACACCAGTAAGCGGACTAAATTGGTACGGTAATGTATAATTGTATAACTCTTAACAAATTATTTCATATATATACTTTTGTTATTTTTTTTGTGGCAAGTATCAAATTGACAATTTTGGTCGTTTTCAACTGATTTTTATCGTGCTGTTTCACCACTGTCTACGGAAAACTTGGATCCAGAAAGAAACATTTAACCATGCGGTGTTTTTGCTTGTTGCTGAAATTTCACACTTGTTTTCCGTTTATTGGTTTACTCGTCTGAATTGTTTCACACGGGACCCTTTTTGTTTAGCCCACCTCACCTAAAAGATCATGTGAGCTTTTGCCATCACTTGGCGTCCGTCGTGCGTCTGTCAACATTCTACTTAAAGATTTTCTCCTCTGAAACCACTGGGCCAATTTGAACCAAACTTGGCAGCAATGGTCCTAATGTGGTCCTATTTCAGAATTGTGTCCGTTGCCCCGAAACTGTAGTACAAGATGGACGCCATAGCCGAAAATAGTTAAACATAAGGGTCCTATGGAAAGTTCACTTCAAAATCATCTTGTCTGAAACCATTAAGCCAATTTGAACTAAACTTTGCAGCAATGTTCCTTGGGTGGTCCCCTTTGGAAGTTCTATTCAGCGTCCCAAAACTCCAATCAAGATGGCCGCCACAGCCGAACTGAGTTAAACATAAGACCCTATGGGAACATCACTTTTAGATCTTCTTGTCTGGAACCAGTGGGCCAATTAGGACGGAACTGGTTTAATGGTACTTAGGTGGTCCCTTTCCAAAAACATTTCCAACATCCTCAACCTGCTAACAAGATAGCCGCCACAGTCAAACTTAGTTTAACATAGGACCCTATGAGAAATTTATTGTCTGAAACAACTTAGCAAAATGGAACCATACTTGACAGCAATGGTCTTCGGGTGGTCCTGTTTCAGAAATGAGTCCAATGATCCGGACCTCCGACCAAGATGGCTGTCACAGTGAACTTAGTAATATTGGACCCTTTAGGAATAACTTAAATATTTTGTCGTCTGAAACTAAAAAGCCAATTTCAACTCTGCCCATTATACAAATGATTTCTTGACCATCTAAGAAACTACCATCTTAAAAATGAAATAGTGCAGCATTTGTAAGCCAGGGGCAGCACTAGTCAGTCAAATGAGTACTGTGAATACGTGAAAACAGTCATGTGTGACCAGAAGTTTGAACTGACCGAATAAAAACACACAAGTGACCGGAAGTCATTTTTCCCCCATCCAGTTGGTAGGTAGGATCTTTTTACTTTTAAATCAGTTCATGATACTTTCGTCATATATACGCAGTACTCAAATCCGGTACTAGTATATGACTTCCGACTCGCATACATTCACTAGTACCACTAAACTGTCGGACTATTGAACTGTCGGATCATCGAACAGTCGGACTATCGAAGCGTCGGACTATCACTACGCGCTGTGCGAAATTCATAAATCGACAGCACTGTTCTAACCGTAGAACTGTCAGGATCAGTTCTAGCTAGAACTGTCTTAAAGGTGTAAGGATGACAGTTCCTCATACTGTCCTAAAACAGTTCTCCTGGCATATTCTGACAGATTTGATGAGAGGTTAAAAGTGATCTCCACTGTATAACTTTTGTTTGGACGCCAAATGATGAGAATAAGCTCACTTGGCCCTTTTGGCCAGGCGAGTTAAAGGTACTTTTATTTGTGGGTTATCAATTTTAAGGGTTTTCTTTCATGGCTTTCTCCATGGATTGAAGTCTCCAACGAAACATAAGAACTGTTGTCCAAATGAGGACATGGAAAGGTCCCAATTACTTTATCTTCTTCGATAAAAGCCATTTGCAATGATGAAGTGTTATAAACTGTTATTATATTCACTCACAATTCTCACGTCTTGTTTCACAAGAATTAATTGTTTAATCCATTGTGCATATGTAGCATTTTTATGTAAACGTTTTCTTTAAGTGACACGTCTATCGCCTAGGTAATACCTTTGGTAATCTTTCAACTGTAATTGGATCTCTGGTTAATTATTGCCATTGCTTCTGAATACAATGTGTGCAACAATTAAAATGTTTACTTTGCAATTTCCTTCAAAACTCAAACTTTAACTTTGACCACTGAACCATGAAAATGGGGTAAAGGTCAGATGACACCTGCCAGCCAGACATGTACACCAAATTAAGTAGACCTATTGCATACAGTACTACAAGAATAAAATGCTTCGCTGTGCGCAGCCTGATACGACCGCAGAGGTGGAACCCTGAACATTTGTGGCAAATTTGGACACAATATTCAAGCTTGATTCTGTCTAAATCTATTGCACAATACTATGCAGTTGATTCTTCTTGATAAAAATTTTATAAATTTCAAAATTCAACCAAGGCGCAGCTTTATACGACAGCAGAGGTCGAACCCTGAACAGTTGGGGCAAGTAGTACGGACACAACATTCAAGCTTGATACAGCTCTGAATTTGAATTGTGATCAAATATTTGACGTAATATGAGTTTCTGACACAAAACATATGTCAAGATCTTACAAATCTATTGTGCAATTAAAGATTTCTTCTTTAAACTGTTCGAAAATTTGGTGTAAGATTACTTTTTCAAACTGTTCAAAAATTTGGAATTGAGAAATTTGGGGGAAAAAAATCAAAAATCTACTACCACCCCCTTTTTTTGCCAAGTAGTCCAAAACCTGACATTTCTTTATACATAATTTACAAGTAGTGTAAATGAGTAAAATGCGAAACATACCGACATTGTGTGAAATGCTTTTGAGTTACCTCCCTTACAATGCTTTTAAATAGTCTTAATTGTTGGTTCCCTCCTTTTTTTTTTTTTTATAGAAATCCATTCACTAAAACTAATTATTGTCCGGAAACTAAGTGTGTCTTCGGACAACGACGACATGATAGCATTATATGACGCAAATTTTATTGGTGGTCGTATAAAAAGTTTGAACCCCTTAAAAAAATTTGAGCCCCCCCCCCCCCGACTTTTTGAATCACCCCCATGCAGCTTTTCATTTGTAGTAGGATTTCAAAGGAATCCATATTCTTAAACAGAGTTATTGTCTGGAAACTAGAACCAGATGCTCCGCAGGGCGCAGCTATATACGACCGCAGAGGTTGAACCCTGAACAGTTGGGGCAAGTATGGACACAACATTTAAGCTGGATTCAGCTCTAAATTTGGATTGTGATTAAATAGTTGACACAGCATAGGTTTCTGACACCGAATGAATGTGGTCTAATGAACTTAAAATATTTTTTTTTGCCTTTGAGCAATTCACCATGCTGTTGAATATTAATCCTCTCAAAAAAATGTTTGAATAAATTTTCTTTTTATTTATGAAATTTCAAATGAGAAAAATTGATAGTAAAAGTGAATATACATTGTATATTGTATAAAACAATGATTTAAGTTGATTCAACTACTATTCTGGACAAACAAAGATAACTCCAATTGAAAATTTTCTTGCTATTGCACAATATTGTGCAATTAGATATTTCTTGCTATTGCGCAATACTGTGCAATTCAAAATATTTGCTATTGCACAATATTGTGCAAATGAAGATTTCTTGCTATTGCGCAATACTGTGCAATTGAAAATTTCTTGCTATTGCACAATACTGTGCAATTGAAAATTTCTTGCTATTGCTGAATACTGTGCAATTGAAAATTTCTTGCTATTGCACAATACTTAATATAATAATTTTGGATCCTGATTTGAACCAACTTGAAAACTGGGCCCAAAATCAAAAATCTAAGTACATGTTTAGATTCAGCATATCAAAAAAGCCCAAGAATTCAATTTTTGTTAAAATCAAACTTAGTTAAATTTTGGACCCTTTGGACTTTAATGTCGACCAATTTGAAAACGGGACCAAAACTTAAGAATCTACATACACAGTTAGACTTGGCATATCAAAGAACCCCAATTATTCAATTTTTGAGGAAATCAAACAAATTTTATTTTGGACCCCGATTTGGACCAACTTGAAAACTGGGCCAATAATAAAAAATCTAAGTACATTTTTAGATTCAGCATATCAAAGAATCCCAAGGATTCAATTTTTGTTAAAATCAAACTAAGTTTGATTTTGGACCCTTTGGACCTTAATGTAGACCAATTTGAAAACGGGACCAAAAATTAAGAATCTACATACACAGTTAGATTCGGCATATCAAAGAACCCCAATTATTCAATTTTTGATGAAATCAAACAAAGTTCAATTTTGGACCCTTTGGGCCCCTTTTTCCTAAACTGTTGGGACCAAACCTCCCAAAATCGAACCCAACCTACCTTTTATGATCATTAACCTTGTGTTTAAATTTCATAGATTTCTATTCACTTATACTAAAGTTATGGTGCGAAAACCAAGAATAATGCTTATTTGGGCCCCTAATTCCTAAACTGTTGGGACCAAAACTCCCAAAATCAATCCAAACCTTCCTTTTGTGGTCATAAACCTTGTGTCAAAATTTCATAGATTTCAAATTACTTAAACTAAAGTTATAGTGCGAAAACCAAGAAAATGCTTATTTGGGCCCTTTTTGGCCCCTAATTCCTAAAATGTTGGGACCAAAACTAAAATCAATCCCCACCTTCCTTTTGTGGTCATAAATCTTGTGTTAAAATTTCATAGATTTCTATTCACTTTTACTAAAGTTAGAGTGCGAAAACAAAGTATTCAGACGACGCAAGACGACGATGACGCCAACGTGATAGCAATATACGACGAAAAATTAAAATTTTTGCAGTCGTATAAAAGTGGTTGCTTTTGGCTCCATTTTCCCACATACATTGGGCAATTACCCCAAACTCAATCCCAGCCTTCCTTTTGTGATATGGAACCGTGTGATACCGTACACTGTAAGAGAGATTCATACACTTACACACTTTATTGTCCAGAAACTACAAAAATGCTAGTTGTTGGCCCTTAATGCCTTCCCTGTTGGCATCCTAATCCCCAAAATATATCCAAACCGTCTACCGGTACTTGTGGTACAATTTCAGAGCAATTGAAATACTTATACACAAGTTAATATACTGAAAGTAGAAAAATGCTTGTTTCAGGGACCTTTTTCCAAAATGGTTGGAATCATCATTCCCAACCTCCCTTTTGTGGTATTGAATCTTATAAAATTTCATAAAGATCCATTCACTTAAAACTAGTTTTTGTCTGGACAACAAATGTGTCTTCACACGACATCATACGATCCCAAAACACATGAACTCAAACTATAACCACTGAACCATGAAAATGAGGTCAAGGTCAGATGAAACCTGCCAGTTGGACAGTCCTTCCACACACCGAATATACTAGACCTATTGATTATAGTATTCGAGATAAGGACTTGACCACCAAAACTTAACCTTGATCACTGATCCATGAAATGAGGTTGAGGTCAAGTGAAAACTGTCTGACAGGCATGAGGACCTTGCAAGGTACGCACATACCAAATATATAATGAGAGAGAATTTAACATTACAAAAAAATCTCTTTTTCAAGTAGTCACTGAACCATGAAAATGAGGTCAAGGACATTGGACATGTGACTGACGAAAACTTCCTAACATGAGGCATCCATATATAAAGCTTTTAAGAAGTTTGCTAACGCCACCATATCACTATCCCTATGTCAAGCTTTCTGCAACAAGTCACAAACTTGAACCAGATGGTCCGCAGGGCGCAGCTTTATACGATCGCAGAGGTTGAACCCTGAACGGTTGGGGCAAGTATGGACACAACATTCAAGCTGGATTCAGCTCTAAATTTGGATTGTGATTAAATAGTTGACACAGCATAGGTTTCTGACACAGAATGAATGTGTTCTAATGAACTTAAAATTTTTGTTTTCTCTTAGAGCAATTCACTATGCTGTTGAATATTAATCCTCTCAAAAAAATGTTTGAAGAAATTTTCTTGTTTATTTATGAAATTTCAAATGAGAAAAATTGAACCCAATTTTTTTAATCACATCCCCCTTTCCCTTATTCCAAAACTAATCTCAATTAAAATTTCTATTGGAGTTTGCAACAATAACTACTCATTTAAATACATCATAAAATATTAAGATGTAAAAAAAACTGCTTGTTATCACTGAATGGTAAAGATTATTTTAATTTATCAGTTGGTAGTAAAAAGTGAATATACATTGTATATTGTATAACAAAGATTTAAGTTGATTCTGGACAAAGAAAGATAACTCCAATTAAAAAAAATCTTGCTATTGCACAATATTTTGCAATTAGATATTTCTTGCTTACTATTCTGGACAAAGAAAGATAACTCTAATTAAAAAAAATTTTGCTATTTCACAATATTGTGCAATTAGATATTTCTTGCCATTGCGCAATACTGTGCAATTGAAAAGACTTGATATTGCACAATACTTAATATAATAATTTTAGATCCTGATTTGGACCAACTTGAAAACTGGGCCCATAATAAAAAAATCTAAGTACATTTTTGGATTCAGCATATCAAAGAACCCCAAGATTTCAATTTTTGTTAAAATCAGACTAAGTTTAATTTTGGACCCTTTGGACTTTAGTGTAGACCAATTTGAAAACAGGACCAACCAGATGCTCCGCAGGGCGTAGCTTTATACGACCGCAGAGGTTGAACCCTGAACGGTTAGGGCAAGTATGGACACAACATTCAAGCTGGATTCAGCTCTAAATTTGGATTGTGATTAAATAGTTGACACAGCATAGGTTTCTGACACAGAATGAATGTGTTCTAATGAACTTAAAATTTTTGTTTCTCTTAGAGCAATTCACTATGCTGTTGAATATTAATCCTCTCAAAAAAATGTTTGAAGAAATTTTCTTTTTTATTTATGAAATTTCAAATGAGAAAAATTGAACCCAATTTTTTTAATCACATCCCCCTTTCCCTTATTCCAAAACTAATCTCAATTAAAATTTCTAATGGAGTTTGCAACAATAACTACTCATTTAAATACATCATAAAATATTAAGATGTAAAAAAACTGCTTGTTATCACTGAATGGTAAAGATTATTTTAATTTATCAGTTGGTAGTAAAAAGTGAATATACATTGTATATTGTATATAACAAAGATTTAAGTTGATTCTGGACAAAGAAAGATAACTCCAATTAAAAAAAAATCTTGCTATTGCACAATATTTTGCAATTAGATATTTCTTGCTTACTATTCTGGACAAAGAAAGATAACTCTAATTAAAAAAAAATTTGATATTTCACAATATTGTGCAATTAGATATTTCTTGCCATTGCGCAATACTGTGCAATTGAAAAGACTTGCTATTGCACAATACTTAATATAATAATTTTAGATCCTGATTTGGACCAACTTGAAAACTGGGCCCATAATCAAAAATCTAAGTACATTTTTGGATTCAGCATATCAAAGAACTTCAAGATTTCAATTTTTGTTAAAATCAGACTAAGTTTAATTTTGGACCCTTTGGACTTTAGTGTAGACCAATTTGAAAACAGGACCAAAAATGAAGAATCTACATACACAGTTAGATTTGGTATATCAAAGAACCCCATTTATTCAATTTTTGATGAAATCAAACAAAGTTTAATTTTGGACCCCGATTTGGACCAACTTGAAAACTGGGCCAATAATCAAGAATCTAAGTACATTTTTAGATTCAGCATATCAAAGAACCTGACTGATTCATTTTTTGTCAAAATCAAACTAAGTTTAATTTTGGACCCTTTGGACCTTAATGTAGACCAATTTGAAAACGGGACCAAAAGTTAAGAATCTACATACACAGTCATGACAGTTAGATTCAGCATATCAAAGAACCCCAATTATTCAATTTTGATGAAATCAAACAAAAGTTTAATTTTGGACCCTTTGGGCCCCTTATTATGTTGGGACCAAAACTCCCAAAATCAAACCCAACCTTTCTTTTATGGTCATAAACCTTGTGTTTAAATTTCATAGATTTCTATTTACTTATACTAACGTTATGGTGCGAAAACCAAGAAAAATGCTTATTTGGGTCCCTTTTTGGCCCCTAATTCCTAAACTGTTGGGACCTAAACTCCCAAAATCAATACCAACCTTCCTTTTGTAGTCATTAACATTGTGTTTAAATTTCATTGATTTCTATTTACTTAAACTAATGTTATTGTGTGAAAACCAAGAATAATGCTTATTTGGGCCCTTTTTTTGCCCCTAGTTCCTAAACTGTTGAGACCAAAACTCCCAAAATCAATATCAACCGTTCTTTTGTGGTCATAAACCTTGTGTCAAAATTTCATAGATTTCTATTAACTTAAACTAAAGTTATAGTGCGAAAACCAAGAAAATGCTTATTTGGGCCCTTTTTGGCCCCCAATTCCTAAAATGTTGGGACCAAAACTCCCAAAATCAATACCAACCTTCCTTTTGTGGTCATAAACCTTGTGTTAAAATTTCATAGATTTCCATTCACTTTTACTAAAGTTAGAGTGCGAAAACTAAAAGTATTCGGACGCCGGACGACGACGACGACGACGCCGACGCCAACGTGATAGCAATATACGACGAATTTTTTCAAAATTTGCGGTCGTATAAAAATGAAGAATCTACATACACAGTTAGATTTGGTATATCAAAGAACCCCATTTATTCAATTTTTGATGAAATCAAACAAAGTTTAATTTTGGACCCCGATTTGGACCAACTTAAAAACTGGGCCAATAATCAAGAATCTAAGTACATTTTTAGATTCAGCATATCAAAAAACCTAACCGATTCATTTTTTGTCAAAATCAAACTAAGTTTAATTTTGGACCCTTTGGACCTTAATGTAGACCAATTTGAAAACGGGACCAAAAGTTAAGAATCTACATACACAGTTAGATTCGGCATATCAAAGAACCCCAATTATTCAATTTTGATGAAATCAAACAAAGTTTAATTTTGGACCCTTTGGGCCCCTTATTCTGTTGGGACCAAAACTCCCAAAATCAATACCAACCTTCCTTTTATGGTCATAAACCTAGTGTTTAAATATCATAGATTTCTATTTACTTATACTAACGTTATGGTGCGAAAACCAAGAAAAATGCTTATTTGGGTCCCTTTTTGGCCCCTAATTCCTAAACTGTTGGGTCCTAAACTCCCAAAATCAATACCAACCTTCCTTTTGTAGTCATTAACATTGTGTTTAAATTTCATTGATTTCTATTTACTTAAACTAAAGTTATTGTGCGAAAACCAAGAATAATGCTTTTTTGGCCCCTAATTCCTAAACTGTTGAAACCAAAACTCCCAAAGTCAATCCCAACCGTTCTTTTGTGGTCATAAACCTTGTGTTAAAATTTCATAGATTTCCATTCACTTTTACTAAAGTTAGAGTGCGAAAACTAAAAGTATTCGGACGACTACGACGCCAACGTGATAGCAATATACGACGAAAAATTTGAAGTCGTATAAAAAATGTACATTTTTTCATCAATATTCCAATGGTCTCCAACAGTTGTAATTTTGACATATTCAAATGTAAGCCATATGGATCATATCAGAGTTTAACTTGAGGCCTATTATTGAATCAATGGCTCATTATGATTACATCTCCACTGAATAAGCATGGAAATTTGAACGAAGTCAAACTGTAACCTAGCATAAGGCAGCAATATAAAACTTTTAAAACATGTATTATTATTATTTTTTATTTCTCTAGCTCATAGTCTTCTTATGTCCTTGGCCTTTCTTTCTTTCCCTTGAACAGAGCCCAGAGGGAAACATTGGCAACTTTGACGATCTTGAAACGGACACCGGGAATATCTCCAACAGCATGTCCTTTTCTACCAAATCCTGCTACCAAAACTTCGTCATTTTCCTAGGAAAATTACAATTAAATATTTAAGAAATGTAAATGCAATGATTAATGACAAACTCTGAGTGTGAAATTTTGTGTTAAGTTATCATTTTTTTTGTGCTTTGTTTTTCTGGGATAGTCAATTAGTCTATCCTGTTGACCTTTTTTAAGTGTTCGTGCTAATATTGTGCCATTACACCATGTATGTGCCAGTCTCAAGTCAGTGCACTTGATTGACATTTGTTGCTGTGTAATATTTTTTGTTTTTTGTTTTGTATTGTACATGGATCAGGCTGTTAGTTTTTTGTTTTGTATTGTACATGGATCAGGCTGTTAGTTTTTTGTTTTGAATTGCTTAACATTTGTAATGTGGGGGACTTTTATACCTTGCTATGGCGGTCTGTGCCAAAATCTTTTTCATCTACTAGTCTAGACATTTAACATCAACACTTGTCCCTACATGACTTCAAAATTTTGAAAATTTTTACCAGTCCGAATCAATATTTACTAGACTGGGGCATCAGATAAGAGGCGAACAGTACAGACTACTATGGTGTATGGGTTTTGATCATTTTTGAAGAATGTGCTGTGACTTTCTTGCAGTTGGTTTTTTTTTTACTTCTTTCAGTCTCTGGTGGAAATTTATCTATTTGCAATCATACCCCATCTTCTTATTTCTATATTCATAGTGTTTCCTACTTACTTCAACGTAATTCAGACAACCATCATTAGGTACGAAGGCTGTGATCTTCTTGCCGTTCTTGATAAGTTGTACTCTGACACATTTTCTGATGGCAGAGTTAGGCTGCTTAGCTTCTACTCCACTGAAAAAGAAAATTGCAATTCATATAAAAAAAATCAAAATCTACAATGAAGCTTACATTAAAAACATCTATACAGGGACTTAACTCTTTTTCTTCAGGGGCCAGCTGGGCCCTTGGAATATTTTTTTCAGGGGCCCAGTTGAAATTTTAGGGGCCCAACCTATTTCTAAATTAATAAAATAAATCCCAAATATACTTTTCATATACTAATAGACTTTTTATGTAATCCTATATGTAATGTTCGAGTCTGGAAAGGATTATGTATTATTGCCATCAGAAATATATCATAAGATTTGACAGTACTGATTCTTGAATATTTCCCGCCAAAATTGTCTCCCTTCAATTAGAACTTCCAGTAGAAAATAGGGCTGTTTCCATAAATCATTAAATTTTATTTCAAATCCAAGCCATCCTTTAATAAGTGTTGATCAAAAATATTATTCAATTACTTTTCATCGAAGATTGGTTCCCATGCTAGATATTATGATATTTATTTATGAGACTTTGCGTTTTGTTTTTTCTTTGAAGAACATGTTGTGTTTGCAAGTTTTTTTGTCAAAAAAGGACTTGTAATAACTCCCTAAACAACTGGGATGTATTTTAGAAGCAATTCAGATTCAAAAGCACAACGAAAACGAAAAAGATGATTACATGTGTCAAATCGTGACTTTTCATCAAAAACTTAGTTGTCCGACTGGATTTTGGGTATTAGAATGACCTAACTGGTTACAGGAATTCCGCCGTTCTATTTTCCCTCCTTAATCAGACAATCATGATTCCATTGGAATCAGTTTTTATACACCAGTTTTTTGTTATTACATCGCGGGGAAAAGGATAGACATGGGATAATTCAATGCAAAATATTATTTGTCGCCAGTTTGGGGATTAGAATGATAAATATATTGGCCCAGCCGAAAGTCTGCTCGCATTGGGCGACCATTAAGTTTAGTCCCTGCTATATATTCTATTCATCTATGCGGGAAACCCTGTACAGTCAGGTATGCACTATAACAAACTTCTCCTCATTCACACAATTTTATGCAAACGATAACCTTGGGTAAAACTTGCCTAATTAATTCTTTCTAAATCTTATCAAAAAGAACCATGGTATCTTTGCTAACGGTTTTGCAACAGTTTCCAATAAAGAATTTCTGATAATGTTCAAACATTGTATATTAAAATATTAAAACCATTAAAACATTTGAATGTCTATTTAACTTACACTTTTTCCAACACAATTCCTTTTGCGTGGGAAGAACCTTGGAAAGGTTTACACCATCTTGAAGGCAAATGAGCCTTCTTGTAGTCTTTGTCATGCCATTTCTGTTCTCTTCTGTGATTTCTCTGCTTCCTAGCAGTTTTCAAACCTCTAGGTTTACCTATGTAAAAAGAAGCAAGAGTATTAAAAATATAGTAATTTCAATGAAGTCTGTCTAACAATGTACTAAGTGGCTAAATACATTTTGTTAGAGGGTTACCGTTAATGAATGGTAATGTCCTAATGTATTCAAGTTTGCCAAAAGGTTAGCTCCCCAGTCAATATGAATCGATTGAAATATTTAAGTTGATCATTACTGTTAGTTTTAGTAATTGTAGATTGGGATATATTAATTATGACTTATTAAAACAGTGAAGTTCATATTGATTTATTTTATTGCATTCTTATATTTGAGTACAAATGCACATCATAAATAAATGGCTTTTACTTTTTTTTTTTTAAATGAAAGATTTTAACTTTAATTTCACAATCATTTGATATGAAATTATTCATGGAACAAGAAAATAAGGTAGGATTATAAATCAAAAATTCTTGTGGATGAATGTGAATTTTGTGTTATATTCATCTTGAATTTTAAAAGCAGATGTCTTTATTCTTTTTGAGTCAAATAAAAGTATAAGTATACCCTACTTTTTAGTCTTAAACCAGCCTACCCTAAAAAATGTGATTTTTCATTATACTCTGTTTAAGTCAGAATGTTGCTCCCATAGACTCGATGTAAAAAAAATTATTATAAAATATTTAAAAAAATCCCTACCTACATGTACATGTACAGCTACCTACCCTAATTTTTTGGGGGTGTAACTGGACCACATATACTATTTTATTTGGCCTTACAAAGGATCATTGATTAATTGAAAAGTCTAGCAAAAGAAAAAGTTGTCAAAATCAGTCAATATTTTTTTTAATCAAGATTAACAAGGAACACTGTTAAATCCTACTTGAGAGATGACATGCATGTAATTTAGCAGTATTTTAACTTTTAATGTGATAAGTATTTGAAAACCATTGTTTATCAGATACAGGAAAAATTAAGATAACATTTCTACAGGATGGGCACAACCCACCAAACAGGGAACTGTTCCCCAAATGAGTAACAATCCCTCATTTGAGTAATCATTTTGGTAGTGCTAAAAATCTAAACCTTCAAAAGATGATTATCCCTATCTTGATTTACTGAGAAGATACAAGCCTATGAAAACGTAGAAAACTCGACAATTTTCAAGGCTACTAACATTTTAAAAATCCATTGTTACTCATTTGGGGAATACATTGTAGTTCCCCATTTGGTGGGTTCTCTCCAATCTGTTTTAAGCACACAGCTCATAGTTTAAGCACAAGTTTAATTACAAGGAGGCTAAAGAACGTTTTCAGCTTAAAGATTGCAGCAGTAATCCAGATAGTTACATGAAATTCAGTTTTGGTTTGTCCCTTAGTAAAGCTTTCAGTCAGATGAAGCATATGCCCCTCTAGGCACTACAACAAATGCAGATATTTTTTCAAAACTTTAAACCCAGAACTTATTTATTTCTTGGCCTATTCTAAATTTATGGCACTTTTTTTAATAAAAAATATTTGATCTTTTGATCACTGTAAAAGTACAAGAAGGTTCAAGCAACTGCTATTTGAAAATCTTTTTTTAATCTTGCTTCTTTGTACATTTATGTTATATGGTTTAGCATGGTGTCCACTTTTCAACATTTATGAACGAAAAGGTACTGAACATCAGGTTTGTTTATTCATTTCCTCGACACTTGTCCAATTTATATGGGTCTCATTTGGGGTCTAAGCATCTATCTACATGTATCTATCTTCATATTTACGCACTCAGTCACAACTTTGACTATTACGTGCCGTTGCATGCGTGGCTTATTTACAATTGAAAATAAATAAATTTGCAGTAATATTAAATTACATTGCATTTGTGCTTAGAAAAAATAAATAAAGTAATTTAATTTTTTTGGTGGATTGTTATCCTATGTATATTTCTTGGTAAAACTATGTACATGTTAAGCAGTTTATTAGAATATTTGTGAAAGAGCAGATATAGAAATCTGCTCTTTGAAGCTGTCGACTGTTGTACAAAGGATTGCTGATGTAGGAAGTAGGTTCCATTGTACTATTGTATGTGGATAAAATGAAAACTTGTAAGAATCTTTATTTGTTTGAATTTGTTTAAAGTGGTTGGTATGTTTATGTCTTGTTCTACTGTCTGATTTAGCAAGAAGATCTTTAGGGTAAATTGATATGTGTTGGTGTATGATATTATAGAATACAATAGCATGACAAGGGATTGACGATTTTTCATAAGCATGACATATGAAATACAAATTATTGTGCTGTGAAAATGGGAAATGAAGTCTAGCTGGACACGGGAAATTACAAAAATATGAGAATTGCTTATGTACATAGTGTAAGTTGGATACAGGAATCAGAAAAACCAGTAAGCGGGATCTGGGATCAGAACTCCCAAAATATGAGACCCCTTTATATTGCCTTTTGTAAACGTGAAAAAAAAATAAAAAGGCATTTCAACTGTAAGAGGTTTTCTATCATTTGGACTATTAAAGATATAATCATATGATCTATAAATGTTGGTATTCATATTAAAAAGATAAAGGACACATGCCGGATGGTGACAAGTGGAACTCACCATTCAACGAGTCATGGTAGAAAATGAACATTGTGTTACTTTACTGTAAAGTGTATTCATAGATTACTTATACTATATTGTTTTTAAAATAATGTGTCTGCAGTCATTTCTTTGACAGCCAGACACATTTTAATTCCATTGTCGAGTGTGTTAACTAACACCGACTCCGAGTGGCTTTTTAGCATGACGTTTTTTTTGCACAGTATATTAAGCATTGTGAGTTTAAAGAAAATAATAAAGCGGCGAAAATTGTTTCTAATAAGAAAATATTTTTTAATATTTGCTGGGAGGTATTTTAAATTGTCAAATTACTTTTATATGAACGCCAAAACCTTTTATTTGTTAACCACGTGCAAAATCTACTAACCCATGATGGCGACAAAATTAGAAAGGATGTTCACGAGGTGATCTCGCGAGAAAAATATTTTGGATTTTTGATCTGGTGCCCGGTCTATTCTGTCGCCTATTCCTCCAGATACGGATCCAGTTTATGAAATTTGAAAAAAGAAAAGCAATCGTGAACCCTTAGATGTATTTTAAAAGAGTTATTCTGTAAGCACCAAAATGACAAGGAAATGGTATGTCATGATTCGAAAACAGACAAAACTTAGTTCAAAGGGGCACTATAGGCATAAAAGTGGGACGGAAAATACCAAAGAAACAGTCAAACTCATAAATCGAAAAATAAACTAACAACGCCATGGCTAAAAATGAAAAAGACAAACAATTCTAAAATACTACATATGACACAACATAGAAAACTAAAGAATAAACAACACGAACCCCACCAAAAATTGGGGGTGATCTAATGACACAACATAGAAAACTAAAGAATAAACAACACGAACCCAACCAAAAATTGGGGGTGATCTAGTTTTTGGTGGGGTTCGTGTTGTTTATAACATTAATCATATAAAAAAAAATGTTAAAAAAATATGTGTTGCCATGGTAACACATCATATTTAAAAAGACTGGGTTTTTTTAAAATTTAAAAACTGAAAAAACTGTGTCTTTTAAACAATCTTAATATAACAAGGAAGTAATTGTCATATATTATTTAAAAAAAATAAAAAGGGGCACTAGCTACGAGATATCATATGAGATATATACAAAAATTGTTTTTGTTCAATCATTAATAAACGTGAAGTAGTGAAATAATAATTTTCTATTAACAGCCAGTATATATAGTTCAAATTTGACAAAATAAGCTAAGAAACATTGAAGATTAATTATTCACTTGCAAGTGAATCATTCCAACTCCTTGAATCCTTATTCGTGTGAACTTCAATTAAACTCCTTAGCCAGAGATTGGAAATGCATAAATCGTGCGTGATCAGTCTTTTAAAGGTAAAGAATGTAAACATTGAAAGTGAAACAAAGGTAAATAATTTTTGATTGACTGATTCGATCAACAAAAAATATTCTTACATAGGTAAAAACGATGATTGACATATATTTTTAATCTATAGTATGAAATTAAATCGACATTGAAAAATCTAATTGCACGAATTCGCTTTATTTATTTAATCTATATTTATGTTTACATACCTTTGATATATGGTCATCGGAAGTTTTCCGAGGTCAACTCGATATTTAATTAGATGGCGCATGGACTAAAATACACACGAAACGAAGCTACATATTTTCGATCCCATGCTCTGTAAATTGTTTAATTTCGACTTTTAATAATTTGAATAAGTATTGTTTATGGTTATAAATCAAATATGAGAATTTGAGTCAAATGGATGAACATAAATTTGACAGCTAGTGTCTCTTTAAGGCCAAATAATACTATCTAAACTGTATTTAAAGAGCATAACATTATTTATTACAGACCAATATCCAGATCAGACATCGGAGTCGAATTATCACAAGACTAACAAAGGCATGAGGCCGGCCTGACTTCGGACACGCGCTAAAATGCGGCTGGGTTAGACATGTTTTGTGGCGGATCTCAACCCTCCCTCTATACCATTAGCCAATGTAAAATCTAGAAAAAGCTGCAATGTGGACAGTAAAACTGAGTTAAAATGAGTCCGATGTCAGAAAAGGCAACAAAAGATACTATTGAAAAATGACAATGATACATATACTTATCAAAGGACTAGTGAGCACTTGCTGACATGTAGCTCCAGACCACAATTAAACTAATAGAAAGATTATGTCTTCATTATATGAAAATAAGTATGACCCCTCCTGTTAAGAATTAAAGTATCATACCATTATAAGGTAGTAATATACTGTTCCGAGTGTGGTTTTGCATTTTAACCCCTATGGATTTTATTGTATCAAAGTTATAATGCTATAAAATTCATTTGAAGACAACTGATACCAAATTAGGCATTGAATGTCAGTGGCGGATGAAGAAATTTTCATTACAGGATGACTTCATACAGGAACTTCTTGGGTATATAGAAAGACAATAAGTTAGCAATATCTGTTAACTTTATTTTTCGCTAAAAAGATTTTGTTCTCTCACTGGATAATTCAAAATTTGGTGAATATGTTTAATGCATCTATGGGTTAATCGAACAACAGATACAGGATACAGCAGGTACAGTTAAGTCTGCCTCATATCTTGACTTACATCAAGAAATTGACAATTAGGTCGGTTGAAAACAAAACTTTACTACAAAAGAGACGATTTTGGCTTCCCAATTACCAACTTTCCATTTCTATGTATAAAAATTCCAGCAGCGTCTTCATACGGAGTATTTCTCCCAATTGATCCGATATTCCTGGGCTTGTGTTTCCTATTATGATTTCCTTGATAGAGGGTTACCGTGCTCAAAAGGAAGCTATTAAACCAAGAGTTTCAAATGGTGAAGTTGAAATCATCCCTTCGTAAATTTTACGGACGCCAACACGAGTTGAATTGGTTGTCAGTTGTTATGGAATATCCGTTTCACATATGATATCGGATATGTTCCGTAACTACAACCCGTTTCCTTTTCACGAATCTTACCTACCGAGTTAGACTATTTACAGGGTTTGTAATAACACGAGCAACACGACGGGTTTCACATGTGGAGCAGGCATGATCTGCTTACCCGTCTGGAGCACCTGTGATAACCCTCAGTTTTTTGGTGGGGTTTATGTTGCTTAGTCTTTAGTTTTCCATTTCGTGTCTTGTGAACTATTATTTAAATAGTGTTTGATTATCCCTATCATATCCAGAAATCAACGCCACTTTGCTTATTTGAATATTATACAAAGGAAATCGGATACGGGTGACGGAAATTATATTAAAATGATAGGGAATTTTGAAAAAAAATGTCTGTTTTAATTTTAATTTAAGTTAATATAGCAGGTTGCCTGGGCAGAAAACAAATATACACAACAATAAACACCATTTCAACGAAACATTATGACTGTTGTTTCAAAAATCAAGGTTCCTAAGCTATTTTAAAAGTCGAAGCGAGAGGCTTTTAACATTGCAGTGTAAACCGTAAAATATTGGCTTACAAGGTCATTAGAAAAACAGGTTGCCGGGGTGAAACTTGAAACTTAAATGTCCAAAGAATAAGCAAGTTCAAACCTTGTATGTGTAGTCGTTGAACTCTAGGTTCCCACGTAAGCAAGTTCAAACCTTGTATGTGTAGTCGTTGAACTCTAGGTTCCCACGTAAAGTAAAAATGACCCTATTTCAAGAAGAATAAACTCACGTAAATAAAGGCAACAGTAGTATACCGCTGTTCAAAACTCATAAATCCATGGACAAAAAACAAAATCGGGGTAACAAACTAAAACCGAGGGAAACGCATTAAATATAAGAGGAGAACAACGACATAACACTAAAATGTAACACACATAGACAAAATCCCACGGGATACATATACTTATCAAAGGACTAGTGAGCACGAAAAATTCACTAAATTCGCGTTCATTGTTTTGATGTTGACCGCCTGACAACTTTACGGAAATATCAGAGTGATTGTAAATAAGGGGTCTCACTATAAACTGGACCCCTGCTGTTGTTTCAATCTTATCTACACAAACTTGTGTCGAGGTATCAATCAGCGGGTGGCCAGTTAAGTCTCACTTATCACTAATTAGCGACAAGAAGCGTCAAGAAGCGACAAGAAACGTCAAGAAGAGACAAGAAGCGAGAAGAAGCTATTTAGCGACAAGAAAACTTTTTTTTTATTGAATATAAAAAAATATGCATTTAGTCTTAATTTTTTAATATACGGGCAATGAATTGATAATTTTTATTATTATATTGATATATGAAGAAATTAAACATTTGTGAGGAAGGGATCGATCGTGTAGTTTTTAATAGTACTAGAACACACCCGCGAAATCGCGGGCATTCAGAGCGGAGTTAAAAGAATGTAAAGTGTTGTTAGAAGTTTTATACCTCCTCCTTCATTTCCAAAATTCCCAATTTTTGGTTTTCTATCAATTTCAATATGAACATACATTTAGTATGTTATGAACATTTAAGTAAGGAGCCTGTAGTTCAGTGGTTGTCGTTTGTTTGTGTGTTACATATTTGTTTTTCGTTCCTTTTTTATACATAAATAAGGCCGCTAGTTTTCTCGTTTGAATTTTTTTACATCGTCATTTCGGGGCCTTTTAAAGCTGAGTATGCGGTATGGGCTTTGCTCGTTGTTGAAGGCCGTACGGTGACCTATAGTCGTAAATTTCTGTGTCATTTTGGTCTCTTGTGGAGAGTTGTCTCAACATGCATGGCAATCATACCACATCTTTTTTTTTTGTAATCTGAATTTTGTAAAATATTTAATGAATGGAGAATTTCAGAAAAGGTATCAAAAGTTCACTTGAATAATTTTAGCGCTTATAAATAAAGTGTATTTACTTTCAATTCTTATTTTAGTAAGGCAGCAACCATTTGATTTTCGGGGGGGGGGGGGGGGGGGGGGGGGGCTATGGTTTTTTTTTGGGAAAAAAAGTTTGTTTCCAGTTTTTGGAGAAAAAAATAATTTGTTTTTGATTCTGAGAAAAAATTATTGTTTGTTTCACCCTCAGCTGCCACTATATGTAATGCTAAAATTGAAAGAAAAAAATTGTTTTCGACTTGTCGCGAAAAAATAGATTGTTTTTCGCCGCAGGCGAAAAAAAAGATTGTCCAGAAAAAAAAACATAGCCCCCCCCCCCCCCCCCCCCCCCCCCCGAAAATCAAATGGTTGCTGCCTAATCGATCCATGGTGGTCAATTGACATAGTATACAGACCCTCTCCATTTAATAAACTCTGAACAAAATTAAAATACACTTTATTCGTACTATTTGTTTGTTCAAAGTATACAGAAAAAACGCAAACCGGAAGTATAATCTGACTTAAAATTTCGTCCAATGACGGGACAATATCCGGATGCCTTTTTTCTCGTTTTTCTCCCAAAATAACTCAATCTGAATAATCATATGAATGGATGACAAATGCGACTATGCACTGTATATATAGGACACAGATTCGTGTTTATTAATTTATTGTGGAAAGAAGAGAAGCGACACCAAAAATGAGGTCTTCTCGTTTAATAGTATAGATATGAATAGATGAAGAAATTAAACATTTGTAAGAGCAAAGGAAATGCACACGCTATAAAATGAAAATAAAAACAAAGATTTTCACCTTTCCTTTGAAGGATTTATTGAAACAAAAACATGAAATATCATTTCCTTTCAAACTGTACAATTCATTTTCTGATAATACCAACGTTAGCTGTGGCTTCACCATAAGGTAATACACAATGTAGACCATCAAATGAGATTAACGAGGCGCGTGTCCCTTGTTTTATTGCTACAATAGCATCCAATAAACACCTTCAACTTTGTACACGCGTCAGACTATACAATTACACGCGTCAGACTACACAATTACACGCGCGCCAGAATATACAGTTATTGTAAATACTTATAATGAACACCTATTGAAAACTCAAGATTGTCATTGATTTCCTTAAATCTTCAATCAATATGCATAAACATGAGTCTGGACTCTGTGACGGACAACTTATAATATCCGTGTTTTAAAGAATTTAATGATATCAAGCCAGTCCAGTTCAAACTATCATCACGTTTTTGCCCAAATTTGAGTTAAAAGATTCGTTCAAAAAAGTTGAAAATCTTTTCCTTTGACCCAAGTGGGCCTTAATCTAAAACTAGTCTGATCTACCCTGGGCATATTGTAAATATTTATTTTTTTCTTCAGATTTTTGTTTGTACTACGTTAATTCATGTGTTAATGTAACATGTGTAATATTATTCATAATTCTTCGAACTTTTCTTCGTGAATATTATCATAATAAAAACCAGTAAATATGATATTTTTGTACACAAAATTATGCAACTAAAATACTGAAAACCGTTTTCCGTCAGGGGACTTAGCCCCCCGGAACCCCCTACAAAGGCTCCGCCCTGGACCTGCTGGGGGCCTTGAGCGGCCCCCAGACCCCCTGCCGATTTGTGCCTACAGTTGATCTGAAACCTAGCTACGCCCCTGGCCTAAGAGGGGCCCTTTCTATTCAGGCTTTAGTGATTCTCATTAACCAACCAAACTTTTGCCACAAAAAAGGGAGCCCTAAATCCGCCTCTGAAAGTTGGAAAGAACATCAAGATTATTATTTACATCAGTAACAGTCTATATTTTAGACTGTTTATATGTTTTATGGGCTATTTGTTGATTGTCTGTCCGTATTTTACAGCCAGAATGGCAATATAGGTCCAGACATTGTTGAAATGTTCAGTACTAACAGACATCCATAATACTAGACTAGTAATGGACGTCTGGTACCAGCTAAATACTAGTAAAACTTTTTTCACACCTACATTTTGACGCGATTTTACAGCAAAAAAATAAGACGAAAGACATTTGATTTTTATTTGATCTTTTGATAGATATATTTAAAACAGTTTCTGAAAAGGTAATTCCAAAAGATTGAAATTCTTATTTTGGCTAAATTTGGGTAAAATATGTGAGAAATGTCTGTACCAAGTCAGGAATATGACAGTTGCTGTCAATTCGTCGATTTTTCTATTTGATTAGGGACCTTCCGTTTTGAATTTTCCTCGGAGTTCAGTATTTATATGATTTACTTTTTCAATACCCTCCTTTTCTTTGGCAATATTTTATTCGCGCAATAAATGCAGGTTCTTGAAATGGATACACAAAAAAGAAATTATGTTTAACTATTTTAACTCCTGGATAGCTATACGATTGTAATAAGATCAAAGAATATATAGTTGGGAAAATAACGTTGATATCGATGAAGCACTACCAACTTTTCATCGTAGCTACCAAGATCCTTGATTTTATAAGTTTAAAAATTCCGTAAGAATAAGTCGGATCCGTATCCGATAATATTTTTAAGAAATTACAGAAGTTCCGATCATCATCCATCAGTCACCTGACATTGATTTTTTAGGAGAAGATTTTAAGATGCTTTACAAATTCTGTTTCTTTGCTGTAGTTGCAACATCCTTAGCATTGAAATCACCCGTATTAATATGGTCTCCATCAAGGTAAGATGTTGGCGTATCTGTGTAAACCATAATTTCAACATGGTGAAACAGGAGGGACACATAAAAAAGGAAATTGTTTTTTACAAATGAATCACAATCACATAATTCCCAAATGCAGTGGTGGATCCAAAACATTTTGTAAGGGGTAAGGGGGCCTACTGACTGACCTAAAAAAGGGGGGGGGGTGCTCCAGTCATGCTTTAGTGATTTCCATATAATGAACAAAATTTTCCCACAAACATGACAAAAGGAGGGCCCCTTGGATCTACATGTAGATGCTTGGATCCGCCTATGAAATGACATGGTTAACATAAATTATTAATGGGTAAACAATTTTTTCTATAAAGTAAAATGTAACGATGTAAAGACTTTAATCCTTAGCAGTTTGTACTTATCTATAGCCATTGTGCTTTGTTTAATTGTTGAACCAGTTATTTGTTTTTATAGAGATTTAGATTATAATATATATTTAATACTATGCTGACTGCTGTACCCCAATTTTTGACACTTTACCTATTAAATCTGTTTGTTTTGCTCACACTTTGTTGTCATTATAATGAGGCCCGTCTTTACTCAGTCTCTGACGTCCAACTTCTGTTTTGTCAGACAAGCTAGGGCTGTTGGATGCCAGAGCTTCTCCCGGACTCATGAACATCTGTGGACTCACCATTTTCAAAACTGGTGAGTCCAAAGATGGGTAAAAAACGAAAATATTTGAATAATGAACACAAATCATCATATAGCAAAAGTTTAAAAGTAATGCGATTACATTGCTCTACATTTTTGTATTTGGTCATGGAGATTAATATAATAAATTATATTGCAATGAAATATCTTCTTCTTACTGTTGCCAGTGTTGGTCCCACCATATAGCCAAATGACTAAAAAATCCTTAACGAGAATACTGTTGTCCCATATCAAAAAGTTGAAATATTTTGTATAAACTAAACACACACATCATTTTATAGCAACAGTTTAAAAGTAATCTGAGTTTAATGTAATTTCATTGCTACATGTATGTCATAAAGAATAAAATGATAAATTATATTGCGATAAAATATCTTTTTTGTGCTGATCGACTCTCCATGGGTGACGATTATGAGTCCCTGGAATCACCTTTAAAACTCCTTATTGAGAACCCTGCTTCCTTTATGCAAGTTTCTTCTTCATTTTCCTGCCAAGCTTTATTTCCTCATATTTGTACAGTTGTTATAGAGAGTCTATGTTATATGACCCTTCGATTATGGCATTTTAAATTTCACTTTGAAAGATTGTTATCAACTCTGAGGTCCCATAGCCCTAGCTTGTCTGGTAAAACAGTCCTTGAAATACCGAGTTATCTTGGACTAGTCATGGCGGTGTCCAAGTAATCACACAATCATAAATATGCAATATGATCACATAATCAGAAATTAGTTTTTAAACAAGCTAATCAAATTATCATAAATACAGTCCTGGATTATCAAATAATCACATAAAAAACTGCCAAGTATTCACAAAATCAAAAACCTCATGAAGAGACTCTATAATGGAATTCTTATTTTTATAGTGACTGTCATATAATTAAGTGTCAGAGAGGTTTAGCTACATGAAGCTACAAATGTATATAATACAAGGTTTAATCCACTTTTTTCAACATACATGTAGCTTTATACATTTTAACTTCATGCATGTACATATTAGGAAATGCCAGGTCAAGAATATGACTGTTTTTCCATTTGTTAGATGTGTTTCATCTTTTGATTTTGCCAGTTTATAAGGGACATTCTGATTTGAATTTCCCTTGGAGTTTGGTATTTACAAAAAAATGTATGTTGTTTTACTTCTTTGAAGTTTATTTTAATTGTTTTGCAGGGGATTAAGTGACCTGCCACAGAGCTACACAGGACAGACTATCAACTCAGATGACTTTCAACAGTCTTATGTGAAACCTTTAACTAAAGATAGCAACTTAGTTGTTTTTCTCCAAGACAGAGTAAGTTACATGCAGATTCTTCTTCATCTGTTAAATACTGTCCAGAATATATATATATATAATATATATATACCCCGGTATATATACTAGAACACACCCGTGATATCGCGGGTCCGTGACTGAATTAAAGTATATAACTATGCGCAAGCATTATTTTAGTATTAGTATTGTCATCTGATAAAGTCATGCCGATTATAAGATACACAGTTTTCTCTGCTTTCAAATCTTTCTGTTTGAACCCGTCGAACTGGAATTTATCAATTATTAGTAATATTAATTATTTGGAAAACAAAAGGTCCTGGAATGGAGTATTTTTTAATCAACAGCATTGTCCTATATTAGTTATAAATAAAGTTGAATTCTTCGATTCGCTGTTTTACGTCATGCCCGCTAACAAATTGAAAACTGTACCTATACGCCTTATTTTTAGTCCAGATTTTTAGTATTCGTATTGTTATCTTAGAAAGTCTTACTGATTAAAATACTACAATAGGTAACAATTCGACAATTTAGTAGTGTCAACCCTGTGATTATGACCCGTGTATATAGCATATTAATCCTGAATACACCGTTTGTTGGTGCGCCTGTCAGATGCGGAACGTACAGATAAGGTAATAGGTAACAGGTGAATATACTATTGGTATCGGTATCAGACTCGACCCGGAACTTCTTAATTATTGGCAATATTAATTACGTGGAAAACAAAAGGGCCTGGAGTGGTGTAATTTTTAATCTACACCTTAGTACTATATTAGTTATATATAAAGTTAAATTCTGTGATTCGTCGTTTTTACGTGATGACGGCTGACAAATTGGACCTCGTAATTTTAGTATTATAGATATGAGTCTAAAAGATTGTGTAACAATACCGATAAATAGATGGAAAACAAAACACTAAA
Source organism: Mytilus edulis (assembly GCF_963676685.1). Lineage (NCBI taxonomy): Eukaryota > Metazoa > Mollusca > Bivalvia > Mytilida > Mytilidae > Mytilus > Mytilus edulis. The sequence continues at coordinate 36,551,439 of NC_092344.1, read as the reverse complement.
AAGTGTTGAATATAATCGCACAAAGATGATCCAATACCTATTAAGTTTACTGGTTGGTAGATTCTTATAGACTCTCTCTCTATATATATATATATATATATATACAACTCGTCTAAACTCAACCCAACAATGTTAGATCTGTAAATTTGCTTTCGCAAATTTTTGGTTCTTCCCTCATCAGGATTTGAACCCATGCTACTGTGATATCGTGACACCAAATCGCCTGCACTGCAGCCGTCCCGCTAGACCACACGACCACCTGGGCTCTCAAAAAAAGAGCTTTCGCTGGCCGTGTGTTACCTTTCCTCCTCAGTTTTAATCTAGTGGCGTACTACAGTACATGATATATAAGGCATGAAGATGTTATTGTTACAGATCAGCTAAATTATCTATAGTAAAGGATCCTACAAATTAATGTAATATACAGTCACAGAAAATAATTATATTTATAAGTACGTCTGAGTCACTGACAACTCTACAACCGATGTATCCATCGGATCGCCATCAATGATGGTGATACATTGCTGTGTACATAATGTATATACAACTCGTCTAAACATCAACCCAACAATGTTACTAACAGTTAGATCTGTAAATTTGCGAAAGTTCTATTTTAAATAAATGCAATCAAATATGTCAAATGGACTGTAGAAGATTATTTTAAGCCACATTTTCTGAACTAAATTTAATTTCTGTCATGGTATACATTTTCAGCCTGAATTTCTGTAGCTATAAATTTATAAAAACTTCCACTATAAATAGTTCTTTAATTTATTTTTATTTATCTTATGAGTTTATCTTACTAGTTATCATCCATTTCAGTTGAGTCTTCAGGATTTGAACCACCATGCAGATGTCTACAATCCATACAGTGATGGAGGGTCTTTTAAAAACATCAAGGTAGGGGATAATACAAAGAGGATTAGTATGATTTAAAGCAGTCATTGGGTATATTTACACCAATCTGAATCCATGTTTGTCTTGTTCCTTGTAACAATCAGGTTTTCTGCAAATTGATATTTTACTATATTATTAATTCGTTTAGGGATAGTCACATGTTAAACTATATTTTCTAAGGTAGAGAGAAAACGGCGGATAGCAAAACGCATATTGACCTGAAAAAAGCATATTGCACAGTTATTTTTAGAATATCTAAAAACCAATATACTTTGTGACGTCATGTAATGAATTTTAGGATATTGTTTAACGTTTTGAAACACATGATATCTGTGATCGATTATTTGACGAAAACAATCTTTAAATACATAAGATGTCCAAAAAAAGAGTAAACGTAATAACAAATAATTTGTTGTTATTGTCAAGGAGACAATGTAATATCTATAAAATTCCAACAAACCTAAATGACGATTTTGATACAAATATGGTCAGAAATTAATAATATAACAAATATAGCCTTTGTATGAGGTCAATACAGGATATATCGACCCAAAGAAGTATATCGACCTCGGACTTCGTCCTCAGTCAATATACTTCTTTCAGGTCAATATATCCTTGTATCGACCTCATACAAAGGCTATATTTGTATAATATCAATATGATGAAAATCTGATAATTGGTTGATTGGGTTATTTTAAGTGTGTATTTAATGATGGAACCCATTGTTAATTTTTTATACCGCTAAACTAGGCAAGGACTTGATAAGATCAAGTGAAACTTATCAACATTGGTTCAAACACTATGAGGTCAGTGATATAATCAGCGTCAAAGTTATGTCAAAGACAGGTCCACATATTTGACATAACAATGCTGTGACATGAAATTTTATAAAATACTAAACATCATGATGCAGACAGAGAGAAGACTTACAATATTTGACGTGCTTATCAACAGAAACATACTTAGTTTCAAGCAATTTACTTACAATTATATTTGTACATCGACTAATTGAAATACTACCAATGCCAATGTAGCAAACTTTATTGGGATTACCCTGTTATAAGTTTGCACAACCAATGTTTGAGTGGAAAAAAAAATAAAGGAAATTTGTTTAAACTTTTATACATTTGATAATGATTTCCAATTTTTGGAAAATGACGCAGTCATTGTTCCATAACTGCCGACCTGAACTTCATTACATTTCTCTGCCTACCGCGCTTGGTTTCGTATTTACTATTTTTCATACAAACTGGAATCTGCTTGTGTTATCATTATGCATGATCATTGTGTAGTAATCAGCCAGGAACCAGTTTACACTCGGTTTCATATTTACTATTTTACAAACTAACTGGTTTCTGCTTGTATTCCACTACACTCGAACAAAGTGTTGTAGTTTGACGGGAACCAGTTTAGAATTTGTAAACTACAAAATGTGATCGGTTATTTTTCATTCCGTTTTGGTGTTTCATACCGACTTATATGGTTTGAATAAGCTTAAGACCCTTCAAACATTAATGTGATAGGTATATTAAAGACTGTTTTACAAAAGGATTGAACTGTTTTACTTTCAAAGTTGCACTATAGTGATATCTGTCATGTACGGATTTGCACTCTCACCGGTTAATTTCTTCTTTTACACGTGCTTTTGAAACTTCCTGTTTAAACATCGCAAGTTTTAAAATAGTTTTTTGAGTGAATTAAACTTATTTTAACAATCATGAAGCGTTCCAGAATCATTTTAAAGCAGTTTCTTCTTCTCTTTGATGATGGAAAAAAGGTTTTCTCAAGAAAATACCGCAAACGATCGCAGAGGAATTGAAACGTACAAGTCAAGTCGGCACCTGGTTAAATTGGCATATAGTCAAATCGGCACCTATTTGACGTCAATTCGGCATCCAATAATATTTGTTATAATATTTTCTATTCAATTAATTAATTACTGTTACCAAGTACATAGTGAATATGTTGTTGTGTATTTAGGTAAACAACGAAACGAAAGTGAATATGTTGTTGTGAATAAAGGTAAACAACGAAGCCCTTACCAAAGCTGTTGTTATTGACTATATCAGATGTCAATTTTAAAGGAAAAACACAAAAGATAATTGTTTTTAACAGCTTGGTCCCTTTGATCTGAAACAACGAAACAATAAAACATAGAAACCAAAATATAGCAATCCACTAATATAACCAAAACATGATAAAATTTATTCAACACACAGAAAAAAACATAGTCAGAATCTCACTTAATTTTGAAACAAGTCAATGAAACAAAGTTATAGCAATACACTTACCAAACATGATTAAGAGTTATTCAACACAAAATAAAACGTTGACAAAGTACCACTTTATTTAGAAAGGATTATTATTATTTTTAACAATACGCTATCCAAAACATGATAAAGATTTATTCAACACAAAAAAAAAATGCTGTCTCACTTTATTTTGAGACAATGACAACAATTATACTTATAAGAAAACACTTGCTTACAGAGTTATTAAACACAAAACCAATTAAGATTGGGTGCGAACATGTAGGGTGTGGTGTGAAAGTGAAAGGGGGTGAACATGAGTGGGCGCAAATGTGAATGGAAGCGAACGGACCCGGATTCAGACTATGTACCAGTGAGAAATATACAAGCCTTTCTACGGTATTTATTTGTACAATTCAGGTAGTCTTGACCTATTCATTTGTCTTAAAAAACCAGCCAGTTGTCACCTTCACTTCACACACACACACACATATACGAATATCAATTATATGCTTACGATACATGTTGCATTGTTAAACTAATTACGGTATGTGAAAATCAAGACTTGCATAAAAACTATCCCAATATGAGAGACAGTGGCGTCATTTTTCTTCAGAGCTTTCAGCTCTTTGATTTTTATTTTTGTTTGTTTTAGTCCTTCATGGAAGACCAGTTTTCTGCACAGATTTCATCAGTAATGTCTCCATGGTCTGGTCTAGAAAACATAATGAAAGACTTTGAGGGCAAGGTTCATAAAGTTATGGAATCTGCTGACCTCCACAAACTTGATCTTGGAGGGCAAGCCAACATCATCATTGTAAACTTGAAACCAGTTCAGGGATCTAGTAATGAAGGGAAAGTCTTTTCAGACAATGGTAAGATTAGCTCAAAAATAGATTACTTGGATAACTTTTATAGAAAAAAAGTAGGATCCAAGTCTTAAATCTTCTGGTTAGACAACTTACAACATCTGTACATTAAACACTCACACTGTTTTAGAATTGAGTTTCTTTCTGATCAGATTGGTAATCAAATTGCATGTGAATTTTGAAGCCCAACTTTAATAGTGGCATTGTGTTTTCAGTCTGTGTATCCATTCCTTTGTTTGCTTGTCTATATTACCAGCGTCAGATTAAAGTGTCGTATAGCGGGTTATTTTCACAGAGTGTAAATTTTACCTTATTTTCGTGGATATATCAAAATCTCCAAAATAAATTCCTGCATCTTAAAAGTGCACATGTATTGATAACATTTTTGAATACACCAAAATAACAACCCCCAAAATATTTCGTATACCTTATTCAATGAAAATCAAGAAATTTTAAATCTGTGAAATTAACCCGCTATACGATATAAGGTCATGGTAGTTTTTAATGAAGTCGATGTCCAATCAACTTGACACTTAGTACACATGTTCCCTATAATATGATCTATCTAATTTTAATGCCAAATTTGAATTTTGACCCTAATTTCACGTTCCACTGAACATAGAAAATGTTAGTGTGAGTGGGACATCTGTGTATTGTAGACACATTTTTGTTTTATAGACACATGGTATACTTGGTATTTTTTATTTCACTATTCTAAATTTTAAATAGGGTAATAATTGATATGGAGCTGTTCCAAATTTTTATCTAGTCCCCCATTAGAGGCACTCAAATTGATTAAATATGGTTGGTTGCATTTTCCAATAAAGAATTCTTGTGATAATTTTAAGTAAAATGAAAATTTGCCATTATCTTAATAAAGTGCCCCCTACAAATGTATGTCCCCATTTGTTGAGCTGCAACAGGCTTTACCTGCAATCAAGCTTTGAATTCATGAGGAAAAAAAAGGAAATGTTGATTCATAGTGCTTGATTATCTTTTATTTTGATGCTTGAACTTGAATTAATCATGTTAACTATATGAGTTTGTTTCTTCTTACAGATGAGAAAATGGCTGAAATAACTAAACAACTGACAAAACTAGGCATCAAATACACAGCTGTTTATACAGGAAAAACAGCAACAAAGGTATGCATTGAGCTTTATGTGTAGCATTGTGGTTCACAGCTGGCAGATTTAGGGGAGAGCCCCCTTTTGTAAGAAAGATTTGGTTGATTATATAGGGAATCACTGAAGCATGACTGGAGGGGGCCGCCATTTTTAAAAATTTCTGGATTCGCCACTGGTTCATCAATTACATACATGTTCTTGTAAAAGAGTCGAACTTGACAGTGTATGCTGAATATCACTATATTTTACACATTTGAATAGGACACTAAAGTTGTTTACATTTGAATAGAAAACTAAAGTTAATCGTATATTGTGAAAAAGTATGAATTTTATATGGGCTTCAAATTTTATAACATTTCAACATTGTTCACAGGGTCCATCGGACTATCTGAGTATCTCCTGAATTTGTTGGTTTGTTTTAAGAATGATAGTATTTATATATGACACATTTAATGAATATAAATATTTGACATGTAGTTAAGTTTAAAACTTACTCTGGAGATTATACAAATTTTGTCAATATTAGAATACACAATTAATAATTTGATTTGCTCATTCAAAATTCTAAACTAGATGTTTTCCATGTTCAATGTAGGCATTTTCATGCTAGACATGGTGGAGGTAGCACCAATGAAGCCATGAAACATAAACCTGATAGAAGCTCCCTGTGGGCTTTTTAATTCTTTTATGTTAATCTTTATATCTATCATCATTACCATGACATTACAGATTTTATGATCTCTTTTCAGACTTCTAATGTTCAGGGTTCTGGTGTCAGCAGAAGACTTCAAGCCATAGATGATGTTTCTAACCCCAATGCCACATTTATGAATATTACCTGTCCTGGTAGGAGCTCACCTTTCTTTTTCTATCTGAGAGGTCTGGAAATAATGGCACAGAGTAATGAGTCGAACTACAATAACAATAACATCACACTCGAAGATGATGGCACAACTTGTGATAATGATACAGCTGTGTAGGTTTTAGATATTCATTTATTTATATTTTGATGCCTTTCTGACTGGGAGATATGATAGCTAGGGGGGGTTAAGAAACAAACCTTGTAGGCAATGTTCTTTTTATACGAACGCAAAAAATTTTGCTGTCGTACATGTATATTGGTATCACATTGTCGTCAGCGTCGTCCGAAGACGGATGGTTTCCGGATAATAACTTTTGTATAAGTAAATAGAAATCAATAAAATTATAACACAATGTTTATAACCACAAGAGGAAGGTTGGGATGGATTTTTGGGGTTATGGTCCCATCGGTTTAGGAATTGGGGGCCCAAAGGGGCCAAAAACATACATTTATCTAGTTTCAGGACAATAAGTTGTGTATAAGTATTTCAATTACTCTGAAATTGTACCATCAATGTTCATACCATTAAGTAGAAGGTTGGGATTTATTTTAAGGGTTTAAAGAACTACTTTTTTTACAAGGAGGATCCGCATCAGGAAAAGATGATCAGGATATGCTAATTTACGGAAAAAGTCATCTCACTTTGTACCTCGAAAATTTAACCATATATGTGAAAATGTAACAGCAGCGAAACAAGCTATCATACATATCCAAGTTTACGATATGGACTGAGCTACAGGAAAAAACATTACGATTACTGCCTATGTAAAAACAATTAAAGCTATTGACCCAGTTAAGTAAATTTGATCTTCCATGCCATAGCTTGCAAAATTTAGTAGTAATGATTTTTACAAAAACAAGGAAGAAAATATTATGAGTGGGTGGAGTAGGAAATTCAGATAACATGATTGTGTAATAGACTTAATGCTTGTTTTGTCTATTTAATTGAGAAATAAAATGTTACACACAACCAGTAGAATTTGAAAGACAACTAAGCTAAGACCTGGCAGTGTTTTTGAAACTTCCAATTATAATCTTATAATTTGTAGTAAATACATCAGTGTTTTTAAGAACAGTCTGCTTGTAATGTCTGTACTTGACATGTCAAACGTAAAATATTTGTTTTGCTTGCTCTGTAAAATGTTATTTGTCTTTAAGAATGTTGTTGCATTGCTTTTATGAAAAAATATGGTTGAACTAGATGAAATAGATAAGTTTTCTGAAGATATTATTTTGTTTTTTGCTCCATATCTGGATGAATATATAATAACAAATGAAATGTATATAAATTTATCTCTTTCCAGGTTAAAGTTGAAAGCCATAGGAGATGATATGAAATTTAATTTGGAGTAAGTAAAATACACAGATATTGTGCTTTGTCTTTGGATTTTTATAATTCCCATGTAGGATAGTTTTGTGTAAAATCTGTGCTAGTGATGTTGAAATGATAAAAAATAATTATTAATTTGTCAGTTTATACGTTAGTAAAATTGATTGATGGATGCTCAAGATTCAGTGCCAATGAAACATGGATATTCAAATCATAAGTTGTGAAAGCAAAAGAATATACCTAGATTATCCCTGCTTTGTACTAGAACAATCAAATTATTCACATGATACATGTAGATGGAAATAGCCTGCAGATATATGTCATCATAGACAAACATACATTTTTTGGTCTCTGGACTGACTGTTCTTTGCCCTTGCTCAAATATGGATAATGCTTGTCCGTAAAACAACCAGAAATTTTAAAATCTTCTGTATACCCTCGGTCACACCTTACTGGATAGCACGAACGGATGCCTAAAGGACGAAAATAAAAGTTGACAAAATTGTTTTCTGTTGGGAATCTGTTGATGTACTGACCAAATAAAACGGACGCGTAACGAATGCATAACAGACACACACCGGATATGCAACAAAAGAACTAAGGAAATGTTCCGGACAAAACGGATGTCAAACGTACATCCAACGGACGAATACTGTATAAAACGGACACCTAACTGGACGTTCAACAGACATTTCATCCATTAGACGTCCGTTCAAAGTTTTGAACATGCTCAAAATTTTCCACCGGACAGAAAAGACGTCGACGGATAAAACGTATGCTAAACGGACATGGACAGACGTCTAACGGATATGAACAGAAAAAAAGTTATCCGTTAGGCATCCGTTCGAGCTATCTGTTAAGGTGTGACCGAGGCTAATGACATAAGTTGGAATGGTATTGTGAACCTAATCCACTTCAGACAAAAATTTGACTACCATGCATGGAAATTAAGTCAATTTCTAGTGACTGCATGTATACAAATGTAATTTAATACAATATTTGTTTTTATAATCACTCAGGATTTAAAGAAATTAGCCATCAGATAGTATGCATTGCCATTGAGGTCATGCTGTAAATCTCATGTGTTATATTTAATATAAATATATTTTTGTTACAGATGGTCCATGTTGATTGACAACATCTCAGAATACTGGACTATTAAAGAGAATATGGTATTCCTAGAGTGGACAAACGGCACTAAGACTGTTACTGCTAACGAGACCCTAGTCATCAAACCAGGAGACCTAATGGCACCAAAACACTTCTCTTACCATTGTTCAATGCACAAGATTACCACTCTACGTGTCAATGCAACTGCTAATATCACTTTGATGTTTGATGGTCTACAGGTATATTATAATTCTACCAAACTTAGACAGAAGCTTGTTTTTTATCATAAGATAATATCCAGAAGTAAAGGTAAACAAAAAATCCCTTTTTTTCCCCTAAATTTTACTTACAAATGGACTTATTTTTTTTTCTGTCAGTTAACATTACATCCACTCTGTGGTGGTTAATGTTTTTTTTTAAATTTTAATAACTTTCTTAAACTATTCTGGATTCCTACTAAACTTGGAAGGAGCTTGTTTATGATCAAAAGCTAGTCTCTTAGAAGAAAATTTTGTAAAAATATATTTCCTGTTTTTCCATGTACGTTACTTATATAAGGACTTAGTATTTTGTCCAGTTCACATTACAAACAGTGTGCAGTTAAGTTTCTTAAAACATTTATTTGATTCATAAAGAAGCTGAGACGTTCGCAAAACCCTTACAAATTATTTCTCAAGGTGACAGACAACATGTTCCTTCATCAACTAATTTAAAATTTTCTTTAATTTTAAAGATTTTACAAAATTTAAATTAATTTTATTTTTGATTTTGTATTTCAGTTCCAGCCGTTCATGATAATGGATAACCAGTTCTCTGATGGTTGGGACTGTGTGGTATTCTTCACCCCAGGGATATGGATGGCTCTCATCAGTGTCTCCATCATGATACTGATTGTTCTGTATGGACTAGGGATGATAGCTTCATTGAAAACCATGGACAGATATGATGATCCTAAAGGAAAGACAATTACAGTCAATGTTAATGAATAATCATAACAAAATAGGAGAGATCTTTGTTTCCATTAATCTAAAAGTTTAACAAAAATTGAAGTAAGAGCATATTTAGAATAAGTTGCATAATGAAATCAAAGAAGTAAATAAAACTAAATGCTTAACTGGTTAGAACTTCACATGTTTTGGATTAAGAGTTCATTTGAAAGTAATAATTTTTATTAAATTTAACATGTTCTCATACGTAAGGCAAAATGTGAATTGGTAAACTTTAATATTTGGCTGTCAGGTAATTCCTATGTTGATGGGGCATCACAAGTGATCAAGTACAGAAAAAAAACTATCATAACTATATTATTATGACTTATGTATTGCCAAATAAACTATTAAGTTCTAAATACTTTGGCACTAGTAATTCACAAGAAGTTAAATTAAAATCAAGATTAATTAAAAAAGAATTTACATGATATACATCTTTATACTTTTTAATTCTTTGAAAGTTCTGGTTTTGTCCTATTCTATAACATGACTGGAATAGTTTATTGAAGAAACTGTAGATTTAATTCTACAAAGATTAATGGAAACTTAATCTCTTGTTTTGAATTGTGAACATTAGTTCTCTCAGATTTAAGGAAAACATTTTCTTTAATTTCTTTCAAACTTTAAATGTCTTAAGTTTTCTTGTTTGATGGATTCTTCCTGATATTGTAAAAAAAACAACAACAAAAAATTCAAAATTTCTGTTGCTTTTGAAATTTAGTTAAGGTTATAATATTGCAAATGTTCCAAACTTGTTTCTTTTCTTATCAAAGTACATTGATAAAGTTAAAAATGTAAACTCTGTTTTTTAAATAATATACTCTGTTTAATTGGGAATCTTGCATTTCTATAGTAAGTCACTTTCAATATTTTTTTGTAGCAAAGTAATAAAAATAGAAGAAGAAATTTGTCTTCTGTTTTGTTCTTTAATTAATTTTTGACATTTTGATTACTTTTTGCTGTGTTGTAGGACAGTTCATTTCTTGGAAAGAACGAATAAACTCTCATTTTCCTGTCAATTTAAAAAAAAATGAGGTATGATAGCCAATTTGACAATAAACAAAAAAAAACAAATATGATAGACAGGAACAAACCAAAACCACTGAATTACAGGCTTCTGACCTTGGACAGGCAAATTCATAATCCAAATATGCATAATTTGTTAAGGCCTGATAGAGATTACAATATATATGCTTTATAAAATTGAGAATGGAAATGGTGAATGTGTCAAAGAGACAACCTGAAAACAGCTTGAGGCCACCATTTGGGTCTTCAACACAGCAAGAAAATCCTGAACCCAGAAGCATGCCCAAGCTGGCATCTAAACAGAATGTGTGCTAGTTCAATGAAAATGGAATGTCTCAAGCTTGGAATGATTGATCCCTTGGTGATGAAGACGAATCTTATTCAATATCAATTGCATCAACATTACTTAATACACAGTAAATTTTGCTTCTAACATTGCTTAGACATTGTGCTTTTTTTGCACGAATATAAAATAATTTCTATAAAAAATGATTATTTCTTGCTCAACATCCAATCTCAAGTATTTAATGCATAATCAGGACAAGAACAAATTTAGAAATGATACAATACAGAGCCCTGTTATAAGTCAGAGGGCAAAGGCGCTGTCCATATTTTTATGTGCAAATTATTTATTTGCCTCAAATTTGGCAAAGACTTCAAAAATTCATATGACCTTGCATTCATGACTCAAAGAAGAAAATAATGATATGGCTTAGAATGAATTATATCTCTTAGCAGTCCTTGCTTGAAAGTAGATTTGTGGTTTTGACTTTTTCTGTATTTGATATAATTGGTTATTCAATCAATCAAATCCAGAAACACAAATTAAACATTATCAATAATCCATATAAATCAGGTCCATGTCTGATAAACCCTGCCAGACGGATATGTATACCATACAATCATTTCATACACCAAATGCAGTTGACTGTCAGCTTAAAGTTAAAAAAAACCAGATCTATTTGTGAAAACTTAACATTGACCTTGAAAGTGAGATCAAGGTCAGAGTACACCTGCCAGATAGACATGCACACCTTACAATCATACCATACACCGAATATAGTTGGACTTCCAGCTAATAGTATCTGAGAAACAGACCAAAAAGAACGAAAACTTAACATTGACCAATAAACCATTAAAATGAGGTCAAGGTCAGAGTAAACCTGCCAGATAGACTTGTACACCTTAACCATCATACAATACACCAAATATAGTTTATCTGCTCTTATAAGATCTGAGAAACGGATTTTACCTCTAAATTTAAAGAAATTTCACTAATAAACGAAATGAGGTCAAGGCCTAATGAACCCTGCCAGACAGATATGTACACCTTACAATCATTCTATGCACACAATGTATTTGACTTATTACTTATACAAATGAATCTAAGAAAATGGACCAAACTACGACTACTCAGACTACTGAATATTGACCAGTAAATCATGCAAATGAGGTCAAAAATTGAGAAGAAATTAAACCTTACCAGATAGATTGGACATAAACAACCAGTATTGTGTAACAAATTATTGACCTACTTCTACTACATAGTAGCCTGGCCTACTCTTATAGTATCTGAAAAACGGACACAATCGCGTAACTTTATCCTCGATCACTGATGCAAGAAATCAGGTCGACATCTATTACAGATTACACCCTGCCTGACGGGCATTTAGACCTTGTAAGGTTGATCAAGGATCTTGAAAACGTTTATCCATATTAACCATAATGAACCTTTGAAGAGCAAGATACAGAAGTAGAGAGACAACTATACACATTAAACGGAAGAATACGTGAAATAAACAAACGTATAGGTAGCCACTCATCTCAATTTTCCTCAGATATAAGCAACACCAGTAAATATCACTGTGGAAAAGACAGGAAACTCAAAACGACGAGAAACTACGAGTTTGGACTGTATCAAGGCTGAATTCACCCAGGCGAGCTACTAGCAAAAAATTGGCTAAAAAAGATCTCAGAACAGACCAAGAGAGACTGCTGGGAAGTTGTACACAAACCACCTTTAAAATAAGCTCACTGCCTGCAGATTTAGTCAGCGTGGGTTTTTCCACACTACACTAAATCACTATGTTTGCAGTGACACTTATTTTATTATATGTAGTACTCACCATACCAACAGTTACACAACACAGTAAATCATGGACACACCAACAACTAGTTCAACAATTACTAAATGCTAAATTACACCCAGCCGGTAGAAGACCAATCTGCCTACCTATCTGTAACGCCAAAAGCAAATATTTTCTCCTACTATTGATAACTCTTAAGTAGAGACAGGACCGTCAAAAAAAAGAAACCATTATCCCTGTGGTCTATGCGAGCATCCAGTCACATGGAACTGTCGAGGAGTGTGCTGCGACGGGTGCAACATCTGACACCACAGCTCTTGTATAGAACTATGTTCAAAAGATTATGAACTCCTAGAAAAATCCAATGTACAGTGGATATGCTGTAAATGCGAAAGCATGAACATAAGCTCATTCACCTTTAGAAGCTATGAATTAGAAACATCAAACATATATACGAACAAATAACAGGAATGGACTCAATATCATCAGTCTTCAGTCCACTGAAGTCAAGTAGCCCAAAAGAGTGGAAATATGTCATCACACAGCAAGACACGATCATCCATAAACCAAAGGAAATCACGTCTCAGTAGTAATCCTTACGAGATACCAGCAAATTCAAACATCCGCATCATGACAATTAACTGCAGGAGTATAAAAGATGAAAAAACAAGAATTTGAAACAGCACTCCACAACTTAAAACCAGACATAGTATGCGCCACCGAATCATGGTTATAAAGGGAATAAAACCAGGATCAAACCCAACAAAAGACGCCATAATGTCAAGCGAAATATTTCCATCAAATTACAATGTATACAGAAACGACAGAGTGACCCTTGGAGGGGGCGTATTTGTACTCGTTGAGAAATCCATCACATCAGTCGAACAAACATCCTTAATCACTGACGGAGAAATTGAATGGGTAAAGATCAAAATAAAAAACAACAAAGACTTGCTAGTTGGATCTTTTTACATGCCACATAGAGATCAAAACACCTAAACGAACTGCAAAAGTCGTTCGAGAAGGCCAGAAGTAATGGGAACACCAATGTCATTGTATCAGGAGATTTCAACTGCCCTGACATCATGGGAGACAGCAACAGCCCTTGGACCAGACAGAGAAATCCAACAAGGACTAGATGATATAGCGGAAGCATATAACTTGACACAAATACACACTATACCAACTCGTGAAGGAAACCTCCTAGATCTTGTATTTGTCACGAACCCAACTCTATAGTAAAATCCTCAAATAACGTACCAAGTATATCAGACCATGATATTATCATCACCGACCTGGAAACAAAAGTACACCATCAAAAAAGCCTACCAAGAAAATGTTATATATACAAGAAGGCTAAATGGGACCAAATTAGCATTGACCTTAAACACACCCTAGAAGAGGTCAAAGAAAAACACCATCAAGGAGCTGAGGTACATCAACTTTGGGACACCTTAAAAAGTCAGCTTCAAAAAACCATGAATACAAATATTCCGAACAAAGAAATAAGATCAAGAAATAACATCCCATGGATCAAACACAAACAGAGGAAAATGCTAAAGAAAAAAAAGAGGCTATACAAACAAGCCAGAAAAACAAACAAATGGTCAAATTATAGGTCTTTTCAAAAGGAATGTAAGAAACAATTGATGTAAGCAGAATATGAATACGTCAACCAAAATATCTTTGAGGGACTAAACAACAATGACACAAAGCCGTTTTGGAAGTACATGAAATCCAAACGACAGGACTCAGGAGGAATAGCACCATTAAAAAAGGGGACTAATCTTGTCAGTGACAGTAAGGGGAAAGCCGAACTCCTACTAAAACAATTCAAGTCCGTATTCACAATAACAAGAGACACAAACCTACCAACAAGAATACGAGCTAAAATCAACATAACACTATTAACGATCGACCAAAAGGGACTGGTAAAACTATTAAAAAACAAAATTGACTTTAGTGAGACAAAATTGACTTTTGTGAGACAAAAATGACTTTTGTGAGACAAAAATGACTTTTGTGAGACAAAATTGATTTTTGTGAGACAAAACTCAATTTTGTCAATTTTGTCTCACAAAAGTCAATTTTGTCTCACAAAAGTCAATTTTGTCTCACAAAAGTCAATTTTGTCTCACAAAAGTCAATTTTGTCTCACAAAAGTCAATTTTGTCTCACAAAAGTCAATTTTGTCTCACAAAAGTCAATTTTGTCTCACAACAGTCAATTTTGTGTCAAAAAAGTCGATTTTGTATGCAAAATAGTTCACAGAATCCAAACTAATTAAATTTGCATACAAAATTGACTTTTGTGAGACAAAATTCAATTTTGTAAGACAAAATTCAATTTTGTCAATTTTGTCTCACAAAAGGCAATTTTTGTCTCATAAATGTCTATTTTGTCTCACAAATGTCACAAAAGGCAATTTTGTGTCACAAAAGTCGATTTTGTATGCAAATTAGTTTACAGAATCCAAACTAAACAAATTTGCATACAAAATTGACTTTTGTCGCCCAATTTTCAAATTAGGTAACAAAAGTAAAGTCTGTGTTACAAAAATGAATTTTGTCATGACAAAAGTAACTTTTGTCCACTGAAAGATAATTTTGTATGACAAAATTTTAAATTTGCAGTATGCTACAAATTTTGTTAAACTGAACTCATTTTTGTTGAACAAAACTCACTTTTGTCCGTACAAAATTGAATTTCGAGTACAAAACCACAAGAGTCCCATTCGGCGCCCCGTACCTACAAGAGGTACAAGTGAACCCGTACTTAGGACTCCAAATCTCAAACGATCTGAAATGAAGTATCCACATAAATAACATCAGCAAGAAAGCCAATGCCACCTTGGGCTTTATTAGGAGGAACTTGAGGAACGTACCTGAGGCATGTATGAAAGTAGCATACATATCCCTAGTAAGATCGACAATGGAATATGGCGCAACAATCTGGAACCCATATATATGAAAGGGGATATTGACAGTGGCGAATCAAGAAATTTTCATAAGTGGGGGCCTACTGACTGCCTAAAAGGGTGCCCGCTCCAGTCACGCTTCAGTGATTTCGTATATAAGCAACCAATTTTTTCCCAAAAAGGAGGGGGCGGGCCCCCTGCCCCCTAAATCCGCCTCTGATTGACAAATTAGAACGTATCCAAAACAGAGGCATACGATTCATTAAGAAAAATTACAGGAGTCGAGAAACAGAGTCCATAACAAACATGATTCGCCAGCTTGAAATTGAGACGCTAGAGGAAAGAAGACACAGCCTCCGTCTTATTCTGATTTACAAGGGGGTTGACGGTCTGGTGCCGGTTCTACCAGCCGACAAGTTTGTCATACCAGCACGACCTAAACGAATGATAAAAGCCAAAACGTATTCAAATTGTGAAACTGACAATATCATCGAACGTCAAGTCATCAATAACACCAGAGGATTAAAAGTACCAAATAGCAACAAACCACAGTATAAACATTCATTTTTTGTGGAAACAACTATTCACTGGAACCAACTACCAGATAAAGTTGTGCATGCAGGTTCTGTAGAGGCATTTAAGACCGCTCTACAAGAACACCGCCCATAACAACGGCGCTCTTCTCCACCGTGTATAAAAGCCTAAACAGGATTCTACACGTACCACTACAGATACAGATAATAAGTGAGCAACTCACGTGCGACAAAAATCGGTTCAAGTAAAATAAAGAAGTGATGAGACGGCAGCAAGCAAGTTAGAATTTGGCACAACAACTTACAATCATTGACTAGCAAATATTATTGACTTTAATATGAATTTCTAAAGTAAGCCCATAAATTGAGGTCTAGCTTCTGGTAATGTTACAATTGATTGAAAGTCTCTTTAGAGGACGGGGCTGTGGCACATATCCATGGTAATCAGTGACACAGATATTTTGCACCCTCAAAATTGCGAATGAATATGACTTTAAATTTATCGTTTTAAACCCTTGGTTCAATAAATTACTTTTAAACAACATACCATTATACCAGGGAATCGTGATAGTAAACGCAAACCCAGAAATAAATACACACCATAAGTAGGTGCAGCTGGAATGTTGCAACACAAAAAAAACTCTTATAGGTCACAACCAATACTTATTGTCAATTATACTAGGTGTAGGTCAGGATATGTCTAAACTGGAATTTGTAGCTTAAATTTGAAGTTCATTGGGATAGATATAACAACAGTCTTCGAACTCTGAATTATTCAGTCGAAAAGGCCGCCCTCAATATAGCGAAACGTGAAGTTTAAGGTAAATGCCATCTTTTCCATTTTCTTGTGATGCTCCTGTATGACCTGTAAGAAGCGGGACACAAAGTTGAGCTCGTAGGAATTCATATTGTCTGTTTCATTCAAAGAATACTTCTTCTTAACCAATGTATGATGTCAATAAAACAGCAAGCATCTTGATGTAAGTGTCAGAAAATATGTTTGAATGAGAGGGTTTTTATTTTTTATTTTATATCACATATTTTGTCTATTCACAAAGCAACATATTTTTATTTACGATGATCATTCTATTACATGTAGATCAAATAGCTCTAGTAGTCATGTTGGATATTGTCATCACTTGCCATTTGTCGTCGTCTCTGGCATTGTTGTCCTAAACTTATTTTTAAAATTCTTCTCCTTTTTTATCTACCAGACCAATTTTGACCAAACTTTGGCTGGTTTATCCTTCTGGTATCTAGCTTAAATTCTGTTTATTGTTATTTCTTCCTATCAACAAACGTGTTTGCCATGTTTGAAATAGATAGCATTTATTGTCTTATATCTTACATACTCGTATATTGTAGTCACAATAATACAATTGAAACTTATCCGTTATCATCTGTGAAAACGTTATTCCATTACGGTCAACAAACTCGTGGCAACGTCGATTAAATTAACGAAAGGATGAATTTAACTTCACCAATTGGAACTGTTGGTTTAATGGCTTCTTTTTGAGTAGCAACTCTCTATCAATGAAATCATGATAGGAAATACAAGATCTAGAATATCGTATCAACTGGGAGATATATAACTACATAACCCGTAAGTTAGCCGTGCTGGAATGTTGCTACGTAGAAATTGGGAAGCTGAAATTATCTCTATTGTCGAATAAATAAAGACAACAGTAGTATACCGCTGTTCGAAATTCATCGGTCGATTGAGAAAAAAAAATCCGGGTTACAAACTAAAACTGAGGGAAACACATCAAATATAAAAGAGAACTACGACACAACAGAAACACATCATTAACATGATTAAAATGTAACACACACAGAAACGAACTATTATAATATAACAAAGTTTTGCCGGTTTTCAAACACATGATATATGATTGTCAATATCTAAATGTAAGTCAAGATATGAGGCAGACTTAACTATATCACCGCCGAAAAAAGGAAAATTAACAATAGAGGGGAAAAAACATCGATTTTGCCGTATTTAATTTTTTGCAGAGTTTCTGGTGTTTTACTGACTATCTAAATATAGGGAAGGAGTGTTTTTGCTGTTGATATTTGATTTATTTAAAGTAAGTTTTATTTGGGTAAATCTCGGCAGTATATTAAGAGAATTCTTTATTAATTAATGCATGATAAAAGAGGGGCGAAAGATACCATAGGAACAGTCAAATCTCATAAATAAAATATAAACTGACAACGTCATGGCTAAAATGAAAAAGAAAAACAGACAAATAAAAGTAAACAAGAAACAACATAGAAAACTAAAAACTGAGCAACACGAATCCCACCAAAAACTGGGGGTGATCTCAGGTGCTCCGGAAGGGTAAGAAAATCCAGATCCACATGTGGCACCCGTCGTGTTGCTCGTGTTATTACAAACCCGGTAAATAGTCTAATTCGGTAGGTCAAATTCATAAAAAATGTAGGGGATTGTAGTTACGACGTAAGATGAATTTTCATTAGGAAAACGGTAAGTGTTGCTGAATTTATAAATTAAGGTGGTATGGGTGTCTTTCGCAATCTTGGATTGTATTAAACAGAGAATCTAAGATCCAGATTTTGAGTCAAGTTAGCAAAATTTGATGAAGGAAATGATGTGAATTTTGCATTTAAAAGAACAAACTAATACGATTTTAACTTATAAATATTAATATCACATATATAGATAGTATAGATATTTCTAGATTGATTTTTAATGTTTTCAATTTGGCATTTTAAGGGGAGGTAACTCTGAAATAGTGTATTTTCTGATGGAAACTACATGGAATTTTGCTATTTTGTGTTTTAGCTTCAGAAAACGAACGGTGACCCTATCTTTTCTTTTGATATTCTCAAAGCATTTTCTAATTTAAGCCATATTTCATGCAAAGTACCAGAATCAAAAATCATATTAAAAAGTTTTACATAAACGGGTATAAAAATGTGTGATGTGCTTTTAATAAATTCATTAATTATGAAATCATCGCCACTGGCCTTTCCGTTTTTCAATTCTCGTGTACACTTGCTAATCTCTTCTGCGGTAATTTCTGAATTCAAACCTTCATTTGCGCCTTGTATGTCATTCGGCTCAGTTGTGACGTCATTTGTATTCTCGGCGTTATTTAAATTTTTGAAAAAATCAAACAGTACATATAATGCTATGTTAGGTTTATTTCTTTTCCCTCCCCTATTTAAAACTTTCCAATATTCCTTCGGATTTTTTGTCCTCAGGTTTTTCATATGTTTTTGATTTTTTTTTTCTATATTCCCTCATCGATTTATCCATCTGGCATTTATATTCCCGTTCTTTCTTTTTCATTTCTTCCCTTCTTGCTTCTGATCTATTACTGTTATAATTTCTCTTTGCTCCCCTGTAAATCTTTCTCTTATTCCAACATTGCTTATCAAACCATGGTTTGTTCCCCTTTTTGCCCAATTTTTTTTCAATACGACTTCCTTGGCTAGCATTATATGTATCTAGAACATTACATGCAGCATCCAATAATATGCTGTTAATTTTGTAGACTAGCTACTTCGTTAATTTTGCCTTGAGATAAAAGGTTACTGTCAACTGATTCTAATTCGGCAACCAAATCTGAAATTTTGTCCTTATCAATAAATTCTACGAATTCATTTTTTTCTCAACATACCATTTTTGTACCCGTTTTACTTCTTCTTCTTCTTTCAGTACAGAGTCGGACTCTTCTTGAGTGTATAAATGACTCTTGCTCGTGAAATCATGAGGCCTTCCCTCCTCACTTAATAAAAACTATTTACAGGAAAAATTATTTACAAATAAAACTATGTACATCTGGGGTCAAAGGAGATCTAGGTGTGTGAAGCTCCTGTCAAGGCCTCTGGCAGGATGGTAAGGCTGGCCTTGAACTCTTCTAGTGTAGCTGCTGTTGTGGCTTTTTCCAGTAGAGTGTTCCATTCCCTGGTTGATCTTGGGAAGAAGGAGTACCTGTATTGGTCTTTTAGAGTGCGCTGTTGGTGTATGCGGTGGCCTCCTCTGGTCCTTGAATCTCCGGGTTTGTAATAATTAGAGGGGTCAATATCCACCAATCTATTGCGGATCTTATATGCCATGGTGAGTCGGTCTTTGCAGCGGCGATCTTTAAGAGGCTCCCATTTTAGTCTCTCCATTAAGGAGCTGACACAACCTGGGGATACATCTTGGTATTCATTGTACACGAACCTAGCTGCCCTTCTCTGTACTTGTTCTAGGTCTTTTTCAAGGGTATGTTGGTAAGGGTCCCATACAGTGGAGGCATATTCCAGGGTAGGTCTGACCATGGTGATATAGGCGTTAGCTTTGACTTCTGGTTTACACCGTCCTAGGTTCCTTCTCAGAAAGCCTAGTGTCCTTGATGCTTTGCCTACCGTCTGGTTGATATGTGTCTTCCACTGTAGGTCATTGTTTATGGTGACTCCCAGGTATTTCCCATGCTCGACTGCATCTAGTGTGTGACCATGTAGTTGGTAGTTCGTTATCAGTGGGTTTCTTTTGTTGGTAATCCGTATCACGATGCATTTCTCAGGATGGAAATTCATCTGCCATCGTGATTCCCACTCTTGGAGTTTGTTAAGGTCGTCTTGGAGTGTCTCGCTATCCTTTATATTCTTTATTTTTCTGTAAACTAGGCAATCGTCTGCAAATAACCTTGCCTCAGAAGATGTTGATTGTGGCAGGTCATTAATATAAGCCAGAAATAATAGGGGTCCGATGACTGTTCCCTGAGGCACCCCTGAGATGACGTCTAGGGGGCCAGACTTATGCCCTTCAAGCAATACGGATTGTGTTCTCTTGCTTAGGAAGTCTTGTATCCATTTGAGTGTTACTCCACGTATTCCGTAATAGTCCATTTTTTGGAGGAGTCTCTTGTGGGGCACTTTGTCAAAGGCTTTGGAGAAATCAAGCAGGATGATGTCTGTCTGTTCTCCTTGGTCTAAATTCTTGCCAATTTCGTCTAGTGTTATCAGGAGTTGTGTTTCACAAGATCTTTTGGATCTGAAACCGTGTTGATGGTCACAAAGGATCTGGTGTCGGTCAAAGTGATCCATGATGGTGCTGTGAACAATATGTTCCAATAGTTTGCAGCAAATTGAAGTCAATGAAACTGGCCGATAGTTAGAAGCTTTGTGTTTTTCTCCTTTTTTTTTTTTTTTTTTTTTACTTCTCTTGCATTTTCCACGCTGTTCTCAGCAATATGCACATCTTCTTAAATACCATCTTTAAAATTTAAAGCCATAATATTAACGGAGAATGGACATCTGAGAACAGCTTGAAAAGTCTTCAACATACATATTTACAACGAAACATAGAAAATCAGAAGTACAAATAAAATAATCAACAACACTGACTGGCCTGACAGTTATAATGCATTTGCTATTAGATTTATCAAAGACTATTTAATTAGATAGGAAAACATTTGTTTGAGAAAGATTGATGTGCGGAAGTGTAGTATAAAAAGTGGAGAGTCAAAACTGTACAGGACTTAACCGAATCAAAGGCACGTCATTAGTTCATTCAACAGATGGATAAACTTGCATCGACTCATATCTAGATTTTAAAAAAATCACTGTATAAATTAGGATGTGATATGACGTATTTAAGTGATGTAATTGTTTTAGTCTACTGAGTGACAGTGATTCTAATTGATATTTTTTTTTATCTATAAAAGAATTCAGTAAATGTGCTAAGTAGGGTGTGGTAAAGAAATCCTTGACATTTAACTGGTATAAGTTAACAACAAAAGTGTACACCAGATACAAACCGTATAGGCTCGTCAATATAAGTGCAGTTGCTAGTTGTTATTGCCTCTATTTAATTGTAGGTCTTCAGATGTATTAATGGTTATGCGCATTGATTTTAGCAGACGACGCACGTTTTGCTAAAGATATATTTTCAGAAAAATAAATTAAACTCTCAACTTTTAATTGTGTTAGTAAAGAAAAGATCGATATAAAATTGTGTTTTTTGTGAGGATTTTATCAGTTACACTCATTTACGTGACTAAAACGTGCATAATCGATGGCGCTTCCGCCCAAATTGTTCGTGAAGCAAAATAGTGCAACAGATTAAAATATATTATATCAAAAATAATTGCCTTGTTTCAATTTTTTTTTTCAATTTCGAAGCAGTTTATAAAATTGAAAACCAAAATAAATCAATTGATTATTATAATTTTGATAATTAAAAGCAAATGTGATTATTATAAGGTACGAAACAGTGGTGACGTACATTATTGGCAATCAGATATAGAAACAGTGTGGCGAATAGTTCAACAGAGATGGGCGACTAAGACCCTTGACAGCTATTGATGTTTTACATCGTGTTATTAGATGTTTTGATTAATTTGCATTCATTATCAATTGTATTTCTGTAGGATTATACTTTCTTTCTAACCATGAATTTTGAAATACCAACAGGACTTACGGATCTTTTACAAGACTTCACTGTTGCTGTTTTAAAAGAACGACCACCTAATTTAAAACAGTTTGCTGCTGATTATTTTGCAAAACTAAATGAACAGAACAATGAAGAAGAAGATGATGACAAACCAAGGGGTGTTAGATTTGCTGGTTCGCCAAACCCAGAACCAATGCAGACGGAAGATGATGAGGATTCTGATGAACCAATGGGTAATTACAAATCCACATGATTTTAATTTAAAGACAAATCAGAACCTATAACTAACTTTCTACTTAATCTATGAACCGTTGTTTTGGGGGTTGAATAAATCTCAGTTTTATGGGTCAACTCTAATACACCTTATTGCTATTTGTCCCCCATTAACGTGATATCATACGGTATCGGGATCGTTCGCCCTGATTACATGTTCGCCCTAGGTTCGTTCGCACTGAGTTTATTCGCCCTGGTAATCCGTTCGCCCTGGGTTCGTTCGCCCTATTTTCATTTATGATATGTATATATGTTACATTAATGAAAGAAATATATATTTATATATATTAAAATGTATGTGTGAGGGTTTGGATGGGGTTAAATGATTAAAGAATAATGCCCTTAAAAAATGAAGATTAGAGAATAATGGGCGAAAAAAATGAAGATTAGAGAAAAAAGGGGTTAATTTTTTTTGAAGATTAGAGAAAAAAGGGGTTATTTTTTTAAAGATTAGAGAAAAAAGGGGTGAAAATTAAATGTTTACAGAATAACAGATCCCCCCATCCAGACCCTCATGTATATCTATTAACAGTTAAATACAGAATATTAATTAAATAAAATTCTTGGCTGCATTGTTACACTTTATTCTAAAATTACTTTTAATTACTGTTGTTTGAATTTTTATTGCTGCATGATTAGGTATGATTTGAAATCTTTGATATCACTGATTGGTATATGAATTGCCTTTGATGGATTAATAATAATGAAAATAACATTTTTCTCAAATAAAATAGTCAGCTTGGATGGGTAAAAACACTGGTGTACACATTGTTAGGCATGAACTTATAACCTAGTAGCAGCTAGCTGTAGACAACATAATACATCGTAAATATTCGGCGAAATTGTAGACCGACTTCAACATATTTAATTAAATACACACAACACAACACTATACTAAAAAATAAAAATCGTAAATATTCGGCGAAATTGTAGACTGACTTCAACCTATTCAATTAAATACCCACAACACAACACTATAATAAAAAATAAAAATCAGGGCGAACATACCCAGTGCGAACAGGTATCAGGGCGAATGGTCTCAGGGCGAAACGGAACTTGAGGGCGAACAGTAACTAGGGCGAACCGAAATCAGGGCGGACGGACCCGGATTCATATCATACAGGTTCCCGTAAAAAGTACGACATTATAAAACAAAATATCTGACGCCACAATGGAAAAGTGATTGTTGTATGACGTCAATAGTTCAAGCAGATAAGGTGTATTGAATACACCTTATTGCTATTTCAGTATGTAATTATACCTTATTGCTATTCCCAGCTGACCTAATTATAACAATCTGTCCTGCTTGAACTATTGACGTCATACAACAATCACTTTTCCATTGTGGCGTCAGATATTTTGAGTTATGACTTCAAAATTTTACGGGAACCTGTGTGATGTCCAGAAATGGTGGACAAATTGAAATAGCAATAAGGTGTACATGTATAGCCATTTTAGGAATCTATTTCGATTGACCAGAGAATCCCCACCAGTTAAACTTTTGATGTCATACAACAATCACTTTTCTGTTGTGGTATAAGATATTTTCTATTGTGAAGTCAAATTTTACAGGAACCTTTGTGATGTCCAGTACTGGTAAACAAATAGCGACAAGGTGTATACATTTGTACACTTAAATACATTTTTAGACTAACTTGAGTAACATCACTACTACATTGTACATTTACAAAATGTATATATGGCTTTCAGTGTTTTATGATTAAGCACCCTGCTTTATATAACTGTATGATTAAAGTCATGAAAGTAGATGGAGAGGGGGGTTGTATACACAATGTGTTAGATATATATAGTAATATACTACATGTATTAGAAAATACTAAGACACATTTAAAAAGGGACATATTGATACATGTACCATGAAACACAATACATGTAGTACATGTACACATATTAATACACACATCTACAAATCCCTTTTATGACATTTTAATAATATAATGAACTACATGTATGACTATACATTACATACTTGTATCTTTCTAGACATGCTATTAAAATAGTGTAGGAAGATACAGAACAGAACATATTTTATTTCCAATTAAGGGCCCACAAGGGGCATACAGAGCATACATGAATAAGGAAAAAGAATATTGATTTGCATGATCATTGGTATTATTTTTTTCCTAAAAAAAAACCAGTGTGAGACTACTTTCATGCATCTTTGATTACATTTGATTTGTGCCACTGCCATACATTTGTACAATCATCATTTGCATAACATCAAACCGTTTTCCTTTACAAATTTAGAAAAGAGACCAGGTATTTACAATATTAATTGAACACATGATTATAATTACTGTTTGTTTGCATTTCATTTGTTGGTTTCAATTCTTATGTTGAACATTGTTTTAGACAAAGTTACGTTTTTGTAAATACATGTATATATTTTATATTATAAATATGTGTATTTACGGTTTCCTGACCTACAATATGAACCCTGATAATTGTGCAAATTATATTTATTTTATTGCGATGTTTTTTTTAAATGACTTATCCCTAAATGTCTACATTGTACATGTAGCTCGAAACGCAATTTAGATAAATGACCTCCAACCAGAAATACAGGGAAAAGCAAAAGGTGATCAGATTTCTGAGTCTGTTAAGACTGTTTCCAGGTTTGCCCATCAAATACAAAAAAATAAAAAAATAAATATTTGCTCAACTATATATCCATCCTATTTTATGTACATGTAGCAGGTGGCGTTAAACGCTCATATTTTATTTATAAGGTCCAAGTGTTGAATTTGTTATTGGCAAGATGTAGAAGGGAGACTTATATATATAGCAAAAGCAATCCTCCATTCTGGTATTTGTAGCTTCAACTTTTAATCTAAGAATGATCGAACTGTCAGTGTTGTTAAGTTTATTCAAAAATCTATATAATTGTCAAACCTACATGGTACATGAAATTTTGGACAGAAGCTTTTTATGATCAAAAGACTGTATATTCAAAACAAAAGTCTGTGCTTTTAGCCTATACCAAGCCCTATCAGATGCCTATGCTAGAGTCTAGTAAAAGTATTTAGGCTTGTGGAAATTTAGTGGAATTTTGTTTATTCATGTTAAATTTTTTTTGAAATTTCTGATTCTGGATAGTAGCTGGAAATTTTTGACCCCAAAAAAAACGAAGGAAAATTTTGAATACACAAGTTTAGTTTTTGGTAGTCTACATTATGCTTAATATGCTGTTACAGTGACAGCAGCAGTTGCAGCAGAGATTATGTTTATTTTGTTCAAAATTCTGTGTACTGTACATTGTATATTCAGAAATTATTGCGAGGTTTTTATTTATGTGAATTATGCAACTGAACAGGATCTGTTACAGAGTATATAGCAATGATAAAGAACTGGGATTCTGAGAACTGACAATATAAACCATGTAAACTGGCCATGGTATGCACTTTTTTCGAAATCGCAATAATAAAACTGAAATATTTTGGTCCATTCTTGAAAAATTTCAATAAT
Organism: Mytilus edulis; assembly: GCF_963676685.1. Classification (NCBI taxonomy): domain Eukaryota; kingdom Metazoa; phylum Mollusca; class Bivalvia; order Mytilida; family Mytilidae; genus Mytilus; species Mytilus edulis. Next base: position 36,525,275 of record NC_092344.1, on the reverse strand, counting down.
TTATGAATTTACATTTTACAGTATTGTTTATCGTTTTACATTTTGTAATTACATTTTACATGAACATGTATCTTTATTACCAAAATGCAAAGTCTATATATATAAACTAAGGGTATACATTTGAATTACATCAACATCAATAAATAATACATGATACAACACATACATAAATACTAACTATGTGACAGAATAGCAGAAGGTGTTGTAGTAATACACAAACATTATTTAAACATTTCAGTTGAAATTCTAAGCTTAAAAGATCTAAATATAAATTTACCTAAATTACACAGCTATTTTACATTGTATACTGGTCATTCTGCTACATAATGGATTTTGTGTCGATGATGTCACATCATGATTAGTATTGACCTTCTAGTTTTTAGTGAACTATTTCATATTTTCTTCCGTTGAGAAGGGGCCTTTGTGGCTGAGTGTTCTAGATCTAAGTAGTTGAACTACTAAACGTTCATCACTAGCCTGTAACCACTGAGGTTGTTAGTTCAAATGTGCATGGGGGCAGGTGCACTGGACTCAATTCTAATTGATTAGGATTATCAGTTTTCCAACCGACTGGACACTTTGACTTCCTCCACCAATAAAAACAGACTACCATGTGCCAGAAATAGCACAATAGTGTTGAAAAAACAGTAAAACATCAATCAATTGATCTTCAGTTGAAAAGTTTAAGCAAAACAATTGTTCATTTACATGTATTTGCAATTTTTCGTATACATATAATATACATAAAATATACATAAAAAATAAATAATTTTAAAAATACCATTTGTAAAAAATTTGCATTCAAATTGCTATTTATTTTCATTTTTATCCATGAAAATAATTACAATTTTAAGAATGATACTGGAAAAGTGTCATTATTCAATATTTTCATGAGGTGCTAGTATATCTCCTCAGTCTGAGAATACTGATTTTCAGATAAATGTTTATGAGTAACCTACATTATAGTTCCTAACCTTCTCATGTAGGTCAGAGGGTCCCTTGTGGAGTGTACATGTTGTCTCATTGGCAATCATACCACATCTTCTAATTTAATATTTATTATCCAACCTGTCAAACAAGGAAAGTAATATTAATTTTGACTGCTCTTTAAATATGATGATCAGCTAGGAGTAAAGTTGGGAATCAAAATCATAAATTTATTGATGTAAAATCAATATGTCTATCATTTGAGAAACAATGCTTCAATGAACATAGATTTGTATAGGTAGTAATTGCTATGATTAAAACCTACACAGGTATTGCACATGTCACAATTAAATCAGGTAGATGTATCTTTATTCAGCTTTGAAGACGTCTAGTTAATGGATGATGATTAGCCAATAGGGGTTACAGTCTATAACCATAGTTTTTAAAACTCTAGATCTTTTCTTATACATGAAAAAAGACCCAGAGGCACAACTTTTCAGGGGCTATCAGAGGGGGACATTTTTCTAGTTCCCCCTCCCGTAGACACTGATTCAGTAGAGGTCAATGAGTCAGCAACCCAAACAAAAAAAATGCCCTACTTTTAGATTATACTGAATCTAAGTGGCCTAGTCCTACATTGTAACTAAGTACAACATTTCATTGCATGTACAATGTACAGGTGCAAAAAAATGCATCTGTCAGCAGTTATTTTCCAATTCTTTAGATCAAGTATCAAGTGTAAGTGGCAATTAGGAAATCAAAATCGAATTCCTTGACCACATGTTTTCTTTTGCTGACAACCATGTCACATGTGCGCTTTTGGTAGGTCTAGTAACTGCTCCATCCTCTTCACCATTCTGTCTGTCTTAAAGAAATTAGTTTTCTTGGCTTTTATGAAAAGGGAATGATTTTATATTCATGATAATTGGTCTGCAGTTGATCAGTAGTAGCGTGAAAGTAATTTCACATCTGTAGAACTAGTACTGCCATTTAATTTCCTGGTTGTATCATTGGTAACCCTTCAAAGATATTTCAATAGAATTAAAAAATATTTGTCATGCAAGTCATTTGGCCTCAGCTGTTTCTGTGAGAGTTAGTGGTATTGGTTTACATACATGTATGTGCTACAAATTTATCTACTATAGATTGAGGCTATTTCTTATTTCATTATTAGGAAGTTGATTATTCGATTGTAATAAGATATTGAGCTGAATTTATTGCAAGACCTTGTCACATTGTCGTACATATCATGTTTATGGATGGCGAAAAAAAACGTATTGCTCATCAAGAATTGTATAGGGTTTCATTCTGAGTTATATTACATCAAAACTCATAGCAGACATTGGAAGACAAATCATTAATGGAAAATATAATGGATTTCTTGTATCGAAGCACAGGAAAATACCGAGCAAAGACGTGAAAGATTTATTCCTTCTAAATAATATGGCATTTTGTACGGAATTCTCTCAAGTAAATGTTGTGATCAGTAATTTGATTTCCTGGAGCATCAGTATTGTGTAGTTCAATATACTCTCTGTCACAGCAGTCTTCATTAAATTGCATTGATTAAGTCTGTCAATAATATCCTTTTTTCTATGGAGTATTGTAAACAGAGGAGGAGAGGTGTTAGTGGTCACAGTACAGGTATTTGTCACCATTTTACTAATTGGCTCAATGTCATCTATAATTTGCATTTACTAAATGTTCATTAATTTGCTTCTTGTTGTTTAAAGATTTTCAAAATATTTGGGTAGTATTTATTTCATAGTTGAAAAAAAGTACATGTAATTCAACCACATAATCTTTATTTTTATATAACTTTTTATATTTGTAATAGTTGCAATTTGGTTCCTACAGAATGCATTTATATTTTGATAACTTGTGTAGTAAGGTTGTGCCAGAAGAGCTTATTTGCAGTGCCTTCTGACAGTATCTGAGGGGTATCTCTGCAGCAGTACATACATGTAGCAGTGTTCTCTTTGCAAATGTATATATAGCGTGGAGTGTGGGTTCATTTAATTTCCTGGTTTTCAAGTTTCACAGATTGAGTGAAAATTGTATTTTTGTAGATAAATGTTTATATGGATTTGCCAAAGTCTGTATTTGATAAAAAAAAGTAATACTTTGTTGAACATTCAAATTCATTGTTTACTAATGCCCACCAATTTAATTGTTGGTATCCAATGTTTATAATCATGATAGCAAATCCATAGAAGAATCAGGGTAACTAGGGAATTTTGATATAACATCTTGTTTCAGACTTTCTCATTCTAGAATGTGTAGCATTGCATCCAGTCACAAGGTTAGAAAATCTATAGTAAAAAGAAATTAGCATCAAATAGCATCATATTCAAACAATATAGCATTTCATTACCATGATGCTTTAGGGTCCTTGGGAGAACACTGCAGATAAAGATATTTTTTCATCATTGTCCTTGGGTAATTCTATCTACTTGTAATGTTAATTGTCTTCTGCTAAATCCTTAATAAATATTGAAATAGTAGATATGTAACTCAAAAGGGCAATGATCCATGTCAGCATGTGTGATTCTCTATAATCAGATAATGTTTCATGTGTACAACATCTGATCTAATTAAAGTGGTCATTGAGCATATTAACTTATATATTTCTTTTCAAACAAATGCATAAACAGCTTTATAATAGGAAAGTACATCAAGTTTTCTTGTTTGCAAGGAAAGGTCATCCAGAAGTGATTAGCATTTTTTTCCCATTTTACCTGTCAAATTTGTTATATACAGGCTGTATATTATTTTGTCATTGGGTTGCTGTCTCATTGTTGTCTACCCTAGATCTCTAATAAGTTATAATCTTAGTACAAATATGAATATATATCTGAAAACAGTTGAACCAAGTGACAGCCTGTGGTCTACTTACACCTCAATAAAAGGAAAATAACTGGTATAAATTTCTTTTTATTATTATTCATTGAGATTAAGTTTGAATTAAACCACATTTTTTATCAATAGTCACAAAATGTTAGTTTTGTAAAGATACTAAAAGTTCTAACCTAAAATACTACATAGATTTACATTGTATCACGCAAATATAATATTCTCATTTGAAATTTTGATATTAAAAGAGTCAGTTATGAATTAAAAGATGTAGACCATTATCAGGATGTATTGATAACTTTGAAAGTTAAAAAACTTGATGAAATTTGTTTCTTAACTTGGAATCTTTGAAGTTATACATGTAAATTAGTTGGTAATTAATTATGGAATCAAGCTAAAAGTAATTGAAAGTGCACATTTTATTTAATTAATCATAATACAATTTATTCTTATTTGTAGTCAAATACAGAACTGAAATATTTTGAAATGTAATTCTACTACTAGTATATAGCTTATATATTTTTTTCAGAACCACCAACCAGAGGGTTCACAAGAAGACAATCTGGTAAGGTTAAGTATAATCTATAAACATGTATATTTGTCGATTGTTTATTGGAATTAAAACACAGTGAAATGGGATTAATATTTAATTCTCAATTTATAAAGACATGATCGTTGCAACGAATGAGTTATTGATTAAACTTGAGCTCATTATTTCTGAACTGGAAAAAAGTCTGGTTCCTTTTTCCAATCAACACACAGATTGTGCAGGGAATCTGTGCAGGATAGACTTGAGGAACCTTATTGATTGTATTTTTCTATTTATGTCAGCATACAAAAGATTATTAATACTAGTGATGACCACTCTATCGGACTCAAATATCCGGTCCCTTTTTTATTTGAATTTTTCAATTGTATGACAGTAGAAAATGTTTTGACAGTTTTGATAGGTCTATCTTTAGGTTAACATTACAATAGCTTTGCTCTGATAATTTTAGAGCTTTAAATGATTGCATGAAAAATTGTATTGTCACCAGATCGACCATAAATGCACAGCTTTCTTTTCCACATGTTCAAGTTAAATTTCATATATAAGTTATTAGAAAAATCCAAAAATTTTGTGTCACTAGCTTTAAATTACAAGCTTGGGTAGTTTATGTAAAAAAATCAAGGTTGGGCATGATTTGGATGAGATTTTGCATATTTGACCGTATCAGGTTTCGATATGTATGAATAAGGAATAAGGGATATGATAAGTTTTGATTAAATTTAACCTCCATCTTCAAAGATTTCCCTGTGTTATCATTGCAGAAAGAAAATCATTATATTACACCAATGTAACTTTGTTACGTCATCCATACAAAATAATCTTTCTTTGTAACTTATCGATGAAAAGGACCTGGGGATTCAAATAAAAAATATCCTAATGATATTGCAGAATAGATTGACTTTATTTCCCTACAAAGTTGGACATGAAATAAAACAGGAAATTGGCAGAACATCTGATTTTCTTGATTGACAAGTAAATGGAAAGACATAAATGCTGAAAAATGGCGATTCAACAATATATTAAAGTACAAACATGTTGGACAAAGATGTATATATCATAGAAAACACAATTTCTAGATTAACTTGGTACTGTAGTCTGTAGAGACTATAGAAATTAGAAAATGCCAAATACAGAAAGTGTATTAGAGCATAAGTGATTTTGATTGTCTTTGATTTCCGTGTAATTTACATGCATGGAATACATGTTCATGTGGTTAGGTTTAGAATCTTCTTTTATAGTGGTGTCAAATCAATAGATACCAGTATATTTATTGAAATCCTTTGTTAAAGTACAAATTTATTTCAAAAGCTGAAAGTTTACTTACAAATTCAATTTACTCAATACACAATGTACATGTTCATTTGTATAAAAAAAAATGAGTTTAAAGATATTTTTGGAGTTTTTAAAAACAATTACTTGTGGCAAGTTGTGCTCAATTAAAGCTCTAGTACTGTGTCATAGAAAGAAAAAAAATTGTTGTAGAAAACTTTCATTACTGACTTTATGGTTTGTATATAATAAAAAAGTATAACAAAACAGTGAAAACTAATGAACTCCAAGGTTAATTCCAAAAGGTGGAAGTCCATAAAAATTGGCAACATCAAAAGTTATCAACCAACATAACAACTGAAAAATAACTGTCCTATACCTGAAATTTACAGGCATTTTTTTTAATATGAATTTTGTTTTTACATAACATACTCTGTACTTCAGCTTTATAACAGCTTTATAAGTTCTCCTTTTTGTCGTTTTTCCTTAGATTTTAATGTTTGACATTTTTTCTCAGCTTTTTTAATTGTTTTGCATGTCTGACATTGTCATACAAGTTTTAAATGTTTATTATTTTCAGTATCTGCTGAACGATATGATCCTGCTGATGACGAAGACTTAGACGAAAAAGTAAGTACAATGAAAAAAGCGATTCCAAATTTGATATCTTATTTTACTGTGTTATATTTGAAAATTTGTAAGCTCATTTTTGAAAAGAGAATGACAGATAGACATAAGCCACCTTATTAAAGTGTCTCATTAAAATATCAACAGTAAGAATTAAAGAAGCAGGGTTTCCTCAAAATGATTGGGCAGCCAAAGAACTTTTATTTTCTGGTTTTAACTGTTTTTGATGGTCACAATTTGTAACTTTAGGTACGTTATTCAATGTAGGTAACCATTAAGGAATTTAGGGTAATGCATCTGGTGAACACACAGGAGAATGATTATTTTACTCCAAATATGTACAGTTAATTGTACATTGATATGAGGTCAGTTTAAAGTGTCTGCATTGTTTATTTTCATTGTTATGCCCCACCTACGATAGTAGAGGGGCATTATGTTTTCTGGTCTGTGCGTCCGTTCGTTCGTTCGTCCGTCCGTCTGTCCCGCTTCAGGTTAAAGTTTTTGGTCAAGGTAGTTTTTGATGAAGCAGAAGTCCAATCAACTTGAAACTTGGTACATATGTTCCATATGATATGAACTTTCTATTTTAAAGACAAATTAAACTTTTGACCCCAATTTCACGGCCCACTGAACATACAAAATGAAAGTGCGAGTTTCAGGTTAAAGTTTTTGGTCAAGGTAGTTTTTGATGAAGTTGAAGTCCAATCAACTTGAAACTTAGTACAAATGTTCCCTATGATATGATCTTTCTAATTTTAATGCCTAATTATATTTTTAACCCATTTTCACGGTCCATTGAACATGGAAAATGATAGTGCGAGTGGGGCATCCGTGTACTTTGGACACATTCTTGTTTTATATATATATACATGTATGTAAACTGTATATTATGTATAATGTTTTAAGCCATTGGCCCAAATGGGCATAAAGTGCTTTTCAAAAAAGTTAAATGAAAGTGAATAGTTTGATATATTGAACGCATGACTTTACTTTTTTTAATGCCATAAAATTTGCAATGGTTTTAAAAGCTTATGTTTTGCTAGACTTGAAGTTTACTGCCAATTTTGCATCTCTCTAAACATGCATCTTGCATTTAGAATATGATTGACTTTTTTAAAACGTTTTCATTTGTTCAAATTTCTTAGACGTGATTATAAAAGAACTTTTACCCGAAGACGTGCACGTTTCCACATCTGTTCCCTAACTTTTATAGTTCTTTAGTGTTTGTGTACTGTAGATCATCTGTCCTTGCATCGTCAATTTGTAGTCTTATATAAATTATTTGTAATAGGGAACTTCTTGAGTACTGAAAGACTTAAACATAGAATTAATATAAATGAAAGTAAATCAGAAAATACCTGCCCACTACATCCTGTATATAAGCTTAATTAATTTTTTTTATAAAGAACGTGCATATTTGGTAAATTATCATTCAAGCATTTACCTATATATAATTGAGTAAATAAATAGAATATCAAATGTGATATGAAGTAAATTAATTCATAATTCTATAGTTATATGCTGATCATTATCTTTAGGGAATCAATGTATTTCATCATCCCTTAGAAATCAGTGGGATTCTAGCTAAAAAAGAATGTTTTATTGATATAATTATATGGTAAATAGTTAATACTTACCAAATTAAAAAAAAAAAATGATATACATATTATGTAAAGCACATTTTAGCTTTGCATATTTTTAGCTCACCTGGCCCGAAGGGCCAAGTGAGCTTTTCCCATCACTTGGCGTCCGTCGTCCGTCGTCCGTCGTCCGTCGTCGTCGTCGTCGTCGTCCGTCGTCGTTAACTTTTACAAAAATCTTCTCCTCTGAAACTACTGGGCCAAATTAATCCAAACTTGGCCACAATCATCATTGGGGTATCTAGTTTAAAAAATGTGTGGCGTGACCCGGCCAACCAACCAAGATGGCCGCCATGGCTAAAATAGAACATAGGGGTAAAATGCAGTTTTTAGCTTATAACTCAAAAACCAAAGCATTTAGAGCAAATCTGACATGGGGTTAAATTGTTTATCAGGTCAAGATCTTTCTGCCCTCAAATTTTCAGATGAATCCGACAACCCATTGTTGGGTTGCTGCCCCTGAATTGGTAATTTTAGGGAATTTTTGCTGTTTTTGGTTATTATCTTGAATATTATTATAGATAGAGATAAACTGTAAACAGCAATAATGTTCAGCAAAGTTAGATTTACAAATAAGTCAACATGACCAAAATGGTCAATTGACCCCTTTAGAAGTTATTGACCTTTATAGTCAATTTTTAACCATTTTTCGTAAATCTTAGAAATCTTTTACAAAAATCTTCTCCTCTGAAACTACTGTGCCAAATTAATCCAAACTTGGCCACAGTCATCTTTGGGGTATCTAGTTTAAAAAATGTGTGGCGTGACCCGGCCAAGTAACCAAGATGGCCACCATGGCTAAAAATAGAACATAGGGGTAAAATGCAGTTTTTGGCTTATAACTCAAAAATCAAAGCATTTAGAGCAAATCTGACGGGTTAAAAGTGTTTATCAGGTCAAGATCTATCTGTCCTGAAATTTTCAGATGAATCCGACAACCTGTTGTTGGGTTGCTGCCCCTGAATTGGTATTTTTAAGGAAATTTTGCTGTTTTTGGTTATTATGTTGAATATTATTATAGATAGAGATAAACTGTAAACAGCAATAATGTTCAGCAAAGTAAGATTTACAAATACCTCAATGCAAAGGAAATGGTCAGCTGACCTCTTTAGGAGTTATTTCCCTTTATAGTCAAATTTTAACCATTTTTTCGTAAATCTTAGTAATCTTTTACAAAAATCTTCTCCTCTGAAACTACTGGGCCAAATTAAACCAAACTTGGCCACAATTGTCATGGGGGTATCTAGTTTAAAAAATGTGTGGCGTGACCCGGCCAACCAACCAAGATGGCCGCCATGGCTAAAAATAGAATATAGGGGTAAAATGCAGTTTTTGGCTTATAACTCAAAAACCAAAGCACTTAGAGCAAATCTGACATGGGTAAAATTGTTTATCAGGTCAAGATCTTTCTGCCCTCAAATTTTCAGATGAATCCGACAACCCGTTGTTTGGTTACTGCCCCTGAATTGGTATCTTGAATATTATTATAGATAGAGATAAACTGTAAACAGCAATAATGTTCAGCAAAGTTTGATTTACAAATAAGTCAACATGACCAAAATAGTCAATTGACTCCTTAAGGAGTTATTGCCGTTTATAGTTAATTTTTAGCATTTTTCATAAATTTTTGTAAATTTTTAGAAAATATTTTCCACTGTAATTACTGGGCCAAGTTCATTATAGATAAAGATAATTGTAGCAACAAGAATGTTCAGTAAAGTAAGATCTACAAACACATCACTATCACCAAAACACAATTATATCATGAATTTATCTGTGTCCATTGTTTAATATGCACATAGACCAAGGTGAGCGACACAGGCTCTTGAGAGCCTCTAGTTTTCCATGGAAAGTTTTACATAATTAAAAAGATTATTTCAATTATCATTGTATAAATTTTTTGTAATATTCATGATTTTTGTTATTGCAGGTTGTATATCCAAAAACAGACGAACAGAGACAAAGATTGAATGAAGCCGTCAAACACATTTTATTATTTAGATCATTAGAACCAGTAAGTAGTCATTTGTGATTTTTGAAGTAAATAATAAATATGCTTGAGGTTTTCCTTGCATTGTTTCAACAATTTCAAGAGCAATCTGAGGAGAAATAACATCATGGGCATTGGTTTAAGGGTATAATTGATTTATCAAATTTCATGATTATTACCAAATATTTGTGGTTTGACAGAAAGTATTTGTTTGAATGATACTTTATTGGTTTTTTGGTTGTATCCTCTGGGTAAACTGTCCTATACAAGTGGAATTTGTACCATAATTAACCATATGAATGCAATAGAATTGTATAAGTATTAAAGTTACGTCATAACTTCAGTCATGTTTAGATTTTGCACCAGTTTACATTAAAAAAAACATGCTCTACCTGCATTGGATGAATTACAATTGCCAATAGATAACTTGCTTTTTAAGTTCATTATTGATTCACCATGTTATTGATTGAAAAATAATGGTCATCAATATACATAAATAGGTCATTAAAGACTGGTACAGTTAACTCCACACATAATTCTTTGTATTTTACAATTTAATGAGGCCCAGTCAAGAGCAGCCATTGTCCTGTTAGATTAATAACTGGTATTATGGCTGTTCCTTATGGAAATTTATCTTTTGATGAAGACCTAATGGTTTTGTGATTATCAACTTTACTCAGCTAACTATGTATGGAAAACACATTAATTCTCTCTCTGTGTTTATGCATGGCAGTAAAATAAAGGAAGCTCTTCTAATGTGTTTCAGATAGATAGATGTCAGCAGTTCGGTTTTCTTGTCCTATATCATGCAATTTGTTGAGAAAAATGATTGTTATAGCTTGCAGGCATGTTTTTGAAGGTTAAATGTGGGTGGTTATATTCTCAGTTACAGAACGTTAGATTGGGTTTATTGAATAGTTCTTAACAAATAGATGTGCAGAATGCAGAATCTGTTGATAGGTTTATACCAATAAATGTTATTTTGAATGGAGTGACATTTGATTCAAGCATGATATGTGGAAATGATATGGAAACAGATATAAGCTGCAATCTATTTCAGTTGTTTGATTTTTAAATGATTTTAATGTTTTGTCATCCTGTCAAAAAAAACTTGTTCATCTATGTAGTGGAAAAATGAAATTTTCTAACTGTTGTTTTGACATAGATATTTTTCATAAACAATGACTCACATAGTTATAGTTTTAATAATTCCATTAAAAATGATTTGGTTGGTGGGAAGGGAATTTCTGGACATGGGTTGTGGGTCGCTTATGGTCATGATGGTAGTACATCCAAGTAATGTGTTAAAAATTACTTTCAGATAGAATGTTGGTTGATGATGCAATTTTTAGGTCCCTTCCTACCCTTCCACATACGTTTGAATAGAATATCCTTAAGTGGAGATACATGGTATAAAAATATGGCACATTGAGCCAATTCCAAATAATAAAATAAACAAAGTTAGAAGGCATTCCAAAAGTTAAATCTGCACAACCGACCTAGATAAGTAAACTTAAACATCTGCAACATTGACCATTATAGATTTTTTGGTTATTTTCTGTTTTCTATAACTGAATTAAAAAGCAAGTTGCATTAAAAAGAAAAAGAAAAAGAAACCACTGAACATGCATGACACAAATTGTACTTGACTGACTTGAGTCTATAGAAATTCACCTTTAGAATAGATACAACTTTCTCAAATGACAGTTCATGTATCAGTATATACCATAAAATGAGCTTCAATTTCACTAATTACTTAAGTCTGGTACATGTTGTTTATATTTTTATTTAATCTGTATGTCGCCTTGTTTCTTATTAAATGTATGAGGTGGATTTTGGTTAAATGGGATTATGTGGGGTATAAACTGTATAGGGTTTTAAGACCACTTAAGAATGGTATTCCAATCAATTTGTTTTTTTCATTTTATTTTATTTCGTTGATGCAGCTCATCAAAGTTCAGTTTGATAAAAAAAAAAATTCCGATATGAAATGTACATGTCTGGTTAAGGTGACTAAGGTCATTAACATGATTTCATGGATTATAAGATAATCCTCATAAGGATTTGTTTATAAGAACCAGTAGTTAATTAAATATATAGGTTCCTAATATTAATTCTAAATAAGAAATTCAGGAGGTTTTTCTAAAGTTCAGTTAAAGTCATTGATATTGTATCCTGTTTTCTTCAAATAAAGTATTTAGAATCTTACAAGTCATTGATATAAAGTTTTCCTTATATCTAAACTTGTTGTGAGTAGTATGGGTGCTTATCTTATGGTAGAAAAAAATTGGCCTTGGCATTAGTGTAATATTAAAAGATTTATGTTTCAGAAGGGACTTAAACTTAATATGTAAAGCTTTTCTAAAAGAGCCATATTAATCATTATGTACTTGAGTACAATAGTACCTGACACTCATAATCTCTGAGTAATTCTATTTAATATTGTGCAAGAAATATTTGAAATCAAAGATTTTTTGGTAGATCTCAAAGAACTTTTAATTAGAATGTATTTAAAAATTCAAAAAGCAATACCTGGTTTCAGTAAAATATGACAGTTATTAAAAGAGTTAATTGAATCAGTTTAGGCATATTAAGAAGATCAACAAAAGAAAAAAAAATGCGCTTAGCATTTGCCTGTACTGTATTGCATGTATTTGAAAAAAAATATATTAAGGAATACATTTTTTATTTGATTTACATATATATAGAAAAAAATGTCATATTTGCTTTAGAAAGTAACATGGCTGCTTGGCCATATTCAATTCAGTATAACCAGTACACTGTATGCACACAAACCTTCCATTTGCCAATTACATCTATAAGTTGGATAGTAATAACAGTTTGTTATACCATCCATCCATGAACCCATTTTCATACTCTTTGCAATCACAACAATCTGTCAGAATATATATATTATTAAGTCTGATTGCATACATAAACATGATAAAGAAATAGTCAATTATATGTAGTGATACAGCTGGTCATGACTGGGTATTTGTCTTGTGATTTAGGAAAAATAACCTACACTTATTTGAGGCCACAATTAAAAATATTTCAGTTTGCCCAAACCCGACCCATGATGACTGGGTGTGGGTAGGTAGGTAGGCAAATTCTTTTTTTTTTTTTTTTTATCAGAATTTGCATGAAAATATTAAAAGATCTTAAAACAGTATATCTTTTTTTTCCGTCAAACCTTTGTAGAGAAAACCAAAAGCCATGAATTTAAAACCTCTATAAATAAATTAGTCTACTATATGATTTGTATCCTGAGATGTTTATAACACTGACAATTGCTAGCTGTGTGAAAGGGCTGGTGGATTTATGAAGTGATTTTCAACAGTTCCATCAACACGATGTTTTTGTAAAAAAAAGTATCAGCTGATTATGTTATGATTAAATTTGTTTGCAGTTTTTAAATCCTATTTCTATTAAAATATTTATATGAATTATTATCTACCATCCTTAGTTTGTGTCTTGTTTATGTTTTGAAAACAAATTTGTATTTACATTATCACACAGGTAAACTAATTTGGCTATAAATAGATCAAAGCATGTTCTGTAGAATCTCCAAACTAAAAACGTATTTGTTATAATTTTATTTTTTTAAATAATTAAGTTTAAATTTTTGAAAATAATCATCATTGATAAAATATAATTGCATAAAGTTAACGTTTTCTGAAGACTATTTATTTTTAGGTCATGGTTCTAGAGGCTTCCTCACAAATTTGTATAAAAATCCAATATGGCGTCCATAACATGTTTTTACTTTTGCACATGTGAAAAAAATATTTCTGTCAAAAGTCAGATTTCTCTTGTCAAAAGTGATTTATATTGCAATAAATTATTCAGAGGGAGTTACATTCAGTTAAGATTATATTTCTGATTCTGTGAACAATTATAGTTTTATCAAATTCTCCCAAACAGCAACGTACTGATCTAGTCCAAATAATTATGACGTCTTGAAAGGCTATTATAATTTTTTTCTTTGACGCCTTACTTCGACGTCATAATGCTGAAGCCGCCATTTTCGGTTGGACTTTGAGAGCATATTTTGCTCTCAACTTTGAGACCCAATTTAGCCATCAAATTTTCAAAGAAGGCTAAAACAAAATGCATATATAAAAATTCTTACCTTTTATGTGTTTGTTTTACGAAAATATTTCCAATTAATCCCTACAGAAATAATAATATAAGTAACAATTCCATCCGAGGCGGGAACATGTCGACTGCATTTTTTAAAACGTTTGTCGGATTTCTTTTTAGGAGATTATAAAATAATTTTTACACCAAACTCGGTAAAACCCGAATTTCCGGAACCATTGTTTTACATTATCCGGAAATTCAGGTTGGTCAAAATGTACCGAGTTTGGTTCAAAAATATATTTTATACACCTTAAATGAAGCATCTTGAGGAGAAATCAGCTAAACGTTTTTATAAAGCAGTAAATTCCCTATCAAAGTCCAACTGAATATATGAGTTTGGCGTTATGACGTTGATGTAAGGCGTCAAAGAAAAAAAATATAATAGCCTTTCAAGACGTCATAATTATTTGGACTACGTACTGATCTTGTCTAATGAGACTTGTAAATTTGAACTATTTGAATAAAAGGGCATCTAATTTACATGATAAAGAAAGATTATAATTAAAGACAACAATTTATCAAGAAATAATTCCTTTTTATTCAGTAAAAACAAAATCTTCTTGCAAGATTGTAAATTCGCAACTTCCGGATCCATTTCCTGTCAGAATAACATTGAAAATATTCGATTGCACATGGTTTTGAACAAATCTACCTGAATATTCTTATCAGATATTCGATAACACGATGAAATTAACATTGAGCATATAGGTAAGGGTTTGGTAGTACAGACAACTACAGCGTAAAAAAAACTGCCACTTCACATGTTTTACTTCTTTACGTTCGTTAAATCAGAAGATAAAAACAGAGAACATCGAATATCGACTAACTCAGTAACTGCGTCTTTTATACGCTTTTTTTAAATATTATTCACAGTTACTTTCAAACGCAAAAACGACAAACATTAAGTTTTGTACGATGACGGAGCGGACCCAAAAAAAATCTGAAAAAAAAAAAATTCTTCAAAAAAACGTCAAAAAAAGAATTTGAGTCGGCGGGTTTATTTTGGGTCGGTCGCGTTTGGGCAAACATACAATCTTTTTATTTTGGCCTGACAGATTTTTTAAATATCTTAATATTTAATGATACTGTGGATTCACTATTATTTGTGGTATACTAATTTTTGTGGGTTTCATGGGAACAGGTGAACCACATTCAGATATTCAACAAAATACATTTTTAGCTCACCTGGCCTAAAAGGCCATGTGAGCTTTTCTCATCACTTGGCGTCCGTTGTCGTCGACGTCGTCGTCTGTCGTCGTTAACAATTTTTCAAACATCTTCTCCTCTGAAACTACTGAATGGATTTGAATGAAACTTAACATGATTGTTCTTTAGTATATCCTGCACAAAATGTGCGCTTCGATTTTTGATCCGTCAAAAAACATGGCCGCCGTTACTTAAAATAGAACATAGGGGTCAAATGCAGTTTTTGGCTTATATCTCAAAAACGAAAGCATTTAGAGCAAATCTGACATGGGATAAAAATGTTCATTATGTCAAGATCTATCAGCCCTTAAATTTTCAGATGAATTAAACAAACCATTGTTGGGTTGCTGCCACTTAATTGGTAATTTTAAGGAAATTTTGCAGTTTTTGGTCATTATCTTGAATATTAATATAGATAAAGATAAACTGTAAACAGCAAAAAAGATCAGCAAAGTAAGATCTACAAATAAGTTAATATGACCAAAATTGTCAATTGACCCCTTAAGGGGTTATTGTCCTTTAATGACAATTTTTCACAATTTGTTCATCATATTTGCTAACTTTAAAAAATCTTCTCCTCTGAAACTACTGAATGGATTTGGTTAAAACTTAGCATGATTGTTCCTTAGATTATCCTGCACAAAGTGTGTGCTTTGATTTTTGATCCGTCAAAAAACATGGCCGCCGTTACTTAAAATAGAACATAGGGGTCAAATGCAGTTTTTGGCTTATATCTCAAAAACGAAAGCATTTAGACACATCTGACATTGAGTAAAAATGTTCATTAGGTCAAGATCTATCAGCCCTGAAATTTTCAGATGATTCAAACAAACCATTGTTGGGTTGCTGCCACTTAATTGGTAATTTTAAGGAAATTTTGCAGTTTTTGGTCATTATCTTGAATATTATTATAGATAAAGATAAACTGTAAACAGCAAATATGATCAGCAAAGTAAGATCTACAAATAAGTCAATTTGACCAAAATTGTCAATTGACCTCTTTAGGAGTTATTGCCCTTTAAAGACTTATTTCACAATTTGTTCATCATGTTGACTTACTTTAAAAAATCTTCTCTTATGAAACTGCTGTATCAATTTCAGCCAAACTTAGGCTAAATGAGTTTCAGAGTTTCAGAGTATCTAGTATAAATTTTATATTTCATTTCCTTGTATGTCAAGAAACATAGCTCCTATGGCTAAAATAGAACATAGGAGAAAATGATTTTTTTTGCTTTTGAAGAAAATAGGACGATTCAAAGAACATTTAAATAAATTGAAAAGCCAAAATAATCATTGATGAGAGATTAAACCAAAAAAATTCAGGTGAGCGATTCAGGCTCTTGAGAGCCTCTTGTTTCTAAAGGCTTTGTATGGAAGATGGCAAAACCACTAAATTAGATATCCACAAAAATGTAACTTTTACTCAATCCGAGAAAATTGATAGCCACGAAAATAAATGAATGGACAGAAGCCCAGCTAATTATATGTAGTGATACAGCTGGTCAAGACTGGCATATGGTTTGGGGTTTAGGAAAAATAACCTACAGATTTTTTATTTTTTTTTTTTGAACATTAGAATAACTAATGATATCCTTGTGTAAAAAGTAACTTTTTGTTTTGTTTTGTAGGAACAGATGCAAGAGGTGTTAGATGCCATGTTTGAAAAGAAGGTGTGTATTTATTTTATGTTGCTACTGAAAGATTGGTTTTTCGGTTATTTTGAAATTAAGGAATAACGCTACTTAAGACATATCATAATATATTATTTTATTTCTATTTTCTGACTTTTTTACCTTCTATGTTTTCGATTTGTTTTCAAGAAAAAAGTGTAGTTTTATTTACTTTTTTGGACTATAACTATAAGCATGAAGCTTTTAAGGGTCCTACCAGCATAAAAAGATGTTTTAACATTACAGCGCTGTTTGTTAAAATTCTACTGATCTATTGTGGATCAGAACTTGACTAGAGACAATGAATAACTTTAGTATCATAGTGATGTTTCTATAGACACCCTTAATTATCAAGTTCTATTGGAAGGCATGATTGAAGATTCACTTATTTTTCAAGTTTCATTAGGAATACCAATAATTCAATACATATGTATGATAATATATTAGGTATAGAATAAAGAATAGGTTTTTTTCATATTACATTTTAAGATCGAGTTATGAGATTATAATTGTCTAAATACAGACATTTTTTTGTGATTTTGATTGGTGGATTTCTTATTCTGAGTACGATAATCATGCTCCTAATTTTTATGAGTGTTAGGCCTGGAGTTGCAGGAATTGGACTTCAAAATAAGTCGGGCATTCAAGGCACAAATGTTTATAAAATTTGTCACACATCTCTTCAAAACTTGTTTGAAACATTAGAGCTTTATGGACTTATTCAAAATTGACAAGTTTGTCTTTGCAGAGTTATGCAACTTCAAACGAGACATCTATATTATGTGCTCATGACTCGTTATATAAAATTGACAAATTTTCTTGGTTCAATGTAAAATCTCTTTAAGTAAAACTGAAATCATACTGGTTCTCAAGAAGCATTTTTGGTGTAATTTCTTTGTCTGACCATGGCCAGCGGTCATTTTAACTATATCTTGTTTTCATTTACATTTACTAGTGCTCATTGATTTAAGTAGTTATATAAATTCTAAATAAGTTTTTTTGTTAGACAGAATTCTAGATTGCAATGACCTTGTAAGTTTGAAGCGTATGATTTGACCTTGATCTCATTACTTTTAACACCTTGTTTTATCACAATCAATCCACTATTCAGGTGAAGCATAATTTCCTTTTACTCTTTTTTGTTTGTTTTATGTATGTAATATGAAAAATTCTAACTGATTTTAAATGATCTATATCAAAATAATGCTCTCACAGTAATGAACATAGGTTTGACAAATATCAACTTTCCTTTTAATCTTATTAGTATAAAGTATTAGTCCTGAAAATGTATAATAAAACATAATCTGTAAATGTATAGCTAAAGGGCAGGGACTAATGTGAATAAAGGTACCTGTATATATGTTGATTTTGGGGTCAAATAAAAGTAATAGGAATAAAATCACACCTGAACTAATTAGGACATGGAAAAACTTGATAACAACTGTGTAGCTTGTTACACCTTTTGATTTTGATCTAATTTGTTTGTATTTCGCGTATCTAGAATCGAGCAATGAACTGCATTGCCAAATCAATTTTTCTCTTTAGCTATGCTCTAGATCTTGAGGAAATTGAATTGTATGTTTCATGTGTTTATCTCATATTGATGACAAAGGCTTAGAAAGGTATTCAACTTTATCATTTTACTTCTGACCTTTAATCTGCTTTGAATAGAACAGGTAGAATTGGAGTATTAAATGCATTCTTACTGTAAGAATGTATCCAAGGGTCCTGTTATTGGCCTAATACTATGTATGATAAACATTGATTCAAGTGATAAATTGTAAATACATGTGAACAACCTGACAATTTAAACCCGTTCACCTTAATTTATTTCACATTTCCTATTTTCACTTTTTAAAGTCGTAAACAAACAACGGTTAAGAAATCCCTAAATAATACAAAGCTTAATAAATATTTATGTTCAACTGTTTCATTCTTTATGAATTTTTATGTACCGTTTACCATTTATGTATTTATAAGTAAATTTATATTGCTGTAATTCAAAAATTATTCTGTTGCTTTTTTATTGTGATTTATTGTGACCAAATAAAAAGTTGAGATTTATTAAAAGCAGTTTTTATATGGAGGAAATAATGCAGTAAAAATTTGTTTATGCATGCTCATCTTTATTTTTCTCATGACAAAATAGGGGTCTTGATGATTTTCACTTAAATTACCTTAATGTTTATGCCCTTTGGAAATAAAATACCTTCTTCTTCTTCCTTATTTTCTAATTGATTAATAATAAAAATTGATGCCAATTAATAAGCTATAATGGACCTGATCGTATTCAATCTGTTTTTTCTGGTATGATTAAATACATGTTAAGGACTTTATGTAATTATGGATGGATTTATCTATTTTTCATAGCATTTCTAACATTAGCTCATTTTTTCCTTTAAAGCTTCAGCATATTTTACACAATATTGGTTTCCTTCAGGGTCAAATTACTAGTAAATTTTATCAATCATAATAATACCCAACTATTAAATAAGGAAGACCTGATAAACAAACAAAACAAATCCTAAATAATCATGTATATTGCCATATGGTATGACTCTACACTATGATCCCCTTAAAGTGTAATAGCTGATGACCTTAATTACTGTCAATTCTAGTCACAATAATTACTTATGCAGAAATGCAGTTTTTGACCTAGACTGGTTTTATTTACAAGTACATCATTACTTTAATAGCTGAAATAAAAAAAAAAGTAATTGATCTTTATTAAGTCATTTGAAATGTTGAAGAATTTGTCCTTTTAAATGCATCGTATGAAATCATACAGTTTATAGACTTGATGAATGGACTTGGGCGTTAATGAACTAATTATGGCGTAATGAATTGCCTTCACTTGTAATAACTGCATTGATTATTGTATTGAGTTATACTAAATGATGATATAATTATTTCCTTTCAAACATAAAGCTGAAATCGCCTGGATTGGAATCTTTAAATGTTAATTCCTTGTAGCTATTTCGTTCATAACATAACCAAGTCTCCAAGTAAAAATTTAATCAGAGGATGATTATGCCTATTAATGAAAATTTTCTCTTTTTTTCTGTTGATACATTTAATGTACATTTTCAAAAATGAGATTAGAGGATATTAATGAAACAGTAGAACTGTTGAAGTGTTCGGAATAGATATGAAAATAACTGTCACAGTTGTCAGATTAATATTAAAATTTTAACATTTTACATTAACAGTCCTTAGATATGATTGTCAAAATAAAATGCTCCTGTCTATTTATTTTGCCAGATTTATTTCAGAAATGAAAATACTTAGGCTGAATTTAGATTCTGTTCACTATTACCCAGGCCTAAATTAAAATATTGTTTATTTGCCCTTTTCCGACCCTATGTTTTGAAACAGGGTAGGTAGGTAGGTAAAATATTTTATTTTTCTTTCCCAAAAAATAACTGAGGTAGGTACATTTTTTGTCATGGGTAGGCAGGTAGTTATAACATTTTATTTTATAGATACATAATCTGCATGACGTCATTTTTGTCTGTATTGCTTTTGTTTAAGTATGTTTTTGCTTATAAATTTCTGGGACTTTTAGACTAGTATAAGGTCCCAGGAAGTTTTGAAAAAAACATATCATGTAGAATGTGAAATTAATTCATATGCACTACTATTTTGTTTTCAAATATCAAAATATAGGGCTGTGCGGCATATTTTCAACATTAATATGCCTGGAACTTTTAAGAGTTTTAACTTACACTAATATTCTGACCTACGTTCATTGTACGCTTACCTCGACCTAAAGGTTTTCTGTTAGAGATAACTTTGTCCTGGTAAAATATGCCCGGGCAGACATACATTACTAGTAGAGACAGTCCCTAGAGTGTTTAAATGTTCGTATGTGCCTGGGTTTCCAATAAAAATGATACAAGACTTGAAACTCAATTGTCACGTATTTTTCATCTCATTTATAAATGATCTGTATGGGAAAACTTGGCGATTTTACTGCCAAATATTCTCCACTTTACAGACCTTTGGTTCATGTCAGATATAAATAATATATCAATGCTTGTTGAAGGCATCGTTAACATAATCACCCTGATCCACCGATCACCAAAGGCCATTCCTACATAGGAAACAACGTCCGTTTACAAAATAGTTTGTACACACGTTAAAAATTTTGTATTGGACGAACTTTTTTTTTAATGAATTCTACTCTTCAAGTATAAAGACACAAACGTTCGTCATATCATGATTTCAAACAAATGCTTTGAAACTCTAAATGCAAGTGTTCATGTCAAACGCTCACGTGATACCAAACGGACTAGACCTTATCCGGGAAAGATAAAACCCGAGGATTCCGGTAAAAAAGTTTTGAGCGGGAAATACACATATAAGATTATTTGTAGGAACGGAAAAACAAAATAAAATTAAATCTTGTAGGTAAATACAAATAAAAGATTTTCAGGCGGAACAAATTTATAGGGTCGGTCGGTAAAGGGCAAACAAACAATATTTTAATTTAAGCCCCAGTTGTTGTAAAAATTCCTGATAATTTTTAGTCACTACTGTAAATTCATAAATTATTGCAATTTTGCCATATAAGACTAAAATGAGATTTTGATTTCTGAGAAAACTCCTCTTTCATTCATATAAAAAATTTCCAGACACCAGTTTAGATTATTGCGATTATAACCATGTTGCATTTTTATGCCCCACCTACGATAGTAGAGGGGCATTATGTTTTCTGGTCTGTGCGTCCGTCCGTCCGTCTGTCTGTTCGTTCGTCCGTCCGTCTGTCCGTTCGTTTGTCCGTCTGTCCCGCTTCAGGTTAAAGTTTTTGGTCAAGGTAGTTTTTGATGAAGTTTAAGTCCAATCGACTTCAAACTTAGTACACATGTCCCCTATGATATGATCTTTCTAATTTTAATTTGCAATAATAAAAACATCACAATAATTTCTGAATTTACAGTATTTGAAATTGAATTCTTAAGATGTAAAAGTCCTTTATATAAAAAAAAAATTCTGCAGCAAAAATACCATGATAAATATATGTAATTTAAAGTGACCTCTTTTACCTTCACCATGCAGGGTCATTGACTTGAAACAGTAGACATAATGTCCACCTCCACTCAAAACCATCATATTACGTATCAAACTGTTATGATATATGGAATCTGAATGTATTTTACTCTTGACTGCAAATTATTTTTCCATTCTGCCTTTATTTGTTCATTTAGTGATAAGTCAGACTTCTTAGTTCTGAGTGGTATGATTAATGCAAGTTTGATTTCTATTTGATATAGTCTGGAGGTTATCCAAGTGATGTATGAGGTTGACTCTCTTTTCCTGATTAGCTATTTTCTTATTAGCGGAACATTGATAGAATTTTGTTATACACAAATCAGATAGTGATAAATTCTTTTCTTACACAATTCACTTGCTGTAATTGATTTCCTGGGTAAATTACCTTATAAAGGAGTTTTCAGTTATCATTACTAAATAAAATGATTCAAGTAATTGGTTGTTAATAAGTGTGACTGATTTCGTTTGGTCTTAATCTACCTACAGAACAGCATGACAGGTTGTCATTGTGACTCTATAGTTGATTTTTATTGGGTGTATTTATTAGACATGATAGATAAATAGATTGTATCCAGCCTGGAAAGGATTACAAAGAGATATAGCTATAGAAAGTAGTGATTGAACATGATCTTGACTATGGTAAAACTGTTTGCACTAATTAAAGATGATAGTTTCATGTAAATCTCACAAGATAAGAATGCCCTGAAAACCCATGAATGAATGTAACATCACAATTAAATATAGTTATTGGTATATATTCCTACAATAGGAAGCAAGTACATCTAGTAAGGAGAAAATCTATGGGATGATTAATGAGGATTTGCCCATGCAGTGTTAGATACAATTGTTCAAGTGGCAAAGTCTGACAGATGATGTTACAGAAATCCAATAAGAAATAATCATTGTTTGTTTCTAAAACTGACCAGCTTAAAAGAAGTAATAAATTGTTCCGAAATTTCTTCATGGTCTGGTCATCAAACCTTCCTTCATTTCATCCATTTCAATGTCTTTCTTTTACCCATTGAGATAATTACGGGTTGATATTAAATAAATTATGTTTTAATATTGTTGGTGGACCTCGGCTGTTTTCTGCTCTGTTGTCCGGTTGTTTTCTCTTCGACACATTCCCCATTTCCATTCTCAATTTTACGATAAATTTTAATTTACCGATACTGTGATGTTATTTGATCAGAGATATTTAAACTAATTGTTTATTTACTTATGTACTTACAGGTACTACCAGATGAGCATGTAATTGACCAAGGTGATGATGGAGATAACTTTTATGTAATAGACAGGTAAGTTACTTCCCTTAGTTTTCATGGAAATCAGTTGTTTCTTAAATTAATGATGTGGAAATGAAATGATCAATTCTTTACTTCTAAAGAGAAATAATATCTGTGTTTAAATCTGTCCTTCCCATTATGTTTATCAGTTTTACAAAATATTTCACTTAAGTAAATAAATATTTAATTCATGGTCTTATAAAAGTAGGGAAATGCGATACTGATACAATTGCTTAACTTTGACAAAAATAGAAGATGTGACGTGAGTGTCGATGAGACAACTACCTACCAAGAGCAAAGGATACAGAAATCTTTCTTGGTCATTTGAATCTTTGCCTGTGTCATCTTAATCTCTTGACAAATCCGGAAAAAAATTAAAGAGGGCAATACATTTTGTAAAAAATTATAAAAGCCTTAAACACATCACAGTATTTCTTCAGCAATGTACGCAGTGAATAATATGCATGTTTACCCATTAATTATAAAATTTCATTGTTTATGCTACAGCTGGAGGTCAAAAGTGTTACGACACTTAAAAAATAGGCTAAATATTTCATTTAAAATAAAGAACACATTTAAAAGAATTGCCCTTAAGGTATATCCTATCTGAATTTTTTACTGTTAAAAACAGAAAAATCTTTCAGTACATGTACTTGAAATAGTTTTAAGATATTTGTATGAAATATACTTTTAAATATAAAGAATTCACTGTTTAAAGGCAAATCTGAATTTCAGATGGAAAAAATATATTTTGGTATATAGCATGTGAAGTGAATTTGTATATAAATAATGATTTCCCAGGAATGAGATTTTATAAAAATATTTCTTAATCACCACAAAAAATTTATAAAAATGAACACGATTTCAATACATGTAGTAATAATTTAATTAAGATTTGATCTGAAATAACCTTTTGACAAATACAACTTGAAATGGTGTTTATATGAAATATGTTACTTAATTTTGGAGGTGTAATACAGTTGTTTAATTTTGGAGGTGTGAAAAACTAGTTACCTCTGACTGTAGAATAGTTATTGATTTTCAGTTTGCCTTTCATCCGGATGTTTTTGTTTAGCTAGTTTACCTTCTACCAATAATGGTAATATTGATATCACAAACATGGGTCATTACATATTTGATAAGATTTAAATATTCCTAACCTATTTAGGCTCATTACGTCTCAGTTTTCCATACAATATGGTGGTTCAGCAACAATAGAACGTCATTAGAATGTCAGATTTAAATCTTATTATCTTGTGGGAGTTTACAATTGTAATTTACGGACTAAAGTCAATTGTGTGACAATTATTATAACAAAGATAAATCATTATAACTTTTCAAACCTGATTGATAAAATATCCCACTCAATCTTATACAGTGATATGGTAATTTTGTCAAAATACCTTGACAATTGTTCCAATGCAGCTGATGATACATAATTTCTCTTCATTCTAAGTTATTAATCCATTATCAATAAAGAATCTTGCAAAAGACGCTGGTAGAGTAATGAAGTCTTTTGTGACTAATACTTAATACATACCATATTAGGTATCTTGAGACGTAAATATCTGATATCTGAAGTCTTCTTATTATCTTGACAATATCATTTCCATTTTAATCAGAATTAGTTGGTTTAGTCCGTACTATCAGCAATATATTGCTATGATGGTATACATAAGAGAATTCCACCAGGATGAGAGAATTTCCTGTCCAGTATCATGTAGTTTGATCTGACTGACATGTTGTTTTGATTTTCTTTGTAAAAGAAAATAATTGTATTTCCTGTCTATTAGTATATATATTTTAGTCTAAATAACACATTTATATCTTTTCTTTCAGTGGAAAATACGATATATTTGTAAATGGCAATCTGGTAGGAAATTATGACACGAACGGAAGCTTTGGTGAATTAGCATTAATGTACAATATGCCAAGAGCAGCCACAATAGTTGCCACAACAGAAGGAACATTATGGGCAATGGTAGGTTTTTTTGGTCCCTTAAATAACTTTAGCTAAAATCCGATTTTTTTATCTGTTTCTTTGGGCCAGTATGTGCTTTTCTCATCACTCAGTTTCTGCTGTATTCGATTGTCTGTTATTTGTTAACTTTTACAAAAATCTAATCTAATTTACTACATCTAAGGTTATAGCTATAAATATCCTTTGAAGTGATTGAAGATGATACAATTTTTAACCGGATTTTTGTGACAAAAATGTCGGTTATTGATTTGGGGATGTACGGCGGGTGGCGGGGCGGGCGGCCGGTCGGCAACCAAATGTTGTCCGTGCATTTACTCATGAACTGTTCAACCAAAGCTTTCAAATTTTAATATGTTGTTACAGACAACAAAATGAAGGTCAAGTTCAATAATGACGATTTTGACTTTTACCGTTCAGGAGTTATGGTTCTTGAAAGATTGAAAAATGGCTTTTTCAGTCGTGTCCGTGCATTTACTCATGAACCATTCAACCTAAGCTTTTCAAATTTTAATATGTTGATACTGATGACAAAGTGGAGGTCAAATTTGATATTGACGATTTTCACTTTCACCGTTCATCATTTATGGTTCTTGTGATATTGGCAGGATACAAATAAATGTTAATAAATCCAGTTTGCTGTCGTTGTGACAGCCTCTTGTTAAATATTGAATTTATGACATAAAATGCACAAAGTAAATAGGTTTTGTTTAGTAGAAAGATAATTTAACATAATAAATATATCAAATACACTTGATATTGACTAACACTTGTGTTCATGTTAAAACTTTGTCTCATTTAAAAAAGATTAAGTGTGCCTAACAAATGGATCCCCTTTCCATAGTTGGTAATGACATTCAGATTGAATTCTACTTTATAACCTCCTGTGTTATAAAACAGCAGGTGCCCTAGATTGCCTTTCTGTTTGTTCATTATCTTAGCCAATGTTTTTTATTTTGTTTTATATAATATGGAAATTTAGTTAATTTGATTGAATGATCTGCAGTCATTATATTTAAATGGATTGAACTAAAAGGGCAGTGTTCCACCAAATGACAGGCTAATTGTTATTTGTAATATGACGCTAAATTACATTAATTAAATGCGCAATACTGTTAGCTGTGTAAGTTTCGACCTATACCAAATCTTCTTTTTAAAGTGGTAAATGTGTACTATTTGTTGTTTCTACATTTGAAATTTAGTTATTTGCAAAATAATAGTATTGTTATTTTGAAATTTTGCAAG
The DNA here is from genome assembly GCF_963676685.1 of Mytilus edulis. Lineage (NCBI taxonomy): Eukaryota > Metazoa > Mollusca > Bivalvia > Mytilida > Mytilidae > Mytilus > Mytilus edulis. The sequence goes on along the minus strand of NC_092344.1, from coordinate 36,498,839 downwards.
GTTTTCACGAATTCAAATAATGTGGCCAGTTTAGGGTTGCAATGATTTTAAACTCGCATTCTAAAATCTGATGCATATATCTGTAGAAATTTTAATAATTAATCTGGCATTTTTGTTCTTTAGAAATCACAATGATATGCACACACCATAATTTCTGAATTTGCAGCATTTATATATCTTGGACCAATTTAAGAGTCTGTTAATATTCTTTTTTTAGAGGAATTTCCTAGAACACAGTTAAAATGTCTTCCTTTTTTCTGAAGACAAAAGTAGAATGATATTAGATTTAAAAACTGCTGTCACAAATAAAAGATCCTTGCATTACCAGGAAAAGTTGTTATTAAGTAGAATAATACTCTAGGTGGGCTGTTTTATTAAGTTGATGTTGGATGTCATAGACATTTCACTGATCAAGTGGCGTGCATGTGATATATTTCATTCTGATCAATGAATTCATTGGAAACACAAAACAATAGTATTTTCATGCATCAGAAATATTGGCACTAATTTTCGTATAAATAGGTAATTTAAGACTTTGTCTACAGAATGTTTCCTTATACATAATTTGTAATAATGCTTTAGGAAAATAGAAATATACCTTGTAGACTGCTATTAATGTGAAGAAAAATGGAAATGGCAGTCTGAATATTTCCCTAGTGAATCTCATGACTGGCTATAATCCTATCAAGTTAAGATTTGGTGAAAATTGATTATTATAGATGGGAAACCATAATATAAGGTGTCAGTAGGTCTATTGAAATACTACTCTACTTTAGTATAGCTACTCTGATTAACCTCTGGGAAATGATCTAATCGTAAAAATGAAACATATTAAGTGTGTTCTTTGGGGGGGAGGGGGAAATAATACAATGTTTAAATATATTTGTTTGTACCCCATCATTTATAATCTCCATTTTCATTTGTAGCCGCATCATATTTAAAACCCAGTTAAAATATCATGTGGCCCCAAACCTCACACACACATTTTAGGGGGAGTAGCTCTTGGATAAATGGAGTGCAATACTACATTGTCAATTTTATAATATTAGTGCATATACTTATTATTTAAGTCAATTAATGATGAACACCTTAGTATACATTTATTCAAATTACCAGTTAATAGATCATATATTTTTCCCCTCTAGGATAGACAGACATTTAGGAGAATAGTTTTGAAAACTGCATTCAACAAAAGAAAGATGTATGAGCAACTTATTGAAGGTGTACCAGTATTAAAAGCATTAGAGGTTTGTTTTATTGCTTATTACCTTTAATCTTTATGTGATTTAAGTTTTTTTAACTGCATGAAGAGTGGGAAGTGCAGGTGAAGTATCCTCACATGTTTACCTCTAAGACATTATTATTGTGCTTTATGTTACCTGTAACTTATAATTTAGTTAACTGATAGAGTGCAGTTGGAATCACTCCATAACATTAGGTAAAATGAAAACCCCTTTATATGTACCGGTAATATGTATATACAAGTTTCTTAGTTTGTGTATTTTAGTTGATTTATTAGTTGACAATCATCATGAATATGCATGAAATGTCACAAGATTTAAAGCAAACAACAAACTTATCTAGTTGCCCACGATACTTGCAGTTTTATTTTATGAAAAAATAAAAAAAGTTAAAAGATAAAATATCTTCAAATGGGAATTTTTGTCCTGTTTTAAATCAGTTTTAGTATAAAAAAAAAAAGAGATTGAAACCTTGTACTTACTAACAAGAGTAGCAATGACAAAATGAACTGATTGGAGAATCCCAGCAAGTGTAAAGAAATGTCATCTGTGAATATCAGATTTCTCCACACTTCTATGTTGTTAGTTGGAATATAATTTGATAACAGCAGCTGCAACGGAAATATAATCATAAAGAAAGGATATTGACATATCAATTTGAAATTTGTCAATTGCAGTCTTCTGTGATGAAAATTCAAGATGTATATTAAGGATCTGATGCCTCGTGTAAGGAGCCTGCCATGATCTTTGCACGTTAAGAACCCTTGCAACAACTCTTTGAGGGGTCCGTAGGTGGCCTGTTGCAAGGCAAAATTTCGGTCCCTATCCAATATACCCTTATTTTCCAGTGGCAGTCCAAATTTCCCCGACCATCATTCCAGATGACCTCTATTATTTCAAGACCTACCTATAGTATTTATTGTGAACTTGTTCTCGTCCTGAATATGCATGAAATATTTGCCACTGGACGTTAAGTAACCAACAATCAATCAATGTATATTAAGGAAAATCAAAAATGCTCATTGAGCAATCTCCATTATAATATTCAGGAAGTTAACATAAATGTAGTTCAACATGAAAGTCCATCATTTTGCTAAAATTGAGTGATTGGTGTCATTAGAATTATTGATTTTTAGCTCATTTCACCTTTAAGAGTTAATTACCTTTAATGGTGACTTTTATGAGCTTTTAGTGTGGTTGTAGTTTTTTTTTTTTTAGTATATATAGGGAGAAAGTGTAAAGTGTATACAGCAAAATTTATAAGGAAGGAAATAAAGATCTACAAATCTTTTTATTAGTTGTTAAGATTTGAGGGGATATTTTTGGAGGATCTTGAAAGATGATTTTGTAAACAAATTTATTTGATTCAGATTTTTCTGTAAACAAAAGTATGATACATTTTTGCATGATGAGCAATTTATAAATAATAAGAAGATGTGGTATGATTGCCATTGAGACAACTGAATCTTCTCACTAGAGGTCAAACAATGTAGAAGTTAGCAACTATAGGGTACTGTACAACCTTCAGATTGAGTCTTTTAACCAGTATACTGTGGCATCCTTTTGTTATTGTCTTTTATCAGTTTCTAAACAATTGAAAAGAAGGATTTTATAAAAAAAAAATCAGAAAAAAAAATATATAACTTGCCGCTTATTTATAACTTGTTTAAGAGGTTGATATTTCATTTCAATATTCCAATCACTGAAGATTACATGTAGTTATTCAGATGTGACAAGTTAAGAAATAGTTAGTTGACATAGAAAGTATAACTGTATTCTTTAGCCTTTCCTCTCTAAATCAGCCAAAGCCTGAAATCATTTGTTATTCAAATTAGAATGTAAATAAGCAATCCCTGTACTGTAATTATTGAATAACATTCAAACAAGATTATAAAATAATCTATTATAAAATGTAACTTTGCATCTATGAAATGATATGAAAAGGCTTACTGAATAATGAATAATTAATGCTGACTTAGTAATTTATAAAGTACCTCACTGTCTAAGATTGACTGTTCAGTTTAAAAACCAAACAGATTAATTTCTTGCTGGTCTCTTATTGAACAAGATGTATATGTATTTAAACTCAATCAAATTGAATTTAAATATAAAATTAATGTAACTCTATATCGCATGAAGTAATGCATACCCATTTAAATATGTATTGGAACTCAAGGATTTAAGCTTTTTGTTCAATCTTGAATATGTTAGTAAAGTATGTCTTTTAGACTAAGTTTTCCAGTGGGAGTAGCTATAAATTGGATTAACGAAGAAATGCCAATATTATTATTTGTATGATGACGGCATAGCATGTTGCATAGGATTTTGACAAGACTTAATAAATGTAAAAACTACATTGTCAATCTCTGGAGGCATCCAGGCTCTCTAAACCAATAAATGCTGTCTGCCACAAAATAACCAATTAAAAATTATATATTTAATAGTAAAAAAGAAAAGATGTCAGTGCTTTTGGTTAAGAATTTTGAGTTGTTTGTAAACATCTTTGGTCTTGATTGGTAACTGTATCTCATTGGCAATCAAATTACATCTTCTTTATATTCATTTAAATTTAATTTCCTCTATCAAATGTTTTACAATAAGACAAGCTTATTTGACACGCAGATGAATTGCTTGGAAGAATTTTTTATTTAAGATCTATGTTACAATGATAATTTTTGGTGTAATGACAATGTCCAGGGGATTGAGGTTGTGGGTATTTACAAATTTGGTTATTTAATCCTGCAACAACTTATGTTTCTTTAACGTTCATGTAAATGTCTGAGACATGTTTACTTAAATGTTTTGATTAAAGATCAATACAGCATTAACTTGGTCTTTAAGTTGTCGTCTATATTAGGTTTCCATTATAATCACATTTTATTGGCATCTTTCTTCCTCAACCTTTTACTTTATAATTTTATGTGCTTTAGATCACTCATCCTGTGTAATGTCAAGACATCAATTTATCTTAGGGTCTTTTACCCGGGGAAAGTTACAGTTTAGTTAATGTTGTAAAACAGGGTAGTAATTCTTGCTGCCACAGGTTCAGTCAGCGTTAAATTTGTAGCACAATAAGTTCAGTGTCCTTGGAGTCCTGAATTGATTTTTCTCTTCATCTGTCTGATATTCATCTGGTAGTTCTACGTAATCATCTTGGTAATGGCTTCACGACATTGTTGAATCTGTTGAAGCAGAAGTTTACAACTATCTGAGCGTATGGATGAAGAGTTTTACATTAAGTGGTATTGAAATCAGACTGAAGTTGCACTCTCAGAGTCTTAGATTCTGAGATAGAAAAGCTTTCATGCGGAAAGATTTTGCATACTGAATTGACACACATTTGTTTGCATGTAAATTTCTGATAGATAGTAAATAAATTGTTGATCTTTGGAGTTCACTCTTTACAATTTTTTGGAAAATTGCTATAATTTTTTGTTTTGCCTGCAATAGAACATGAGACAAAAATGTGATGTTTATTGTGGCAGCGTCAACAATTTTGATAAGTTTATGAGTAGGTCAGTTGTAGGGAAACCACAAATTTTACTTTAAAAATTCAGTAATAAAATTCAAAATCACATTTTTCTACATTGAATATTTAAATACAGAATGTATAAATGATCCTGAAAACAAAACTCAAATAGGTAAATAATGCAAGCATTTCAAAACTTTAAAGGTCTAGCAGGAAAAGTACGTATGAACAACTTTTTATGGCCAATTGCGATGATAGGGAACATATAAATTTTTCAACTGGTCTGTTTGTCAATCCATCTTTAGTCCTTTTGATCAGTACTAAAGTTGACAGATTTCCAGATTAATGCAATATATGTGAAAATAATAAATAATTGAGTTGAATTAGAATTTGATGGGGATATTGGGAAATCTTATTTAATAAATTCTTATGTCAGATATAAAGGCTGTACAGGTACCTGTAATTGTTAATTTCTTTGTCATTTCATCTGTTGTGGAGAGTTGTCTCATTGGCAATCATACCACATCTTCTTTTTTATATATATATTCAACATTTTGACACACTTATCAAAAAAAAATTCGACCCTTTTATCTAATAATTAATGAAGTGGGAACCGCAATCCATTTGTATCCTTAGCTTTGTAAACCTTAAAGGTAAGTAAAACTTAGTATAGGAAATAATTAGGAGTAATTAATGTATATGTCAAATTATATTTTTCAGATTTATGAAAGACAGAATGTTGCAGATGCCTTATTTTCTAAAACATTTGAAGAAGCTTCTTGTATTATAAAACAGGTAGGTATAATAAAGTTGGTACTGTATTTTGAAATACACCAAATTGACAATTCTGTAGGAGTGCAGACAGAAACTAACCAAACAAAAAATGATCATCTATACAACTTCTGTTAAAATTACAATATGTGTAAATTGATAAAGTTACCTTTCAAAGGAATTATTGCCCTTAAATGAATATTTGTATGGAATATTACTTACTTGGTCCATTATCCTAAAAACTGTAATAGATAGACAGAAACTGTATCCTTTTCTCCTATGAAATATTATCAATAATAACAAATCCATGAACTTTTATAAATTGGTATAAATCTTCATGTGAGCATGTTGTACTGTGACATGCTCTTGCCCATCATTCATTATCAAAATTCAGATAGTTTAGCTAATACATACTTATATATTTTTGCACATAATGGCCATGTATGAAATTTTTAAGCCTTTTTCTCAGAAAATACCAATCATTTCTTACTGAAATTTGGTATTAAACTTCATGTGAGCATACTAAATTGAATAAAATGTTTGAAGAAACAAACATAGAGGTTTTCTATGTTTTATGCTCAAGTAAATAGTAAAACACATATATTCATAGCTGCATGTATATTTCTTGTTTGTTTGGTGTCATCTTATTTTTCACCATTAAAGAAATATTATAATTGTTTATCATATACTTAGCATTAATATGATAGCTTTTGCATATGTGTAACGAACGGAAGTACACAAGCCATAATTTCCCACCCAGGCTGATAACCCATATCAGCCCGGTCTGATAACCCATATCAGGGGCGTCTCGTGCAAAAACCCATAACAGTGCATCTCGTGCAAGTTACTTCCGGTGTTTCCGGTATCGGTTGTTATTTTTCCATTGTGACGTCAGATATTGATGACGAAGTCAAAATTTACGGGAACTTTTGTGGGGATAGTTTAGTACTTGCTAACAAATGCCATTGGCAATTATGAATCATTTTATAGTACAACAAACATGGAGTTATAATGATCATGAAACTCTTCCAAATATTCAATGTTTCAAAATGCCTCTATAGGAAATGTTACCATACAATGTACATATATATGGAGGTAGTGATGCTGTTAGTTGACAATTATAGTATATTGAATTTATAACTTATAACTTCTTAATAAAGTTTTTGACTGTTTTAGTTGTTGCATTTGGTTTTTTTCCTTACATAAAACTATTGTCGGAAGTATATGATAAAGCGATTAATACATGGCCTTTTCCATATCAGCCTGGGTATCATCCCTCGACCCATATCAGCGCCTCGACTCCGTCTCGGGCTGATATGGGGGTCTCGGGATGATACCCAGGCTGATATGGAAAAGGCCATGTATTAATCTCTATATATTTTTGCATTGTAGGGTGATGATGCTGATTGTATGTACTTTATAGAAGATGGAGAATGTCGAGTTACAGTTACTAATAAGGTTGTATTGATAAGTAATTATAGCTAGTACTGTGGATTCACTTATTTTTGTGGATACCAATTTTGGTGGATTAAGGAAAACTAGCATGTTCGTAAATATTTAATTTCATGGTTTTGCAGAAGTTTGCACACAAGCCTATAGGAAATTTGTTATTCGTTGAACATTTGATTTCTTGGTTCACCTTTACCCATGAAATCCACGAAAATTGGTATCCAACAAATAATAATGAGTCCACAGTACTTCTTTGAATATGACCAGATGTGTTAATTTGCTGCTAAAGATTTTACTATTTTGGCCTAATTTTTATGAAAAAAATATCTGGTTACAGTTATGTAATTTAATTTGTCATTTGAAATAACAATTAGTTGTTGATAAACTGATGAAGAAGTCATGTTACAAGTTTTAATTACAAATATCAACCTTTAAAGAGTAGTGATTTGTCAGAAGCCATGCATTTAATTAATGTTGTGTGAAATGTTTATTTCCAACATGAAAGGTTTCAGATTTAATGAAGTGGAAGGAAAAATTTATTGTAATCATTTATTGTAAAATTCTTAGTATAGCTCTGCAATACTAAAAGGAAAGCACGGTATTAGAAATATTCATGGAAAATGATCCTCAAAAGACAAAAGAAATATTTTAAAATTAAAAATAAATCTAAAGTCAAAAGTTAACAAAAAATAAGTTCAAAAGACCTTATTTATCATTGACATAAGTTAACAACAAACTAACATAATTATTCAGATGGAAAAGAAATGAAGTTAAAGTACACGTTATATGTCTTTAAATGACCTTGTAACACAATTACATATAGAATATGTTATACACGTGTATTGATATATTGTATGAAAGTGATACTACCACCATACGTCACTTTTAAAATTCTATTTTGTTATTATAATTACTCTTTTGTATCGATACTAAGTACTTCTGAATTAAAATTTAAATGTTTACAACTTAGATTAAAGTTTCATTATAATCCATGATATTTGTATCTACTAAGGATTAACGCATTTTCAAAGGAATTACAGCACATACATGTAAATAAAATGTCACTCAAATATAAATAAGTGTAGAGACCAAAGATACATGTATATACGTGCATGTATGCAGTATTACAAATGTGAATTTTCAGATAACTAACTCAGTTGTATAGGAAAATCATATTGAGAATAAGAGACGGAGAATGTTCTCTGTGTAGGAAATCTTTTTGTGCTGTAAAGATATACACATTTATTTAATTATTTTTCAGAATGAATATTGAAATCCAAGAACCTTGGCGATCTTTTTCCTAAAAAACTATCAAAATTCTTTGAATAACATATTTCTTGAGGGAATTAGAGAACAGTAATCCTTTTGTTTTATCATCCTCCCACCTGAAAATAATACTGTACACTATATCCCTGAAGGATAAATGACAAAACCAGACAATCTCTATTAATGATTTATCAGGTCGTGTAAAAATCACATTGTAATTAGAGCCCTGCATCAAATAAATTGTGGTAAAAAAAGTCACGAATTATAGTTTTGGCCCTGCATCAAATAAATTGTGGTGAAAAAAGTGACGAATTATAGTTTTGTGCTAGGCTGTGAACAACAATTGAAATACATGTATAGATATAATACCTTCCAAAATGATATTTGATGAATTGGAATCTGTAAACTAATTTACATTTCTTCTCAAATTTTTGAGAAACATAGTATTGTAAGAATATCAAAATATTTGATACAAAGATAGTACATGCTATTTCAAATTGATTCACAGTGTCAAATTTTCAGTCAAAACTGAAATTTTGACCCAAAAAATCACTTTTAAAATCAGACAGCTTTTTGCATTTGACTTTCAATAGAAATTTATTATGTTTAATATGCTATTCCAGATTGATTATAGGTTTAACTGCCAAAATACCATAAAATCAATCCTAACTACCTCTGGTGTTAAAGAAACTTTATATTAACATGGAACATATATATCTATAATGTTTTGAAAGTTGATACCCTATTAAAGGTATTGCTTTGTTGTAAACGGTATCAATTATTTGTTTTTGCAGCTGACACAAAAAATGGAAGTCAGTTCCTGATATTTTCAGTTTTGATCGATGGTCAAGTTTCTATAAAAAGATACTTGATTTTTTGTCGAGCCTGCAACTTTTGTTGCAGAAAGCTCGACATAGGGATAGTGATCCAGCGGCGGCGTTAGCTAACTTCTTAAAAGCTTTATATTTTAGAAAGTGGAAGACCTGGATGCTTCATACTTTGTATATAGATGCCTCATGTTATGAACCTTCTGTCAGTCACATGTCCAATGTCCTTGACCTCATTTTCATGGTTCAGTGACTACTTGAAAAAAAAAAAAAAAATTTTGTAATGTTAAATTCTCTCTTATTATAAGTAATAAGGTAACTCTATTTGGTATGTGCGTACCTTGCAAGGTCCTCATGCCTGTCAGACAATTTTCACTTGACCTCGACCTCATTTCATGGATCAGTGAACAAGGTTAAGTTTTGGTGGTCAAGTCCATATCTCAGATACTATAAGCAAAAGGTCTTGTATATATTCAGTGTATAGAAGGATTGTAAGGTGTACATGTCCAACTGGCAGGTGTCATCTGACCTTGACCTCATTTTCATGGTTCAGTGGTTATAGTTAAGTTTTGTGTTTTGGTCTATTTTTCTTATACTATATGCAATAGGTCCACTATATTTGGTGTATGGAATGATTGTAAGGTGTCATGTCTAGCTGACAGGTGTCATCTGACCTTGACCTCATTTTCATGGTTCAGTGGTTAAAGTTTAATTTTGCGTTTTGGTCTATTTTTTCTTATAGGTCAACTATATTTGGTGTATGGAAACATTTTATGATCTATATGTCATTTGACCTTGACCTCATTTTCACGGTTCATTGCACAGTGTTACGTATATGTGTTTTGGTCTAGTTTTTCTTAATATATAAGCAAACGGTCAACTATATTTGTTGTATGGAAAAATTGTTAGCTGTACATGTCTGACCTTGACCTCATTTTCATGGTTCATTGATCAATGTTTATTTTTCTTGATTAATGTTGAGTTTATGTGACAGTTGTAATAAAGCTTTCTATTTAGGACTATCAACATAATATCAATGACTAGTAAAGAAGTCTAGACATTTCAACGTGTGCACTCTTGTTTTTTTGTAAGCTGTCCAGCTTCCATTACAGTAGCCTATACGATTAATTTATCATGTTAATTCTGTGAATGATTGTATACTATACTCTAGCAATGAACAAGTTCTTATATCAAGAATGATTATTTTTTTACAGGCTGATCCCAGTGGAGAAGAAGTTGAAGTAAAGAGATATAACAAAGGAGGCTATTTTGGAGGTTGGTCTACAATTCTACTTTAACAATACATATTTATTGAAGACATTGATGTGTAAAGGTTGGGCCAATAAAATTACAAATGTTTGGACTTTTGTTAAAAGTTTATGAGTCAGTGGCCCAGTTTACACATCAATAACCTCTAAGAAAAATGTAATTAATCTATCATTCTCAACCAAAACATATGATGTTGATTTCATTCAACTACAAGTTTATTGGTAAAAAAGAATTTAATTCATTTGTATTGCACAGGAATATATCACAGAGTGATTGACATAGTGTGTACATAGGCTCTCAGTGTTGTTTCTGTATAATATGTTATGTTCCCTTCCCAAGATATTGTTTCTGATGACAAAATAGAGGTCAACTATGATATTGATGATTTTCACTTTTGTTGTTCAAGAGTTATGGTCCTTGGTTGCTTTAGGAATGACACAAATAAATGTTATGGTTTTGCTGTTATTTTGATTGCCTCTTGTTAATTATAACAAACAAGATACACAGTTCATCTATAATACAGTACAGTTTTCACACATCCTCTGTTGATACTGGTATAAATTCAGGGATCTCCATGGCCTGTTTAACGATGGAGCCCCGCCATCGTTCAAATGTCTTGCGCCATCGTCAAATGACTCGCGCCATCGTTAAATTGTCTTGCGCCATCGTTAAATTGTCTTCCGCCATCGTTCAAAACTTCATCGTTTTTTGTAGCCCGACGCCATTTTTTTTATCAATTATAATCAAATGCATGTAATTGCATAACCCTTAGGCTTTTTATGTTATAATCCAATACAGTTCTAACGCCTGAGGGATATCCGGATTAAGATCGCTAATTACTTGTACCTGAGCTTGTACAGGTAGATCAACAAACCAAACAGGAGAATACTATCTGAGGATAGACGATCCATTTGTCGAAGTAATCAACTAAGTTTCAGCAAATGATTATGATCATTTAGATTAAATAAATAAATTAAAAAATTAATCCAGTTACAAAGAAAACAGTTTAACAAGTCGAACACGTGCTTTATTTTGACTTACGCAATCAGCATCCCCCTTTTTTAAGTAGTACAAAATAAGACGCAAAACAGTAAATATTATTTCATCGTAAATAAATCGAGTACTGCTGTAACGATAATTTAGAATTACTTTAAAAGTTTAAAAGTAAAAACTTAAATATTTCCTGTAAAGAAATATCGTATCTAAATTCCGAATTTATTTCGTATATTACAATCAAATTGATACATCCGCGTTTCCGGTTTCTATTCAGACTCGAAAGATGCATGTTGCAGAGCATTAATTTTTCCAGATAGTCATTAAAAACCTTTTCATTTGTCGACGTTTGCTTTACAAATCTCTTTAACCTTTTACATAACCCGTACGAATTGTTTTGTTGTTGCTGCAAATCAGCCATACCGGTAATGGGCTCTGAATTTGACAGTGTCCACGAAAAATAAGCTCCACATTAGACAAGGTTTGTAATGGTGAAAGTTCCTCCATGGTTCAATTTTCATCCATGGAGATCCCTGAAATTATTGGACATCAACAATGGACATGTATTTGCATGATTGAAATGATACATTTTTTGTATCAATGTCTGTTCTTTAATGTCTGTTAATATTATTTTGCTCAAGCTAAGGTTTGAATATCCCTTCACACAAAGTCGACCTTAATAGGTTTTTGTTATTCACTTAGGCTGACTTCAAGACTGTACTAGTAGAATTCAATCACTCAGTACATTTAAATATGTTTATTGATCTATTAAATTAATTTATATGGGGACGAAGTCCCCAATAACAGTAGAAAATTCAATAAAAAAAAAAATTCGGGAAAATTTCCCGAATTTTTCATTGTACTAATGAACTCAAAATCGTTCAATTTTTTTTATGTCATGTTTTGAAATCCCGGACCTGCGCAGAAATGTACAATATACTTCCTTTTTCCGGTCTCGTTTGTATGAAACTTTGAGTAAAATATATATTTATCAGTCTAGTATAAAATAGGAAGGAACGCGCAATACTTATTTCATTTTTAATAATTCCTTGATATGAAAAAACGTTACCTAATGATAGCGTTTCTTGTTTACATTGCATATGACGTCATAATTTAAATAACGTCACAACTAAAATCCCTAACAACAGAACCAAAATCGGAAACGTTACTGTATTTCCGTGTCTTTTTTTTGGACAAATAATTGAGTTACAAAATAATAATTCATACAGACTTCGTCCCCATTTACAGGTAATGCCTGCCTCATATTAATTTTTTTCCCTAAAATTTGCTCTTACATATTGTAGAAAAATGTCCTTCAGATTATTGCTTTTTAAAAGATGCACATGCACTCTTCCTCAAAGTCTGGACAAATATTTAACAACAAATATTCTGATTTCAGAACTTGCCTTAGTAACACATAAACCAAGAGCTGCTAGTGTATATGCTGTAGGTAGAGTAAAGGTAGCTGGTAAGTAGACAATGTAATTTGTATGCACTGGCAACATTTTCCTTGCCATAATGTTGCCAAGACTATAGAACATAGTTCTGTCCAAAAAAAAATTATACAAATTTTGAAAAGACAACCAAGTTACAGTAATCCATTATAGGATATTTTTAAACAGAGTTTTACATAGTGACTACTTGTTACAGTCATATATGGCTTCTGTATCTAAATAGAAATCCTGTCTAGACTGATGCGAGACCAAAACCTGTTATAGAGATTCTTTCCCCTTTTATTTACTTCCCAAGGCTACATTGAAGACACTGACCTATTTTGATGTTAAAAAATAACTAATTCACCTCACAAACCTTGAGATGTGTAAATTTTTCTCTGTAATCAATTATTCCATAACAAAAAAGTGGTCGTTATAAATGCACTAGTAATTGTGTGTTAAGGTTGTTGATACACATCAATATAATGATATTATTCTAGAGTTAATGTCATCAAATTAGCTAAAAGTACAACTGCATTTAATTCATTTTATTGGTTTCAATTCAGCCTAAATGCTAGACAAAACATCGTCTTTGTTCTAGAATAATCTGTTTCCATTATAGGCATAGCATGAAAACCATATATTGGAAATTGAAAAACGTTGTAATAAATATCTTGAGCCTATAAAATGATTTCACAGACAACTAATCAACATTATTTTATAATTATATTTGACTTAAAATTGACACCAGGGACAAATTAGAATATTTTTCTATAGTTTTTTCTATTGATTATTGTGTATAGCTGTCTGATATATAAATGGTTTATACATTCAAAGTATTTTTCAATATATATTGTTGTTTAAGAAATCTGATTGTGATCCCTTCACAGGAAAGGTGAAACTTTCTGTTCGGCCGGAGTGAGAATTGGTTGAATTAAAAACAGTTCATTTATTTCAATATTTGAAAACTGACAGTGTATAAGTTTTTTTCATTTTGATTATATTTAGGTACTATGAAAGTACTTTTATTATGATGATTTTGGGACATTACAAAAATAAATCCTTACTTGTTCATTTTTCAATAACAACAATATTCATCAAATTTTAAATTAAATGATTGCTTTCAGAACTAAGTTGATTTTTGTTATACAAATTATCTCTATTGAAGGAAATTGCAACATAAACATTTAAATTGTTGCACGTGCATGTAAATCAGATGAGATGACACAAATTAACCTAAAATCGATTAATCAACAGATTGACGATCATCAAAGGTGTTAATTAGGCAATAAACATGTCACTTGAAAAAAAGAAACATAAAAAAAACTTAAATGTACTTTGACTTTAAACTTGATGACTCTTGCAGCTTACTTATAGATTTGTAAAGAATTAAGCAAAGACTATTCTATTTACACAGTAAAATTCTTTTTTCAGTGCTAGATGTACAGGCATTTGAACGACTTTTAGGACCATGTATGGAAATAATGAAGAGAAATATAGATGAATATGAGGAGCAGTTAGTTCAGGTATTTGGTTCCAAAGCCAATGTACATGACCTGAGATGAACTAAAAGGGTGGAGGACCCTCGGTTATTTCACTTTTAAGTTCCATAAAAGGGAATATTCCCACTTTATGAATTTTCTTGATTAGGTGTTATGATGGTTTTTGGTGGTGCTGACATTTTCATTAAGATTCAGAGATAATGTGGGATTGTTTTTGGTATTTTACATGTACATGTATTTGAACTCCACATTATTTTTTTTTCACAAGCAATATTATCATTGTAATTTTATTATTTGATAAATGTGTTCCAAATTTAGTCTCTCACTATGGAAACTGTTCTAACTCAATGTATTTGTCATATTTTTTCTGTTGCATAGAATTTTAACCTGTTCATTGTGCAAGTCTGTCAGAATATATAATTGTCAAGTAAAGCAGTACAGCTATGTAAAATAACACACTTTCTTGCCAAATAATATGACTTGATAGCATATACAATGTTGTACTAAGTTGTACTGTCAATTCTAAATAATAGTAAAAGTTTCCAAACCTTACTGCAGAAGATTCGAAGATAGAAAACATACTCTATCAGAAAATGCATTTGACATTATAGTGCACAATGCATCTGGATTACAGACCTACACTGTGTTTTATATACTTAGAAAATAAAGCCTTTATTATAATGTTTTATGTATAAATATAATTTTAGCTTGATGCCCAACATTTATAGAATGAGGTAAAACTGAGTTGATACTTTTACCCCCTCCACTCTTACTTCACTACCTCTTTTAATATTGATATATTCTACCTCATAGAAAAATTAACATCACTTTTATTATCAAGAAAACTCCACAATATATTTAGGTCTTAAATTATATGACAGACAGAAGATTTTTTTTCCTTAGATATTGTAGAGATTTTTTTTAATTTAATTTTATTTTTAGGCTTTTAGTATATTGTGTTCCCTATAGTACATATTTCTCAGTGAAGTATTTGTTTTAGCCAATTCTTGCTTATGAAAATTGAAGGGACAAACTAGATATTATCCATTTAATTTAATGTCACCAAATAATTGTTATAATTTTTGATAGAATCTGCCTGAGTTTTGATTTTGCGATCTCAGGGTATTAAAAAAAATTCAAACACAGACATTCCAAAATTGGGGTATGCCATTTTTGATCAATCTATGAAATCATTGCCCATTTTTGAATAACATATTCTGAAATTCCAAATTTTTGAATTTTAACGAATAAGATTTCATTTGAAATTTGAAAGACAAACTTCAATGTAAAATTAATAACTGTATTAAGCATACATGATTTTGGTACCATATGATGTACTCATGTATGTCTCATTTAGTCACTTATGTGTGAATCTCACTTCTTACATTTCACTGTGTGTTTGTCTGGTTTGTGTCTTTACTAGTGTTATACACTCTTAATTGATAATGTGTGCAAATGTTAGTGTAGATGTATAAATCTAAATTTATTTTGCAGCTTGACTTGGTTGATGCCAAGCCTCGATAGTATCATACATGTAAGAAATTCTAATTTCTTGGTGTAGTCTTTCTTATAACACAATTTGATATGAAGGTCAATGGGCATTGGTTAAGGATTAATGCTAACATTTTATATTAACATGTTTTATTGGTTTCTATTGTGGTGTAATAACTAAATAACCATGCTTTTGGCTGATGGGGATTTTGTCCAATTCTTTTATTAAAGTAAATTTCAACCCAAATTTTTAGAATCAATGTAATTGATTATTTTGAATTTTATTGTTTTACTTTCCCCCTTTTTGTTTAACGACTTTGTATGGAAATTATCTAAATTGGTTCTTAATGTAAGGGAAGAAAAAAGGAAAATTTATTGAATATAAGTTCAAATTTTTAGCTCATTGAGTTGAAATTTTTATCATTATGTATGATTTATAAAGTTTGACCTGATTATCAAATACCTTAATATTGTTTCGTAGAATAGCTTTGATACTGTCTTCGGTTCTAGTTGTTAACCTGATAATACCTTGAACAGTGATTTAAGTTCATCATACTTGCTAAATCTTCCGCCAATGTATTGCTATATTACTGCAATTATTTTTTTTATCTAGAAATTCATAAATAATATGAAAAAAAAAGCATGACAGCTTGTATGTTACGCTTTATAGATATATACATGTATATTTCACCTGTTATCTAGACCATGACTTGTAATTCAATGACTTTTATTTAATTTCCTTAAAAAATTTATACAATTTATTTAAGAAAATAAACCAATAAGGAAGTAAATGTTTGAATTAAATAATACATCACAGAAAACGTCATGTCCCATTGCTTTTGTGCTGTTCTGTCTTGATGCATATTGATGAATGAAGATCACTGTAGATTGTTGTTTATTGATAGTGAATGAATGTAGTAGATAATAAACTTATATGATGCTATAGCTTTTAATCTTACTTCAAAGTTATGGCTCTGTAGCACTTTTAGAATGGCCTAATGTTCTCCTTTATTGCATTGTTAGGTATTGTCATAACCTTTTTTGTTTTTTTTTCTGTTGACTTGAAAACAATTAAGATAAGTTGACCTTTCAAAAGCACAAATTTTGATCCTTTAAAGTTTTGTCGTATTTTATTTATAAACCCTTTTCCATTCATTATCTAAACTATAAAAAAATATGACCGTCTGCAACTTGCTTCATTATAAGCTAAATTATCTATCTTAATACAGTTATCAGATTTGTCTCATTTCTGCTGTTCAGAAACTTAGCTTTGTACTCTCTTATTAGCGCAAACAATGGTACATTAAGAATATGTCTTATTAAAGCATTATTAGAAATATAGTAAGTATACTTGCCAATAGTTTTGTAACAAAATTATCTTTGTAAAGCAATTTTTGTCAGGAAAAGTAAGTGAAACTTTAATTTTTTTAAGTTCTGACCATACCAAAAGCATCTCCAAATACATGAAGATTTGTGCATCTGAACGATTGCTTACACCTTTAAAGACTCGAAGTGTGAAATAGCCTTTACATACAATTGTTAATTACAACCAAATAAGTCGATAAAAGAATGTAAAATGTTGGTATGGCATTGTATATGTGTTGTTGCAGTAAATATATACTTGTACCTTATATATTTGTTGTAACCTGTAAAATTGTAGCATGATTCAAGTACTTTTTGTGTCTAGTTAAAATTTAGATTTAATAAAACTGAATAACAAAATAACTGCTGAAAATCAAACACATAAGTGAATGAAAAACAAAGAATGAAATATAATTGGAAAGTTTTATTTACAATTTTAAAGTGTAAGTTTCCTTTTTACAGATTGAGATTTATAGGCAATATTCATCGAAAACTTGGGATCGTATAAAGGGAGGCAAATCTGTCATGTCAGTGGAGTATGAACTGTGTGAAGTACATATATATTTACTTGTGATCTCTTTCCAATTGTATTTTTGCTCACCAGACTGGATTGGTCAAAGTTCATACCAAAGGTGCTGTTAAAGATCAGGAATAATTTGTATTAGTGGCACTTAAAACCAAATTGTATTATAGTACCATTAATTTAAACCTAAAATGTAAATCTAACCAGTGTGTTTATTCAAATATGGTTTAGCTATATGAATCTTTATTAAAAAACCAAATCCATTTGTAACCATTTGTCAAATCTGTTCAATCTTTTTTTTTTCGAAACACATTTGGTTATCTTCGAAGATCATCTATCAGATAAGCTTAATGAGGTCCATATTATGTCATGTGTGTACTTTTAAAACACTAAGGACGTCATTGTTTATTCTATCTGGTACCTTACAATGATGTCTGGTTCCTGGTAAAAGGTGTGGAGAAAAGTGATGGTTAATGGTCTGACACAGAATTATACTGATGACATAATCTAATAATAATTAGCTTTATCATTGATTTTATTCAGCCCATGTCGAACATTAGTATCATTATCTTCAGATTTTAATGAAGATTGATTCTTTCACGTCTCCTGAGAGGAATCAGGGAAATGCTTTGTTATACCTTATAATTGAATTCTTCTTGACTTTTCAGTTGTATGAGATGGTTACAATTATATTTGTCTTTTAAAACTATTAAATTCTTCTCTACAGTTTTACGGGTTATTATTATTTATTTTATTTTTGTCTTTGCTTGGAAGTTCCTTGAAACTTGAATACTCTCCTCTTAAGATAGGTTTTCTTATATATGCCTGCTTTGATTTTGGAACAGTCATTAGGAGTGGACAGAAGTATGTTTAATGTTTACTTTATCCTTCCAAAAAAATTCTTCCTGTTTCCAAATATTTTTGTTTAAAGTACATGTATATGTAAAATATAAGGGTAGTATGAAGAGCTAAAGAGGATGATACTGATAGATTGTATAAACATGAAATTAGTTCAGGAATATACCATGTTCTTTACTTATTTGATTTCATGATATATTGTAATATAATGTACTTGGTAAATAAACTTGTTATTTTTATTGAATATTATTAAGTTTATTACAGTTTTGTATATTTTTGTGTGACAGTATACATAAATTGTAAGACATTCCATTCCACATGATATCTTTAGATGATTTTCAGATTCAATCATCTTTGAGACTGCCCCCTGGTAAATAATTGGATGTGTTCTAGTCATAATTCAGTACATTCAGATATTTTTTTGATTTTTTTTGACAGTTTCTTTAACCTGTGAAAACGAAGGAAAATGACTGCCTTTATTTGTAGAAATGACCTGAAAAACCAAATTGAAGCTTGCCATAAAATTTTTGTTTCATATGATGACTTCTGTTACTAGTGAATGTGTGTGTTTGGTTTTCCTTTACAACATGTTTTTACAATCTGTTATGATTTTAATGTAAAAGTTCAGATAAGAATATTTTCTATAATGTCCAATTGTTCAATTACCTAGTATAGTTAAAATTTGGTTCAGGCTAGTAGAAAATTTCATAAAATTTAGTGTAGTGCAAATAGTGATCTTGCAAATGAAAATTTCCATTGTCCAATTAACAGAAAGGAGGAGGAATTTAAAGAGCAGTTATTTGGCCCTGAAATTTTAAAAGTAGTGAAATTCTTCAAGACTTTCAAAATTTGTTTATTCTAATGATAAATAAAAAGCTTGGTATGATCTTGACATTTCAGTTTTAGGCAAAATACCTGTAATAATGAGTCAAGACATTCACAAAAAATGTTTAATCTTCTTTAAGACCATTGAAGAATGTTTTGGCCAAGTATCTTTTTGATGAGTTAACTCAATCTTATTGCTTTGCCATTTGGATTTTAAAAAAAACCCATTTTATTCTGTTAGCAAAGCTTAAACTTAAAGGGAAGTCTTACTTTGTTAGCAAAATTATTTTTATATATTCTTTTCTTATAGGGAAGAAAAATATTAATAACAGATTGTCCCTCAGAATTTGTAACCATAGCGATATTCAAGGAAGGATTTTTTTATTTATATTTTTAGAGTCTGCCATTAGGGTACTGACTCTCCAAGCCTAAGAAAGTGCTGTAGAGTTAAATATTTACCATAAATATGTTGAGTATAAATTATTACTTTGTAGTGTAGATTGTTAGTGCTGTATTTATATTTCCCTCGTGCAAGGAATTGCCAATAGAACTAAAAATGATGTGCATGAATGTTAATTTTTGCATTCGTGTACAGATAATTCATCATGCAGCATGATAGATAGACACATTCTCATACATGTACTTCTGTCTTTTATACTTGATCTGGTTTTTACTAAAGAACAAAATATTTGGTTGGACCATTAAATGAAAAGATGATGTCATACCATAAAAATTAGTCATATTTTTGGACTGAGTATGAAAATATCACAATGTTTTATTTAATTCATGCATGTTATTTAATGGTTTTGTAAAACAGAGTTGTGTGTTGGGAAATATGAAGAAATGTTCCTTAATTGATTAAAGATTTAAAATACTCACGACTAGTTGTGCTTATGCTGCCATAGTTGGTTATCAGATAAACACAAAATAAAAAAAAGTTGGGTAATAATTCAAATGCACATTTTTGCTTGGATTTATTGATTCCATTGTTAAAGGAAGGATAAAATATGCATAGAAAAAAATCAATGTAGGTGTGAACTTTTCAATGCAGCTATGTCTCATTCTCTTATTATTATCAATACTAAACCAATTAATTTGTACTACTTTTAAAATTGTGTTTTAAGTTCAAATATTTGCTATCAGTTTCATTGCATTTTGTATTTCCTCAGAAAAATTAGTAGCTTACAAATCAATGTTGGTTTACAGTAGAAAATAACCATTCAATAGTTATAGCAATATTTATTTGCTAATGACAAATAACTGGTTGTCATGCCCTGACCTTATAACATTTCCTTTTGTCTGGCCTTATATTGCAGAAAGTGAAATATAGATATAAAGATATGATTTTACCAATACAGTGACCATGAATCAAATGTTGTATGGTTTCTATTAAGCTCAATATTTCAGAAGGGAGAAGAGCTATTGTGTGAAGATGGCAAGCAGTATTAATTGTATGTCTTCAAGTCGATGTAAATATGTGGGAAAGTTAAGTTATATTCAAGTGTGTTTGTCGTTAGTTTCGTTAATTTGCGTTAATCTAGTTGTAGATTCTATACAATTAAGAATGATATCTGTGATGATAAAACCAAATAAGTCTAATGAAATTCCTCTTTCATATCAAAAGTAAAATAACAAAAAAAAAACGGAACTGCCAAGCAAAATACAAATCAGAAAGTGCCTAAACAAATGCCAAAATCAAAATCTCAAAAACACATAACCAATGGAAAACAACTGTTATATTCCTGACTTGGTACAGACATTAAAATATGTAGAAAATGGTTGATTCAATCTGGTTTATTTGTTAGCTAAACCTCTCACTTGCATTACTGTTGCATAAATTCCACTTATCCAATTCTGCATTGGTAAGATTATACTCCAATAATTGTGTTACGTCAACATATTTATTTGTTTCTCTATTAAAACCAGTTAAAAATGTCCGAGCATAAAATCATTTACTTCTAACTCTATTACAAAACTCAATATACAATTCTTGACCTCAATCATTTGTTAGATTGATTGATTATTTTACGTGTTTTATTCCAGTTCAGCACTTTTCAGAAAGTGGAGTTTTTATTGATGGAGGAATCTAGTACCGATCGATTTATATCTTTCAAACAGCGGTATATTTAGTACTGTCACTACTGTTGCCTCTGTTTGCTTTTCATACAACATAAGTGTCCATGTTGGTATATCCAGGCCTTTAATTTTCCTTGGAGACCTGTCTTGTCGATGTTCCTCATTCCCTCTGAAACCTGTTGTTCTATTCTCCTGATATTGATCTTGCCAGAGTCATCAAACCACTTTCCTATAAAGCACTTGGTGGGATTGTCAATTATTGATGGAATGACTTCTACTTGCACCTTCAGTCAAACTTTGTGTGTGCTTATTATTAGAGCTTTCTAATTTTTGGCTTGAAAGCCATCCTTGCTAATATTACTGTCTCTTCCAAGGTCTTAAAAGCAATCTAGCCTGGACATGGGTATATGTAGTGATAGTTAAATCGTCCATGAACCCTCTATTTGGTGGTTGCCTAATATGTTAGTTGATATTTTTGGACCTCTAGTTTCTCTATCTCAAGATTTGATTATCTGTATTCACTCCCATAACAAACAAGATAACTAATACGGTACAACCAGTAACTACTAGTATTCCATTTTGTAGTTTCTGTCATGTTGATGTAAATATGCTTATTATAAAGCGCAGGCCAATCCCAATGAGATAACTTCTTATTACTCTCTTGAAGTAGTCTGGAACATAGTTATGATCTAATGACTCCTGTATCAGCATGTGTGGAATTGTGCCATAGGCGTTGGTCAAATATAACAATACTACTTTACGATCTTACTTGCCACCTGAATTAGTTGTGAAATGTTGCTTGTGTGTTCAATGCGTCCTGATAATTCTGGTACTCCGCCCTTCTGTTCTGAAGTGTCTTCACAGTTGTTGTTATCTGTCACAAATGATTTCATCCTAGCAATGATAGAGAAAAGGGTCATAAGACCGTCCGTCCGTCAGTCCTGTTCTTTGTCATTTCAACTCTCTGAAACCACACAACAGAATTTCATCAAACCTTTTTAGATATTAAGGACATACTATGGAGATGTGCATATCGACATGAAATTATGATTCAATTTTTTTTCTAAGAGTTACGCCTCTTTGAAATTATTTGCTTCAATAAAGCACTGCACCAGTTTGTCATCGCAACTTCTCTGAAACCACACAACAGAATTTCATGAAATTTTTTAGATAATAAGGACATACTATGTAGATGTGCATATCGACAGGAACTTATCATTCATTTTTTTTTCTTGGAGTTATTTTAATTGTCCAATGATAATGTGGGGACGTGGGGGATGTGAGCGCGCTCTCAAAGTTCTTTAACTTGATCGAAAAGCAGATAAGTATGGACGAAATTGTGTGTTGAGGTATTCGACTAGCTTAGCTGGTTGTAAATTGCTCGTTCGAAAAAAAATTGAAATAGCTGGAAGTGTACTTACTGGTCTAAAGTTGCCCACATCAAGTCCATTGTTCTTTTTGTGTTATGTTACAACTTGTGCCTGTTTTAGTTTGTCGGGAAAATTGGCTGATTTTAATTTATTAATTCAGTTATTGATTTTATGATAACTGGTTGTGCTGGTTTTAGCGCTTTAACTGAGATGCCATCTATTCCTGTTGTCTTTTTTATGTTTGATTTTTTAACGGGTTTTTTTCTACAAATTCATTTGATATAAAACTACTCAGCGAAGCAATTTATTTATTCCTGTAGAGGGGCGAGTGCTTTAAGGTTAAGGAACAATAAATTGGCTATGTCATAAAATTTGCTAACATTTGCATACAAATTGACGACTTTTAGACAAATTTTAGAAGGTTCTTCGCTGATTTTATGTCCTTTCTATACAAATATTCACCCCATAAAGCAAGAAATCAATCTAATATTTCAGATAATGAAAGAGATAAATTCTTTTTTTTTTCATTTTCAGTTGTAGTTCGCCGAAAAAGTAAAATCACAAAAATACTGAACTCCGAGGAAAATTCAGAACAGAGTCACTTATCAAATGGCAAAATCAAATGATAAAACACATCAAACGAATGGACAACAACTGTTATATTCCTGACTTGGTACAGACATTATCAAATGTAGAAAATGGTGGATTGAACCTGGTTTTACAGCGCTAAACCTCTCTTTAGTACGACAGTCGCATCAATTTCCCTTATATTGACAATGATGCGTGCACAAAATGTCACAAATAGGGGTACAAAAACAACACGGACCCCAACAAAAACTAGGATTGATTTCAGATGCACCGGAAGGTAAAGCAGATCCTGCTCCAAATGTGGCACCCGTCGTATTGCCCATGTTGTTACAAAGCCGGTAAATAGTTTTATTCGGTAGGTCACATTTGTGAAAACATTGTATGCAAAATTTTAACAAAATCTGTGACATGTTTACTGTTCCTTGACCTTAAGTAGTCAAATAACTATCCCTAGCTCATCAACACTGAGGTAGTGAGTGGCAAATTTGCTTGTGGCAAGTGATTTTACTCTAATCTTAATTGACTTGGATTGTCAGTTTTCCACCCAATGGTAGGTGGTTCTCTCTTGCTTCCTCCACCTATAAATACTGACTGCCACGAAATGACACAACACTTAAAATAGAGCGTTGCGCACCAATCAATCAATGTTAACATGCATACAATGTAAGTTAGAATGTTAGTGGCTCATAAGCTCTATCCTGTTTCATTATTTCTCCTTGTGTTACATTTCTAATGAAATAGTAAATATTTAGGTAGTGCAGTGGAGTTTGACACATTGACAAAAATAAATTGTTTTTTATTATTTTTATTTACAAAAAAATATGTACACATGTGCAATATAATTTTCTTTCTATTGTTGATATTGATATTTTATATATATATATATATTCAATTTTCTAGATTATACTGGATATTTCTATATTTATATTCTCGCCACTCTACAATTTCCATGATCGTTGAACCATGTTTCAGCAATCTTTTGCTAAAAACAGACTAGAAAAATTGTACATTTACAGCGCAAGCTGAGGCGTAATTAAACAAATGATTAACCTGAGTATATTAAACTGTGTAAACATATATGATCTAAAGATAGTCTTTTGAAAATATTAATTGTGAATGTTAACACAATCAGATTTCATTTTATAAATTTTCAACATTTTTCCTGCAAAATCTCCTGCAACTGGAGGTATCCACTAAAGATTTTCTTTTGAAAATTTGAAGCGTAAATGTATCAAACAATCTGAATATTATTGCTTTTTAAGATTCTGGAAGATTGTTATTTTCATCCATTTTTCGTCCATATCGTTTACGTCTGGTTTTTGGTGTTTTTGGTTTCGGTGAATTGGATGGCATAGGAATACATTTTGTGGTGGCATAGGAATATATTGTGTCTTGATATTCGTTCCAGAACGGACTTTTATAATTTGCCAATTTATAGAAAGAGTTTCTGTTGACATTGGTTATGCAATCTGAAATAAGTTTTTTAACAAATGTTTTCATTGTTGATTTCAATGTACCACCATTTTCTCCTGCATCTTGAAAATCATCTATTGTACTACCTGAGCTCGAGCTCTGGATGTCATCTACGGTATTACTTCTACTTTAAATAACAGCAATATGCTGGCCGTGCAGTTTCTTGAACAATTCTATCACTTTGATGTCACTCATATTTTCGATGACTGGAAACAGATTTTTTTCTTGCACCTGATAAAATCCTATCAGTTCATTATCATCCAGCTTGGGAAAGATGTCTTCAGTGGGATATTTATCATCCACTGCAATATCCAGAATGTAATGAGTTTGGTCTGGTTCTAAGTAGCTGGCCGATTTTTCTCTGACTGTTTGCTTTCTGACATTCCTATTTGGTTTACTTGTTGAATTAAAAATTCTAATGGAATCTGTTGTCTCATAAACCTGTTGTTGTGTTGATTTAGACATTCCATTGGAAACAGTTTTCTCGTCAGTTTGCTTTTGAGCTGATTGAGACATTTCTTTGATGCTGTTGTTTCATCAACCTGCTGTTGTGTTGATTAAGACATTTCATTGGCAGTTTCTGTCTCAACAGCCTGATGTTTTGCTGATTTAGACATTTTATTGAATGCTGTTGTCTCATCAGCCTGCTGTTGTGCTGGTTCTGACATTTTATTGGAAGCTTTTGTTTCATCAACCTGCTGTTGTGTAGATTTAGACATTTCATTGTCAGTTTCTGTCTCAGCAGCCTGATGTTGTGCTGATTTAGACATTTTTTTTAATGCTGTTGTCTCATCGGCCTGCTGTTGTCTGGTTCTGACATTTTATTAGAAGCTGATGTCTTATCAGCCTGCTGTTGTGCTGATTTAGACAGACATTTTATTTAATGCTGTTGTCTCATCAGTCTGTTGTTGTGCTGGTTCTGACATTTTATTGCAAGCTTTTGTCTCATCAGCCTGCTGTTGTATTGATTTAGACATTTTATTGAATTATGTTGTCTCATCTGCCTGTTGTTGTGCTGTTTCTGACATTTTATTGGAAGCTTTGTCTCATCAGCCTAATGTTGTCTTGATTTAGACATTTGATTGATAGCTGTTGTCTCATCGGCCTGATGTTGTATTGATTTAGACATTTGATTGATAGCTGTTGTCTCATCGGCCTGATGTTGTATTGATTTAGACATTTTATTGAAATCTGTTGTCTCATGACTCTGCTGTTGTGTTGATGCAGACATTTTATTGAAAAATGTCCTTTCAGTCGGCTGTGGAGCTTATAAAGGCATTGATTTCACACCTTCACTTTTATCTTTCTTTTCATTCCTCATCTTTTTTACGATTAATGTCTTTTTTAAATTTTGTTGCAAAGTATGAATTTGATCTGGTGCTGGGTAGCTGTCTGGTTTTTCTATTTCTGATTGCTTTTTGACATTCCTTTTTTGTGTTGGTCCTTTCTCTCAGAGATGAAGCAATCTTTACTAGATGCATTTTGCAGACTAAAAGTTGGAAACTTATTTTCCCATTTTACCCTTTTCAAAGCTAATTCTGAGTTCATATCAAAAGTTCCACCGTTTGCTGTTGTCTCAGCAGTTTTTTGTGGAGCTGATGTAGACGTTGATTGCGTAGAAATAACTTTACCTTTCTCTTCCTTATCATTCCTGACCTTATTTTCAATAGATGTCTGTTTTATATTTTGTGGCAATGTATGAATTTGATTTGGTTCCGGGTATCTGTCTTGTTTTTCTCTGTCTGTTTGCTTTCCTTCATCCCTGTTTTGTGTTCGTTTGGTGCAGTATCTTTCATAAACCATTTTGCTTACTTTATCCCATTTGCTTTTAGGGATATAGCATTTTTTACCAGATGAAATATGCAGCCTGGAAAATCGTTCTATCACTGGGGTAGTAATTTTTACGAGATGCCTTTTGCAGCTTAAAAGTCCTATACTTAGTTTCCCATCTTACCCTTTTAGAGCCTAATTCTGGGGTCATATCTAAAACTTTACTGGAAGCTTTTGTCTCAGCTGGTTGCTGTGGTGCTGGTTTAGACATTGATTCTGTTGACATAACTTTACTTTTATTTTTGCTTTCATCCCTGATCTTGTTTACAATTAATGTCTTTATTATGTTTTGCGGCAAGTTCTGTAATGGTGGAAGTAGTTATCAAAGGTAACAGGATTATAATTTAGTACGCCAGACGCGCGTTTCGTCTATATAAGACTCATCAGTGACGCTCATATCAAAATATTTATAAAGCCAAACAATTACAAAGTTGAAGAGCATTGAGGATCCAAAATTCCAAAAGGTTGTGCCAAATACGGCTAAGCCGTTTTGGAGTAATAGGGCGATTAGTGAAGGGGTGTTTTTGCTTGCATGTTTGCTCTTTATCAGGTAACAATGGTGGTAGTTTGAGAGTAGTGTCGGAGAGTTCTTTCGCGTATATTATCTTCTTGTTTCGTAACAATGGTTGGAGCTTTAGCGTCTCTGAGTACGAATCTTCCACGTATTTCATCTTATTGTTTGGTAGAAGTAACGTTAGTGGTAGTTTTACTGGAGTAGAGGGCGACTTACCTCGTATTTCATTTTCTTGTTAGCTAGCAATTGTGGCAGTTTTACTGGAACAGGAATTTTCGATCTTTTTGCATGTATTTGGAGCTCGTTCCTTTGTGTCTCCTCATTTCTAAAGCAATTTTCAGTTTGCTTGCTTTCTAAAGATAGTTCAAACATATTACCCTCAACTTCAAATTCATGATCAAGAAAACTAAGTTCTTATTCGGACCTACGGCATGTGCAGCAAGAGTCAATACACTCGCCTGTAATGCACTTGTCGGATTCTAGTTCATTTTCATAAATTGGTGTCATCACATTTGTTCTACCAGTTCTACCAAAATATAGTCGGGTGTCATCAATAATGACAGTGTTGGCTTCGGTCATTTGTCTTTTATACTTGTTTGTGCTACCATTTGATGAAATCAGAAGTTCCTCATTAAATGTATATATTTTTTAGAGGATACCCTAATTTGTTGCCATGTTTTAACACCCTGACTTTCAGTCGAATTACAATGTAGTATACCACTATTATCATGCATGTTTGGGGCCTCGGTCTAAGTAGTTACTACTGTAATCACTAGCCAGTCAACACTGAGGTTGTGAGTTCGAAACCCGCTCGTGTGGGTGCACTCGCCATCTTAATTGACTAGGATTGTCAGTTTTCCTATCGAAGGTCGATGGTTTTCTCCGGGCACTCCGGCTTCCTCCGCCAATAAAAACTGGCCGCCACGAAACAGCCTAAATGCAGTGCTTAAAAGTGGCGTTAAAACATCATGCAAAAATCAAATCAAATCATACATTTTTTTTATTTTCGTATATTTCTATTTAGTTATTGAACTTTGTATCTATATGTACTCGATGGCATTGTGTTCGTTTGTCTGATTTTTTTCGTCTATTCTGTGTTGAAGGACGGTACATTTTGCTGTACTTTATGGTTTTGGGACTTTTTTTGCAAAAACAACTTAAATTTGATAATGTCTCATATTTCCTTTTTGTATAAAGAAAAACTAGACTTACTCATTCCCTGTCCTGTCTACGTTTTCCACTGTATCATACTCTATCTTGAATTTCTGGCTTCTTGATCCGACTACAAAATACACAAAGCTTTGTATTAGTTAATGCTGTGGTATGTTGATTCATATTTATTTAAATTTTAGACAATCCACCTATTACAATGAGTCTGATCTGTTGTCATCATTTATTTTTTCTATTCAATTTTGCAATTTGTATAAAATGAGTTGGGAATATATGTGAATGGGATGATGACAAAACACCAAAACAAATAAAAAGAAGAAAGAATAGACATATTGAAGTCAATATACCGGTTTAAAAAATCTGTACAATGTCAAACTCTGAATTAAGAAAAGTTGTTCACAAAAAAGATACACTATTTAGAACTGTCAGCATCACTTTACCGAAAGGACACAAACATGAAGTATAACTGAGCATTAATAAATATGTTTAAACTGACTGAGCATCACCTATAGCTATAGTTCTAGATCTACATAGCACAGGCGTATCAGTGTTTGATCGAAAAGAGGGGGGGTCCAGGGGTTGGAACCCTCCTTTTAGACGATCAATGCATTTGAATTGAGGTATATAGTTGAAAACAAGTTCCATGCAGTAAAACACAGTAACACAAAACAGCATTTCCAAAAGCGCTTAATGTTACTAAAGGCAAGCAGGTCAGAGGCGGATCCATTCATTTTTGAAAGTGGCGTCTAACCATTTGTCCCTTTTCAAAGGCATTGGTCGTCGACCAAAAGGGGGTTACAAAAGAGATGATTTCATCTTCCCAATTGGGAACTTTCCATTTCGAATGCAGCAACACTCCAGCAGCGCCTGCATACGAGTTTTCTATCTCTAAATTGATACGATATTCCTGGGCTTGTTTTTCCTATCATGATTTCCTTGATAGAGCTTTGCTAATCACAAGGAAGCTATTAACCATGAGTTCCAAATTGTAAGGTTGAAATCAAGCCTTCGTAAATTTTACGGACGCCATCACGAGTTGGTTGACAGTTATAGAATTACCGTCTCACAGATGATGTCGGATATATTCCATATGTCGTAACTACAATCCCCTTCCCTTTTCTGAATGTGACCTACCGAATTAGACTATTTACCGGATTTGTAATAACATGTCAGAACAACACGACGGATGCCACATGTGGAGCAAGATCTGCTTACCCTTCAGGAGCGCCTGAGAACACCCCAAGTTTTTGGTGGGTTCGTGTTGCTTAGCTTTTAGTTTCCTATGTTACACAATTGCTGTCTTTTAATGGAGTAAATATGTAGTTTTATTGACTTTTGAAAATCGACATTCACTGAGGCTAACGGCCGAAGTGATATCAGTTTTTCAAAAGTCAATAAAACCATATATTTATCGAAACAAAACACATTAATTGCTTTATTCCATATTCCGAGAGAAATGTATGTGTCAATTATTGACCAAAACTAATTGTACATCGAACGTCTTTTTACCAAAATTATACACGTAAAGCACGCGACGTTTTGTGCGGTGAATATACTTTTTCCGCAGGTGAATATGCTTATACATTCAAAATCCCATTCATATAGAAAACCCTACTTTAATTTTATCAATATGTAATAATGTGTGTTATTTACTATTATTTGTCTATGTCTTTTTCTTTTTTAGCCATGGTGTTGTCAGTTTATTTTCGTTCTACGATTTTGACTGTCCCTCTGGAGTATCTTTCGCTCCTCTTTTCCAACCCTCGGACCCCCCTTTCCCCCTTTTGGATCCGCCAATTTATGTTATAGGAATGGTGATGAAACCATGCTGTTCTATACTGTAATACTTGCCGCTGTATTTTGGTTTCGATTTTATACATCAACGTTATGTACGATATCTTTATGAGTATTGTAAATCAAAGATAACGCTAAGTCTTATAATACGGGGCGCCGAATGGGACTTGAACTTTTTGTAATCAAAATCAATTTTGTGTACACAAAATTCAATTCTGTCATAACAAAATCATTTTTGTCTTGCAAAACTATGTGATACAGACTTGTTTTATGAGAACTTCAATTTTGTAATGACAAATTTATTTTTGTAGACAAAATTCATTTCAGTGATTTTGTCAAATAGGTATGCAAATATAAACTTATTTGCATACAAAATTGACTTGTGTTACCTGATATGGAAATTAAAACACAAAAGTCAATTTTGTGAGACAAAATTGAATTTGTACGCAATTAACATGTTGATTAAATTAGCATCCTGGTATTTTGTAATTAAAATTATTTTTTGTGGAGACAAAATTGAGTTTTGTTAGACAGAAGTGAAAATTTAACACAAAATTGACTTTTGTGACAGAATTCAATTTTGTCTACACAAAAATAAACACAAATTGTCATTGTGCAGACAAAATTGACTTTTGTGACAAAAATGACTTTTGTGACAAAAATGACTTTTATGACTAAAAAATTGACTTTTGTGTTAAATTTTCACTACTGTTTTAATAGACAGGACCTGGGAACAGTATATCTAACGTTAATATATATGTTCCTGATAGGACTGACGAACAAAAGGATATTTTTTTTTATACTTGCTAACATTACCAGTATGTATAAGGGAATGATCATTCAAACTCGGGACTCATCAGTAGACAGCACATTTGATCTATGTTTATAAAAACTGTTTTAATTTTGAACACCTCTATTCACAGAATTACTATTGGTTTCATCTTTTTTGTGCATTTTATTCGGATTCATAACAGCGGTAACCGTCATTGATTTCAAATTAGACACTGTTGTTTACTTCCGACATGTGCTTGTAAAAATATTTTATTTTACTTGATATTGACCATCTGATAACGACAGTCTACAAGGTGACAAAAGCTAGGTAAAAGTTTTTTCTAACTACTAAGCCAAACTTGATATAAGTTCTATATAATATTGATGTAACGTTAGTACGTTACGCACGCTGTTCCTACAACCCCTAGGATTTGTAACACAATCTTCGAAAATATTTCCTCCGCAAAACAAAATAAAAATGTAAGCAAACACGAACCACTATAAAACAAATTCAATATATGTTTTAAATTATGTTTTTATAGCTCTAATATCTAGTATGTTTGAGGATTGAAATTACAAAGCTATGTGAAAAAAACGGATGTCCAACGTTACATTTATGAAAAACTGTTTTGACTCTTATGTATAGTGATCATATTTCTTATTCTCTGATCTTCCGGAAACTTGGCAGGAACAACGGTATGTGTCGGTTCTTTGTGGCGTTAAAGCCGTTATTTTGCCAAATTTCATTTGACTCGGTGGCCGCATATTAAGCTTGAATAAAAAAAATGTCCAACGACGTTTTACGGTAACTTAACGATTGAAAGTGAATTTTATAAGTAGATATAGCAGAAAACGAATAAAAAGAGTAAGACAATAACAACATCTACCAAAAGTACAAATATTTACCTCATTGTTCGTGAGTTCAAATATTGCAGATTTTATAAAATCTTCTCTATACAGTCGTTTTCCAGGCGTTAGCCATTTTGTCCAAGTTGATATTTCATTTTTCAAAGCAGTTAACACGTATTTTTTAACTGATATTTCAATAAGTTATTTATAATTGATCAAAACAAAAGTTAGATACACGAAGAGTACAAAATGCCAAAATTCTTTAATTATTAACTACATATTTGGGTCTTTAACGAATAATTTTTTTCAACACATTACAAAACGGTAGCCATTTTGTCCAAACGTCGAAAAACGTCGAAAAATCCGAAAAACGCTAATTTCCCACGTTACATGTCCTAAAGTTTCAATTAAATGTTCATGATAATTAAAACAAATCGTTTGGTGAAATTTGGAAAAAGATGTTGATGGCTGCCGGAAAAAAAAGAATAGTGCATGTTGCTACATGTATAGACTCCGATCGGGACATAGATTCGACACAGGTTAAATTTTTGCAATTTTTATTGATCGTTTATAGCTTTTATCGATTTATTTAAAAGAATCGTGAAAAGGGAAATTAAATCGCATTACATGAACTTCGTTCAACTTTTGCAAAGACAAATTGGAAACACCAAGACAATCCTCTAAATGTTAAATGCGAATTTTAATTTATGTTGCGGAAGGACTTCGAAATAGATCTTTTAAAGTAGTCTCTTCAGTAAGGTGCATTCACCAATTATATTAAAAGATTTAATACAAGTCCACGGAATGTTTTACCTTGCAATTTGCCTGCTATTCATGTTATAACTGAAAGTTATTCCTGTACTTCATGTACTAGTGAAGCCGAAACTTTTCGTCAATATTAACTTGTGCATGAAATTGAGGTACATTGTAATTGAAAGACAAATCCAAAACACGAAAACCGTTTCATTGAATTAATAAAACCCGGTATTATATTAGCCGTTTTTACGGACAATTCAAGAGTAGATTGCTTTATTTTAAAATGTATATCAGAAGTTAAACAATTTAAGCAAGCAACTTTAGAAGACTTGGAAAATAATTCTCAAGCCAAGATTCAAGAAATTGAAGGGGTGTATTTCGACAAATTATGTGCCAAGAAAAATACAATTCTATTCAAATTAATCAAGGTTAAAAATGTTTCGATTTACTTGCAGAGTGTCAGATATATTTGTATTGGGGTTGAATTGAGATATAGAAATTTTACAATAACAGATGATATGCACCATGAAAGTTAAACATCCTATGATAAAAGTTTTGCACATTATTTATGGAAACCGTATACATGTACTTCCGTCCAATTTTTCCTTCCTACATTACTTGCGACAGTAAGCACTGCATTTTTAGGTGAACTAACTTCAAAGGTAAACATTATTAAATCGATTTCCACTTGACTCCGACTTGAAGTAATTTATGATAAAATGATATCACAAAAAGAACAGAACCAGAATCAACCAACAACATATAAAAAAAACGAATAAAACTTGCAAAAATTAATCAAAGTCAAAAACCCTCTTTGACGCCGCATTTTTAGTGTAACGTCGTGTTGTAGGAACATCGTGCACAACGTTTAGGCGTTATTTTCGAAAACTTCGTATATTATTAATAAGTATTCTTTATATTATGAACATATACAGATGAAATTGAAAATAAGCATTATTAAAAAATCCATTATTGAAAGCAAGATTACCATGATTACAAGTGTAAAAGGTACAAGACTTGACAAAAATTTGACTTTTTAAGGGCATAACAAACTAAAGGTAGAAAGGGGATTGCAATTTTTAAAGTTAAAATGAAACTTCTTTGTGTAAAGGATCGTGGTGATATAAAATTAAAAACATGAAATCAGTATTTGTGATGGTGCTGTTTTGAATTTTGAATTCTGAAATGCTTATAAATCTTTATTAATCTATTATATATCTGTGTTCTTTACATATATTTCAAACAGCTGTCAGACCTCTTAAACACCAACCACAACCAGGCAAATATGTTGACTCCAGCATTTGAAATCAAACAAGATGATGACTTTATAACCATCATTATCAAAGCACCATATGCAAGGGTAAGATAGTAAACATTAAAAATGTCAAGTATGTTACTGTATATATAATTTAACAAGACAAATGAATTTATTATTGAATTGAATTTATATAGAATGAACTATGAGTACAAAATGTATTTAGATATACATGTATTAAAGAAGATGTTGTATGCAGTGATGGATCCAGAAATTTTCATGAAGGGGCCCACTGACTGCCTAAGAGGGGGCCTGCTCACGTCATGCTTCAGTGAATACCTATGTCATCAAACAAATTATTCCTACAAACAGGGGGCCCAAGCCCCCTTGAAAAACCATCTAAATCCGCCTAGAGTAATGAGAGCTGGTATGTTATATTTTAAAAATCAGAATTTTTTTCGATCTAAATTTTTTGAAAAGGAATTCTAAATTGAAGCATACATGAAAAACAAAAAGATTGTTTCTTCTTCTATTTTTCAGATAACAGATACAGAAATATTTATAGAAGGAAATGAGTTCAGATTTCACTCAAAACCATATTTTCTGAGGTAAATTTTCATATGTGTTATCTGTGTTTTGTACATTGTTAATTGCAGGTATAATCAAATCTGTTGGAACTTAATGATTTTTGTTAGAATACAGACATTACAATTTTATAACCTGTATCATGGGTTAGATAATTTTGTTCACACTTAAATGAAAAATTATGTTTTCTTTGTTTGCAATGTCAACATATATTTGTTCAGTCTAACAGAAGTTGCAATGGAAACTTTGTTATAAACATTGTCATAATATTTTTTCCTGTTGGAACAAATATTCTATATCATTTATTCTGTTAGGAACTTATACTGTAATATTTATTCCTGTGGAAATAATATTCCAGAATATATTTTCCTTTTGGAACTTATTTTATGAAGGAACTTCTATTCCGTGACACTGATTTCCACAATAAGTACTCTTTACCAATCCTGGATTTTGTATGGTGCCCTGTGAAAGAGGTGATCAATCAACAATCAGATCAATTTTACTAAGTTAGGTAAATCCTAAGCTAATTTGGAATAATTGATTGAAGGTTTTTATGGCCCATTGATGGGCAGTATGTTTTCTGGTCTGTGCATTAGTTCGTCCGTCTGTTGGTTCTTCTGTTAATTCTTGCGTCTGTCCCACTTCATTGTAAAGTGTTTGGTCGAGGTAGTTTTTGATTAAGGTAGCACAATACAAAGATTTGTTCACTCCCAATCAGACAACTTTAAACTGATGTAATTCATTTCATCCTTCTTTATATTTTAAAAATGAGGTATCAAAAGAAAGAAGAATGATTAATCTTTCAAATTGTGATAATTTCATTATGACATAATTATTACATAATTATTTGTTATGTAATTAGTTGCTATATTGTGATGTCCACACTTGAATGAATTTAGCTTCTTTGCTCTTCATAGCATCCCAAAATATTTTATAGATTCTTGTACAACACAGCTTGACCTCCAAAACTGTGTCTCAGATTTCCAAAAACATCAATAGAACAAATTTTATACCACATTGAATTTAGTGATCTCTTATGAATTGATGTTGCAAACTTCATTGAAGATTTATGAGAGAATGGAATACACTAGGAAAAATCTGAGACAAGGAGGTCAAGCTGTGTTGTACAAGAATCTATAAAATATTTTGGGATGCTCTGAATAACAAAGAAGCTAAATTCATTCAAGTATGAACATCACAATATAGCAACTAATTACATAACAATTAATTATGTAATAATCATGTCATAATGAAATTATCACAATTTAAAAGATTAATCATTCTTCTTTCTTTTGGTACCTCATTTATAAAATTTAAAGAAGGATGAGTGGAGTTACATCAGTTTAAAGATGTCTGATTGGGGATGAAAAATCTTTGTATTGTGCTACCTTAAGTTGAAGTCCAATCAACTTGTAACTTAGTACACCATGTACACGTTACCTATGATATGATCTTTCTAATTTTAATGCCAAATTAGAGTTTTTACCGAATTATAAGGACTTAATTATTTGTCTGCTTTATCAATAGACATGTGTACTTTATGTATTATAGATTATCATTACCAGGGAATATTGTAGAGGATGGAAGAGAACAAGCTAAATATGATGCTGATAATGGTAATACATGTGTTTGTCAATTACAGAATAAGTTGCAAACCTATAGATTCAAATGAACACTTTATTTTGCTACAATGTAAAGGTCATAAATTATCACACAATCGTCTGAAACACAGTCTCCTAATGCTGGATGATCTGTTTTAAAAAATGATGACTGTCATGAAAAAAATCACTTATACTAGCACTTTTTTCCTCTCAAAAATTTGAAATCCACGAATTTAAGAATCCGGCGAACTTGTAACTTTCTTCAAAGCACGAAAATTGATACCAACGAAATAAAGTACTTTCACAGTAAATCAATGCTTTATATGTTTTTCGATAAAGTAAATATTCAATCTCCTTATAACAATGTATAACAGGCATCACAGTCGATATAAATTTAGAATTTATTTCCTAGTTCTTGATTTTAAGCAGGAGACAACAGTTATATACATGTTATGATTGACAATTCATAACACATGTACAACTGGCTAACGGAAGAGGTCTTTAATGATAAATGAAAATAACATTACTGGGATGGAGAGGTGTCTCATTGGCTCTCATACCACATCCTCTTATATCATTTCACCTGTAATTTACCTGTTATTTACCTGTAAAAAAATCGGCGCAAATGAAAAGAAAAATCGGCGCAAATGAAAGAAAAAATCGGCGCAAATGAAATGCAGATCGGCGCAAATGCAAAACGCCGGGTACATGTAAAATGCAAAGATTTTTTAAAAGGATGTTAAATGATTTTTTTGGTCATCTTTGATTATTTTAATATTAAAGCTTCTTAATAATTGCTTTCATGTCACCAAAACATTGAATTCAAAGCCAACATCAACTCTGGAGATTGCAACAGATTTTGCACTTCTTTAAACACTTAAATTCATGATTTACCTATACCTCCTTACAAGAACAATATATTGTAGTACGTACAGAAAAAAAAATCTTATGTTTGATTTTGCTGGAAAGCATGTGAGGCATATCTTGTGCTCCTGATTTTGTTTACAGCTCATCAGTTTTATTATGACTATTGTAGGATCATTTACAGTAACAGTACCTAAAGAAACTCCAGGAGAATTGTTTGAAGGGTTAGACATGATTACAAAACTACTAACTAATAAAGGGCAGACAACTGGTCAGTCACCTTTGATTGAAGTTTTGAGTAAGTTATTACTACAAATATTTTCAGGGATAATATTATTGGAGCATGTCTACATCATACAATGTAGGTAGTACATCATACAAAATTTTGTTTTTGAAGTTAGGTAGACATGTTCACAAATTGACACACATGTCTATCTATTTTGAAAAGTAAAGATTAAAAATTGGAAATTCCAGACTTCCAAATTGATTGTTGTCAGTTTATGTAATTTAAACTGTTAAATGAATATGAAAATAACAGTGAACATACCTCAGTAGAAGTAACTTTCCAAAAAAAAATCTGATAAGATGTTAAATACAGTTTTGTTTTACATTTAATATTTTATCTTTTAACCAGTCGTTCACATCCTCGATTTTTTATAGATAGATGTCTCATTGGCAACCATACCACATTTCTTTATTTATATGTTTAACAATATCATGCATTGGTACTCCTTCCTAATTATTATTTGAACAACACAATTGGAAATTATTTGAACACTTTGAAAACCTTGTACTTGCTGTTCCAGAAATTGATTTTGGCTTTTTGCTACAGATGAATCAAATGATGGTACACAGGCTGACGAGGAAGAAGAGGAGGAGTTTGATTGGCATATAGAACAGACCCCTTATACTGAAAAAGAATTATCCTTAGACTGTCCTAAATATGGCTTTGCTAATCAGAAGTCAGGAGTGTTCACTAGACTACAGGTAAACATGTCAGAATATATACATGAATTTTCTTTATAAAGGATATTCAGATTCTTATAAATCTAAGGTACATAACTGTCAGATATACAATAGAGATTCAGTATTATAATGATCATTGTCTTACTGGAACCTTTTTATTGCAGATTTTTAGGTAAAAAATCCCCAGACCAAGGTATCATTTGATTTGTCAATGCTTTAATTTATGTATCTTTATGTCTCTCATTTTGAAATCTCCTTTGTTGCTATATACTACTTTTGTTGTACATTTTTTTTATGCCTGTAGTTTAAAAAAAACAACCAGGATCTGGAATCATTTTTAACTGGATTTTTGTGACAAAAATGTCGGTTATTGATTTGGGGATGTACGGCGGGTGGCCGGGCGGTCGGGCAGCCGGGATTTGGGGATGTACGGCGGGCGGCCGGGCGGTCGGGCAGCCGGGCGGGCGGCAATCAAATGTTGTCCGTGCATTAACTCATGAACCGTTCAACCAAAGCTTTTAAAATTTTAATATGTTATTACTGACAACTATACGAAGGTCAAGTTCAATAATGGCGATTTTGACTTTTACCGTTCAGGAGTTATGGTTCTTGAAAGGCGGCAATCAAATGTTGTCCGTGCATTAACTTATGAACCGTTCAACCAAAGCTTTTAAAATTTTAATATGTTATTACTGACAACTATACGAAGGTCAAGTTCAATAATGGCGATTTTGACTTTTACCGTTCAGGAGTTATGGTTCTTGAAAGGCGGCAATCAAATGTTGTCCGTGCATTAACTTATGAACGGTTCAACCAAAACTTTTAAAATTTTAATATGTTATTACTGACAACTATACAGAGGTCAAGTTCAATAATGGCGATTTTGACTTTTTCCGTTCAGGAGTTATGGTTCTTGAAAGATTGAAAAATGGAGTTTTCAGTCGTGTCCGTGCATTTACTCATGAACTGTTCTACCAAAGCTTCCCAAATTTTAATATGTTGTTACTGATGACAGAATGGAGGTCAAGTTCAATAATGACGGTTTTGACTTTTACCATTCAGGAGTTATGGTTCTTGAAAGATTGAAAAATGGAGTTTCCAGTCGTGTCCGTGCATTTATGCATGAACTGTTCTACCAAAGCTTCCGAAATTTTAATATGCTGTTACTGATGACAAAATGGAGTTCAAGTTCAATAATGACGATTTTGACTTTTACCGTTCAGGAGTTATGGTTCTTGAAAGATTGAAAAATGGTGTTTCCCGTCGTGTCTGTGCATTTTCACATGAACCATTCAACCAAAGCTTTTGAAATTTTAATATGTTGTTACTGATGACAAAATAGAGGTCAAGTTCCATAATGACGATTTTGACTTTTACTATTCAGGAGTTATGGTTCTTGAAAGATCGTAAAATGGCGTTTCCATTCACATTGTTGCATTTACTCATGAACCATTCAATCTAAGCTTTTCAAATATAATTATTTCAAAATGTTGATACTGATGACAAAATGGAGGTCAAATTTGATATTGATGATTTTCACTTTCACCATTCATCAGTAATGGTTCTTGTGATATTGCCAGGACACAAATAAATGTAAATAAATCCGGTTTGCTGTCGTTGTGACAGCCTCTTGTTATGCAGTTAAGCTGCATTATGCGAGCACCCTAGATTTGTGTTCTACCCAATAAATGCTGAAATACTTGCCATTGTTATTATCTAGCTCGCTACTATGTTATATATAACTAATTGAACATTTTTTAATACTTTTTATTCTGGATTACAAAAAATATGACCAGAAAAACCTTAAATGATCGTCGATTTATCCAAAAGTTTTGAAGTTACACATAGAAAGTAGTGCTTATTAAGAATCCTTGTGTAGTTCATTATGACTTGTGCTTTTAGCTAAGATGTCAAGGAACAATTGTATGAAATATTTAATCGCCGAAAATCTCTTAAGACAAGTAGTTTAGATTTCCCAAATGACAAAAGTCGTAGGGATATTGTTTGTCATCAATATGTAGTACAATTGCGTCAGTAGTCTATTATATAATAAGTTCAACTGTTCATGCTGTTGGCGGCAATTTCAAATTAGAAAAAAGAAATTTTCGTAGCTTTTCAATTTGATTTGGAGACAGGTGTGCAAATTAGCGGTGGTCCGAGGTCCGGGACCTTCCACTTTTGCAAGCGGAATTTCGACTAGGATAGTTGGTTTTCTAGCTACGCCCGACTTAGTTACCTTCCACTTGAAAGAAAATAAGAAATTACTTTGCAAACCTTCCATGCAAGTCACCAGTCTCCAATTAAACTAGCTAAAAACTTATTTTTATTATTATTATTCATGACAGCGATGTTCATTTTGTTCAACCGCTAGCTTTATACAGAAAATCGCCGACAAATATTGTATAAATTCGAGTAAAATCGTATCTGATTGACAAAAACAACATTGTAAACACTTAACAATGGCGGCCGTGAAGACAAAATTTTACAATATCAGATCCGATTCCGGAAGCGGATAAGGATAATTCCGGGTTTGGCGATCAATTACAAAATAAATCAAAGCAGGCGAAAAAATAAATCTATGCATGGTAAATGAATATAAACACTAGAATTGTAAACCAAAAGATATATGTAAAAGAAAGAAAAAGCAGAAAAATATTTTATACAGAAACTCAAAATTACTTTTTTACAAATTTTAATTTAAAAATCCAATACAAAGTGACAGCTGGGAACAGTATATCTAACAATATACATGTTCATGGTCAGTTTAAATTTTCTTTATCAGTGATAAATGATGATAATGCATGTGAGATGCTTTTAAAGTGTAACATATTACTGCAATTTCGAAGGGTTATTTGTTTTTCTCAATTTTGAAGGGTCAATTAAAGTAGCTGAAAGTTTCTTTATTTTCACAAATAATGCAACTATATTATGTATACCTAAATGTAATTAAATCATATGATATATAGGTGGCATTCTTTGGGGCACTCTACCCCTCCTGTTTGATAACTTGGAAACGGTCGAGCTACCCACCCCTAAACCATATGAGGGGCAGATCCAGGATTTTAGATTAGGACTAATAGGAGGGGCACAAACTTAAATTTTTGCCGAGCAGAGCGAGGTAAAATTATCGGAATATTCTTTATTAAGCTTAGAACAACCCATGCTTTGCAAATTTAAGGAGGGTGCAAGCCCGCAACCCCCCCCCCCCCCCCATGAATCTGCCCCTGCATATATACAAGTATAGGACAATATAATAAATAAAATGAAATATAGGGGGAGTCCCTGGAGTTACCCCACCCCCTCCTGTTTGAGAACTTGGAAACGGTCGAGATCCACACCCCTTAACCGTATATATTCATGTTTGTGACAATATAAAAAATCAAATGAAATATAGGAAGAGTTGCTGGGGTCACCCCACCCTTCCTGTTTTAAAAATGGTCCAGATCCCCACCCCTAAACCATATATATTCATGTATGGGACAATATAACAAATCCTAACCCCCCTCATATATGCATTGCTTTTGAAACCTTGATAACATATAAATTATTTGCCTTTTAAAATAAATAAATCATTAGATAAACATGAATGTACTATATATGAA
Organism: Mytilus edulis; assembly: GCF_963676685.1. Taxonomy (NCBI): domain Eukaryota; kingdom Metazoa; phylum Mollusca; class Bivalvia; order Mytilida; family Mytilidae; genus Mytilus; species Mytilus edulis. The sequence goes on along the minus strand of NC_092344.1, from coordinate 36,457,496 downwards.
TGTTTAATGTTGAGGCAACATTGCCAGTTTTCATAATTACGGTTGCCTTGGTTTTTGGTTAACTGCCTTCAGCGCTTACAGCGCTTTGATTTGTTTTACAATTATCACAGATCTTGGGGAAAACAAAATTTACAAAACTTATTTTAGTGAAATTAAAATGGAAAATATGGAAGATAAACATTTTCCAATTAACATTCCTATCTGTAAATTCTGGTGATAATGACAAATGTCCATAGTCCTATAGGGAAACTTTATGAAACTATTTATATTACAGGATGAAATTATTGAAATAGTAGACTTAAAGAATCCAGACCAATGTAGTGTCAGTGACAGGAGAGAGAAAAGAGAAATGGCAGAACAACAGAACTTTGATGAAGATTATTATTTGTAAGTTGTAATGTTTATTCCTTAAGTGTGTGCAGATTAAAGCAATGTACAGTCTGTGTAATACACTTTTTACATTTTGAATGTATTGTCACAATATGTGTAGATTTACTTTATTTTGAATAACAAATGAGCGAAAACAACATTTAATGTTTTTTATGAAATATGTATTACTGAATGAAAAATTAACTTTTGTGGTGCACATTTTTAAGGAAAAATATTGAAATTATAATGGTCTCTGTTTCAGAGCAGATTTGTATGAAGATGATGCTGTCAGGGATTTATTAAGTTATAATCCATGTTTGTCAGGTGATTAGCATTTTTTTCTCAAAATATATGTTTAAGCATCTCTGAATGAATATATTCTCCTGCACAGTTGAATAAGATTGATTTGGGTATTCTTTTTAGGTTCCTATTGTTAATATAGCTCCTAACATTCCTAATTATGAATTCATTACTGACATTCAAATGTTTATGTTGGAATGTTCCTGATTAAGCTAAATCCTGAAAAAGGCTTTGGATGCACAAAATTTATATTTTAGTGTTATTTTCATTGAAAATATTCTAGAAAAGAAATTATGTCTTGTTCATTAATGGACTGGAAAAGTTAAAAAAATTAAGTATGGTTCCAATCCCATTTGATATGTTTATTAGTAAATATACTATTAGTTACAGTGTGTAATTGTCCTAATACGAGAATTTATCGGGTCAATAAAATTCATATCGGGTGAGGCGAAGCCAAACCTGATATGAATTTTATTGACCCGATAAATTCCGTATTAGGACAATTGAACACTGTGTAACGAATTTATCCTGATTTTGTTATATTACATATTATTATTTTTAAATTCAGTATAAGGACAATATCAACCAAATATATTTAAGATATTTAGTCATGTTAATCTAAAACTGTGAAAAATTCAAAAAATTAGGACTATGAAGCAACTCATTTTTTTAATTTTTTTATTAGGTCAATGGTATAAGGGAGATAATCCCAATTGACGTAATAAATAAGGGAGATAATTCCTATTGACGTAGTAAAAAATTGTACTGAAATTTATTAGGACAATATCAGCCAATCAAATTGCGAGAAATTACTCTAAATCAGGATAAAACTCATTATTCAGTATGGGAAATATGTAAGGGTGTTTAAGAAATATATCTAGCAGTAATGAAATTTGAAGTTTGGGATTTTATGAAGTTTTTACTTTTTTTCAGAAAGCTTTACTGATGAAGACAAAGAAATGATGAGGAATTTACCAAAGAAAGAATGTATCCTTTGCTTGTCAAAGAATTTAGTTTGAAATTCATATCTAATTGCAGTAAGACAACATGATCTTTGATGACATGAGTAGACTAGTATAACATTGAGGTTTGAATTAACAGTTTGTATCACTACAATGTATTAGTTACAATTGATGTGTGTTAATAGATAAGATGAGATACATTTGCAAAATCCCATTAAACAGCAGCCCAAGAATTCAAAGTAATAAGCTATATATTTTCATTTTAAATACTATTATATTACCTTAACTGATTTATACAGATTTAATAGATAATAAGATATCAACATATTTAGGTTTAGTAGATATAATATTTGCCTACTGTTATGATGTTAGAAGCACAGAAGGAGAACACAATGTAAGTTTTGTATATCATCATTTAGGTGGGTCTCATTGGGGCCTAAGCGTGACTCGGGATTGCTGATTTTTTGTAAGCGTGAAACGTGAAAGTCAAATTATTGTGTCGTGAAAACGGCAAATGAGGTCTAGCGGTATCTGGAAATGACAAAAAAATGAGAATTGCTTACATACATAGTGTAAGCGGAAAAGGGGAATGTGACAAAACAGAAAGCGGGATCCGGGATCGGCACCCCCAATGAGACCCCCATTTAGGTTTAAACAAGCTAGTAAGGCTCACAGTATAAAATTGTTTACATTCATTTTCCTCAGAATTTAATAGTTGCAATATTTTTTACAATTGTTGTTCTCTTATTTGAGGGCAGAACCATTCCAAGAAAAATGACAAATGTCTTAACCATAATGAAGAGCACAAAATGTTCTAAGAACAAAACATAAATATTATTGTTGAAAGGTTTAAATATGTATTTTTAGAACTATATATAATTCTGATTTTCTTTTCATTTATATAGGTATTTACTTAAGTCAACAAACTAAAATATTTATATCATTGGTAAAACCAAAAAACAATTGTTACAATTTTCATACAGTTCATGACTTATTATCTCATATATGTGAAAATACAATGTAATGAAATAACTAAGATTTTGTTTATTTTTGTAAAGCCAAAAATTTAAACAGGATCAGCAAAAATGAAGAAAAAAAAATGTCTTCTGAAAAAAGCTGAATAGTTCATAAACCTTATTTCATTCTGTTACAGGTAGAATCATCATGGACCATCAGTAAACTAAGTTCTACACTGTCTTGGCTGGATGTAAGTTTTCTTAATAATCAATATACATCAATTAGTTATAGAATAACTTATCAAAGAATACAAATAGAGAAAAATATTCAACGAGTGACCGAACAACACATTAATTCACGAATGCGCGTAGTGCATGAGTTAATTTTCAGTGTTTTTAGGTCATGAGTTGAATATTTTTCTATATTTGAATTCTTTAATTAGTTATTCTTTTTATTACATTAGCAAATGGCTTTTTTTAAAGAAATTAATGTTAAGCGTGTATTAAAGGGACTATATCTTTTCTCTACGCATTCACAATTTGTTTTGATCCACTGTTATCGACGTCTTGACAACGCTTATTGTTGTATGATGTCAGAGAGTGAAATAACCACGTATATTTCACATGTGAAATTATCGGTTTTCATTTAACTGGGAAATCAATGTAATTCATTGCAACCAATGTAATAATATAAGATATTTGGACAAATTTATAAATTCAACTAATTGAGTATTTCATCCTTGAATCTATTTTAATTTTTTTTTATAGAATGTAATTGCACAATATTTTATGATATTTTTTAGTCAAATGAAAAGAAAAATATAATTGTCGTCATCTTTTAGAACAGTGACATAGAAGACATTTGATTATGAAATAAAATATAAACTCAGAATTTATCATGAAAGTATTTTATTTATAATTATTAGACATTCACATCTGTAGAAGAAACATTACGAGCCTGTTATAGACGATGTTTGTGTTATCCATTGTACAGAAACTGGGAGTTTGCTGTCAAAGTCCACCATGATACTGTAAAGATATTAAATGGGGGTAAGAGTTTTTGTATTTTTCTGGTATTAAGCTTCAGATAATTGGTACAGGTACATTGAACATCATATTTGTCCAGAATATCTATTATGAGAATGGGTCATAGCTTTAAGTATAGAATATTAAGGATATGTAAAACTTGAATTCATTTTCTAATTTCAAAAACACCTTGACATACTTATGAATCAAATATATTTGATTTTCAGGGAGGCAAACATTATTGAAATGTTTACTGGATATCCATAGATGTTTCTCGGAGACTTATCCACATTACTTACTCAATGACCTGTATATAACAGACTATTGTGTATGGATACAGTCAGCAGAGTAAGTATTTATGTTATCACAGGTTTTTGTCTGTTAAACATTAAAATAATATATGAAAATGTAGGTCATTTATCATTTTTCTTACAAACAGTATAAGAAAGATAATAGATATAAGAAGATGTGGTATGAGTGCCAATGAGATAACTCTCCATTCAAGTCTTTTGTAAAAAAAAAAAACATTATAGGTCAAAGTGTGGTCTTCAACACGGCTCACGCCAAACAGTAAGTCATAAAGGGCCCAAAAAAATGAATAGTGTAAAACTATTCAAACAGGAAAATGTCTTGCTTATGGTTGGAAAAAGGACTGTATAAGCTTGGAATAAATCAGAAATTTACTCAAAACTCAAATTTAAATTGCCAGTTTAAAAAAGGAAAATATTGATTGAAATATATAAAGTAATTATAAACAAGATTTTATTTTCCCCCAGTTATATTTGACCGTGAATAAACATGATAAAGGAGATACTAGAAGTATGTCAATTAGATAGCAATCCAATATCTATCAAGAAAAATGTGTATGTTAAAAAATAATCAAAAAGATGGTTAAAATTGAAAATGGAAATGGGGAAAGTGTCAAAGAGACAACAACCTGACCAAACAGCAGTTAACAGCCAAATGCCACCAATGGTTAACATGTTAACTAATCTTCTTAAAAAGGTCTGTTTGAATTTGATTAAGGTGCAATAAAATTAAATATGTAAATTATTACATCTTTATGCATTACGAAAATTGACTTGTCTAAAATGTAATTTAATTTAATAGCAGAGAAGCTAAAGACCAGTGGCTTAAACAATTATAGTGACTACCAGTGAGCTGATTATTTTTCAGCACCTGACCTTTTTAAAAAGCTCATTCAATGAATGAATTGAAATAAAATTGACCTTTGCAAGAAAATTAATTGATGACATGCTTATGTTTTTTACCTGACATAAGAAAGAATATAGGCCGCGTTCAATATCGTAGCTGCTACGTAGTGCTACGTAGATTTTTGTCTATTGAACGTGTAGCTAGCCTATAGTTTCTACATAGATATTGATAGCAGCTACGTAGCTGCTACGATGTTGAACACAACCATGGTGTGATAATTTGATGTATTTTTTTTTCAGTTCAAAACAGTTACAGTCTCTGACTGAGACAATTAAAAAGGTAAGGCCTAAATATACATCTGTGATACACCATCCTTTAACCCAAGTTATTGTATAAAATAGGGAGATGATGTATGATTGCCAATTAGATGACTATCCACCAGAGTTAAAATAATGTGCTTGTCAGCAATTATAGATCATTGTACAGCCTTCAATAATGAGCTAAACCAATATTTTATAGACAGCTATAAAAGATATTACAAAATGTGAAATATTCCAATAAGAAAACAAAGGGCATGATTTAGGACAATACAATTTACAAAAAGCAAATATGACAAACATGAACCAATAACAACCACTACATTACAGACTACTGACTTGGGAGAGGAACAAAAAAAAACATGTTTGTGACCGCTCAACGGTCCCCTTTTCTGGGACAGTGGTGTAAGAGAACATCATAGGACCAAATGATAAAAATCAGTTGCAAACGGTTAAACTCAATATATTAGTATTATTTCAAAAATATATTTTCTTTCTCAGGTGTAGAAGGCAAAACATGTCTGTGATAACATTGTCTTAATTGTTCACAAGAATAAAGTACATTTATAATGGAAACACAATGTCTTCAGTCCTATCTTTATAACTAACAATGTTTATGTTTTTCTCTTTTCATTTATAGTTTAATCTTAAAAAAGTTGATGTTGGATTAGACTTGTCACTTATAGAAAGTCAGACTAAAGAAGCTATTGTTGATGATGTCATAGAAAATTTAGGCAAGGATGTTTCTAATATAAAAATACCACATGACAGTGATGATGACAGTTCTGATAGTTCAGGGGAGTACACAGAAACTAATGATGAAAGCACAGATTCTGAATGTTCATCAAACAGCTCAGATGATGAAAGAGACAATACCAAAGAAATTCCAAACATTGTTATGATTAAATCTGACAGAGAAATTGATGTAAAGAATGTTGAAAGCGTGAAAAATAACACCGACAAAACAACAAACATTGATGATAACAATACAGAAAGAACTGATGATGCACATAAACAAATTATTTCAGAAATAAAATAATAACCACAAAACTTGTTTTTTAAGTTATATAAAATACTGAACATTATTAATCCTAATTTCAGATTTTTTTAAAGTATCAAACTAAAAAATGCATTCTTTTTTGTATGGGTCATAAGATTTTCGATGAGATTTTCAAGATTTTAATTGACAAGGTGGGACTATTATTTTGAAACATGAATAACCAGTGAACATCTAGGGGGCAGCATACCATCTTCAACAATATACCGATGTCTATACAACATGTCTAGCTTTTTTAAAATACACACTATTTATTGTAATAAGCTGTTGTAAGAACAAACTCAGTGAGATCAATAAACTGTTGACAGATATATATATTTCTCTAATTCTTCGTCAATTTATCCCTTTCTGCACCCATTGTATAAAAAAAAATTAATCAACGTGTGGTTCGTTTGATCTCAGTTCTTCATTGGTCAAATTTTCTTGCTTTCCTCTGAATTTCCTATTGTGACAGCATGAAAAAAGGCAACCATGCCTGATGACGTCACGTAGAAAGAACACATTTTTTTGCAGATCACTCAAAGAAGGAAAAATTTTGCCTGCTTATTATTTGAAAATCATTAGAGAAATATATTTAGTACTTGTGAAAAATCAATTTTTACATGGGTACCAACTTTTAAGGATGGAGCATAATATAAATGTTCATGAATATTTGATTCTGTGGTTTTGGCAAAGTTTGCATGCAGTCCTATAACAAGTTTGTTGGAATATTTAATTCATTGTTTTCATTAGATGTGCTAATGCTTCTACAACTGTGTACAAAATATCATCGGCAAACCATCAGTGGTTCATCTGAAACTGGTATAATCACAATCTTGAATGTGTTAACTATACAAAAGTTTCAAAGTCAATAGACCATGACTGATGGGACAGGGCCAAATAATTTCAATTGATATGGTATGCTCAATTGCTAACGCAAAGGCATAGTACCCAATATTATTAGTTAAGGCCGTATCACAACCTTTAAGGTGTAACATATGCAAGCATGTCAATAGACCATGTAAGGGAGTGGGGTCACATGATCGCCATGGAAATGAGATATGTCAATGATTTTACAACTGCATACCAAATAGCAAAGACCTCTCACTAGCAGTGCTCCTTAAATCCTTGACATAATCACAAACTTTTACTTGTAAACTATGTTTCAAAGTCAAAAGACCATGACTGAGGGATATAGGCCAATTGATCTCCATGGACATTTAATGTGCTAATGCCAATACCACTACATACCAAATATGATTGACCAACCACTATTGGTTACCCATAAAATGACCTGATCACAAAATAATGAATTATTGATGCTGCCACCAGAAACAGCATGCCAAAATCTTATCAAAGGGCCAAGTGAGCTTTTCTCATCACTTGGCGTCCGTCGTTGTCAATGGTCAGTTGACCCCTTTAGGAGTTATTGCCCTTTATAGTCAATTTTTAACCATTTTTCGTAAATCTTAGTAATCTTTTAGAAAAATCTTCTCCTCTAAAACTACTGGGCCAATTTAAACCAAACTTGGCCACAATCATCATTGGGGTATCTAGTTTCAAAAATGTGTCCGGTGACTCGGCCAACCAAACAAGATGGCCACCAAGGCTGAAAATAGAACATAGGGGTAAAATACAGTTTTTGGCTTATAACTCAAAAACCAAAGCATTGAGAGCAAATCTGACATGGGGTAAAATTGTTTATCAGGTCAAGATCTATCTGCCCTGCAATTTTCAGATGAATTGGACAACCCGTTGTTAGGTTGCTGCCCCTGAATTGGTAATTTTAAGGAAATTTCTTGAATATTAATTATAGATAGAGATAAACTGTAACCAGCAAAAATGTACAGCAAAGTAAGACTTAAAAATAAGTCAACACGTCAAAATGGTCAATTGACCCCCTAAGGAGTTATTGCCCTTTATAGTCAATTTAAAACAATTTTCATAAAATTTGTAAATTTTCACTAACATTTACTGAAACTACTGGGCCAAGTTCATTATAGATAGAGATAATTGTAAGCAGCAAGAATGTTTAGTAAAGTAAGATCTACAAACACATCACCATCACCAAAACACAATTTTGTCATGAATCCATCTGTGTCCTTTGTTTAATATTCACATAGACCAAGGTGAGCGACACAGGCTCTTTAGAGCCTCTAGTTAGAATTTGTTGAGGCAAGACAAAAATACCCTGAAAATATGTTGCTTCTACCTTAAAGAAGAAAGGTTCTGATCGTTGACCTGAGCACTTATATCTTAAACTGTTATAAAACTGAGGGATTGGAACAGTTAAAGATATATTGTCACATTTAAAAAGAGGTAATCCTATTGATTTTGAGGTTTACACATTCAGGATAAAGGTCATTCATTAAAAAGAGGCTGTCAGTGACAGCAATCCAGATTTTCCTGCAGAAGTTGAACTCTGAACAGTTGAGCAATTAAAGACAATATTGAAGTTGAAGCTTAAAAGAGTTCTGAATTTGGATTGTGATTGAAATTTGAAACAGCATAGGCTTGTGACACAACATGAATGTGTTCAAAGAACTGAAAAATTTGAAATTTGGACATTTACCTATTAAGGTCTAATATCCAAAATCTAAGTACATTGTTAAAATCAGCATATCAAAGAACTAATACTCCAAAAATTCAAATGACAGAGAAATCAATTAATTGAAGGAATATAACAAATATTCATAAAATAAAATTTAATGTACTGAAAAGTCTACAAGTCAAAAACAAGAACAGCTAAAATCTTGAAAATTGAACTCTACTTTCATTTAGTCACAGGAAACAACAGAACTAAATTTGGAAAGATTTTGTCACAGCGTTTTCATGTTAATGAACAGACACTGTTTGGCAGCTGCCCACCTGCTAGCCGTACATCCCCAAATTAATAATCGATTTTCTTTTGAAATTCCGTTTAAAAATACACTGAAATTAACACAGTAAAAAAGGCCCCTACAATATAACCAAATATAATGGTAAATTATTTAATATTGTGATAAGATGCAAGCTTTGACACATGTAATAAAGGTTCATAAAGTACAATTACTGTAACCAGCCAAGTATATCATTCTGCAATTTGTAATCAACTACTAGGATGAGTTTGATGAACAACAAGAATGTGTCCATAGTACATGGATGCCCAATCGCACCATCATTTTCTATGTTCAGTGGACCGTAAAATTGGGGTCAACACTGTTAATTAAAAAGAAAGATTATATCATAGGGAACATGTGTACTAAGTTTCAAGTTGATTGGACTTCAAACTTCATCAAAAACTTCAGTGACTTCTGTAAAGCCTATTCTGGGGACAACATTTTGTGAATGTAATTATGCTCAGATTCAGATCCTTTTTGTATGACAGGTATTTTTTTATTTGTATGGTAGGAAATATTGTTGTGTTTGTCCTTCTTGATAGCACCAAGTAAACCCTATGCTACAGTATATCCTATGTGTGTGTATAATCACGACCCTTGAAGAAATGTACTTAAACAAAATAAATTGAACAAGATCTAATTTATACATGATAAATCATGTGAGAGAGTATATTTGGGCACCAAGTGAGAGCAAAACTTCATTTTGGCCTGCCTTCTGATGGTCTTAAAAACTAAGTCAAATGAAGAAAAAAAATGTGCATTGCTGGAACAAAAATGAAAAATATATTGGAAATCACATTTATTATTTTCCTTTTATGATGTGATTGTACATGTGCACAAACAATTAGTAAACATACAAATACCAACAAAACTGATCAACACTGACATTATGTACCAATACCATCTGATGATTTGATGTAGGATTACTAGACATACAATTTGACATTTTGATACCGAAAAGTTGCATGTTAAATTTATTATTAAAGTCTATTTTTATTTGAAAAATGTATTTTGATAAATGTGTCTCATTTCACAGAATCACTAATGACTGCAAAACACCAATTTCCCAGTTATAACCAAATGAAAAATAGTGCTAAACAAATAGCTTTTAAATACTTATTGGTCTAAATCAAACTTATTTCTTGGTGCATCAAGATATTTCAGGTGACAATTGGAAATCAAAGTTTTGAGATCATCCAATCATTATACATGTATAAAAATTTTAATCAGATTATTTGCATGAAAAATTGTACAATATATAAAATGTTTCAACTCATTTTTAAGATATATCAATATCTCTGGATTAAATACATAAAATATCACAAATTTTACACTGACTTGCAGTTTTTATTTGATCCATACAATCAATTTTCTAACATTAAAGGAAGAAAAATTCTTTGTCATATTTACAGCATGACAAAACTGAAATTAAAATTAAACCATGATAAACCATGAAACTTTTACCCAATGAACTTGTATGAAAAAGATGGGATCTGAAAATGTTAGGAAATGGACTAACCAATATCATATAGCTATGAGATTGCCTTTTATGGATAGTAATATCTAGTGTACAATATGCTTAAATTTAATATCTCACAGTTTTTATCAGTGATTAGAAAATCTATTTGATGCCTTTATTTTATGTAACTTGGCACATCAACTGCAGTTGCAGTATCATTTCAGACTTTAATTCATTTTAGATACAATTATACACTTGTTTCTGTTTATATTTGACAATCATTAAAAATCTGAATACACAAATGTTTGTTTCAAAGACAACACATAAAAGTTCCACAACAGTCAACAAGATACCAAATTTAGACCTTAACATACACATGATATAAATGCAACCCTGAAACTTCAGTATCAGCTAAAATTCTTAACTTGGAACATATTCATGGTAAAAAAAAATTGTCTAAACTTTTTAGCTAGAGAAATGTCTACAAATGTGGAGATTTATATTTCCAAACTGCCATTTTCTTATGATAGCAAGTATCAAAAACATAATACTTATATTCTGGAAAAGTCAGTACATTAACTGTATTCATGTGATAAACAAAGAAAAGCAATTGATAAGATGAATAACAAACATGAGGTCATAATATTTAAATGAATATGTACACCAAATCATTATATGCAAAGCAGGCAAACTTAAGAAAGCAATTTTTTAAAATTTTCATCCAGATTCTTTCCAAAATTATCTTGATTTTACAAAAAGACTGCAAATTATTTAAAACATGTGTATTTAAGCAAAATTTGTATTTTAAACATTTATTTCCTTATATGAAGCTCTTTCAAAAAAATAATTATAAAATATCAAATAATGTTTAAATATCTGACATAAGAGCATTTGAATGGTGGAAACAGTCTTGCTAGGCATAAAAAGGAAATTTGTGTTCATATTCAAGGTTAAGAGTTATAATACACCATTAACAATGTAAAATATTATGTAACTAAATAAACTTTTAAAAATCAACGACAGTAAATATTACATTACAACAGTTTTTCCCCCATATATTTTTTGTCTCCATTTAATTCAATTTAAACAAGGTAAATATATAAACTGATCTTGAAAACAAACAAACATGAAAATGTTGAGGTTATAAAAGTCAAAATTTCTGTTTTTTTTTTTACTTTGAGGTTTAAATTATTCAATTGACTCTAAACTAAAACAATTGATTGCCTTAATCATATACATTAATCATTTTAAGGAATAACAATTTCATAAAGTATATCCAAACTTATCATTTATACAGTAAAAACAACATGATTTTATCCTAAAAAAAAATCCATTTTTGATATAAAACATTTTTTAAAATGGTAAAATATCATCCAAAGTAACAGCGTTATTTTTTTTCTCCAATGGCTCTGAGGATGTGCAAGAAGAGGTTAAGGATATCCAAATACAGGTTGACAGATGCAACAATATATTCCTCTGGACTGTGTTTGTGCATCAGCATGTGGGTATCAAAAATGATGAAGAGTGAGAAGACCAAAGCACCTCCAATACCAATGGCTTTGTCCATTATTGGTGATGGGAAAAAAATCTGAAAATACAATATTGACAATTACTTTACATTCTACCCTGAATAAACATGAAATTAATTTTCAATCATTTTCAATATAATGGAGTTGTATGGGACGGACATACAAGTGAGAGGTTTAGCTAGCTATAAAACAAGGCTTGGTCCACCATTTTCTGCAAAGAAAATGCCTGTACCGAGTCAGGAGTGTGACTTTGTTGTTTATTGGTTGGGTGGGTTTGTGCTTTTGATTTTGACATTTGATTTGGGACTTTGTTTTGAATTTTCCTCATAGTTCAGTTTTTTTGTGATTTTACTTTTTAAAGTCATAATTTTTTATGAACTCATTTATTGTTACCAATATAACTTTATAATGAATCATATTGTTTGTTTTTTTCCTGGGCATTTTTATTGTGACAAGGATTCCCCCCCTGTGGCACCATTTTTTTATTACTGAAAGTTGAATTTATTCTATCATTGATGATCTTGTTCAAATTTCCTTGTTTAAGTTTGGCATTTTTACAAGGTTGTTTTATACAATAATATCTTGGAGCATGATTTGTAATAAAATTATGAAAAAGTTACCTGCATCATGCCAGCTATGATCAAAATCATTAAAGCTGCAAATAACCTGAAAAAGAGACAATTACATTTTTTGATCTAGTTGTTTATGTTACATGTATTAATTATATATACAGTACGCCCAGAGAGTTTGTAATCGCGAACTTTTATCACCGATTTCCGAGTGTAGCGGTGTGACACCGCGAATCACGGATTCTACTCCCAATTTCCTCCAAAGATTCTCTCCCAACACCGCGTGGCTGTTAATTGGTTTATTGCCCATCGGATGAACTGAAAATTAATGACGCGTGACAACATAATCGGATTAGCCAGATTTATTACCTTTGTACATTTAATCGATCTTGATTGCACCTGTGTGCTTTAAAATACGTTATTTAAATGTCCATTCATTGTCAGATAAAAGTGTGACATTTTTATTTAAAATAAAATAATTATTCTTGTATGTATATGCCCATGTCATTGTCATATTAAATAAAACGTAAAAACGTATAAAAATACGAATAAAACACTTATTTAGTATTTTCATTATAGTCCGATCAGGTCATAATTTTTGTTTTTTTCAACAAAGTTTCAACAAAGATGATTTTACCACAATTAGAACCTTTTATGACCTACTCAGTGAATATCCGGTTCATTAATAGTTCAATATTATATAATTAATATCAACTGGCTTAAAACAAAATGTTGTTTTTACGGTAATTTGTCCAATCTAAATCAAACCCTAGAGTTAATTTATCGGACCAACAAGTGAACTCTGTTACTTTCAATTTATTTTGAAATGTAAAATATTATGTTTCACTACCTCGGTAGATTACCGACTTGAAATATTTGAATTTAAAAAAGAAACTGTAAAGTGACAAATAGTTTTGTATGCAATGTGGCAGCCCTATATTCATAAATACTGAGATAATTCCCCGCCCAGACACAACACAATAATCACAACCTTATTTAATTATATGAAGAAATAAAATCATGTGTTTTTTATCTGTTATGATCTGTTATTGATCTTTTATTATTTAAAATAAAATTGGATTGGCGCAATCCGTATTTTACTGCTGTTAAAAGTCCTCGGCGAAATATAAAAAGAAGTATTTCAACAATTTATACTATAGAATATTAAAATGAAATTATATCGTACAAGAAAGAAATATGTAAAAAAAATGTGGATCGGATTTTTACGATCGACACATTTTCACAGAGGATCTCTACCAACGCCCATCAGGAACTGAACGACATGCATCCTGTTTTCATCTACCATTAATGTATAGTGTTGACTATGGAAGTATAAATAATGTCCAGGTTTATGTCCTCTGTTGACTGAGAAACGTATAAATAAAAGGCTGATGTTCGTTTATTCAGAAAAGGAATAAAATTTAGAATCCGGTTAATCAATTGTAAAAGGACCTTCTAGAGCCTCAATCTTAACGCATACAAATGTCAATCATTACATGAATTTTCCCACGGTTATCCAGAAAGGTCACCTGAGTTTACTGTTACATGATACTATTTCAGCCAAATAAAAATCTCGTGGACAAAATTGATGTCACTATTTTTAGCATTCAATATTGTGAGCGAAGTCAAGTTCAACCACGCACTGTTGATCACTGAGATGCGTGTCGTCTTCCCACGGCAATTAATTGTTTTAAAAATATTTAAAGATAACTGTTCTAAATACAACACAAAGGTTTACATTCATTGTGCGTAAATGAATATTATGCAACGACGAGTTGATGCAGCTATAGAAGTATTCCTGTTGTAGCCGAAATGTATTATATCCTAAAGTAATGCTAACCGTGAAGAGAAAATGCCGTAGACTTATTAAGCATAACTAATGGTGAATAGTATTTTCATTTTTACTTGCATATACAAGTTTTAAGACACGTAATTTTCTTTAAACTCACTGCTCACATTTTATACCTTCAGCGTTAGTTTCCGTTTATTTTCACGCAAGTATGTCTCTTTTCGTAAGTTATATCAATTACCGATTGATAAAAAACGAGGTCATAATCAAGTATAAATTTTTTTTATAAAACTTTAATGCAATTGAAAGCATTAACAACGTTTTGGATTTTAAAACTTTTATTTTGTAATCGTAAAATGGAAATGGCGTAGAATTATTAGCATAACAGATAAGGAATAATATTTTCTTTTTTACTTGTAGTATAAAAAACTTTGAGACGTGTAATTTTTCTTTAAACTGCCCTCATTTATTCAGAGTTAGTCTCCGTTTATTGTTGCACAATTATATCTCTTTTAGTAAATTAAATATTTATTTACTGATAAAAAAACGGAAGTCAAAATCAAATATAGTTGTTTGAAAACTTGATTAAAATGTACAGAGTAATTGAAAGAATTAACAACAACGTTTTGCTTTTTATTTTAATCTTTCATTTGTTTCAAGCAATCAGATATAACCTGATAATCAATAGACAGGAAATACAATTGTTTAATTACATTAGAAATCTCTCATACATGTACCTTGACTGTCGCATGCCGGCATAGATCAGACGGATTAGGGCAATTAATTACCTGGTGTCACACCGCGTCACACCAGACTGGGAGAGATGTCGCTAATACAATAAACAAAAGGTAGCGGATTTACGCGGAAGTCGGAGGGAATACTCCCAAATTTCTCCGAGAATTTTGGGAGGGATGTCGGAGTTTCCTGGTGTTACACCAGGAAATATATCGGAGTATGGAGTTTGGGATTACAAACTCCTTGGGCGTACTGTACATTAACTTTCAATTTAGGATAAAGATATTCACTTATTACATGTATTATTGATATTGACTATAATAAAGCTATATTGTGAGAACTTTTAATCTTACCAGGTTTAAGCGGTTGTATAAAATTAAAGAGCTGAATAGCTCTGAGGGGAAAGACGGCCCTTGTTTCTATTTCAATTTTTTTAGGGGGGGGGGGGGGGGGGGGTATCTTTTGATAGTCTTCATATAAAGAATGATAAAAAAAAGAACAGCTAGAACATGCGTAGTGTGGCATTCCAACAATGACGTCACTGACACTATAAAATATAATGTAGGTTGGATATATTTAGAATATCTCGTCATACTGATTTTTCAGGATTGTAAAAGAAACGTAAATAGTGTAAAAGAGAGCTCAATATACGATAATTTCGAGAGAAACAGAAGGGAAATGTGTAAAAAAAGTGTTTAAAGTCAATTTATTCATTTGTGTCTCCCCATCTCATCATTCTCAGTAAGATTTGTTGGGGGGTTTTCCACGCTATAAAAACAAAATGAATGATGTGAGGGAATGTCACTCTGGTCAACCCCATTGGGGATTGACGGCTTGAAGCCGTCTTCCCCAAAAACTGTTTCCAGGTCGAAATGAGAATTTTACTTTTTAATTGGTTATGAATTGAATAAATCAAACCAAATTGGTGGGAATCTTAGAATGTTTGATGTAACAACTGTAAAATAAAATAATTAACCATCCTTGTTGAGGCAGGTCCAGTGTTCTCCTCAGATATTTCATATAGCATCTTGCTAAAAATGAAATTTGGAATACTATCTTGTTTCTAAAAATTATAGCATCACATCCATAACACTATCTATATGACAATCAATTCAGATAGCATCACATTACCATGATGCTAAAAGGACATGAGGAGAACACTACAAGTCAAGGACTTTTTAGATGACTATTTACAAACCTGACCATTTATCTATAAAATTGAGACTAATTTAGTACATACCCTGCTCCCATTGAGCTGAAATCCCTCTTGCTTTGAAGAGTATATATCGTCAGGCCAGCTGTCACAGCAAATGTCAACATAAAAGCTTCAATAACAGACTGAACTTCATAAAATGTGACTGAAATATAAATAGAAAAATAATTGTTAGAAAGAGTCAGTTTACCATAAAATAGCTGTGCATGCAGTTATTGAAGATTCCAAAATGATTGATACACCAAAACAGTCTACAATTACAAAATTTATCAAAATAATCCAGTGGTTCAAACCATGTCATTTTGACCTGGAAATAAGGGAGATATTGCTTGAGATTGGCTGTCAAAACAATATATTTTTTTGAAAGTATGATGAGGATGTCTGCAATACTAGACAAGTATCTATAATGCTCATTTTTTTGATTTGGCATACAGTGGATTCATTTATTTTCGTGGGTATCAATTTTCGTGGATAGAGAAAAAAAGTGTTCATTGATAACTTCGATTACAATAATGGACAGAGACAACTAATCATTTGTTTGTTTTACAATTAATAAATTCTTGTCTGAATTCTATAACGCATTCAAAACTTTATGATTGAAAGCTCATTTCCCTAATCACGATATAATAAACAGTGATATAAGTATAAGGTGTGAAAATAAATGTTCCTGTCATAAACAATATTACCTACGGGCAATATCCCCGTACTTAATCCTATTGATTTTTAATCACTGGTAAACCAAACTATGACACGGTAATTAACAACTTGCAGTTATTTTCCATGAACAGTTTTAATCAATTTCAAAAAGTAAATTATCACTGATATTCGATATATTTATTATAGATTTAATCAAAATACTTGCATCTTCTTTCAATAAAAAACATGTGTTATGTTACAATGTTTATCGCTAATCAACACTATACTAGAACTGCATAACATAACCGGAAATAAACATCCGACTCCATACACATTTCTCTGGATTATTCTTCGTTGAATTCTTAAATTCGTGGTTCGCTGTGACCAACGAAACCCACGAAAATTGGTATACCACGAATAACCAGGTGCTCCGCAGGGCGCAGCTTTATACGACCGCAGAGGTCGAACCCTGAACAGTTGGGGCAAGTATGGACGAAACATTCAAGCATGATACAGCTCTGAATTTGGATTGTGATCAAATTTTTGACATTACATGTTTTTTTTTACACAAAACAAATGTCAAGATTTTACAAATCAATTAAAGATTTCTTCTTCAAACTTTTTAAATCTAAAATTAAATAGTTGACACAGCATAGGTTTCTGACACAGAATGAATGTGGTCTAATGAACTTAAAATATTTTTTTTGCCTTTGAGCAATTCACTATGCTGTTGAATATTAATCCTCTCAAAAAAAAGTTTGAAGAAATTTTCTTTTTATTTATGAAATCTGAAATGAGAAAAATTTAAACCCCCCCCCCCTTTTTTTTCACATCCCCGTTTCCCTTTTTCCAAAACTGATATCAATTCAAATTTCTAATGGAGTTTGCAACAATAACTACTCTTTTAAATACATCATAAAATATTAAAATGTAAAATAAAGTGCTTGTTATCACTGAATGGTAAAGATTGGTTGGTAGTAAAAGTGAATATACATTGTTTATTGTATAAAACAATAAAAAAAACTTCATCAGCAACATTTTATATTGGCAAATTTCCAATGAAGTTATTTACATAAATTTATTGGCAAATAAAAATAGAAAATGACATCATAGTCATGTCTGGCAAATGTCCAACATACATTATCTAAAAACATTTTAGATAAGATAAGGAAAAAAAGCTTCATCAGCAACATTTTATATTGGCAAATTTCCAATGAAGTTATTTACATAAAGTTATTGGCAAATAAAAATAGAAAATGACATCATAGTCATGTCTGGCAAATTTCCAACATATATTATCAACTTCTATTCTATACAAAGAAAGATAACTCCAATTGAAAATTAATTGCTTTTGCACAATATTGTGCAATTAGATATTTCTTGCTATTGTGCAATACTGTGCAATTGAAAATTTCTTGCTATTGCACAATACTTGATATGGAATCCTGATTTGGACCAACTTGAAAACTGGGCCCATAATCAAAAATCAAAGTACATATTTAGATAAAGCATATCAAATAAGCCCAAGAATTTAATTTTTGTTAAAATCAAACTTAGTTTAATTTTGGACCCTTTGGACCTTAATGTAGACCATTTGAAAAAAACTGGACCAAAAATTAAGAATCTACATATACAGTTAGATTTGGCATATCAAAGAACCCATTTATTCAATTTTTGATGAACAAAGTTTAATTTTGGACCCCCATTTGGACCAACTTGAAAACTAGGCCAATAATTAAAAATCTAAGTACATTTCTAAATTCAGCATATCAAACAACCCCCAGGATTCAATTTTTGTTAAAATCAAACTAAGTTTAATTTTGGACCCTTTGGACCTTAATGTAGACCAATTTGAAAACGGGACCAAAAATTAAGAATCTGCATACACAGTTAGATTCGGCATACCAAAGAACCCCAATTATTCAATTTTTGATGAAATTTAACAAAGTTTAATTTGGACCCTTTGGGCCCTTTATTCCTAAACTGTTGGGACCAAAACTCCCAAAATCAATACCAACCTTCCTTTTATGGTCATAAACCTTGTGTTTAAATTTCATAGATTTCTATTTACTTAAACTAAAGTTATTGTGCGAAAACCAAGAATAATGCTTATTTGGGCCCTTATTTTGCCCCTAATTCCTAAACTGTTGGAACCAAAACTCCCAAAATCAATCCCAACCTTTCTTTTGTGGTCATAAACCTTGTGTCAAAATTTCATAGATTTCTATTAACTTAAACTAAAGTTATAGTGCGAAAACCAAGAAAATGCTTATTTGGGCCCTTTTTGGCCCCTTATTCCTAAAATGTTGGGACCAAAACTCCAAAAATCAATCCCAACCTTCCTTTTGTGGTCATAAACCTTATGTTAAAATTTCATAGATTTCTATTCACTTTTACTAAAGTTAGAGTGCGAAAACTAAAAGTATTCGGACGACGACAACGACGCCGACGCCAACGTGATAGCAATATACGACGAAAATTTTTTCAAATTTTGCGGTCGTATAAAAATGAATCCACAGTACTGCTACTTATCAGAAGAAGAGCATTTCATTTTATGAATACTGATACATTATGTCTTCACAGTAAGATTCAAATGCTCGAACTTTATACATACAGTGTTTTTTCTATCAACTGTTCATATGTTTACTGAAAACAATGTGGAATGTGTCCATGGACCGCAGATGATGCGCCCGCTTTCATATAGAGTTATAAAGGACCATAACTAAAGAACATAATAGTGACACTACTCAAATTTGTACTTGATCTGAGTTTTGAGGTAATAAGCATTGTGTATAAGTTTAATAACATTTAGATGAGGCAAACTTAAGTAAGAGAATGGAAAAAACAAATCAGCAATTCTTCCATAGTAATAAAGGGGCATGACTCTAGAACGGTTAAAGTGACACCACCAAAATTCAAACTTAATCTGTGTTTTGTTGTAATAAGCATTGTATATACGTTTCATAACATTCAGTTGAGTCACACTTATGTTAAAGAATGGAAACAAAAAATTCAACAAAATTCAATAAACAACCAGGTGCTCCGCAGGGCGCAGCTTTATACGACCGCAGAGGTCGAACCCTGAACAGTTGGGGCAAGTATGGACAAAACATTCAAGCTTGATACAGCTCTGAATTTGGATTGTGATCAAATTTTTGACATTACATGGGTTTTTTTACACAAAACAAATGTCAAGATTTTACAAATCAATTAAAGATTTCTTCTTATTTAAATCTAAAATTAAATAGTTGACACAGCATAGGTTTCTGACACAGAATGAATGTGGTCTAATGAACTTAAAAGTTTTTTTTTGCCTTTGAGCAATTGACTATGCTGTTGAATATTAATCCTCTCAAAAAAATGTTTGAAGAAATTTTCTTTTTATTTATGAAATCTGAAATGAGAAAAATTTAACCCCCCCCCCTTTTTTTCACATCCCCGTTTCCCTTTTTCCAAAACTGATATCAATTCAAATTTCTAATGGAGTTTGCAACAATAACTACTCTTTTAAATACATCATAAAATATTAAAATGTAAAATAAAGTGCTTGTTATCACTGAATGGTAAAGATTGGTTGGTAGTAAAAGTGAATATACATTGTTTATTGTATAAAACAATAAAAAAAACTTCATCAGCAACATTTTATATTGGCAAATTTCCAATGAAGTTATTTACATAAAGTTATTGGCAAATAAAAATAGAAAATGACATCATAGTCATGTCTGGCAAATTTCCAACATACATTATCTAAAACATTTTAGATAAGATAAGGAAAAAAAGCTTCATCAGCAACATTTTATATTGGCAAATTTCCAATGAAGTTATTTACATAAAGTTATTGGCAAATAAAAATAGAAAATGACATCATAGTCATGTCTGGCAAATTTCCAACATATATTATCAACTACTATTCTATACAAAGAAAGATAACTCCAATTGAAAATTAATTGCTATTGCACAATATTGTGCAATTAGATATTTCTTGCTATTGTGCAATACTGTGCAATTGAAAATTTCTTGCTATTGCACAATACTTGATATGGAATCCTGATTTGGACCAACTTGAAAACTGGGCCCATAATCAAAAATCAAAGTACATATTTAGATAAAGCATATCAAATAAGCCCAAGAATTTAATTTTTGTTAAAATCAAACTTAGTTTAATTTGGACCCTTTGGACCTTAATGTAGACCAATTTGAAAACTGGACCAAAAATTAAGAATCTACATACACAGTTAGATTTGGCATATCAAAGAACCCATTTATTCAATTTTTGAAGAAATCAAACAAAGTTTAATTTTGGACCCCCATTTGGACCAACTTGAAAACTAGGCCAATAATTAAAAATCTAAGTACATTTTTAAATTCAGCATATCAAAGAACCCCAAGGATTCAATTTTTGTTAAAATCAAACTAAGTTTAATTTTGGACCCTTTGGACCTTAATGTAGACCAATTTGAAAACGGGACCAAAAATTAAGAATCTACATACATAGTTAGATTCGGCATATCAAAGAACCCCAATTATTCAATTTTTGATGAAATCACACAAAGTTCAATTTTGGACCCTTTGGGCCCCTTATTCCTAAACTGTTAGGACCAAAACTCCCAAAATCAAACCCAACCTTCCTTTTATGGTCATAAACCTTGTGTTTAAATTTCATAGATTTCTATTTACTTATACTAAAGTTATGGTGCAAAAACCAAAAATAATGCTTAATAGGGCCCCTTTTTGGCCCCTAATTCATAAACTGTTGTGACCTCAACTCCAAAAATCAATCCCAACCTTCCTTTTGTGGTCATAAACCTTGTGCTAAAATTTCATTGATTTCTATTTACTTATACTAAAGTTATTGTGCGAAAACCAAGAATAATGCTTATTTGGGCCCTTTTTTGGCCCTTAATTCCTAAACTGTTGGAACCAAAACCCCCAAAATCAATCCCAACCTTCCTTTTGTGGTCATAAACCTTGTGTCAAAATTTCATAGATTTCTATTCACTTAAACTAAAGTTATAGTGCGAAAACCAAGAAAATGCTTATTTGGGCCCTTTTTGGCCCCTAATTCCTAAAACGTTGGGACCAAAACTCCAAAAATCAATACCAACCTTCCTTTTGTGGTCATAAACCTTGTGTTAAAATTTCATAGATTTCCATTCACTTTTACTAAAGTTAGAGTGCGAAAACTAAAAGTATTCGGACGCCGGACGACGACGACGACGACGCCGACGCCAACGTGATAGCAATATACGACGAAAAATTTTTCAAATTTTGCGGTCGTATAAAAAGTTGGTACATGAGACAATTCTTTAAACATGACTTCTAAGCAACTGTTAGTAGAACTTTAAGTACTTAATATTATTCAGCTACCACCTATTTTAGGTTATTCTTATTAATTTATATTGTAACAATACCTACCTACTACTCCTACACTGTAAGCTTCCATCAAAGTCTGAAAAATAAATGCAAGCATGAAATGTAATTTTTAAAGTACTGTATTTAAAATTCAGAAATTATTGCGAGGATTTTACCATTGCGAAAAATGCGAGAAACTTGTGAACGCAATAACTTAAACTTGCATTTTGAAATATTTTATATGAATTTAACAGGACTTTTCTCAAAATAGGAAAAATTAAAATCGCATTTCAATCTAAAATGACAAAATCGCAATAATAAATGCACACAATAATTTCTGAATCTACAGTAAACAAAACTGAAATAATTTTCATCCAATAAATTCAAGTTATTTTGCAGTTTTTTCAAGGGCTACATTTTCATTATACAAATGTGTACCCTTTTGTATACTACAGGGATGTTTAATAACTATGACTAAGCATGACAGTATTGCAAGGGTAGAGTTCTTTTAACACAAAACAATGCTTAACAGAATTGGTTCATTATTGTTTTTTTGTACATGATAATGATTGTATCCCATTAATAAAGATGTTAGTGTAAATGCATGGATACTGATTTATTATTTCCTTGAAAGTATGTTATCCATTTCTGAACACGAGAACAATTTCTATACATACTAAGGCATCTTTTAAACATTTTCTTTTGTATTAAATTTTCAAGCAGTTTGAAGGCTTTTGGACATGTGCAGATTCTTAAAAAGTTTTGAATTGTACTATAAAATGATATTTGCAAGACTTAGAACCAAGACCAATTCTTCAAATGATTTCTATCAGGGCTTTCCATTGAAGCCGGTAGCCGGCGGAAATCCGCCGCTTACGGTGGCTTCAAGTGCTGGCTACTTCACTGACAAAAATATAAATTCAAAAAGAAAAAAAATATCTTTTTCAAATGTTTACAGGCAGCCAAGAGACGTATATTGTCGCAAAGTCGAGGTCACGATAAACAAGGATGAAAGTCAGAATTTACCTTGGGCTAAATATAGTTCACATGAATTCAGGTCACTGATTGGTTGTCTATTTAAAGTCAGAATGCATCTTTTCTTTTCAAAGATAACAAGAGAGACGTTCCAGTGGTCATTGAACGATAACAATAGAGACGTTCCGATGATCATTAACTCTCTGGCTTTTTTTGGCTTTTAAAACGTGAAGACAATCAGATACGATGACAATCTTATGTTATGGAATAATATTAGTCAAATTAAAGAAAGTGTAGGAGATCATATGGTTCAGAATCTGGAAAACAAGCTTAAGTATCTTTTGAAGTTCATTTTTCAAAGCCCACGTGGTGTTCAGAGAATCAAGGTCAACCAGATGCTCCGCAGGGCGTAGCTTTATACGACCGCAGAGGTTGAACCCTGAACGGTTGGGGCAAGTATGGACACAACATTCAAGCTGGATTCAGCTCTAAATTTGGATTGTGATTAAATAGTTGACACAGCATAGGTTTCTGACACAGAATGAATGTGTTCTAATGAACTTAAAATTTTGTTTTCTCTTAGAGCAATTCACTATGCTGTTGAATATTAATCCTCTCATAAAAATGTTTGAAGAAATTTTCTTTTTTATTTATGAAATTTCAAATGAGAAAAATTGAATCACATCCCCCTTTCCCTTATTCCAAAACTAATCTCAATTAAAATTTCTAATGGAGTTTGCAACAATAACTACTCATTTAAAATATATATACATCATAAAATATTAAGATGTAAAAAAACTGCTTGTTATCACTGAATGGTAAAGATTATTTTAATTTATCAGTTGGTAGTAAAAAGTGAATATACATTGTATATTGTATATAACAAAGATTTAAGTTGATTCTGGACAAAGAAAGATAACTCAATTAAAAAAAAATCTTGCTATTGCACAATATTTTGCAATTAGATATTTCTTGCTTACTATTCTGGACAAAGAAAGATAACTCTAATTAAAAAAAAATTTGCTATTTCACAATATTGTGCAATTAGATATTTCTTGCCATTGCGCAATACTGTGCAATTGAAAAGACTTGCTATTGCACAATACTTAATATAATAATTTTAGATCCTGATTTGGACCAACTTGAAAACTGGGCCCATAATAAAAAATCTAAGTACATTTTTGGATTCAGCATATCAAAGAACCCCAAGATTTCAATTTTTGTTAAAATCAGACTAAGTTTAATTTTGGACCCTTTGGACTTTAGTGTAGACCAATTTGAAAACAGGACCAAAAATGAAGAATCTACATACACAGTTAGATTTGGTATATCAAAGAACCCCATTTATTCAATTTTTGATGAAATCAAACAAAGTTTAATTTTGGACCCTGATTTTGACCAACTTGAAAACTGGGCCAATAATCAAGAATCTAAGTACATTTTTAGATTCAGCATATCAAAGAACCTAACTGATTCATTTTTTGTCAAAATCAAACTAAGTTTAATTTTGGACCCTTTGGACCTTAATGTAGACCAATTTGAAAACGGGACCAAAAGTTAAGAATCTACATACACAGTTATGACAGTTAGATTCGGCATATCAAAGAACCCCAATTATTCAATTTTGATGAAATCAAACAAAGTTTAATTTTGGACCCTTTGGGCCCCTTATTATGTTGTGTAGTCATTAACATTGTGTTTAAATTTCATTGATTTCTATTTACTTAAACTAAAGTTATTGTGCGAAAACCAAGAATAATGCTTATTTGGACCCTTTTTTGGCCCCTAATTCCTAAACTGTAGAAACCAAAACTCCCAAAATCAATCCCAACCGTTCTTTTGTGGTCATAAACCTTGTGTCAAAATTTCATAGATTTCTATTAACTTAAACTAAAGTTATAGTGTGAAAACCAAGAAAATGCTTATTTGGGCCCTTTGTGGCCCCTCATTCCTAAAATGTTGGGACCAAAACTCCCAAAATCGATACCAACCTTCCTTTTGTGCTCATAAACCTTGTGTTAAAATTTCATAGATTTCCATTCACTTTTACTAAAGTTAGAGTGCGAAAACTAAAAGTATTCGGACGACGACGACGACGACGACGACGACGACGCCAATGTGATAGCAATAAACGACGAAAATTTTTTCAAATTTTGCGGTCGTATAAAAACAAAAGTAGAATATTGGCGACTCAACCTCCGACCTCAAATAAATAACATTTCCAAATGATTCATGTATCCGTCTTATTGAATAGTTTACAAAAAAAAAAGAGAAAATCAGAGGATATATCAATTTTCTGTCAATGCTTGAGAAATAATTGTATGATTTAAATACACGTAACAGTCTTTAGAGAGAAAAGGGGGGTCATTTGTTTACAAATGCATGTAGTTATGCAAAATAAATCGATCAAGATTTCTAACAAACCGGATGATTATTTAAATAAAACTCCTTTAAAAGTAAATGAATTTTAAGCATAAGGTAATGAAAATAAAAAGCTAACATAAAAAAAAAAATGAAATTTCTTTGAGTTTTTTTTTTCTTTCTTTAATTTCATACATAAAAATGGTCATTTGAAAGATTAAATTAGGTGCCAGGAGATTGCCAGAATGCAGGATTTTGCTCTATTTATGCCAGAGCTTATGGGGGCCTTGAGCGGCCCCCAGACCCCTTGCCGGAAGGCACCAAGCTTACAGCTTGTTGGGCGTCCGGCTTTGCCGAACGCATGTTATAGCGGCCTATAATTTTAATTGAGCCTTCTACTTCAATTTCAATGGAAAGCCCTGTTTCTATTGTCTTTCATTTTAATCAAATGTAAGTTAAAGTTTTGAGTGTACATGTATGGCAAATGCAATGAACTGTACTCTTAGTTTTCTGATCAAAAGCTACAAAATGTATTATTTTCTTTATAATAAATAGGTACTTACAAAAACTGTCAAAAGTATATAGTTGGTTGGTGTCTGATGTCTGTAAACCATCAATGCAAAGATCAAACCAAGAGAACCAATCAAGGCAACCAACAACATCCAGTTACTGAAACATAATAATACATAAATATAATATCTGGCATTTTTCATAATCATTGAATATTTATACATATGTATATACAGGGTTTCCGCTGGCAATTTGCGAAAAAATAATAATTGTGGCGATAAAAATTCGTTATTTGCAAAAGAATTTGGCGAAAGAAATATATTGACCGATTTATTTTCCTCCATCTTGTTTATTTACTTTTTTTCGAGTTTCTCAGACTTTACCCGATCAGACAATACTCGGAATTCACCTTGACCTCATTAAGATTTAGACAGAAAATCAATAATCAGCTGATTGCATTTTATAGCTATCGACAACAAAGGACTTATTAATAAAGGTGTTGATTGAATTGTTTCACAAAATGATATGGTCAAATGGCTTCCGCTATAAATGTCACATACAGAATTTATTAACATCTTTGCGACGCACATGTTTGAAGCAAACTTTTGACATCCCTCCCTTTAAAGATAGTTTTGAAAAGAAAGCTGTTGTTGTGACGAAAATTGTTCAAAAGCAAGAAAAATCTCCGATTTAAAACTTTAATTCTTTTATCCTTTGACTTTAATAAAGTCGTTTGAGTGACACATGCACGTGTTTCAAGCATAGTTGTACGTCTCAACTTTTTCATTTACGATGGTCAAGAAAAGAAAACTGTCGTTATGAAAAAATCTATCCAAAAGGCTGGGAACAACCCCTCGAATGAGAGTAACCCTTCAATGTAATGACTACACATGAAATGAGGGATCAATTTCATGTGATAAAAGCTTTTGTTTTGTTGTAAAAATTACTTCTTCGTACAAAAGGGCACAACAGGAAAAATATATTTATGTTACTTGGCGAAAAAAATAATAAAGTGGCGAAAAATATATTGTTTTGGCGAAAGAGGTGGCGAAAAAAATAATTGACCCAGGGGAAACCCTGTGTATATATATGTGACACAATAAAGTTTCTTGTATGAATTGTTTTCACTTTTCATGTTGGGCCTTTTATAGCCGACTATACTGTATGGATTTTTCTCATTGTTGAAGGCTGTACAGTGGATTTTATTTGCTTACTACACTTCATATTTATTTTGGTGGATAGCTGTTTCATTGACTATAATACCACATCTCCCCGTGTTCATATGAAGAAATACATTGCACCTATAAAAAGAACTTAAAGTGCTTCTGAATTGAGTGATACATGTAATACATATAATTATTTATACTTTTACAACTTTAAAGGAAGAAAACAATTTAATTGTGATAGATTTGATACTCAATCATGCTTTGTCCAATACAAAATTGAAGCTAGAGCTTGTCATTTTTGAGGTGGAGATTCTTTGACAATTGGATTGGAGCATTATTTGTATCAAATATCTAATAAAATTAGTGTATTTTTTTCCATCCATTTAATAAAGTTTAAACATTGTGGTGATCATGCTTCTTGGAAGATTGGCATTTTTTAGAGCAATTAAGTAATAACACAAGTAAAATACAAAATAACATAGGCTCTACATTGTAGCTTTAAAGATCTTGTTTCTTTGGCTAAATCAAGTTGACTTATAGGCAAGCAATTTAATCCTTTTTTTTCATTTTTGATGCTCTTTTATGTTATCAAAGTTTTAGCTTCACAAATTTATCCCTGTGTGGAACGAAAGATAACAAATTAATTAATAGCTAATCTTATATCATGTATTACTTTGTTTGAACAAACGTAGTGGCTGTCTCACTGGAATAAATGACACCTGCTACTATTGTACTAAGTAAAATCTGTGCTGATAAAATTCCATACACTTTCCTCAGAAATCCTGTAAAAAAATCCACATGATCAATACCAAAGTTAGTAAATTATGCAATTCAAGTGCTTAATATAATTGACTACTTTTTTTACTTTCATCATCAACTAATGCCTTTTTTTGGTAGCCTACATGCATATGGCTGTTCACTTTATTGTCTGAAGTTTTCATAAATTATAACAAAATTTCAAAAAAAAATCAATTTGCCTGTGTCTGAATTTGAAAGAAACGTTGAATCTAGAATCTATTTTTTTTTTAAATGGCCTATCATCCTTTCTTGATAAAATTTTTTCATAACTTTTCTAGATTTAACGATTGAAATCTTGACACCAATTTATTGTTAAAATCAGTTACATTAACTTGGTATTCTATTTCATTGTGTTGGTGGGTTGAAGTCTTATTAAAGTGTATCCTTATTCTTTTTATTTCATCAATTTATATGATCAACTGGGATGAAATTTTCACATACCACAACAGTACCATCAGATTTTTGTGTGTCTGATATTTTACTGTCATCATTGTTAATTGTACATAGCTATATATAGCCTCTGGCCTTTTCTATCAGTGTTCACCCACACATTTTCTAAAAGTATCATGAGGAAATAGAACTGTTTTTTTTCCAAAATCAAAATATAATACTAAGGTTATATATTATAGTACATTTTATTATTAATTCTTTACAGATGACACCTTGCTGTAAGGCCCTGGGGTGAACACTGCCTACATGCATACATACCCATACGGACATAAACATGAGCTGTTGCAACATTAGATCCATACATGAAATCATCCACAATGGATTCTTTCCCATCTTTGGTTTCCACTGGACTAAACATTTTTCTTTTTTTAAGTTATCTACAAAATAAAATAACTGCTAATAAGATACAGATTTAAACATGTTAAAAGATATAAATCACATCCATGTTTAAAATAATTATGATCAAACTGTTCAGTTGTTATGGAAAAGTGATTGTTGTGTGACGTCAATAGAGCAAGAGGCTCAGATTAACTGGGCAAGAATCCAGATTAAGTTTTTTTCATTGTATTTGATCGGAAAACCCGGAATTACCCTTATCCGACCCCAGAATCTGATCCATTGTTTTAGTTGTCTTCATTTTCAGTTGATGGCATCCATTGTTTTTCAATGTTGTGTTTGTCAGTCAGATACATGTACCATTTTACTCAGGTTTACACATTACATGTACTTGATGAAGAGATGCAAACAGAGTTTTTTTTCCTGTCAGACATTGGGGCCTACAGGGTACCAAGTTTTGCCAGACCCATCACATTTCTGCCAGACCTATATTTTCACTCAAAAATCAAATAAATATAAGATGCTATTGATCAAACGTTAGTTTTTATTTTGTTTTATATTATAACCTGTGATTCATAACAATTGTAGTTTATTGAATAATGTAAATATAGTATACAGATGTAATACATTACATACATGTACATTTTGTATATATATATTGATCTGATTAAAAATTATTTCTCACAAGAGTACTTGGAAACAAAATAGTCTTTGGTAGATTCATTCTGTTCAAATTCAAAATCTGACTCATAGTCAGAATCAGTAGTCTCATTATCTACATTTGTACCTTCACATTATCTACAATAACATTCTCATTCTCTACATTATCTACCCTCTCATTCTGTGACTGGTTTGGCCTTTTACCGGGTTTCGACCCACTTACAAATTTTATCGGCCATGACATATTTCCTGAACTTATCAACTACGCTTTAGACCTCCATCCTGAAGAGCAAATTTCTAAAACCAGAAATATGATGAAAAAATACGCAGAATGGTTTGGGGTAAGATGGACATGGTATTGGTATGAAAAGACTGTCACTGGGCGGAGATACTGGTTCCCAAAGTAAGAAAAAGTGAGGGAACAAGATGATCACAATTTTATTAACAAAATACTCTGCAGGGACTGACAGGGAATTAAGTTTTGGCGGATCCAAGCAGACTAAAATATTGCGGGCCATCAGGTCCTGCACAGCAACGAGTTTTGCTGGACCTGCATAAATTCTGCCCCTTAGGTCCGACAGATCCGACGATTAGTTGCATCTCTGCTTGATGGTAATTTTCGGTATCAAGCTAGCTGTTGAACAAAATGTACATAGCTGTCATGAATATTAAAGATGAAAATAAATTTTGAGATCATTTTGAAATTTGGTCTCAAAATTGGGAATAATGTAAGGTAATTGCCATTGTGAATAGTTTTAATAACTGGGCCCTGTGGAATGCTTGAAAAAAATCCATGGAGGGGTATATAATGCAATAGTAATCATGGTAATATGACCTTAAAATGACAATACTGATTGTTAAAAAGTTGACAAAGTAAAAGTTAATTTTTATATCAGATGTTCATTGAACATATTGAAAAGTACAACCTACAAAGAGGAATGTACAAATGTACCAGCTGTCAACATGAAAAATAGTGAAACCCCTGATTAGGCTGTCAGTCAGTTCCAGTAGTAAAGAAGTGGTGCATCCATATTGCACGGATAAATATCCTCTTTTTGATATGGGACAAGCTCTGAGGTCCAACGGACCCAGCTTGGTCTTACAGCCTTTGGATGTCAGATTAATCGAGGACTAGTAAAATGCATAAATATGAGATGCATTTGACTGTTGATGTCCATGGTTTTCATACTTATGTTTATTTTGACCATTTGTTTATTTTTAATTCTCTGTTGTAAATGACTGCATGGCTTTCTTTTACTTAAGAGTCCCAACCCATAAAGAGCTATAGTCTATATATATACTAAACTATTCTTAACCCAAAACCTTACCCTAACCCATACATATCACTAGCTCGAACCCTTAAACCTAATCCTAACATTAAACATCCCCTAACCTAATCATAACCATGAATGAACATTAACTCTAAAGTATAGGGACCCTTAAATTAAAAGAAGGCCAAACACATAAACATTATGTCTTATACTTCAGTTCTTCATTCTAGAAAATTCTGAATAGCATAGATTTTGAAGGTCGTTTGTTTTTTACATATCAGAATTAGCCCTTACCTAAGAATCCTTCTAGTGATAAAGCAAAGTGTAGCTTAACTTCTTGTAAGCTTGTAGGACTATAAATATTAGTACTACGTCAATAAATTATGTTTTTTTATGCAAAACTTGGAAGTCATTGCTGGAATTTTGGTTAAAAGAACGATAATAAAAGCGTAAAGCCTTGCTCATTTTTAATACGGACATGTCAAATTATGTCCAAATCGTATAAATTCGTGTATCATTTTTATTTATAGCAGTTATACCTGTTTTAGCTGAATGTTTACGTGTTTTCCTTTTAGATTTTCCAAACCGGATGTTAACAAAAAGAAGTGCGGGACTCTCTAAAATCCAAAAAGATCCAAAAATAGAAAGCAAAACAACGTACCTATTTGTGATTTCTTTTTAGTTTAAACAGTATTTATTACAAGATAAAATATAACAATGTTACATGAAGTTCAAATATGGGATTCGGAAACAAGTTTGGAAAAACTTATATAAATCCGTCACTCTGATTTCTTATTAAATGGTTCATCTTTAATCTCTACCATCTGTATTCTGTAATCGTAATTCTGCCAATCAAGGCACACCTCCATTCACACAGAGGAAAATGTCAATACGCAATATAACACAATACAACGCGCATCACTTCATATATTAAAATTTTCCGCCACCTCAAAAATTTATGTTACATACACAAAATAAAACATTAGAAAAAACTTTGATAGAAATAAAACTAAAATGTTCTTTGAATACAAAAACAACTCATTCTGGGACCATGTGTGCCCGATATGTACTTGCAAGGCCAATCTTACTAAACTACACTATTAAGCAATTAGAAGTTAGATTTTCTACTGCCTTGCTTATCTATATTAGCTAATAAAGCATAGCGTTTGTTATGCATATTATAAAGCAACTGTCTACACAGGGGTTCCAAAATATTACTGGTTTCCTCAAAAACAGCTCTGTTTGCATTAATGTCTACATAACAGAACGGATTGATGATTAGTTGGATAAGATCGATTGGAAACGAAGTTGCAACTTTGGCTAGGATCAGGCTTCCATTATCTAAGATCTTTGACAAAAGTGGTATTCTTGTCTCTTCTAACTTTTCACACAATAGAATAAAATGTTCCACCGTTTCATCCGCTTTACCACAGAGTTTACAAGTTGGACTTATAAAGTTATTCTTTGAAAATGATGCCTTGTGCATCATAATCACTATATATATATATACGGTCTGGGTTTTGTTAATTGTTGAACGAAAATCCGTATGTTAACATACAGTTGCCTTCATCCACGTAATTTAGAGTCTGGTGAATTTTTGTCTTATTGGCTTTCATATTGCAACTCCTAGATTTTTATATTTTGTAAATCATGTTTATTCAACGGTTTGTATAATAAGGATTCGAAACTCGTGGACTTTTGCATAGACTGTATTATAATAATGTTTGTATAATAAGGATTCGAAACTCGTGGACTTTTGCATAG
The DNA here is from genome assembly GCF_963676685.1 of Mytilus edulis. Classification (NCBI taxonomy): domain Eukaryota; kingdom Metazoa; phylum Mollusca; class Bivalvia; order Mytilida; family Mytilidae; genus Mytilus; species Mytilus edulis. Next base: position 36,424,923 of record NC_092344.1, on the reverse strand, counting down.
ACTGTATTATAATAATGTCCTACTATACCAATCCTTGGTTTATTCAAATAAAATTCGCCAAAAGGTTTGAGGTACTATCAACCACACAAATAAGAAAAACAATATTGTATTCGTTTCAAAGTTTGTCATTATGTTTATAATATTTCCAAATTCAAGTTGTAAAATATGGTTATATACGCTGGAAATAAGTTTTAAAAGACTACTTTAAAGGTGGAGCATAACTAAATATTTCCTGAGATAAAATTTTCTTACACTTTGCCAAATTGTAGATTTTACCATGTTTTTCTTTTAAAGAATATTATAAACAGTATGGACGACGTGTTACTATTCAAGCTATCATGTATAATTGTCGGGGCAAAATGTCCTATTTGCATACTCAGATTATTCATTCAAATCACACTTTTTGTGATTAGAAGGAAATAAATCAGATAGAATTTTAAAAGTAGAAAAAAAATAATGAAAATAATGATTTATAGAATGCTTTTAGAAAGAAAAAAAATGTAAGGGTTCCGCGGAACCCAGTGTCTCGCCTACTTTATGAGTCTTATGATGTTTGAAGAACTTTAACTGCAGACTGTATGTAATGTTAAGTGGAAGAAGAAAAAAGTCCATATATAAGATATATACAGAAAAACAGGAAACATATTTTTACAAAATTCAGAGTCCTTCTTGATCATAAACAAGCTTCTGTCCAAATTTGGTAGAAATCCAGAATAGTTTAATAAAGTTATTGAAATTTTAAAAACTTTAATCACATATATCTAGAGTGAATGTAATGTTAACTGGCAGAAAAACTAAAGTCCATTTATAAGTTAAATACGGATAAACTGGATTTTTTTTCTGGATACTATCTTATGATTATAAACAGTAAGTATTATAAGTAATATACAGAAAAACAGGAAACATATTTTTACAAAATTCAGAGTCCTTCTTGATTATAAACAAGCTTCTGTCCAAGTTTGGTAGAAATTCAGGATAGTTTAAGAAAGTTATTAAAATTTCAAAAACTTTAATCACAGAGTGAATATTTGTGGACGCCGCCAACGCCGACGACGACGACGATGGACTGTAGGAACTTTATCTCTATCTGTATAATACTGGAAATGAACTCAAAATACTGAGTAAAACTTATGCAGGACATGTGTGTGTGCCACTGATTTAACTAGTCGCGCGATATAACTGGCTTAAAACTTACCACAGTTTTACAGTTCACGGCAGTATTTGGTAGTAAGTTCCAATCAATGATAGTTTGTGGGGAAAAAAATTGTTTATAAATGTCAGTAATTGCTGATAAAAGTTTTATTTGTTTGACGTTAGAAGTTCTGGATGGTCTAGTATTAAAATTAATTCTATATGATGTTCAGTGGGGATGGCTACCAGGTCGTTCACTATTTTGTACAGTAGTACCAGTCGTTTTTCTCGTCTATGTGAAGAATTGACTAAATCATCAATTTAGTCACGCGTTGTCGTTGGTTGCTTTTGTATTTGGTAAGCTGTGATTAATCAGGCCGTAGATTTTCTCGTTTGAAAGGTTCACATTTTGTCATTTCATCCCCTTTTTAATGTTGACTATATTGTTTTTGCTCATTGCTGAATGCTGATCAGACAGTGAGATATAACCATGTCATATAGACTCTTGTGGATATTTGTCTAATTGGTAATCATACCACATCTTCTTATTTTAGTGCTGAAACACAGGCACTTGTATCAGAACAAAAAAAGCTATATACCTTACAATAAGGTATATAGGGGGGAAAATTCTGAGACAAGTGACCATGGTGACTGTGTGCTAAACGTAGCGTTTAAAAAACAGCAATAACCCAATCAATCGACCAACCTTATTTGTTTATATAGTGAAGTAATACATTGAATTTAATATCGTGGATAAACAGGCACCGTAGTATATGACTATATCCCTGAAAAATAATGTAACTGCGTAATATCAACGTATAATGCTGATTTCTGTGAGGACAAAACGTGTTTTTTTTAAAAGCAATCACTAGTAAAAAAGGCCTATACAGAAAAGCCAAAATCTGCAAGGGTCAGCTTTGACTGAGGGAGTTGCAAACTTAGTTTAGTACACTTAAATGATTCCTTTATATACTATATAAATCATGCCTGTTCAGAATTAAACATTGACTTCTGGGCGGGTAGCACATTCAGTGACTAACACTATAGTAGTTCACAAACAGCATTTGGAAGGAAAAAAGCCACACTTTCTCAAAACGATATTAATCACAAATCTATATCCTGAAATAAAATCAAAATCAAAATAAAGAATGCTTCTCAACCTACTCACAATATTGTTCCTTTCAATTCTAATATCTACGTAGATAACAATTAAAAATAAGGTCAATGCCAGACATCATTTTAAGACTACCATTTTATATAATCTTAAATCTGGTTTTATTTATTTTCCTTTATAAACGGTAAGGCACACACAAAATTTCTCCCCAGAAAATAATAATCAACAAATAAACAACAAATATCCCCCCCCCCCAAAAAAAAACCACATTCACAAAAGTACAACCCTTTTCTGACATATAAAGGAAGAAATATGCATCTACGATCATTACGTGTAGTAATCTTTAAATTGAGCATAAGAGATCATAAGATGTGGTAATAGAAGAATGGAACGAGGGAACAGCAATCGTTAACATTTTGTTGCTAAATTGTATGTTTATTGATTGAAGATTTTGGAGTAGATCTATAGTATTTTTTAGAATCCACATCTGAATGACGTTTAACTTAACTCAATTTTTAAAGACTATCTTTTACTTTATGAATATATATAGTAGAAATACTTTAATTGAAATATACAGACACGCCTGTTATATATCGCTCTTTATAACGATTTTTGTGATGATTTGGTTTTCATCTAAAGAAGGAACACGTCATGATGACTCATCGTCCTTTCTCTTAAAAATTACAAAGAAGGAAGGATTTGTGGTGTTAAAAAATATCCTCTGTTATAGGCGAATGTTTGTCTGTGAATGATACTGTTATAGGCGAATGTTTGTCTGTGAATGATACTGTTATAGGCGAATGTTTGTCTGTGAATGATAAGTTCTTTTGATGTTTGAATCATTAACAGTAATCGACAATAACATTGTTTTATTTAAGAATTGAATGCTTCTTTTTGTAACTTTATTGGGGTGTAAAAGCGTTGACCGAAGTACATTTTGTATGAAGCGCGGAAGCGCTTCATTATAAAAATGTACGCACGGTCAACGCTTTTACAACCCTATGAAGTTACAAAGAGAAGCATTCAATACTTATAATTACATTTTTTGAGCTATGATCAGGAAAACACGATTTTTTTTTTTTTTATTTAATTCACCTGTGCACTTTTTTTTATGGAACCACGTGTTATCATGAATGATAAGTTTTATTGAGTGATGCAATTGCTTCAGGAATAACACGTGATGTGCAGTTAACCAATCAGAATAAAGTATTATAATGAAACATACATCTAATGTAATTATTCTCTCTTTTATCGTGTTTCACCGACATGCAAACAGTACATTTAATACCCTAAACAATATTGAAAGCATAGCAATTTAGAACCTTGCGACTGCACAAGTTTTGACATTTGGTAGTAAGATTATAAAATGTGTCATCATTTTTTCATAGATAAAATATGTTGTATGTTGTCACTGAAATGTAGAACAGAGGCGGGAGATACCAGAGGGATATTATCAGTCAAACTGATAAAACAACAAAATAGCAAAAAAAGAACAAATGACAAAAACAGTCTAAACGAACATCACAAAGAAAAGGGGTTGATCTCAGGTGATCCGGACATTTACAGATCCTGCTTCAGAAGTGGCACCCGCCATGTTGCTCTTTTAAGTACAAATTCGGTTTTGCGTGTCATTCCGTGGTGTCAGCTTCGAGGAAAAGAGTTCAAGATTGTGATTTCCGCATTTGGAATACATTCATCATAATTTTTAGAACAAATATTCCATAACGGGTAAACCATCTCGTGAAAGTAAAATTTTACGAAGGTAAGGGTTTTATTTTACCTCTTGGAAACCTTAATTTGTAAGCAGCAAGGAAAACAGGATAGGAAACGAAAGATTTGGAATATCTTATCAATTAGGATCGGAGATTACTCCATACGAAAGCGCTGCTAGAATGACGCTACATATAAATGGAAATTTCACAACTGCAAAAGCTGAAATTTACTTTTGTCAAATTCTAGATGTTAGTCAAGATACAAAATATAATTGACTGTATCTGTAGCACCTCTTCAAGTTCGTTTTATTATATCCAAGTCTTACCTTACAGTGCATGAAACAATATTATTGCTTTACTACACCGAGAACTCTTAAGACGATAAAAGGCGGATACAGGGGGAGGGAAACATTTGGTTGATTATATAGGGAACCACTGAAGAATGACTGGAGCGCCCCCTCAGGTTAGTCAGTGCCCCCCTTTACTTTGAAAAGGTTCTGGATCCGCCATTGACGTATCCGTGACATCTCTAAAGGTTATCTTGCGGACAACTATAACTTTCAGAGCTGTGTCCTTCACAACTGCCAAATTGACGCATATATAGATCATTGGAAACTTGCAACCAATATCGTTTTACTTTCTCTATTTGGAGTTCTAGCTTTTTAGCTATCACATAGTTATATTCGTAGGAACAAAAGAGAGGCGAAAGATACCAGAGGGACATTCAAACTCATAGATCGAAAGTAAACTGACAACGACACGGCTGAAAATAGAAAAAGACAAACAGAAAAATTATAATACACAAGACACATCATAGAAAACTAAAGACTAAGCAACACGAACCCCACCAACAATTGGGGGTGATCTCATGTGCTCCGGAAGGGTAAGCAGATCCTGCTCCACAGGTGGCATTCGTCATGTTGCTAATTTTATTACTAAGCCGGTAAATAGTCTAATTCGTTAGGTCACAATCGTGAAAAGGGAAGGGGATTGTAGTTACGACATAATAAACATATTTGATATCATCTGTGAAACTGATAGTCCATAACGGTCAACCAACTCGTGATGGCGCCCGTAAAATTAACGAAGTGATGATTCAACTGCATCATTTGGAACTCTTGGTTTAATAGCTTCCTTGTGAGCAGCACCATCTATCAAGGAAATCATGATAGGAAATACTAGCCCGGGAATATCTTATCAATTGGGAGATATATACTCCGTATGCAGACACTGCACAAACTTGCGTACCATTATACATTTGAACGAAGGTAATATATTTGATGCAACAATATTTCACCGCTGTTAAACGTTTCGTTTTACATTGCGAATATAAAGATATCAATAAAAAAAAACCTGAAAGAATTAATTACATGAATTCCTTAAAGAGTGAAGTCGTGTGCGTCGACATGATAAGCGTCAACTATTATGCATAGCAAGCTTTATTTATATGACTTATATGTGTTAAATAAATATGCAATATTAGGTCAATTTCAGAAAAAAGTTGATATTTTCTGACATTGACCTAATATTGTTTTTATACTGCAACTTAAATAAATAAATTCATAGCTATTTAAATTGTAACATAAATTTCCAACTTATTTTCATCCCTTAATGAACCCCTGACTGTAAAAAAAGTGTTCCAAGATGAAATTGACATTGCACAAAATATAGCTGTGTTACTATATTTAGGAAATAAACACAACTAGTTGCAGTATAAAGATGCGTACGGTAACGTTTCAATTTGAAATATTTGCTATCATAATTTAGTAATATATGAACCCATCTCGTCTCACCGGATTAATACGGGTATTGTGATTTAAAAATTGCCATTATTTTGGAAATTATTTTAAATTGAGGAATATGTCTCTATCGTGCAAAGCGCAAATTCCTTGTCTTGCATTGGTATACTTTTTGTCCATTTTCGGTTATAAGGTCTACGTATTACGATAAGTTATTGATTTCAAATATTTCACCATCGAGCATCAATGAAGAAACTTTAACTGTCAAAATGCGCATCTGGTGCAGAAAAAAGGGCACCGTTAATGTTATCATCAATATAACACTACCATGATGTAATTCAGCAGTTTTCACAGGAATATTTTGTACAAAACCCCTCTTTGCAATACATTCTTTAACAAAATATAAACAAAAATTTGTCCCCAGTACACAGATGTCCCATCCGTACTATCATTTTCTATGTTCAGTGGACCGTGAAAATGGAGGTAAAATCTCTAATTTGGGATTAAAATTAGAAAGATCATGTCATGTGGAACATGTGTACTAAATTTCAAGTTGATTTGACTTCAACTTCATCAAAAACTACCTCGACCAAAAACTTTAACCTGAACTGGGATAGACGGACGAACGGACGAACGAACAGACGGACGGACGCACAGACCAGAAAACATAATGACCATAAATGCTGCATAAAAAGAACGTAAAACACACCAAACGAGATAATTCTGAGTGAATAAAATAGTCATATAAAATAAATTTTCCAAATATGAGGATGCGCTCTTTATTCAATTAAAATGTTGTTTCTGGAATATAACAAGGAGTCCGACATTATAAATTATTACAAATTTCTTAAATTTCTGGAAAATGATATAACCTGATTAACAACCTCTTTGTAATCAGCGTTTACGACAGTATTGTGAACACGCTCATGATGCATGTATTTTTCCAACAAATGATGTGGCTGTGGATTTGACCTCATTTCTTGTAATGTCTTAAACATAGATGCTAGGTCATCTTTACTCTCTGCTTTTCCCATAAAAGACATAATTTCTGGTGCGAATTTATCACAATGGGCTGTTGAAGCTATCACCATAGGTCTTTTACCATTGTTAAACCTATCACCCACTGCTTTTGCTACTGCAGTATGTGGATCTAGCATATACCCTGAAATAAAGAAAAACTTAGAGTAAAAATCTTAAACAATAAGTAACAACCATTTACAATTGCAAATATGTTTTTTAGTTTATAGTAAAAGTTAACTGTCACATAGGGTATATCTACTTTTTTTCGTGTATTGTCTTATACCAATTCTCAGTCAATTGTATATTAAGAGCTTCCTATAACATGGATTCATCCTATATTTTTAGTGGTATGAGTGTGCCGCAAAACATGGTCACCTTTTCATGATCTGCTGGTTAGAACAGGGTTCTTTTTTCATGTCCTGCTGGTTAGATCAGGGTCGATTTTTCATGCCCTGCTGCCTTCTGGTGAGAACAGGGCCTTTTTTTATTCAAAATATTTGTCTAGAACCTGATCGTTTATTTAACTATTTAAGATACAGAACCTGGGTCTAGAGCTACATCTATTGTATACGGTCTAGAACAGGGTAAACATTTTCTGAGCGTGTATAGAACAGGGTATGTTTTTCAAAATTTTGTTTAGAACGGGGTATGTTTTTCAATCTGGTTAGAACAGGGTATGATTTGGCAAGTGCTTTCGGCACAGTTTAACACGAAAGGATAGTCAGTAACTCCCCCCCCCCCCGGGGTTTACATAACATCTTTAAATGGTTCTTATCGATTGTTATGTACAGTAACATTCCAGCAGCGCCTGCATACGCAGTATATATCTCCCAATTGATACAATATTCCCGAGCTTGTATTTACTATCATGATTTCCTTGATAGAGGATTGCTGATCAGAAGTAAGCTATTAAACCAAGAGTTCCAAATGGTGAAGTTGAAATCACCCTTTTGTAAATTTATGCACGCCATCACGATTTGGTTGATCGTTATGGAATAACCGTTTCACAGATGATATCGGATATATTCCTTATGTCGTAACTACAATACCCTTCCTTTTTCACGATTGTGACCTACCGAATTAGACTATTTACCGGATTTGTAATAACATAAGCAACACGACGGGTGCCACATGTGCATAGGAGCAGGATCTGCTTACCTTTCCGGAGCACCTGCGATCACCCCCAGCTTTTGGTGGGGTTCGTGTTGTTTAGTCTTAAGTTTTCTATGTTTTGTCTTCTGTACAATTATTGGTCTGTTTGTCTGTTTATTTTTAGCCATGGCGTTGTCTGTTTATTTCCGATCTATGAGTTTGACTGTCCATTTAATCTCCGTCATTTCTCTTTTAGTACTAAAAAGGTCAACCATTAACAAGTCTTTTAAATTATCCTGCTCATTTCTACAATTTGCCGATTAGAAAATGCTAGTTTTACTTATCTTACAATTAGATCAGAGAAAGCTTCACTTTATGTTCCTTCAACATAGTTTGTATCAGAAGTTAAAAGAACCAATTTAAGGTTTAGTCTTACTTAAAAAAACAGGAACAAGGGTTTCCATAAGGATAATCAAAAGCGCAATTTCAAATATACACATTTTACGCTTTGGGTTATTTTGACACCATTACGTTTTAGGAACGATATGAATGAGGACAACAGTAGTTAACCGATGTTCAAATTTATATCAGATAAACCATCTCCTTATTAACAAGTTACACATATTATCCACGGGCCGATAAAAATGTAGACAACTTAATGTTTTACAAAACTTTGAATTGTTCGAAAAACTAATATTAAAGATTTTCTACCACAAGAATATATTTTCTAAGATGTATTTGGTTAAACCTTTTCGATTGTTTCCCCTCAATGCGTTTCAATTTCACACTTCATTTGACCCTTAAAATTTCTTGATTTGAAAGTGACTGATGAGTCTTGTGTTAACAAAACGCATGTCTGGCATTCGAAATTGTAAGCCTAGCATCTTTTGTCAGTTGTTATTCTTATAGTGAACTAATGTAATAGTTTATATTACGTATTATTATGATTCTTTTCTGTTTATTTTTTCTGTTATGATTTTATACAGTACTGTCTTACACAAATCTATTTTTAGTTGCTATGAACATGACCATAGACCAAGTTACTTCAAAATCAGCAGGGATCTTCATATTTCTTTATGTGATCACATATTAAACACATTTGATTTCCCATCTGTTTTAATTTTTTCAACACCAATGTTCGTTTTGGGCCTTTGAAGTAATGAACTTTAAATCGATACGGATGTTCCACTCATTAAATATGATCAAATAAGGATGGCAAGTAGACTGATACAAAGATGTGGGATGGAAACAAGCGTCTGTAATACAGACTGACACTATCTGCACCATTTCCTAATACGACAAAATAGGGTTATGAAAACTAAAATTCCGGTTCACTTAAATGAATTTTTGACTAATTACAACAGTCTTAATATCATATTTGTACAACCATTCTACTAAAAATCTTTCAACATGAAGTTAAAATACCTGTCCTTTTAAGAGTGTCTTTAATTGTTGAATGGCATTTTTCTTCGCTACACCAATCAGCAATGAACATACTTTTCATTTTCTTCAGTATCTGTACAAGAAAATAAAACAAAACAAGACTATATAGATCGGTACATATCTAAACATTACCTTGAATATCAACATTAATTAGTAAACATGTCACAGCAGCAAAATACCTGGGATGTACCATTGCATCAGATCTCAAATGGGGTAAACACATTAGCAACATCTGCTCCAAAGCAAACAATACCATCAGTTTTCTTAAAAGGAACTTAAACATCTCCAACAAGTCTATAAAAGAAAAAGCATATGTGTCCCTCGTCAGACCAACATTGGAATATGCTAGTTCAGTATGGGACCCGTACCAACAAAATGATATTTATAGATTGGAAATGGTCCAAAGGAGGGCAGCAAGGTATGTTACTAACAGATACCACAACACTTCATCTGTTAGTGACATGCTTGAACAACTAGAATGGACTACACTACAAGAACGAAGAAAACAGAGCAGACTGATAATGATGTATAAGCTTAATAACAACTATGTAAAGATTGATACATCAAATAAACTGATACCAAACGAACGTCCTTCCAGGAATAACAACGAAAAAGCATTCAGAATTCCATCATGCAAAACTACAGTTTGGAAGGAGTCATTCTATCCTAGAACAATAAGAGAGTGGAACACCTTGCCCAACTGTAAGGTCTCTGCCCCGAGTCCTGAATCTTTCAAGGCTCAGCTCCGTCAGTAATTAAATTGACATGTTTTTATTTGCACTTGTATATAAAATTCACCTAGTTTTTGTTTTTGTTAAATTAAAATTTTTTCATACATGCGCGCACTCCATAAATGTGGCAGAATAGTCAACCAGTTGACGGTGGCCGCTTACTGGAAGAAGAAGAAATGCATCTGATATAAATCATTTTTCTACAATAATTGTAAGTAATCATGTCAATCTTTATCAGGAAGTGACGTTTTATTTTTAAACAAAAAATACTATGAAAGGAAATTTGATTAGTGAAAGCGGAAGTGGAAACAATGATTTTTTTTACTGCATCCTTACTTACATTCTGTATAAATTTATAAATTTACATATACTTAATCAGGTCAATTGAATGTTAATGTATAAGTATGAATGCAACATAATTCTTGTTAATGTTTTAGATGCGGTTCAAATAATTTTCTGATTCACCGTAAATAGTATGAGTCTTAGAAGTGTATAGTGTTTCCGACTAATCTTCACAAATAAATATTTCATCATACTTACATCTGGTGGTACTTCAAAACACTTTTGGGCACTAAGTGAACCAAAACATGAATTCACCAAGTATGAGTTCTCATTGGACACGTGATAAAGGTATCGTTCAAGATTTGATGACACTAGAATGTCGATGGCTGGGGAAATTGTCTTTACAAGACGACGTCTTTGGATATCATAGCGTCCAGTGTTGATAAATTCTGTTAAAACGTTGTTCGCATTTGAAGCACATATAAAACGTTTAATTGGTATTCCCATTTCCTGTAAAACAAAAATAACAGAACACTTTTCATTTATTATGTTTTTTGTTTCCTATGAATGTTCTTATATAAGAATGCTATATACAGTTTTGTCTTCTTCTATTAAATAGTTATATTTATAAGTATAACGTTAACAATATCTCTAATATAAAACTGATTAGTTTTCAGTTTTTGATCAATCTATTTCAAAGTTTGTTCTACGCGAATTGGTCAGTTCAAGTTCACTAAATTTGACCCTATAAATCAAGCAACTGTAGATATACTACGTGTGCCATATAAACAACCGAACGAAAATAAGTAGCAAATGTGGAGACATAATTTTATTTAGAATACAGTTCATTTAATTTGAACGATTATTGTTATGTTGTAACATGGGAAATTACTCTGTCGTCAGAATTATGAAAACAAATACTTATTGCTTTCTTTGGTGACTTACAATATGTTATAACTCACCAATGATACCAGGCTTATATAATTGGTTCGCCAATCGCGAGTTTGTCTATTTTAAGCCGCATTATATAGTTTCGAAGAATAATCCAGTGGGAAAGCCAAGTCAATACGACATCCAAGAGAATTTCTCTAACCTTTAAAGTTTTACGTGGCCTATTTAGCTTCGGTTAATAATTGATACTAATAAAATACAACATTCCAAACGAAAATTCAATTTCTGCACCTCTTCTGACCTATTAGATTAGCAATACCATACTCTCATTGGAAAACGCAGGAAAGAATATTTATAAGAAAATACTTTCAAAATATCTACAAAATAATTTAACAAGTTTGAATGTATTTCAATTTTCAATTAACTATATAACATTCCTTGAGGCAGAAATAGTTATCAAAAGTACCAGAAAATGATGGATTAAACATGGTTTTATAGCTAGATAAACATCTTACTTGTTTCAACAGTATGCAACTGTCATACAAGTAAGATGTTTAGCTAGCCACAAAACCGGGTTCAGTCCACCATTTTCTACATAAAAAAATGCAGATTGAACAACAGATTAAATAGCTACAAATATATGCTTTTTTTATCTATGTTTCGATGAAATGTTCAATGTAGGAATACAAAAAGAACAAAAAAATAAGATAACAAATTAAGCAGAAAGTAAAAAACTAAATTACCGAAGTCCAAGGAAATTCAAAACGAAAATATCCATTAAACAATGACGAAGTCAAAAGCTCAAACACACTAAACAAATGGAAACGACTGTCATATTCTTGACTTGGTACTGACATTTCCTTTATGTCAATCAATCGAATTAAGTAATTTCAAATACCTTTGCATAGTATGCCGCTAATATATTACCAAAATTACCAGTAGGTATGCAGACGTCTATCTCATCACCGACAGCAATAACCCTTTCTTTTACTAAATCTAGATATGCCGAGGCGTGATAAACGATTTGTGGTAAAAGTCTACCCCAGTTTATAGAGTTAGCGGCACTACAAAATAGTTAACTACATTTAAAAATTCATCAATAATTGCTAATTATCTACAAAAGTAATGTTTGAACAAAAACGTTACTTCGAATCATAGTTTGTTGAGACTTTAAGTTACAAATTATAAGTTGACAAAATCACATATCCCAGCTCATGTTGATTAATTACGCGTAACAAAGTTATTGAAAACCCCCACCATAAATCATTCAATTACAGAGGCGGATTTAGGGGGGGGCAGGGGGCCCGACCCCCGCCCCCTTTTTGGGAAAAAATTTGGTTGCTTATATAGGGAATCACTGAAGCGTGACTGGAGCGGGCCCCCTCTTAGGTCAGTCAGTGGGCCCCAACTTATGAAAATTTCTTGATCCGCCACTGAATTAGTAATAGTTTGAAGATGTGCCGACGAGGACTTGGATAAATATCTCCAAACAAAAGTGATATGTTTTATTTGTGTTTTACGATCATGAAATTCACTTTGCTTAAATGTATTTTATTTCGTTTGAAATTGGGGTTTTTCCCGTTTGCTATTTGTAGTAATTATTCATAGATGGCAACTAGTATAACTAGCTCTGATACTGGTTCTGCAACAGTTTGTTCTATAATTTACAAATTTGATGTTAGGTTCATAAGGCACGAGGAAAGTTTTGGCGGTTTCTACGGGTGGGGTTTAATGGTACTATATAAAGTTTGGCATTTAAATGTATTAGTATCGAAGGTGCTCGCTGTTACGTCGAATTGAAGTTGGTCACATTGGTATATATGCAGTTGCTACTATGTTTATTGTACGTACAGGCGTTGTGGGTATTAGAAGAGGAAAAAGAAACGATGCGAAAGAGGAACAATGTTATATGACGTCATGTATTTATATGTTGTTTCAATCGAAGAAATCTGTACAATAAAGTAAAATAAAATATTGTATTGCAAGAGAAAATAATATGTTACTGCGAGCAACTAACCCTATATCTGTGTTTGTCTTGTTTATAGCCTATTGAATTTAGAGATAAAATACTTTAAATTCGGACGAGCAGAATGGTATTTTCTAGTTATATTGGCTATAATCTCTAACATTACATGCATCAACATATGCACTTTACTATAAACTTGGTGACCAGTTTTCTGCTAAAGTGACAAAACTTGCAATCTATTGTATAGCTATATGAACACCTGATCAACAACAAAAGGAATAGTTGACCTTTAAATTTCATGTTAAATCTAACAATAGAAATTTTGTTCAGTGAGGCATAACTGAGTAGAATTCACCTGATCATCACAACTTTCAATCATGGTGAACAATAGATTGTATATTTAGTCAGATAAGCAGCAAACTGGGCATGTGTATATGTTCCGGACCATATGAGTATTTGGACCATACGCGTATGGTCATGACCATTTGCGTATACTCATATGGTCCGACCATACGCGTATGGTCCGACCGTACGCGTATGGTCGGACCATATGAGTATAATACTCGTTTGGTTATTAACGGGCCGGACCATATGAGTATTTGGACCATATAGGTATATTTATTTTTCCAAATTACATTATAAACGTTTCAATAATACAAGAACTTTATCTAAAAAAAACAGTGATGGTTTAAAACATGACAATTTTTTAATTTTATAATAAAAAAAACTACGTAAAAATTTAATATTGATGCCATAGTTAGTTTTCATCGCTAGTTACATTAGTGCATGTAGGCTTGGATGACATTCACTTCCACACGGTATCATAGCTTTTTTGCATTTTCAAGTTTTGTGCACGATCTTTTTCATTTACACATTTTGTTTGCGAGTGAAAAACAAGCCTTTTTTGTAGCTGCGTACAGTGATACCGAGGTCTTTGGCAATTCTGATGTCTACAGTGTTTTTAAGAAGCTCTAGATCTCAAATATCGTAAAATGGTTGACTGCAATACACCATCTTCACAACACAACTTAAATAAACTAATAGTATGCTACTTTCCAGTGACTTCTTATGTAACAGTTCATTAAGAAATTTTTGGAATTTAATTTTTTAGTCGACATATTGCCATTTACTCGTAATAACAAATCGGTTATGACCATCGGTAATGACCATCGGTATAAAATGTGTTTACTTTAAATTTGACAATTAAGTAAAATTAACAATGTGAAACTTCTTATTTTTATTTAGCTTATCTTTTTATTATAATATAACGATAAAATTACCTATATGATAGCGTCTTTTGAATGAACGGTCATACCATATGAAGAGTTTAGAAGTATTAAAAGTTAACTGTAACAGAGTGTTAATTACCCCGACCATACGCGTATGGTCCGACCATACGCGTATGGTCGGACCATATGAGTATATACCCATATGGTCATGACCATACGCGTATGGTCCAAATACTCATATGGTCCGGAACATATATTAAATTAAGTACATCAATTGGTGCATCAACTGTTGCAGGTTACTGCCATAAATAGTAGAAAATGCCATTTTGCCCTATTTTGATTTAAATCCAGTCTAAACAAAAATACCCCTCTATAGAGGGATAATTTTATCCCTCTATAGAAGGATTATCCCTCTATACAGGTATAATCACCATATAGAGGGTTTGTTCCCAACCTTCTAAAGGGATGGCATTGTACTCTATACACATGAGTATGACTGCTGCCAATAATTTGATCGTAACTGTAGGTTCTATATTGTAACTTTTAAGTGTTATATTAATATAATAAGCGTTTACTTCGACATTACCTCAATATACAGTTATTTTCCTGTAAAAGCATGTTTGCTAGTAGTGGGTCTTGGAAAGCCATTTTGACATATGACTGGCAGTCATCAAAATCACCATTTACCCCTGAAATAATGAATAGTTTATGTATTTCTTGTTTTATTGCGCTTAATTGTAGAAAAGGAATTTAAGAACGACTAAGGTTCATGTAGATCTTTTGGCTAAAATGGCCGTAATTTCACCTCAAAATTTACTCTTAAAGCAGACACAACTGTGCATCTGGAAAAGTTTTAAGGCATAGCATGCCCTAGATAAATAAATTTCAAATATGTTTTGTGTTTTAGAAAAGTAAAAACTTAACAGGATTGAATTTGCAGTGCACTTTTTTCATTCCTCCAGAAGGTACCAAAATAAGAGATCGTCCCCACAGATAATTATTGAAGTGAGCTGATCAGTGTGACATGGACAATAAATGGACAATAGATACCTGATAATAATTGATGATTTAAACTGTGTACCTGAGTGGACCATATCAAGATAACTCAACTGTTTTTTAATTTTATCATCTTCTGCAGGGACGAAAAAAAGTGCACTGCAAAATCCAGTTAAGTTATGAATTTTCTAAATCATACAATACATTTGAATTCCTATTTATCTAGGGCATGATATGCATTAAAACGTTCCCATATGCCCAGGTTTGTCTGTACTCAGAGTAAATTTTGAGGTAAAAATGCAGCCAAAGGGTCTACATGAACATTAATGTTAGAGATGAATTGCCTAAACATTTGCAATAACTGTTTAGTCAAAAGGGGACCGTAACTAGAAATAAATATGATCCGTTGCAAGAAAATATGGCTTCTTTTGAACTAAGTTTTACTGTACGTATTGTTGTGTGTTTGTTTTTTTCTACATTGACTAGAGGTATAGGGGAGGGGTTGAGATCTCAAAAAAGATGTTTGACCCCGCTACATTTTTGCGCCTGTCCCAAGTCAGGAGCCTCTGGCCGTTGTTAGTCTTGTATGATTTTTAATTTTAGTTTCTTGTGTATAGTTTTGAGTTTACTATGACGTCCATTATCACTGAACTAGTATACATTTTTGTTTAGGGGCTAGCTGAAGCACGCCTCTGAGTGCGAGAGTTTCTCGCTGCATTGATGATCCATTGGTGGCCTTCGGCTGTTGTCTGCTCTGTGGTAAGGTTGTTGTCTCTTTGACACATTTCCCATTTCATTCTCAATTTTACTTGTCAGTTCTAAAGTTAATTACAAATATACCATACCTACAACATGGACGTTGTTTGATTTCATTGACGTCATTTGTTTCTTTTGAACATCACTGATTCCATTTTCAGGGAACAATATCAGTACTCCGACGCCCGATCGACCTGAAAAGAGTACTTCAAAACGTTTAGGATATCAAACTAGGGCAAGAGGATGGTCGGGGATCCAAGAGATTAACCATTTGATAATCTTGGGAGGACAGGTATTTATATATCTGACCAATTTATTTTACCCAGAGGACAGAATACAGATTGTTTTACTAAATTACTCTTTTTGCAAACACGTTTTTCTTCATTTTTCAATAGTAAACATAAATGGTTGATTCCTAAGACGTCTGTGGCCAATCTGTTTCTAACATTTGATTTGTTATCAGCTCTTAAACATTTTGACTTCAAAACATTTGCAGGGTCAAAACCAATGCAGATTAAACATATATTTCTAACAGAGGTCTACGCCCTTTTCGCTCTCCTGAATCTGCCACTTGATTGGTATAAAGCATCATTACACTGACGTATTAGATTATACTCCTAGTACCTTTGATATTTTTTACACCAGGGGTAGATGCCACTGCTGGTGGACGTTTTGTCCCCAAGGGTATCACCAGCCCAGTAGTTAGCACTTCTGTGTTGACATGAATATCAATTATGAGGTCAATTTATAAATTGCCTGTTTATACAAAAGTATGAATTTTTCGAAATACTAAGGCTTTTCTTATCCCAGGCTAAGCCGTATTTGGCACAACTTTTTAAAATTTTGGGTCTTCAATGCTTTTGTTATTTGATTTTGCCATGTGATTATGGACTATCCGAATTAATTTTCCTCTAAGTTCAGTAATTTTGTGATTTTACTTTTTTCTTCAATGCTCTTCAACTTTATACTTGTTTGGCTTAATAATTATTTTGATCTGAGCGTCACTGATGAGTCTTAGTAGGCGTCACTGATGGACCTTATGCAGAAGAAACGCGTTTCTTGCGTATCAATTTATAATCCTAGTACCTTTGATAAATATTTAGGCCTCTCTTTTAACTATTTATCGGTATTTTAAATGACAATAGCTATATTTATGTCGTTTACTTCTAACATCATGTTATAGATTTACCCGCATATTTAGAAAATCCATCTAACACAGCACCACCGGTGTCTCCTGATGTGGCAACTAGTATTAAATATCTACAAGAATGCATATAATTTTTATGCATATTACGAAGAAAAAAAATCACATCAAGGTCTATATCTTGCAAAATTGAAATATTTACACTGCTTTCGTTGCCCATACTTTTCCTCGTTAATATAGCACGAGTTTACAGTACTTTAAGAGAAAAGAGGAAACTTGTAACACAATTCGTTTTGTACTTTTAACTTCCCACCATATATGTTATTGTTCTATCATATTGTCTTTATGTTCTTGTTTTATTATAATATTGAAAATACTGTAAACGACAAAACTGTTTTATATCTCTTCCTGTGTGACGTAACATTCAGTAACATCTAACACAGGACTCTCTTCTCGCCATGCAGTTATTTGGGTTGATTTTAAATACATATATAAGTAGCGTAGCAATGCATGTGATTGTTAAATTTTATATTTCCTTTTTTTGTGCTTCTTTTGTTATATATATATTTTTTTTTTGGTTTTTGTTCTGATTGAGATTTTGACACGGTGATGATGGCTAAATCTCTATTTTGACAATTTTACCTATTATTTCTATTTTGTTCACACATCGTTATAAATATAATTGAACTTGATACGACTGCCATACAAGTGAGAGGTTTAGCACTAATAAAACCAGGTTCAAGCCACCATTTTCTATATTTGAAAATGCTTGTACCAAGTCAGGAATATGACAGTTGTTGTCCCTTAGTTTGATGTGTTTTATGATTTGATTTTGCCATTTGATTGGGGACTTTCCGTTTTGAATTCAATAATTATGTTATTCTACTTTTCATCATCAGCGTAATAATAAATTATTTTTTTTAAAAACGCTTCCATTTTTCTGCATCACAGGCATAGATTACCGTAGCCGTATTATGCACAATTTTTGAAAATTTGGGTCCTTAATGCTCTTGAACTTTGTACTTGTTCAAAGTTTCTAACTATTTTGATCTGAGCGTCACTGATGAGTCTTATGTAGACGAAACGCGCGTCTGACGTGTCAAATGATAAGACTGGTACCTTTGATAACTATCTGTATATCATTAAAGCAGACACGAGTAAGGAAGGCAAAATCAAGCGGTCCAAATAGTAGAGTATTGCTTGTCTGGAATGTAAAGAAATATCAAGGATGGTAAAGTAAAGGAGTGTATTTTGATATATCGCCGTATTCTTGGGATTATATTCTAACTGAAGAATTTCGACTATCATTAATGTTTAATTATCTGATGGCAAAGAAATGAGACATATGCATATCAATACATTTAGTATATAAATTTTTGAAAGCACTTAAACCTCAGATTGACCAAATAGTCTAAGAAATGAAGAAGCACAAGTTATTGCTTATTGTTTAAAGGCTTATATATATACCTCGATCGTTGTAAACATATCAACAAAATAAATGCATAAAAGGAGAATTTTTTTCGTTTATATGATTGTCTAGAAAGTTTGACTTTTATGCAATTTGCAATTCTCTGTGGGAAACCAAAAGGATTAGATTTTTATTACATTCAAACAAACTCTCTATCTTACCCTGACTAAAAATCATCTTTGTATTGTATTATTTGTATGCAAAACCCATTATAGGCATCATACACTATCACTGGTGATCAATTTAATAATTGTATGTGTTTGTTATCTGACTTTGGTGTTTGTTAGATTTAAAAAAAAAAGATTTTACCTTGTTGATGTCTGGCCTAACATTTGTAATGCGTGAACAAAGAATTGTGGTAACATTTGTAGCGCAGCGTCTTTGAACGATGATGTTGGTCCGTGGAAAAGTTCGAGTAAATACTGATTTTTTGCTAGTTGTCGAATCGGAAATATATTTTTACTGTCAAAACTCTCATCGCTGTAAGCCTTGTTAATGAAACCTTGAAGTAATGTTGGATGGAGATCGTCCGGGTGGATCCATTTCTCTAAAATTCGAAGAGCTCTATCTTGGTATGTAAGATCCACTAATCTGTCCAACTGTTTTTCTGAAAACTTTGCAATGCTGCTATTTGGGACAAATAAACCACCATCTGGGGCTAAGCCTTGAAGGATAGCTTCGGAGAATTTTACTTCATGAGGCTGTTTAGAAAGGTCTCTTGTTGAGACGTAACCCGATGAATTCTGATAACGTTTCAGCTCTGCGACAATCTTTCCCGCTATTGAGTCTTGAGTTTCATTTTCTTCGCAAATTACTCGTATATCATATGCCTTTTCGTAAAACGATTGTCTATACTTAAGTATGTCTATCATCGGTACATCAGGGCTTTGTCCTACAATACGATTAACTTTCATCTTTTCTAGTCGATCAACGATGTCGTCATGTTTAGTGTCCAAGAAGACTACAATTCCAGTTTTGGAAATGTGGTTCATAGCAGCTGAATACATTGGATTTGATCCAGATAATGATACCACGTGTCCATTGCGGTCAAAGTGAAGTAACGCCCTTCCTTCTTCTTCAACAAAACGATCAGGTCCCACTTCAGATAACTGGAAAAAATCGGTAAGATTTTCAAAATCGACAAAACAAAAGTTATACATTAACTGTTTGGAATTTGTGAAAAAATACTAAAAAGTAAGTATATAAAAATAGAATCAGCAATAGTTTTTTTTTAATGAAAATGTTGACTTTCCATTAACAACTGTTCATAGTTCACTAAATATACGTAAACTATTATTTTAATATACATAAGCTTAAAATATCAGAACAAAGTTCACAATGCATGGTGTCTAGAATGGATGTGCAAGAATGGTAATCCACACAAATTAAATATGTATGCACACATAATTTAATGAAAAAATCAGATGTTTTGATTATTTAAAAAAAACAGAAGATAGCGGATGACCTCAATCAAATTTAACAACAAACATTTACCAAAGTAGACATTCATACTTCACGTTGTGGCCTTCAACGAGCAACAACGTCAGTAAGCATATCTGAAGATCTTGTTAAACCAGATCGTAAAAGAATCTTTAACACACTTTAAAGAAGAAACTACAACGGCGTTTATAATTTTTTTTTTATGAAGCTAACTATATTATTAGAAATAAAGTTACCTTATCTGCCACTGACATTCCCCAATATGGTTCTAAGTGATGATCATCTATGTCAGCCACTGGGAAACCAAGACGTTCCCCTAGTATTCTGCCTAGTGTGGTTTTACCGGAACCTGGACTTCCCATTAATATTATATTTGGCTACAAATAGTCATTATAATATATTTGTTACACGATGAAAATATAACGTGTTTAAACAAAAACCAAGCTAGCACATAGTAAATGATTTTTGATGCCCAAAAAGTATAACTACTAAATAGTGATGAACAACAATGTTCCAAGTTATTCACCGACTGCTTCTTATATTATAATTGAACATTTATCAGTAACGTTGTTAAAATGATAAAGATGCGCATGCCGTCAACTAGACATGAGCACAACTCTGCTTATCCGTTGATTCAAATTATCATGTAGTTCTGGTCATCAAATAAAATTAACGGTACCAATTTTCTTGCACCAGATGCGCATTTCGACAATACATGTCTCTTCAGTGATGCTCGTCAAATTGTTCCATGATATACCATGTGTTTTGATGCACTTCAGTGTTTCTGTTCTTTCATTGTTTTCCTCCTATAGTTGAACCTTCCACCAGGGGGAAATACAACCAACTTCACAGGTTTTGCCAGTCGAAGCCTTCAATAGATTCCTACATTGAGCTATTCCACATCAGCTCCAAATCCACCAACTTATGGAGCATGCTAAGAAGACGCCAGTGAGACCAAAGATGGAATAAACTACGACAGTAAAGGACCCCTATCAGCAAAGTTAAAGATGAATTGGAGAAGCTTCAAAAGCGAACTACAAGATATATCAACAGCAGAAATCAAATATCATTTGTCTGCAACCTGATAAGTGATCTAGGGCTGTAAATTCTACAAATAAAGGCAACAGTAGTATACCGCTGTTCAAAACTCATAAATCCAAGGACAAAAAACAAAATCGGGGTAACAAACTAAAACTGAGGGAAGCGCATTAAATATAAGAGGCGTAAATCTGTAGCAAAATAACAAATTACCTAATAGCCATAGACAATATTAAATACACTTCAGGCCAATAAGAAGCTCCGATCGCACAGGAAATAATTCCTACCAACTACAGCTACTCATAACAGATTGTATGAAGTGTTCCCTCTGCGGAAACACCGCAAATAATTTGGAACAAACCTACAGTCTACGGATATCGCCACATATATGTCCCTCAATCCACACAACTTGAGATGGTGCTAGCCATGTGTGAGAACTCTGCAATTTTCAGGGTCGAACTCAATTCTCCAGACATATTTACAAACAGGTTAGATCTAAACGTACTGACTTTGGATATGTATTTTAAGTGATCCAAAGAGTTGACGCCGTTGATGTTTTGTGGGAGTGAATTCCGCAGGACAATTGTGAATGGAAAAAACTGTACTTGAAGTAATCTGTTTTGGAGCTGAATGTTTGGTTATTAAAGTGAATTGTTGAATCTTCTTTTTTTTTTACTGAAAGGTAAATGTATACTGATATAAGCCTTTGGGTGTTATTTTGTACATCATTTTTACTCAATTGATGTATCTGCAAGTTTCAAGTCATTTCATTTGTAAGATGGTCAATCATGGAAGTGGCACTACTGGTGTCATGGTACCTGTTGGTGACGTAGAGTGCTGCTATTCTTTGTACATTTTCAATGTTTCGTGATGGTACTATGTTTATATCATTTTACAACAGATACATGTAAGAGACCTTGGTCCAGGACAACATATGAATTTGTAAATGATATTCCTAGCCTAGTAAGGTCTTAAAATAAATAATAATGCAACAGACAGGTATAGGCTGAAAATTAATATTCTGTCTCACAAAATACTGGAAATAGCAAAGCCTGGCGAAATAAATGAACCCGCATTGCAGTTGATGTGAAAAATGAATTTTCTTTCCTTGAACAATTATTTTGGTCTTCATCTGAGATGAAGCAGCAGAAACCTCGTATAACTCTTAAATACATTGTTTCGAGACTGACGCATATGACGGAGTTTCAAGGCTTTCGTTTATTTTTAAATCAAAACTATCTTGTACATAGCTGTTGTTGTCTTCAACGGTCAATGTATTTCATGGAAAGCATATAAAACAAATATCAGCCAAAGAACTTAACAGCTGGGTCCAGAGTTAAAGGGCTCTCTTCTTCTTCCCGTTACGAGTCGGACTATGTAGTAAAGTGTAATTGACTTGGGCGCATCTCAAACAGACAGGAGGCCACTTCTCTGGCCAAAAGTAAAAAAAACCCCAAACAAATGGACGATATTTACAATAGAATATTGATCTTAATTACATCTATGTACACTGGTTATCCTGCTGTCTATTTCAGTTGTGGCTGGGTCCAGCCTGAGGGGATGGTATTCACTCTGGCCCTGAAATCTTCTAGAGATCCGGACTCCACTACAGATTCGGGGAGTTTATTCCATTCTCTAGTTGTTTTTGGGAAGAATGAGTGGTAGTAGACATCCCTCTTCACTTTAGTTTGTCTAAGTTTGTGGTTGCCCCTGGCCCTAGTGTCCACTGTTGTGTAGTATTTGGCTGGATCAATGGCAATCAACTGGTGTTGAGTCTTATAACACAGCACCAGACTCTGTTTCCATTGTCTGTGCTGCAGTGATTCCCATTGAAGTTGGTCCAGTAGCTTGGTAACACATCCAGCTCTCGGCTGAGTTACTACACTGTTAGCGTAAACTATCAACAGTATACATGTGTATGTAAAAGAAAATTGACGTAACATATTTTCCTTTCAGGCAATCAATAAGAGTAACAGACTGTTAATAAAAGCAGTGGAAATAGACTGAGATGAATTTAGCAAATGAAGCAGTGTATGTGTATATACATGGTATAGGTATACACTTGTCAAGTCCATTTTATTATGATTACCTGTTTACCACCTGATTTAGTAGAAAATATTCTGTAAGGTAATTTGCAACCCAAACACCAGCTGATTCCATTCTGTGCTGGTCTGAAAAGTCTGTTGTGGCATTTTAACAAATTTAACAACGATTTCTGAAATTTCATGTTGTTTACTATTTCGGCTTTACTAAATAACTAAATCACCACAGGACATGGACACGTATGTGTGTGCTTAGTCTAAATAGATTACATAGTTTTTCAACTAAGTATATATCTCAAGACGATTACAGTTATTGACTATTAAAAATTAGGAAGCAAGGCTTCGAAACATAACTGTGATGTAAGAAGTAAATTGTGATATTAAATTAAAGTACAGACTAGCGTAACAATATAGTCATAAATATATTATGAGCAAGCCAACGGGAATAAGAAGTGAACTAAAATAAAACCGTATAAAGGACTATATTATATCATGTCTAGAACTATTATAAGAGATCTATCATGGGTAATCACATCATCACAATTGTTTTAGCAAGTAAAATCCCATAATCATTAAATAGTTTTTTTTTTAACAAGATGATAATCAAAAATTCAGTCCGCTTAGCCTCAGTGATTATCAAATAATCAAATAATCATTAAATATTCGGTCTGGTAATCAAATAATCACTATAAAAACGGTCAAGTAATCACATAAACAACGGAAAATTCTGAAGCGGAACAGAATTAATTCTGACGAACCTAATTCGTAAAGCCGGGCCAATATAAAATCAATGCGAAGTGCATGAACTACATTAATAATCTATCTTAAAAAAAAATATTATACGCTAGTACGTATCCTAAACTTATTTCACAAATACTGAAAACCTCCTTTCACCCGTAGTGATAAAAGGGTTGCGTTATTTTTTTTGGTAATATTTATTGATCAATTTATTATATTGTACACTACATTATGTTGCTCTTGTTGCACACAATGTGTGCCTTGGTGTATTAATAAACTTGTCTTGTTTTGTCATAATAAATAACTAAGTTGAAAAGAAACCCACAATATTTTTTTCTTTTAAAGCCGGGACGTCACTTGAAGATCTACATGCAGCATTTTTTCTATGTTGTAACTAGAACAAAGGAGACACCCGCACTGAGGGTAAATGAAATTCGAAGTACAACCTCATTTGCAAAAAGAAAAACATACCGCGAGACTAACAGATTGGCAACAGTCCATCATTAAAACGATTCACAGCCAATTTAAGTTTGAGATTGAATCATCAAAGCGGGGATAAACTCATCTGCTCCTTAGGAAGGCCAAGCAGCTTACAGTTCTCTCAGTTTTAATAGCAAAATTTGCATATTTAAGTTAACGTTACCACTTAATTATTAGTGACTGTTTGACATTGCTAAATCGACTCAGTGATACATATAACAAAAGAAGATGTGGTATGATTGCCAATGAGACAACTCTCCACAAGAGACCAAAATGACACAGAAATTAACAACTATAGCCTATAGGTCACCGTCCGGCCTTCAACAATGAGCAAAGCCGATACCAAGTTTCAAAGTTTTTTTTATTTCTTAAAGACTTCAACAGGGGTATGTGAACAATAAAAAATACTACATTTATAAGTATTCATAATATAACAAAATAACAAAGTATCAAAGTATTAAATGCAGTGAACATTATAAACATTCATTACATGTAACATATATATATACATTTGAAAAAGTAATGTATAAGTCAAATGGACATATTAATGGTTGAAACAATTTTAGTTTAATTAACAACAGCTAGTACAATTTAAAAAAAAATAAAAAAATTTAAGAACAACATTGTAAGAGTCAGAATTAAATAACTCATACAATTTTTACCACACAGTAAGCTATAAAAGACCCCGAAATGACAATGTAAAACAATTCAGCCGAGTGTGTATATATAACACTTTAACATTTCATTTTTTTTTTTGCTTTCTTTTAAAAGTTTGTTTAATGATATATGTAAAACTTGCATGGATATAAATCTAATTTGAAA
Organism: Mytilus edulis; assembly: GCF_963676685.1. NCBI lineage: Eukaryota > Metazoa > Mollusca > Bivalvia > Mytilida > Mytilidae > Mytilus > Mytilus edulis. Next base: position 36,399,649 of record NC_092344.1, on the reverse strand, counting down.
TGTTTATCCCCGGCCGTATAGAGGCCGCCGCATGAGAAGTTTGGTTTTCACGTTGAAGTATCCATCTTTATAAATACGAAAACTTTGCAACCACTGAAAATTAATCAAAGTCTTTCTAATCAGATTTTAGAATTTGCTCTTTACATGCTCATAGTAAACACCGTCAGCAATCTGTAATACATGTACTGTGAAAATGAGATTTAAGAAATTAATATCATCTGTAGATGTGACTTATGCATTGGCCTAGATGTACAATAAATTTTATATCATGTCCATTATCCCTGTCACCCATCCTTATCCTTTTGATTTTTTGTTAAATTTGTACTCTTCTTGAATATGAATGAACAATGTCATTGTGGAGTTATGCTGTTCATATAAACAGACCATAGCATGCATAAAAAAATATCGGTCCGGATTTAGTCGTGTCCTTGTCCATCGCTTGACTTTGCTATTTATTCGTAATAGTTTGTTTCCGGTTTCTAGTTTGACTTTTTTCGAATTATTTTGTCATCGACTATTTTTTATATTAATAGCTTTTTTATATCAGGAGTTAAGAATGGGGTAAGATATTTCAAGATTATCATTGAAGCAGGTTGGTTTATTTTTCATAGTGCCGTGAAAATTCGCGAAGACTTGAGTGAAGAGTAAAATAAAAATATGACAATTAAATTTTGATTTTAACTTCTCATTTACAAAAATGACAACGAAAATGACAAACTGTAATTTGATTTTAAGAGTGCCCCTTGTGTACGGTATCAGGTCCGTTTTCTTTCAAGACACATTCACACCCTACATGTCTACATGTTTGCACCCCACAGGTTCGACTCCTAGCCCTAGGAGGCAATGTCTGTTAGCCCCCAATTTTATTCAATTACCTATGATTTTTAAAATGTATCTATTAAAATATTGATAATGGGTCTCATTTGGGTCTAAGCATGAGGCAGGATTGCCGATATTTGTATCAGTGAACTCAGTGACACATGAAATATAAATTATTGTGCCGTGAAAAACGTTGAAATAAGTGGGACACGGGAAATTGCAAAAAAATGAAAACTGCTTACGTACATAGTGTAAGCGTGATTTGGAATATGACAAAACAGTTAGCAGGATCCGAGATCAGAACCCCCAATGAGACACCCTTGATACATGTGATACATGTACATAAAATGATGTACATAATTTAAAGTACAAAATTTCGTGAATTTATTAAATGAAATATTTTTTTTTTGTGACTAGATGATTAATTATTAATTTGTTTATGATTTAATTGTTACATGTATTCAAAAAGTAATTTGGTAATATTGATAAGGTACCTTGAATGACCGAATAACACCGTTTTTATCTAAATAACACTTGTAATGACCAAATAACATTTGAAATTTAAATATTAGCACATTTTAGTTACTTTTAAACATTCATTATTAAATAATAGTATACAGTGTTCTCCCCAGGCCGTTTTAGCGTCCCGGTACCGCGACGCTATATTTTTTCACCGTGATGCTATAATAATTTCCGCGACACTATAATTATTCCTGCGACGCTATAATTATTCCCGCGACGCTATAATTATTTTGAAGATGCTATTTTACCTGTCCTCAATTTCGTACTTTCATCTACATGTATTATCGATTATGATCATAAAAATTATATCACCTTTAATTGTAATCCCTTTAAGTCGGACATTAGAGGCAATTAAGAGGTTAAATAGCTAGGTGTTAATTGCCCTCAGGGTGATAACTGTTTAGATGCAAATATCCCAAGCTGACACTTGTGACATGACTAATACACCAATTTCGACATGGAAAAATGCAATCATATTAAGAAATTTCAAAGCTTGAAACGATTATTATTTTTTTTTAAAAGATCGTTTATTTGTGCAACTCTCCAAAAATTACTTTCTTTCTCTTCCGGTAATACGAGAGCGAGAATTTTGGTTTACAGCTAAGATAAGTTTAATACTTCTTTAAAACGTTATCATAATTGGCTTAAGTTTATGTTTAATCCATTTAATGTATTAAAAGCGTCTTATTCATTCACAATCTCTTGTCAAACAATGTTTATTCTCGGACTCATTTTCATAAATTTTTCTACGGCCGCCATTGCACATTTTAGTGTAAACTACGGAGAGGAACCGGATGAGATATGACAAAAATCCGCATTTTCACGATAATGACAACAGATGGACAGTAGACAGAAAAAAATATACCAAGAGGGAAAACTACGCATTAACAGACTATTTGTTAGATAACTTTGTTAAAAATACATATCATTTTAATGTAAAGATAAGAAACTACTGGGACTAATTCATTGAGTGCCATCATGGCCATGAAACAATGAATTTCATAAACATGATAAAAAAAAAGTTTTAAATTGATTTTTTTTGGCTACTTTATCTTTACTTAATATAATATAAAAAATAGTTAATTTTGTGTACTAGATATTTAGTTTTGTATATATACAGGTTGCACTATAGTTATAATGAACCATTCATTCATTTGACTTATTGTTGGGTAACTGAAACCACATATTTATTTTTGTTTGGCACAAAAGAAAAAAAATAATTCTGTAACTATAAATGAATAAAGAAATTATTATATATAATATAGTTTAATTGTATTCTCAGTTATGAATTGAACAATATAAACTAAAACATATAAAGGAAATAGAGCATCAACGCGACGCGTTAAATGACATTAAAAAAAATACAGTTATTTTTTTTTACGCAAAATGTGATGCTATCCAAAATTTCTGGGGAGAACACTGGACTATATTATAAAGGTTTTTATAACTTAAAAATGATAAATAAAAAGCAAGTGTTCTTAAATGAGTGCATTTGCTGGGTTTAAACTCTCAACCTCAGTGTCGACTGATAGTGATTAACTGATTACATATTAGTATACCTACTTAGACCACTTGGCCACCAAGGTCCCTAGTATGCTTTAAGTTTAAAAGCAAAGTTTCTGGTAGAGGACTAAGAGGAGGAAGATAAAGACTAGCTAACAGGTCTACATTGTTAACTTTTAATATTGATGTTAAGAAATTGAAGATTACTGATTTGCAATTTATGATGTTATTTGGTAGTTTGTTCTTACATTTTTTTTTCTTAGGAAAATGTTATTTGGTAGTTTGTTCTTAGGAAAATAAGATTCTTTTCTGTACTTTGCATGCAATCTTGTCGTTCTTGTTTTTTAACTGTCCATGTATTTATTTCAGGATTATTTGTTTCTTCTGTTGAAATAGACATAAAAAATGGGAAAAGAAAAGGGAGGATTCCTGACACCAAAGGCAATTGCCAACAGAATAAAATCCAAAGGTTTACAGAAATTGAGATGGTATTGCCAGATGTGTCAGAAACAGTGTAGAGATGAGGTAAAATTAAAAAAGAAGGGACAGTTCAAGGGAACATGTAAATGAAATACACTTTAATGTCTTTTGTTAAAATAATACATTGTATAAACAATGTTATTTCCTACAGGAACCCCTTTTACAGCGTAAAATGTGTGCCACATGAACTTTCCTATAGAAAATCCTTTATATTTTCAGATTCTTCTTAAAAGTACATGCACTCCTTAAAGTTACTGTCATCCCGTACACTAGTTTGTAGATCTACTCAGGCTCTGTGTTGGTTGTTTATCAATGACAAGATCCTGTAAACCTCTGCAACAAACTAAGATCAATGAGCTTGTGGTCATCAACTACTGAATGAATATTTTGTGTCAATAATACATTATATATTCATAATGAATATAAAAAACTTATGTATGCATGTATGGTTCATTAATTTCAATAACGTTATAACATGTATAACTACAAAAAAATGTTTCATATGAATTTTAAACTCTTGCCTATCATATGAATTTGCTGACCAAAACTGTAATACAATGTATATATCTTACTGTTGGATTTATAATGATTATTAATATTACAGAATGGGTTCAAATGTCACACAATGTCAGAATCACACCAGCGTCAGTTGCTATTATTTGCTGAGAGTCCAGATAAATATATAGATTCATTTTCAGAGTAAGTTGTAATATCAGAAATTGTATGATAATATAAATCATGAAATCATTATTGTACCAAGAAACAAAATTGCAGCACCAACATTAACTTTATTCTTTGAACAGATATGAAATCACATGATTTTTAGTTTTTCTTGCAAGAGACAAGGATTTATTTAATTTAGTGTTGGCTTCAGCTCTTTTAAATCTTTATAGTTCAGAAGGTATGAGTCTAGTCACCTATTCACAAGAGTTCAAATGTTGAAGATATAAGCAATTATATGTCATCATAAGGCATTCCACAGTGAGAAACACCCATAAAAAATTGTAGTCCAGCAGTACTTTGAATTAATAGGTAGCAAAAGGATGGACATGAGAAGCATTGTTTTCCAATTCCACAGACCCTTAATTTCTAGTTGAAATTTCCTTACATGTACATTTGTATGAATGCTGAATTTTTCATTGTTGATAAGAAAAAAATAATATGTATTTTAAAAATAATATGTATTTTAAAAATAATATGCATTTTAAAAATAATATGTATTTTTTTCAAGTAACTTATTATTTTCTATTATAGAGACTTTTTTAATGACTATGTGGAGTTATTGAAAAGACGATTTGGTAAAAAGAGAGTAAATTGTAATATTGTGTATCAAGAGTATATAGCATTCAAAGAACACACACATATGAACAGTACACAGTGGGAAACTTTAACAGAATTTGTCAAATGGCTTGGACGAGAAGGTAAAGTTTACACATAACATGCACACAATTACATGTACATACAAGTCTCATAGAAGAATATGTGTGTGCACTATTTTTTATGTACTTTTATAAAAGAAAAGGTATCATTCTTTTGTAGTTTATTACTTCTGAGCAGTTTACACAAAATTTTAATGAGATTGTCAAATGACTGGAATGAATTGTTGAAGTTTTTATGTCTTTCTGTCTCCTTCTGATGTACACCAATTAGCCTTGTTCATTCCTGTATTTACAGAGATCTTACAAATGACAAGATAATATAAAAATCTACTAACAGCAATGCATAAAACTTAAAGAAATAATCTAAAACTGTTTTATCCTGTATTATTTAGGTACATGTATACTTGATAACTTGCAGATTCCTTGTCATTAAGATTTTGAATGACAGTTTTCACATAATATTTTTATGATAGGACATTGCGTGGTTGATGAAACGGAGAAAGGTTGGTTTGTACAGTATATTGATAGAGATCCGGAGGCAATAAAGAAACAAGAACAGATTAAAGCGAAAGAAAAGATGGAGCTTGATGATGAAGAGAGAGCAGCCAAGTTTATAAAGGATCAGATAGAAAGGGCATCAGCACAGGGCCAGGAAGTCAAACAGACAGAATTTACAGAACTGAAGAGGGAGAATGAAGATGAAAAAGGTGACATATTTGTAATAAGTATAAAGAATATCATTAGTGTTTTATTACAGTAAAAAGGTTCTAGGCAGACATGTAGTTTCTTTATGACCTTTTATTTGCCATCAAATTATTCTACTGTTAAAGTCGTCTTTTATTTCAGGAATCATAAAATGGCTTTTTAAACTTGTCTTGATTGATTGTTGGTATTTCTCAGTTTTTTCTTAGTGGAGGAAGCCAGCGTGCCCAGTGAAAACCACCGACCTTCAAAAGGAAAACTGACAATCCTAGTCAATTAAGATTGGAATAGAGTGCACCTGCATGAGTAGGGTTCGAACTCACATACTCAGTTTTGACCGGCTAGTGATAGCAGTAGTAGACCTACTTAGACCCTTTTGCAATGAGGCCCCAAAACTTGTCTTGAGCATTAGTTCATATTGATGCACAACATATAAATTGGGGAAATCTAAAAGGGAACCTTTGAACAAATGAAAGAACTAAGCACAATATTCAATGATTATGAGGGCAAATTTATAAGTGGTTGATATTTTTGAAATTTAGCCAATGTGAATGTATCAATTTATTAAGAATAAAAATCCATAGATAAGTGTCTGATGTAAAAATGATTACAGTCAGAATTCAGACATGTAAATCATCAAATAGAACAACAGAGGCCATATTTTGAGCTTTATATGTCCTATTCTTTGTGTTGTTACATGTATGTTTCTGTCTCATTGATGGAAATCTTTCTCCTAAGGCATGGTAAGCATGTCATATTCAATTTATTCACACAGCATTGATGAAACGATGATCCATTTATTCTTACAAAGTATGCCTACTCTATGGTCGGGTTCTTTTCTCTTTGACACATTCCCCATTTACATTCTCAATCTTCTTTATACAAGCTATTACAAGAAATTAATTCAATATCTTATTTCATTTATATTTACAGTGACCTTAAGTCTGGGAGGACTAAGTAAAAAGAGAGAAACAGACACAGTTGCCAGGTATTTAACATTTGAGATTATAGTCAAGAACGCTCCTCTCTAAGACTCTTTTGAAGATCCATCAATAACCTATAAAGTTCATTGTTTAAGTGCAATACAATGTGGTAAAATGCTTGAACAATTATTTTGTTCGAATTTCACCAGCTACATTTAATTTATTTGCAAAAGTAAACAGAGTATCAAAGTAAAGTAAAAAGAAAAAGATGTACAGAAGAATTGTTATCTATAACAAGGTAGATTTTATGAGATAAATTAAGTTTATACTCTATAAGTATTTTTAGTCTCTGGAAAATCTCTATAAAGTTTGAATACTGTTTTATTTATAGTTCCAGTAAAGACAATCCACTAAAGAAGCCACCAATTTCCTCTCTAGAAAATCCTTTTAAAAAGCCATCTGGTTCTGGTGTAATAAAAATAAAGACAGAGAAAGCTGGACAGAAAAGAAAATCAGCTTTAGATGAAATAATGGAAGTAAGCATTGCTCTAATTTTTTTAAAATCTGACTGACCGTGCGAGCAAAAAAACCAGCACTTGTCCTTCTGGCTAATATATTTAAAACGTTTAGATAATAGTCAACTTTCTTTCTTACAAGGACACTAGATCATTACAAGTATTGATACCTATACACTATAAATAAATTATATATATGCCTAAAAGGTACACAAGTTGACACTATTATTAGAATAAGAAAGATTAAAAATAAATATCTATAGATCTGCATCATCAAATTATCCTTTTAAATATAAATTGTTATCAAATTTTTTTTTTTACATTCAACAAATTTAAGTAAGTATTTAAATGCTTAACACATGTTTAATGTGACAATGTATCCGAGAAACAGCATTTCTATTACTGGTCTTCATCAAAGGTTACTGAAATAAATTTTAAGCACTGGGTACAAATTTTATATAAATGTTGATACTTGAATATTTTAGTTGGAAAAAAAGAAGAAGGAAAATGTGAACAAAAAAGTCAAGAAAGATTACTGGTTACATGAAGGAATAATGGTAAAAATTGTGACTAAAAAACTTGGAGAGAAGTATTACAAGAAGAAAGCTGTAGTGAAGGTAACCATATTTGTTTATATTTAGTAGTAGGCCATTCAATTTAAGTTCATCTTGTAAACACAAACGGCATGAGATTAAAACTATTTTTTGACTATTTTGATTTTCTCCAATGCAAAATTCTCATTGAAAGCACCAAATCTTGTTCTATCAGCTTTGTAAGAAGTAATTTGAGTGTTCATAAGATTGAAAAATACGAACAAAGGCTCTATGTCTCAGAAGTGTTTTCTACATTTGACTATTGTGAACATACTTCAATCATAATAATGTTTAAGTAAATGAAATGTTGAGAATATGAAAAAAATACCAGATATTTGATGTTTGCTTGTGTTATATGTGTGCTATGTGGGTCCCGTTTCTGCAATAGGTTAGTGATGTCCATGTAATGTTGGAGGAATTATATGCTAAAAGCAAAACTTATTATATGAGTGATCTTATTATATTTCCCAGTAATATTCAACTGCAAAATTCAAACACAAATTTCTGTAATGTCTTTTTTTTGTGATTTTGCTTTTTATGGGGAGATGTATAACAAGAGTTTATAAAAAATACTTTCTAACAATTTTCAGGAAGTAGTTGATTTATATAGAGCAGTTATTAAGTTGATTGACAGTGGAGATAAAATGAAAGTTGACCAATCACATCTAGAGACTGTCATACCTGCACAAGGTTTGTATAATAGTTTTATAGTGCAATAAATGGGAAACAAAAAGGGGGGAGAAAAGCAAATTTATTTTTCCTTCTTCTTTTTAGACTCATTATTTATCTTTGGTTAGCTTTCTCCAACTGTAGATGATAGATTTTGAAGTGGCTCTTGATTTGACATTTTGCAGATATAAACTAGGTCTGACGTTTTGCGAATGACTGTCTGACGTTTTGCAGATGGCTAGAGTATAGATCTTTATGTCACAAAAAAATTCAATTAAAGTAAATTTGCAAAAGTCAAAGGAATAGGTTCAGTAAGCCCCCTTTTTGGCCCCAAAATATAGCTGTTTTACCAAATTGTTACAATGTAAAACTTTAGTTATTCATTTGAAAGTAAAATGCTTATGCTACATAAATATGGGCTGTTTTTGACAATACAATGCACATATATCGGGTACCAGCATCATTTAGACATGCTAAATTACTGAAATCTTCACAATTTTAGCATTTTAGCTAAATTTCAGACAGTTTCCGTCTTAAATGAAAGTGGCCGCATTCGTGTTCATTCATAATACTTAACTGTTAGTTGTATTTTATGATAATACATAACATATATAAAGGTTGTGAATGAACACGGATGCGGCAACTTTCATTTTTGACAAAAACCATCTGAAAAGTGACATTTTTGGGCATATTTGATGGATTTTTCATATTTAAGCTAGAATTGGAGCGTTTTTAATGAGTAAATCAGTTTAAATCTTTCACATTAACTTATTGAATCATCCGAAATAGACACTTAAGTGTTTAAAAAGTGTCTAAAATCTTTCTTCAGATGAACTTGAAAATTGAGGCCAAAATCGGCCCTTACCGTACCTACTCCTTTGAGCAGATGCATGTTTCATGACAGGTAGCAAATAGAGATCCCTCTGATTTAAAGTGCTATAAGAGTGAAAATTGATAAACTATATATTGAAATGATCTTTCTGTTGTTTCAAAAAACCCAAATAAACTGCTGATAGTCTCCCTTTGTATACTCAATAGATAATAATTTACTTATGACTTGCAGGTAAAAAAGTCCTCATAGTAAATGGACCATATAGAGGAGAAAGTGCAATTCTGGAAACAATTGATGAGAAGAAATTTTCTTGTTCTGTCAGCATAGCTACAGTAAGTTTTGATTTTAATGACTATACATTACAAGGCTTAACAGGTTTAAAAACATCACAATACTACATTTATGATTAGTAAACAACACAAAATTGATACACAGCCAATAAACACTAGAAGTGATTCAATGATAAATTAAAAATTCTAGATATTGTTTTTTTGGTAAATATATACTGTGGATGCATTTTTTTTCGTGGATTGATGAAAACTTACGTATTCGTGAATATTTGATTTCGTGGTTTTGCCAATCTCTGCATACAAAACCTATTGGGAATATGTTTTTTGTTGGAATATTTGAATTCGAGGTTCGTGAAACCCACGAAAATTGGTATCCAACAAATAATAATGATTCCACAGTTTGTATTTTGAATTTGTTTTTGATAAATAAAACTTGTCCCTGACATGACAGTGGCATAATCTTTCAAATTTTAATCTGAAAATTCTATCTTGGTCAGAATTTATGAAATTGTTAGAATTTCAGACAAATCTGAACTGGTATGATGCACATGTTTTTACATTTCCAATATCTTTTTCAAACTGTCTCTCATATTTGTAAGGTTTTTTGCACTAAAGTAAAAGCCTGTGAAGAACATTATATTATTTCATATAAAAAAGAAGATGTGGTATGATTGCCAATGAGACAACTGTCCACAAGAGACCAAAATGACACAGACATTAACAACTATAGGTCACGGTACGGCCTTCAACAATGAGCAAAGCCCATACCGCATAGTCAGCCAGAAGTGGCCCAGATAAGACAATGTAAAACAATTCAAACAAGAAAACTAACGGCCTTATTTATATAAAAAAATGAACGAAAAACATATATGCAACACATAAACAAACGACAACCACTGAATTACAGGCTCCTGACTTGGGACAGGAACATACATAAATAATGTGGCGGGGTTAAACATGTTAACTGTATCCCAACCCTTCCCTAACCTGGGACAGTGGTAAAACAGTATAACATAAGAACGAACTATAAAAATCAGTTGAAAAAGGCTTAACTCATCAGATGGACAAAAATACAAGTGGACGTGGCTGGGTACTTGTACCTCCTGACAACAAAAAGACACTAGGAACAGATCTGAGAGTACTCACAGTTATCTGACAGCTAGTTCAAAGCCACTATCAACTAATAAAAAAAAAGCATGCATCTAAGACTAAACTATCAATCCATACCAGACTTGGGGTCAATTACATTGGAATGTAATTAATTATATTACACATTACACTGCAAAAATGATCAATTACACTAATTATACATTACACAGTTTTTGAAATGTAAAGTAATTAATTAAATTACACATTACATTTCATCATAATAATTTTAACAATATTATACATGTATATAAAATGCATGTGTAAAATATTCATGTAAGCATAGTTTAAGTGTTGCATTTGATAATCAGTAGTAATATTAAATGTTTTGTCATTTAGTTTGCATCTCTCTGGTCTGAACATTTTGACAGCAATTCTAAAAAGTATTTCGACAGGAGCTTATGTGGCAGATATTGCTTGATCAGAACAAAGAAGTATTATACTTCAATGATCAGATGATGTGTTGATAGGAGAGGGAATTTGTTTCTATTAACTTGCCAATACATTAAGGGGTATTTTCACATCTCAGAAATGAAGTCATTTAAATTAAACATAATATAAATAAAGAAATTAAAAATAATTAAAAATATATTTTTTTACTTTAAAAATATTAAAAAGTATGCTTGTCACAATATTGAAAATAAATTTTAGTATAAACAATGTATATAATGTCTAAATATTAGCAATATTTTGCTAATTAGATAAAATACATGTTATAGTGGCATTTTCCCTGGGCATTTATTTTCATCTGAATAATTGCTGTTTGTTTTTACAGCTGTTAATTTTTATTTCTATAATTCTTTTGTGTATACTAATTTGACAGAATGATTTTGTGTACTGATTTTTTAAAATTCTAAATGAACTTTCTAAGAAAGGTTTTCCCCACATTTTTTTTGTTTTTGTTAATTACTTATCAATCTAAAACTAAACAGCACTAATATATGATTCTCCAATTTTTTTTTTAATTATAAGACTATTCAGAAAAAAATTTGTAGGTCAAATAAATAATATAAGAACTTCAGAATAAATAATAGACTTTCTTTATTTAAAAGGATGTGATATCAATATTTGAAAAATAAATATAATTTTTCAATTTACATTATTAAACATAAATCCTTATAATTAACGCCATAAAAGTACATGTAATTCAAATGTAATTCAAAAGTAAGTGAGCATTACATGCTTTTTTCATTGTAATTAATTAAATTACCATTACCTGTAATTAAAAAAATGCTCAATTACACATTACATTCAATTACATGGAAAATTGTAACGCATTACATTTAATTACCATTACATTTTCAATTACCCCATACCTGCAGACTTGGGGTCAATTACATTGGAATGTAATTAATTAAATTACACATTACATTGCAAATATGATCAATTATACATTACATAGTTTTGGAAATGTAATTAATTAAATTACAAATACTTTACTAAAGTAATTAATTAAATTACACATTACATTTCATCATAATATTTTTTAACAATATTATACATGTATATATAATGCATGTGTAAAATATTCATGTAAGCATAGTTAAAGCGTTGCATTTAATAATCATTAGTTATTCTAATGTTATGTCATTTATTCTGAATCTCTCTGGTCTGAACACTTTGACAGCAATTCTAAATAGTCTTGCGACAGGAGCTAATGTGGCAGATATTGCTTGATCAGAACATAGAAGTTCCATCATCAGAAGATCATCATATTGATAGGAGAGGGAATTTGTAAATAAAATTGAAAATGGAAATGGGGAATGTGTCAAAGAGACAACAACCCGACCAAAAAAAAAACTAACAGCAGAGGGTCACCAACAGGTCTTCAATGTAGAAAGAAATTCCCGCACCCGGAGGCGTCCGTTCCTATCCTAACTTTTCAATACATCAAGGGGTATTTTGAAATCTCAGAAATGAAGTCCTTTAAAGTAAACATAATATAAATAAAAAAATTAATTTTTTTTTTTACTTTAAAAATATAATAAGTGTGCTTGTCACAATATTGAAAATAATTTTTAGTACAAACAATGTATGTTATGTCTAAATATTAGCAATACTTTGCTAATTAGATGAAATACATATAATAGTGGCATTGCCCCTGGACATTTTAAGCTGATTTATTGCTGTTTGTTTTTACAGCTGTTAATTTTTATTTCTATATTCCTTTTTGTATATACTAATTTGACAAAATGATTGTGTGCAGTGATTTTAAATTCTAAATGAACTGTCTATTAAAGAAAGATTTTTCACAATGACACATTTTTTTTGTTTGTGTTTAAAGGTGATTAATTACTTATCAATCTATTTTATAGTTAAAAGGTATCTTTCTTAAAAACTGAACAACCCTAATATATGATCCTTACGTTTTTTTTTTAAATTATAAGACTATTAAAAATAATCTGTAGGTCAAATAAATAATATAAAAACTTCAGATTAAATTACAGACTTCATACATTAAAAAAAAAGTATGTGATATCAATATTTGAAAAATAAATATAATTTTACCATTTATATTATTAAACACAAATCCTTATCTTTAACACCATAGAAGTACATGTAATTGAAATGTAATTCAAAAGTGATTGAGCATTACATGCCTTTTTCAATGTAATTAATTAAATTACCATTACATGTAATTAAAAAAATGCTCAATTACACATTACATTCAATTACATGGAAAATTGTAATGCATTACACTTAATTACCATTACATTTTCAATTACCCCATCCCTGCTGTACACATCCAAAATCCAATGGATTCAAGTTTTATTTTATTTTTCATGTTTTTTTTTAAAATTTGTTATACAATTAAACTGAATAGGAAGCAAGGTCTTCAAATAAGAAGGGAAGGCACAGGTTAAGTTTTTTTTTTAAATTGGTTTTTATCATTTATATTTAATACACAGATAGAGAGAGTGTCATATTTTAAAAACATGGTTTATAGTGGGTAGGTTACATTTTGAATTTTCTGTAATAATAAGTACAGTACGCCCAGAGAGTATGTAATCGCGAACTCTAATCACCGATTTCCGAGTGTAGCGGTGTAACACTGCGAATCACGGATTATACTCCCAATTTCCTCCAAAGATTCTCTCCCAACACCGCATGGCTGTTTATTGGTTTATTGCCCATCCGATGTACTGAAAATTAATGACGCGTGACAACATCATCGGATTAGCCAGATTTATTACCTTTGTACATTTAATCGACCTTGATTGCACCTGAGTGCTTTAAAATATGTTATTTAAATGTCCTTTCATTGTCAGATAAAAGTGTGACATTTTTATTTAAAATAAGATAATTATTCTTGTATGTATATATGCCCATGTCATTGTCATATGACATACAACGTACAAACGTATAAAAATACGATTAAAACACTTATTTTGTATTTTCATTATAGTCCGATCAGGTCATAATTTTGTTTTTTCAACAAAGACGATTTTACCACAATTAGAACCTTTTATGACCTACTCAGTGAGCAATATTCGGTTCATTAATAGTTCAATATTATATAATTATATAATTAATATCAACTGGCTTAAAACAAAATGATGTTTTTTACGGTAATATGTCCAATCTAAATTAAACCCAAGAGTTAATTTATCGGATCAACAAGTGAACTTTGTTTCTTTCAATTTATTTTGAAATGTAAATATTATGTTTCACTACCTCGGTAGATTAACGACTTGAAATATTTGAATTTAAAAACGAAACTGTAAAGTGAGAGATAGTTTTGCATGCAATGTGGCAGCCCTATATTCATAAATACTGAGATACATTCGCCGCCCAGACACAACACAATAATCACAACCTATAAATATTTAATTATATGGAGAAAAAAAATCGAGTTTTTTATCCGTTATGATCTGTTATTGATCTTTAATCATTTAAAATAAAATTGGATTGGCGCAATCCGTATTTTACAGCTCGTTAAAAGTCCTCGGCGAAATATAAAAAGAAGTATTTCAACAATTATAAAATAGAATATTTAAATGAAATTATATCGTGTTCTACAAGAAAGAAATATGTAAAAAAAAATGTGGATTGGATTTTTACGATCGGCAAAATTTCACAGAGGATCTCTACCAACGCCCATCAGGAACTGAACGACATGCATCCTGTTTTCATCTACCATTAATATATAGTGTTGACTATGGACGTATAAATAATGTCCGGTTTTATGTCCTCTGTTGATTGAGAAACGTAAAAATAAAAGGCTGATGTTGGTTAATTCAGAAAAGGAATACAATTTAGAATCCGGTTAATCAATTGTAAAAGTACCTTCTAGAGCCTCAATCTTAACGCACACAAATTTATGTCAATCATTAGAAAGCAAGTTTAAACCTTGAATGAATTTTCCCACGGTTATCCAGAAAGGTCACCTGAGTTTACTGTTACATGATACTATTTCCCGCCAAATAAAAATCTCGTGGACAAAATTGATGTCACTATTTTTAGCATTCAATATTGTGAGCAAAGTCAAGTTCAAGTTCAACTATGCACTGTTGATCACTGAGATGCATATCGTCTTCCCAAGGCAATTAATTGCTTTAAAAATATGTTCTAAATACAACACAAAAGTTTACATTCATTGTGCGTAAATGAATATTATGCAACGACGAGTTGATGCAGCTATAGAAGTATTCCTGTTGTAGCCGAAATGTATTATTTATCCTAAAGTAATGCTAACAAATCGTGAAGAGAAAATGCGGTAGACTTATTAAGCATAAGGAATGGTGAAAGTATTTTCTTTTTTTCTTGCATATACAAGTTTTAAGACGCGTAATTTTCTTTCTTTCTCACATTTTATACCTTCAGCGTTAATTTCCGTTTATTTTCACGCAAGTATGTCTCTTTTCGTAAGTAATATAAATTACTGATAAAAAAAAACCCGAGGTCATAATCAATAAAACTGAGAATGGAAATGGGGAATGTGTCAAAGAGACAACAACCCGACCAAATAGAAAACAACAGCAGAGGGTCACCAACAGGTCTTCAATGTAGCAAGAAATTCCCGCACCCGGAGGCGTCCCACAGCTGGCCCCTAAACAAATATATACTAGTCCAGTGATAATGAACGCCATATTAATTTCCAAATTGTACACAAGAAACTAAAATTAAAATAATACAAGACTAACAAAGGCCAGAGGCTCATGACTTGGGACAGGCGCAAAAATGCGGCGGGGTTAAACATGTTTGTGAGATCTCAACCCTCCCCCTATACCTCTAACCAATGTAGAAAAGTAAACGCATAACAATACGCACATTAAAATTCAGTTCAAGAGAAATCGGAGTCTGATGTCAGAAGATGTAACCAAAGAAAATAAACAAAATGACAATAATACATAAATAACAACAGACTACTAGCAGTTAACTGACATGCCAGCTCCAGACTTCAATTAAACTGACTGAAAGATTATGATTTCATCATATGAACATCAGGCACAATCCTTCCCGTTAGGGGTTTAGTATCATACCATCATAACATATATGAGAAGAACATAACCCGTGTCATGCCAACAACTGTTTTTAGAATAAATGTGTTTAGTTCCGATGCATAGACCTTATCAGTGACTCAATATTAACGCCAAAATATGTAATCTTTAATGACTTGACAACAGTATCGTAATTATATCCCTTCTTAATAAGTCTATTCAAAGGTTTTGTAAGTTTCTGAGGTGAATACTGACACCTTTGTGCTTTATAAAGAATATTTCCATAAAAAATTGGATGTGAAATACCTGAACGTATTAGAAGTCTGCATGTTGAGCTATATTTACGAATGATGTCTTTATACCGATTATAAAATTTAGTAAATGTTTTGACTAGTTTGTGATATCGAAAACCCTTGTGTAATATTTTTTCAGTAATACATAAATTTCTCTCGTTAAAATCTAAAACATTGTTACATACACGAGCGAATCGTACAAGTTGAGATATATAAACACCGTAAGATGGTGACAAGGGAACGTCACCATCTAAAAACGGATAATTAACGATAGGAAATGAAAAATCATCCCTTTTATCATAAATTTTAGTATTCAGCTTTCCATTAGTGATATAGATATCAAGATCGAGAAAAGGGCAGTGGTCATTGTTAGTATTAGCTTTATTTAAAGTAAGTTCAACAGGATAAATTTCATTAATATACATACTGAAGTCGTCATTATTGAGAGCCAAAATATCATCCAAATATCTAAAAGTATTATTAAATTTGTTTATCAAATGTTGTTTCGATGGGTCTTTGCTTATTTTTGTCATAAATTGTAACTCATAACAATACAAAAACAGGTCCGCAATAAGTGGTGCACAGTTAGTCCCCATTGGAATTCCGATAATCTGACGATATACGGAATCCCCAAAGCGAACAAAAATGTATAGATTTTTTTTTTATAAAACTTTAATGCAATTGAAAACATTTAATAACAACAACCTTTTTCTTTTTAAAACTTTTATTTTGTGATTGTAAAATGGAAATGGCGTAGACTTATTAGCATAGCAGATAGTGAATAATTTTTTTTTTTATTTGTATAAAAAACTTTGAGACGTGTCACTTTTTTTTTAAACTACCCTAATTTATTCAGCGTTAGTCTCCGTTTATTGTTACACAATTATATCTCTTTTAGTAAATTAAATATTTATTTACTGATAAAAAACGGAAGTCAAAATCAAATATAGTTGTTTTTAAAAATTGATTTAGATGTACAGAGTAATTAAAAGAATTAACAACAACGGTTTTATTTTTGTCGAGCCTGCAACTTTTGTTGCAGAAAGCTCGACATAGGGATAGTGATCCGGCGGCGGCGGCTACGGCGGCAGCGGCGGCGGCGGCGTTAGCTCACTTCTTAAAAGCTATATATTTTAGAAGGTGGTAGACCTGGATGCTTCATATTTTATATATAGATGCCTCATGTTACGAAGTTTCCGTCAGTCACATGTCCAATGTCCTTGACCTCATTTTCATGGTTCAGTGACCACTTGAAAAAAAAAGTTCAGAATTTTTGTAACGTTGAATTCTCTCTTATTATAAGTAATAGAATAACTATATTTGGTATGTGTGTACCTTGCAAGGTCCTCATGCCTGTCAGACAGTTTTCACTTGACCTCGACCTCATTTCATGGATCAGTGAACAAGGTTAAGTTTTGGTGGTCAAGTCCATATCTCAGATACTATAAGCAATAGGGCTAGTATATTTGGTGTATGGAAGGACTAGAAGGTGTACATGTCCAACTGGCAGGTGTCATCTGACCTTGACCTCATTTTCATGGTTCAGTGGTTATAGTTAAGTTTTTGTGTTTTGGTCTGTTTTTCTCATACTTTATGCAATAGGTCTACTATATTTGTTGTATGGAATGATTGTAAGGTGTACATGTCTAGCGGGCAGATGTCATCTGACCTTGACCTCATTTTCATGGTTCAGTGGTCAAAGTTAAGTTTTTAAGTTTTGATCTTTTTATCTAATATTATATGCCAAAGGTCAACTATATTTGGTGTATGGAAATATATTATGATCTATATGTCAGTCCCGCAGGTTTTATTTGACCATGACCTCAATTGCACGGTTCATTGGACAGTGTTAAGTTTTTGTGTTTTGGTCTATTTTTCTTAAACTATAAGTAATTGGTCAACTATATTTGTTGTATGGAAGCATTGTTAGCTGTACATGTCTGCCTGGCATGGTTCATCTGACCTTGACCTCATTTTCATGGTTCATTGGTCTTTGTTTAACTATCTTTTTTAATGTTAAGTTTATGTGACAGTTGTAATAACGCTTTATACTTAGGACTATCAACATAATATCAATGATTAGTAAAGAAGGCGAGACATTTCAGTGTGTGCACTCTTGTTATTTTAATCTTTCATTTGTTTCAAGCAATCAGATATAAACTGATAATCAATAGACAGGAAATACAATTGTTTAATTACATTAGAAATCTCACATACCTTGACTGTCGCGTGCCGGCATAGATCAGAAGGATTAGGGCAATTAATTACCTTGTGTGACACCGCGTCACTCCAGACTGGGAGAGATGTCGCTAATACAATAAACAAAAGGTAACTGATTTACGCGGAAGTCGGGGGGAATACTCCCAAATTTCTCCGAGAATTTAGGGAGTGATGTCGGAGTTTCCTGGTGTCACACCAGGAAAAAACTTGGTGTATGGAGTTTGGGATGGCTTTCGCGAAAATTGTACTGTAGTAGAGATGTATTACTATAAAAATACAACCTATTGTTGTTCTCAAATAAACATACATTATTCAAACTTAACTCCTTTTTAGACAAAAAACATGTGTTAAAAATGCTGTAAATAATTGAGAGTTCTGTTTGATGTTCTGTTTAAATTGTGATATCAAGGTTTTTTGGTATTAAATTGTTATTGTCGGAATTTGTTTATGTATATACCTGTGCTAGTACGTTCTTAATATTGAAGATTTGATCATTGCAACATGTGTAATAGTCCACTAGACACCAACACATTGCCTAAATGACTCATATTGATCACTTTTTAACATCAACTATAAATTTTGTTACAACTATGTCTAAACTCTCCATATTAAGAAAATCTGCAAGATAGATCTAGATTCATTACACAAATGTGCAAGTGACCTGATACAAGATACAGGAATCATTAAATCCATATGAGGATCCAGCTTTGATCTTGACCCATCTATAATTAATAGACACTATCAAATTAGCAGACAGTATAACTTGTAAATTGGATTTTCTTCTAAATATGATATATTTGTCAAGTTCTGCATTTTGTTGCATATTTGTAATCTCTATTTATCTGAAGCCTCATTTATCCTGATCTGTATTTCAAAATCTTTGTTCTAATCTTTCATATGTCATAATTTCCTGTATAAGTTTTCATTGGGAATAATCATCAAAGATACCAGTCTTATAACTAGTTCTACAAGACATGCATTTCATTCACATATGTCTTATAACTAGTTCTACAAGACATGCATTTCATTCACATATGTCTTATAACTAGTTCTACAAGACATGCATTTCATTCACATATGTCTTATAACTAGTTCTACAAGACATGCATTTCATTCACATATGTCTTATAACTAGTTCTACAAGACATGCATTTCATTCACATATGTCTTATAACTAGTTCTACAAGACATGCATTTCATTCACATATGTCTTATAACTAGTTCTACAAGACATGCATTTCATTCACATATGTCTCATCAGTGGCGTTAGAATCATTTTGGATGGCATGCTAAAACAAACATGAAGTTGAGTTAGTATTTCATTAGGGCTATTCCAGAAAAAAATGTATGGAGCAACTTTTCACACTATAATGCACTATAATTCTCAATTACAATTGTCTGGGTGGTGGGTGCTGACAAAAACTGCCTTCCAACCCCCCCCCCCCCATACATTTT
Organism: Mytilus edulis; assembly: GCF_963676685.1. Classification (NCBI taxonomy): domain Eukaryota; kingdom Metazoa; phylum Mollusca; class Bivalvia; order Mytilida; family Mytilidae; genus Mytilus; species Mytilus edulis. The sequence goes on along the minus strand of NC_092344.1, from coordinate 36,379,867 downwards.
TTTTCTGGAATAACCCTTAGAAAATAGTCTCATGTACTGTAAATTTAAGATTTTTTTTCAGTCATCAGTGATAATGTTGAACAATTGACAAAAATGGTTATTGAAGTTTCAGGAAATGCTTCACACAAATAACTTTGTCCCAATTTGTAATGCACATTCTCATTTGTGGTGAAAGAAATTGAGAATGGAAATAGGGAATGGGTCAAAGAGACAACAACCTGATCAAAGACCAGAAAACAGACGAAAGCAACCAATTGGTCTTCAACAAAGCTGGCCCTTAAACAAAAATGTTTACTACTTTAATCCTTATGCAAAAATTAAAACATCCATAATTTCTAAAATTTATAATTCATTCACAATGTATTCCATCTATTACATTAAAAGTTAAACTAGAGTGCTTATTATTATATTTCAGGGTCCATCAAGAGGCAGAGTAATAGAAGGTATAGAATATGAGGATTTAAGTAAACTATATCAGCCATGACAGGATTACACCTAATTGAAGCCACTTAAGATCTCTGTGATAAGAAAAACTCATTAGCTTATGAGTAAATGGATCATTATCCCTGTAATAAATATTGATCTATCATTAAGCTGTATAGACAGAAACGTGAGTGTAAAAGAGAAAGTTGCCTTGAAACAACAGATGTTGCAAAAGATTAAATCTTTGTTGTAATAAACAAGAGATTTTCTCATACCTTTCATCACTTATTCAGAACAGTGAACTCAGTTTGTTGATTGTATTTTTTTAATATATTTCTTTTAATTGCATATTTTTCAAATGACCATTGCAATTTCTGTTTTTATTAAAGGAAGATTTGGACGAAAAGTCAGCGTTGTAAATTGTAAATATTGATTTTTAGTGTAATATAGGATAATGACTAAACTATTTTATATTGATTATGAAATATTCTTATTTATTATGCCATCTGAAATGATGATCTTTTACTTATGAAAACTAAGTACAGTACTTAAAAGGGGAAAGTTTAGTTTAAAATTGAGTTCCCGAAAGACTTTTATAAATTGTTATTTTAAATAGATGGAGATTTGTCTCATTGGCACTCATACCACATCTTCCTATACTGTGGATTCATTTATTTTCGTGGGTATCAATTTTCGTGGATAGAGAAAAAAAGACGTTTCGTGGTATACGTAAATTCGTGGATCGCTGATTACAACAACAAAAAATAGATACGTAATTCGTGGATTTCTTTTTGATTTAGGAGATCATATAACCTCCTTGGTTTGATCAATAATAAAACAAAACAAAAAAGAAGGAATTCATTGAAAAAGCTCGCTTGGTCATTCTAGGTTAAAGTGTTCATTGATAACTTCGATTACAATAATGGACAGAGACAACTAATTATTTGTTTGTTTTACAATTTATAAATTCTTGTCTGAATTCTATAAGGCATTTAAAACTTTATGATTGAAAGCTCATTTCCCTAATCACGATATAATAAACAGTGAAATAAGTATAAGGTGTGAAAATAAATGTTCCTGTCATAATCGATATTACCTACGGGCAATATCCTCGTACTTAATCCTATTCATGTTTAATCACTGGTAAACCAAACTATGACACGGTAATTAACAACTTGCAGTTATTTTCTATGAACAGTTTTAATCAATTTTAAAAAGTAAATTATCACTGATATTAGATATATTTATTATAGATTTAATCAAAATACTTGTATCTTCTTTCAATAAAATACACGTGTTATGTTACAATGTTTATCGCTAGTCAACACTATACTAGATCTGTATAACATAACCGAAAATAAACATCTGACTCAATACACATTTCTCTGGATTATTCTTCGTTGAATTCTTAAATTCGTGGTTCGCTGTTACCCACGAAATCCACGAAAATTGGTATACCACGAATAAAAATGAATCCACAGTATCTAGTATTGAGTTATGACCCAGTACCTAAAAGAGTACCATTCAGTTTTAAATCAGGAGTTTAAAGGGTAGTGTTCAGTTTTCTGGAATGGTAAGGGTATGATTAAAGATAAGGACATGTGGTTTGATTGCCAATGAGACAACTTTCTTTCAGAGACCAAAGGACAAAAACGTGAAGTATCACCCATACATATACTATGACATTAATGCTTGTTATTTATGCATCTTTTGAGACCTGAAATCACAATTATGTCACATTATTGTAAAGGTAAACCTGTATTATTGTGAAGTATGACTTATAATCCTGGTACTTTTGATAACTATTATCAAAGGTACTTTATGTAAGAAATATTGGTAAAGTAAAATACTGAACTCCAAGAAAAATTCTAAATGGAAAGTCTGTAAGCCAATGGCAAAATCAAAAACTCAAAAACATCAAACAAATGGCTAACAATGTCATTTTCCTGACTTGCTGCATGCATTTTCCTATGTAGAAAATAGTGGATTCAACCCGGTTTTGTAGCACTAAACCTCTCATTTGTAAGACACCACCAGTAAATTCCATTATATTGAATAGGTGGATATCATCGTGTATCATCAGTACAGCGGATATAGGTACTAACCAAGCGGGCGTGATCGATTTTGACCTCACACGGTAATGAAAATCTTTGTTTTGTTCACATAATAGCAATGTGTAACTCAATCTAAACATAATTGTTGTTTCAAGAAATGATTTGGTCGTAGGTTGATGATTAGAGATGTCTCATTATTTTCCCAAAACAAGAAGGCAGTGGCTATTTGACCGGCACCGGCTAAATAGCAAATTTGCTATTTGACCGGCACTGGCAAAATAGCAAATTTGCTATTTAGCCGGCACTGAATAAAATTGTTCATTGATGTGATTAGTCATGTTAGTGAGAGAATATAAAAAGTAAAATCACAAAAATACTGAACTTAGAGGAAGATCAATTGGGAAAGTCCATAATCACATGGCAAAATCAAATAACAAAACTCATCAAAAACGAATGGACAAAAACTGTCATATTCCTGACTTGGTACAGGCATTTTCAAATGTAGAAAATGGTGGATTAAACCTGGTTCTATAGCGCTAACCCACTCACTTTAATTTATAACTTAATAATATAAAAGCTGAATAATAATTTAAAATCATTTTATCACAATATCAAGCATTAAAATACAGTCAAATCAAATATAAAATATTGAAGATGTTCATATAAATAAATAATTTATAACTTAATAATATAAATAAAAAGCATGAAAACACCTAAGGAGGAAAACAACCAATATAGTAGTATGAAACGTTTCTGGACATACATCAAACATCAGAAAACAGAAAGCAATGTAGTTGCACTATTTCACAGTGAAGGTATACTACACACACACACACACACTGTAGACCAAGCAACCATTCTAAACAAACAATTCTGCCTTTTCCACCAAGGACACATATAATGAATACGAGTTTAAATCCAGATGCAATATGCCAGGTCAATATCCGTTAGCAGAGGAACTCAACATCACAGAAATGATAAAAAAAAAATAAAATCCAAATACAGCAGCTAGACCAGATAATATAAAACCTGAACTACTCAACGAACTGGCCACAGAAATAGCCCCAATCCTTACAATCATTTTCAAAACATCAATAGAAACTGCGGATGTACCAAATGACTGGAGAAACGCAAACGTAACACCAGTATTCATTAATAGAGTACGCAAGTCCAGTATGAGACCCATACTTTAAAACAGAAATAGATTGTCTAGAAATCGACCAGAGACGAGCAGCAAGATATGTGTCCAACAAACACCATAATCACTCATGTGTCAGCAAAATGAGTGAGCACCAGGAATGGCCATCTCTGCATGGGAAAAAGGCGAAAAGACGCTAGACTAACCATGTTCTATATAATAGAATACAACAAAGTCGTCTTGTGCAACCAACACCACTGTCTAGGAACATGCACAAAAAATTTTCCAAATTCCAGCATCCAGAAGTGATTACAGGAAATACTCATTTTTCCCGAGAACGATCAGGGATTGAAACGCTCTCCTTCCTGGGGTAGCATAAGCACCGTTAGTCGAGGCCTTTAAAGCCTCGCTGACAAAGCTGAACTAAATTATCAAATTGGGGTGGGTGGGGGAGGGGTCTGTATGCGTACCTAAGTCATGGCATAATAATCAGCTCGTTGATTGTTGCCATTATCAGGCAGAAGCAGAAGAACACATTTGTATACATATATCATAATACTAAATATATTTTTTTCTAAAATATTTATAAACTAGAGGCTCTTAAGAGCCTGTGTCTCTCCGCTTGGTCTATGTGCATATTAAACAAAGGACACAGATGGATTCATGACACAATTGTGTTTTGGTGATGGTGATGTGTTTGTAGATCTTACTATACTGAACATTGTTGTTGTCAGAATTATCTCTATTTATAATGAACTTGGCCCAGTAATTACAGTGGAAAATATTTTCTAAAATTAACAAAAATTTACAAAAGTTTATGAAAATTGTTTAAAATTGACTATAAAGGGCAATAACTCCTTAAGGGGTGACTTATTTGTAGATCTTATTTTGTTGAACATTATTACTGTTTACACTTTATCTCTATCTATAATAATATTCAAGATAATAACCAAAATCTGCAAAATTTCCTTAAAATTACTAATTCGGGGGCAGCAACCCAACAACGGGGCCGATAGATCTTGACCTGATAAACAATTTTACCCCACGTCAGATTTGCTCTTAACTCTTTGGTTTCAGAGATAAAAGCTAAATCTACATTTTACCCCTATGTACTATTTTAAGCCATGGCCTCCATCTTGGTTGGGTGGCCGGATCACCAGACACATTTTTAAAACTAGATACCATAATGATATAATGATGATTTGTGGCAAAGTTCTGTTAGACTTGGCCCAGTAGACGGACGACGGACGACAGACGCCAAGTGATGAGAAAAGCTCACTTGACCTTTCAAGGTTAGGTTAGCTAAAAAGTAGATGTCCAAATCTGTGTAAAATCTATGGTTTAAGTATCCTGCCATGCGATGAAAATAGTGTATGTAAAACTACGCAGATCATAAAAAAGACAATATTAAAAGTTGTTTGCTACGAATTTCAAAAGGACACATGATTTAACATTTGCAATTTTTACAAAACCAATTCTTTGCCTTTAGAAGTTGTTTCAATCTAGCACAAGATAAATTTTGCCACTCCAAACAGGAACTATACATAACACTGGCTTTCTTTGAATCTGCACCATGTGTGCATATGTTGCATATGAAGGAAGATAGGCTTCTTTTTCTTCTCTTCATATAGTTTTACGCTCTTTATAAACAAGATGCAGTTAAAAGTTCAGATCTTGCTTCAGCTTGTTCCTCGGATGTATTTGTATTTTAATTTTTTAAATATATTTAATTTGATAGTTAAAAGTTTAAGTGTTTATATGAGTAACAGTTACACAAGTTTTTAAATATAAAATTTTGATATTTAATTATTATTCGTACATTTTAAGTCCATTGAGATATAAATTATTCAGTGCCGGTCAAATAGCAAATTTGCTATTTAGCCGGTGCCTGTCAAATAGCCACTGCCAAACAAGAACGGTTACTAAAAATATATGCAAATAGTTGTCAAAGAAGTTGCCACTTGTCTCTTCCGATATAATTCTATATTCATTGCAACTCTTTTTCTGATAGAAGGCCACTGTGTGTGTGTAATAAGTATAGTTGTATCAATGATTGGCATTGAAAGCTTTCATGCATATGTTTTTTTTCGATATTTTATTCCGAAAAGAAGCGTTGTGTATGGTGTTTAGCTGACCACATAAATCCTTCTGTACGGTGCATAGTTAAGTTGCTGTACACCGTACTCAAAAACACAATTTTCATACTCGTTTATTACCCAAAAAGTTTCAAGGAATGAATAATCACAGGTAGTTTTATGATTGGTAACTATTACTTTTGCCTTGTATTAGCTTTCTTTCAGGTAAAACATGTAAATGTCTCGACAATTGTATCGAAATTGAAAGTTGGTGTTGACATTCACAACTATTTGGGTATTTGCAAGTAAATTGTTCTTATTAGAATATAGAAGTTGTCTTATAAATAGGAAAAAATTGATGCGAAAATTATTTTGGATCAGGAATTTCAGATGTTAAAAAATATACACTGGATGTTGATAAAACAAAACAAAGATTTTCGTTTCGGTGTCAGTTCAAAATCAATCATGCCCGCTTGGTTAGTACCTATATCCGCTGTACGATGATACACAGTGGATATAGTTTTTATATTATCATGATACATTTGTATTATATATAAATTATAAGCATGGCTGCAAATTGTTTGAATACTAAGTGAAAAGCTGTATGACCAAAAGGGACGAATATCTTATCTACCTAGGGTCAACTTTACCTGGTGGACATACGAATATCTTATCTACCTAGGGTCAACTTTACCTGGTGGACATACAAATATCTTATCTACCTAGGGTCAATTTTACCTGGTGGACATACGAATATTTTATCTACCTAGGGTCAACTTTACCTGATAGACATACGAATATCTTATCTACCTAGGGTCAACTTTACCTGGTGGACATACGAATATCTTATCTATCTAGGGTCAACTTTACCTGATGGACATACGAATATCTTATCTACCTAGGGTCAACTTTACCTGGTGGACATACGAATATCTTATCTACCTAGGGTCAACTTTACCTGAATATCTTATCTACCTAGGGTCAACTTTACCTGAATATCTTATCTACCTAGGGTCAACTTTACTCACGCATATCGTATCTACCTAGGGTCAACTTTACCTGATGCAGATTGAAGCTTAGTTTCTTAACTAATTAATTTCTGGATTTACCAAAGGAGAGTTAATGAAAAAAAATATAATCAGGCCTAAAAACATATAATATTGATTATCTCAGTAGTGTTACTGTGTTTCCTATCACGATTTCCATGATAGAGGGTTGCTGCTTACAAGGAATCTATTAAACTAAGAGTTCCAAATGGTGAAGTTGAAAAACCATATCACAGATGATACCTGATATGTTCTTCCGTCATAACTACAATCCCCTTCCCTTTTCATGAATGTGACCTACCGAATTAGACTATTTACCGTTTGTTATAAGATGAGTTACACGATGGGTGCTACTTTTGGGGCAGGATCTGCTTCGCTTCTGGAGTATCCGAGATCACCCCAAGATTTGGGGAAAGGGGGGGGGGGGTCGTGTTGCTTAGTCTTTAGTTATCTATGTTGTGTCTTGTGTACTATTATTTGTCTGTTTGTCTTTTTCATTTTTAGCCATGGCGGTGTCATTTTATTTTCGATCTATGAGTTTGACTGTTCCTCTGGTAGCTTTCGCCTATCTGTTTTATACACTCAGGGACTAGATGATTACCAGCTGCATAATCGACCTAGTGATAAAAAATGAAAATAACATTTTATAAATGTTAGTGCTTCAGAAGAACTATTCTGGGTTCAACCCAAACATTAAAAGCCAAGGATAGAAATACTTGAAGTTTGATTCATACAATCTTCTTTTTATGTAAATGCTCTTGGTGTAATGCAGGAGAAAACGATTGTTTTATGAATGTGTTATTAAAATCAAGAGAATTGTTGTCTAATTGATATGCAGTCAAAGATTGATGACTTGAAGTTGAAGGAACCCAATGTAAAAATATCCTGCTTTAAAAAAAAAATCGGTTCATTCTAATTTCAAAAGATTTTTTTTTATCAATTTCTTGAAGTTTTTGTCGTATCAGAGTAAATAATGCATTGAACAAATGGAAATTTACCAGGACATGTCATAGTTATCATCAAAACTGAAACTCGGTTGTATTAAAAGAATTAATTTAAAAGAAGTAAATGTTGTAATGTCTGTCTTTTGACTTGACACTGCCAATGTTATTGATTCATATAAACCTTTGCTTGTGACCTGGAATCACTATTTAAGTATTGATAAAAACCTTTGATAGTGCTTCTATAAAGGTTTCGGAGTTTTGACCAAGAAATACGAGTTTAGTGTACCCCATGAACTATATATTCGTGTTTCGATTATTAAAAAAATCCCTTTGCGCAAACTACTTTTTTACATTTTTATTTTACTTCTCTGAATATGTAATTTACGAAAAGCTGCTTATTTAAACATCTTGATCAGATGTTCAATATTTTACTATTTTAAACTTATTGTAATGAGCATTAATGAAGTAATTACATTTTATCAACATAGTTATCAAAGGTACCAGGATTATAATTTAGTAAGCCAGACGCGCGTTTCGTCTTTATTAGACTCATCAGTGACGCTCATATCAAAATATTTATAAAGCCAAGTACAAAGTTCCAAAATTCCAAAATGTTGTGCCAAATACGGCTAAGGTAAAAGACTAGTGTGTTTTCTTGTTTGTCTTGCAATGATTATTGACCCATGCTGTCATTTTTGGTTCTCGCTTTGAAGCTGCCAGCAAAAGAACACCATTTTCTTTGATTATTAGTTCGAATGAGGAAAACAATTGCACAAGGTTATATAAAGAAATGTATGCTCTGATGAATATTACCATATAAAACAGACTAACGACCACGGAGTGGATTGTTATGAAACATAATTAGGTTAATTTAGGTTTTGCCTTCCAACTGTTTTAATTTTGGCATCGCTGACGAGTCTTATGTACTTAATTATAAGCCTGGTATCTTTAATGAGTTTTTTCAAAGGGTGTGCCGATGCAACTGATGGTGGACGTCCAGCACTTTAGTGGTGACATGAAATTTCATTCATATGTTAATTAAAAAAAATTACTGTTCATAAAACGGTGAATCGTATCTTCACCCAAGGCATAGATTCATTACCCGTACTATTTTATTTCAGAATTTATCGTTTTTTGCTCTCCAACTTCTAAATTGATTTAGCCATTCAACAGTTTTAGGTGTCATTGATTGATTTTATGTAGACGAAACGTGCGTCTGGCGCACCAAATAAATTGGCTGGTATCTTTAATAAGTTTTTGGAAAGATTTGAATTATTGTACCAAATCTTTCGTAAGGCACCGGCTTCATTACAATAAGTGACAAAGGTTGGCTACCAAATCTACAAAATGTATACACACTGAAATATAGTTCCATATAATTCTTATTTCTGAATACATATGAATGCACGAACTGTGAAAAATTCGGGTCATATTTTTTTGAGCAGTTTATTCAAGCATGTATTTCCTTAAGGTTTGTCTCTAATGTGCAGTCTGTTTTTTGTTGTTTTGAAGGTAGAGTAATTATACAATACCAGTATAATCGATAAATTTCACGATAACTAAACAATTTGTTCATTGTTTATTACTTTTGATCTGCACTTTATAAAGTTCCGAAAATTATGAAAGAATTTGATGAAGTCACATTTAATTTCTAAAACGTGTTTCGAAAATTAAGAAAGAATTTGGATGAAATTCAAGATTAGATTTGTATGACTTATCTAACTTATATTAATAGTAGTGAAAATTAGAACACTAATTAAGCGATTAATCTTGGATTAATCTTCGATTTATTAAACGAATTGACAAAATATGACAGTTACATATACAAAAGGAAGTCAAGTATTTAACTTGATAAAGCTGTGCAACTATCATCTGTAATTAATCAATTATTAAATGCAATAATCATCTGTTATTAATCAATAATTAAATGCAATAATCATCTGTTATTAATCAATAATAAAGTGCAATAATCATCTGAAATTATTCAATAATTAAGTTTAATACACTCATCAGTGATTGGTGTGAAATACAAACAGAAGTTTCAATATTCTTAACCCAAGCAAACCAATATTTGTTTTTACTCTTTACCCCGTCAAATGTCTATGAACAATTTTAGCCGTAGAAGTGTATTTTCGTTATTACGAAAGAATCTCAATTTCAATTAAATGAAATGAGATTTTGTTCAGTTGAAAAAAGTACATTTTCAATGCTCATTTGTTGAAATTTTAAAACGACTAACTGAATAGGAATCTTCATAAAATTGTTTTCAAAATATAAAATCCGAGAAAAGTAGTATACCAATGTTTCCATTAACAAAATACCTTAGAAAAAATATGTCCCTAAAAGGATTTAAACCTAAGTAGAATAACCGTTGTTTTGTAATTTGTTCTATTTCAAAAGACAAAGCGTAAAAGAGGAAACTTGAGGGAAATGTATTCAGATGATATAAACTGCAATTGAAACGAAATTGTTTTGCAAATTATCATTGATTCACATTTAGCTCATTTCATTCAATGAAAAGTGCTTATCCTGCGAATGACCGACAGTTAATGCAATTGTCATTAATAGTGTTATATTAAAGTACTTTTCATCCACACCGTTACTAGATATGATTTGAAATTGTTCAAACTGCAGAAATGTCACTTGATTTGTCATTGAGACATTATAAACACGTAGAAATTTACGTATGTGACCTTAAATGACCATTTCACTCATTTTTTTCTATCAACTATGTTTGAGCGACAGCTTGATTCAAAATAGATTTTACACTAATGAACAGCGGTGAATTATCATTGATATGGTCATGAATATAGATTAACTGTTTACCATTTTTTTTTATAGAATTTTTGAAATACTAAGGCCTTTCTACCCCAGGAAAAAAAAACCTTAGTTGTATCTGGCAAAGCTTTTATGATTATTTGGTCCTCAAAGCTCTTCAACTTGGTATTTTATTTGGCTGCTTTAACAATTTTTTTCCGAACACATTCGAACGTCACTGCTGAGTCTTTTGTAGACAGAACGCGCGTCTGGCGCAAATATAAATTTCAATCTTGGTATCTATAATGAGTTAATTGAGGCAAATTTTACTTTAAAAAATGATTAGAGGGTACCATATCAATCACAATGAACCAATTTGTCAGAAATAATATCGGCCTGTCAAGGTATAGAAAAAAAGAACTAACAAAATGTCCTTGTACGATTGATAAAATAATTAACTTCCAAATTCAATAAATTATCAAATATACGATAGACCAAGTTCAGCATTTCAATTATGTTTACTTCTGGTAAATCTTAATATGAACAGTAAAGCAGAACTGTTTTTGAAAAGGAGTTTGACTGTGCTATGAGTTTCATTTGTTTGTTTTTATATCTGCACCATGACACATTTAAAACAATCAGTCCTGGATATCATATCAACATACGTTCACCTTCATAAAGTCATATAAGTGCAGACATGGTGCAAACCTATGTAAAAAGCTTCTTATTGTAGTTCAATTGATTTTTGACTTGGAGTACCACATAGTTCAAAGTGATATCAATTGTTCTTGGAATTTACATAACAAATTGTTATTAAGGTTAAAAGTATCTCTTTATATTAACATATTACTTAATGTTATGAATAAATGTTGGTTTTTTTTTCATTGAAAGGATAGAAAATTGGAGACATGATTAAGTACATTATAATTAATTATACTAGGCTTTGTGACACAGCTGTTCAACTATATGAAACGTATGGTGTCAATATCCGACAAATCAATGCAATTAAAATGATTGAAATACAAACAATAACAACGATTCTATACATGCAACACCCGTAATGCGAATTCACTATAAGAAAAAGGACACAATCGGTGAAGTAACAGATCAGACGACTACACTTTGATTTTTTTTACGTTATATAAATAAATAAATACGTTTAGGTATAGAACCAACAATGTGGGCCCTGTCTGAAAAAACATATTTTAAACCAAAAAAATCCTACCCATAGCTGCAACTTTGTCGATAAGTAAAATATTTGGGTAAATATGGTCTCAAACGAAAGCTTAATGACTTGGGATCACTTGAACCCTCATCAAATATAAAAAAAATAAATAATAGGAAGGCACATGTGTCTTGTTGCTCAGATTGGAAGTACCTGTTTGTATACTACCAACCTTCCGGGAACCAGTGTGCTCTAATATACAGATGAATTCATAATGATTTTTTTTTTGCAAAAGTCAGTATAAAGTAAAGTTTTGACATGAAATGATTGTCGCTTTATTTGAACTTACGACAAAGCAGCCATTAATGCTCTCAAATGCAGACTATAACAAAAAGAATGGCCCATGGATTAATAGTTATGTTACAAAAACCACGTATAAGTATCTTCACTATTGTCCATCTTCAGTGTACTAGCTAGAACGTTTGGACAGAGCGCCGCGCCCGCCCTTTTTCTTGACGCCCGTGCCTTTTTCAGTCGTTTCCCCAGCGCCCTGCCCTTTTTATCGCGAAATTAGATTTTTTTCTCCGATGATCTTTGTCAAAATGTTCGTCGTCATTTTCTTTCCTTGTTGACAACGAGGAACGCGTCACCTATTACTAATTAGCATAAAAATTTGCATAAAAAGTGTTTACCTTGACTATCGATTGATTTCGGGATTAGAATTAAACTGAGAACTTAATTAAGTCCAAATAAATTTTAAATCATTATATTCACAAGGCCAACTCGAGATAGACGCCTGAAAGATGAAACCAAAAAGAATGTTAGACAAAATAAAACCCTGAAATAGTTCTTTGCTATGTAAGTGTAAATTATTTTTAGAAAAAATATCATTTTTAAATCATTAACGCGCTTAACTAAACTCCTACAAATTAAAAATAAATAAAGATATTTCCGGGTTTTTTTTTTATAGAAAAGAACCACTTCAGGCGCCTGTCTCACCAGTTAAACGAAAAGTGCCCGAAACTAGCCAAACTGAAACAGAATCTCCGCGTAAAAGGCATTATAGTGGCCATCGTCTAGGTTTTGTTAAGAGTTGGCAAATCGGCAGAAAATTGTATCAAAACTACAGATGTAATGAATAATAGAGATATGCCATTTTGTATATATACATACCAAGGAGAAACTTGATGCAAAGCATTATTATTTACTGTTTCATTGCATTTGATAGAAAAAGAGTACTTTGTGGCAAATAAACCAAGATTATTATAGAAAACCCACAGCCTTTAATGCAGAGATTTTTGTCATAAAATTTGAAACATAGATTACTTACTTGCTTTTCTATAATGTGCTAGTGTTTATTTTTTACAAAAAATTCTTACCAACCTGTTAATTCTAAAATATCTCGTGATAAGTCACTAAAGTCGAGCACACCCTAAAAGGTGTACTTGATTTGGTCCATATTTTTATTTGTTTTAACCAGTAATTACATCAATAAACTAGTTTTAAGGAAATCATTGCTAGCACTGCATGCAACAATCCAATATATACCAGTCATCAAATTGCCAAATATGAGAGTACAAGGATAAAGGCTGTGGATTTTCTATAAAATTTCCCTATGTTTAGCATTGAATTAACACAAGGATACATAATCCTTAGTGGTTTATAAGGAGATGCGTTTACAAAACCGGCGAAACATATTGTACCGGTCCAACGTACGAACGGAAAGACGGACTTCATTATCACTATAAACCCCCGCTTTACAAAGTGGTGTACAATTGAGTGTCAAAGAGACAGTTCTAAATCCAAAACAAAGTGAAGGAACTGTGATCAATTATAGGCTACAGTACGGCCTCGAATGTGTGTAAATACATGCATTTTTATATAACAACTAAATATATGTGTTTGTACACATTTCTGAAACTTATATATACAACAAAATTTCCTCTTATTTAAACAACATTTAAACATCCTTATACTTTATGTAGTAAGTCGAGTACACCCTATCAAGCTAAAACATGTTTCATAAGTTTTCAGGATGTGAATTTATTTAAGGAATGACTGTGATATTTTTTCTGTCTATGAAGAAATAACATAAAAAAATTTGGTACACACTGAATAACGCGCGTAGCGGGTTATTAAACAGTGTGCACCACATTTTTTTAAATAGACAGAAAACAATATTACAGGCTTTCTTATAATTTAATTCTAAATTCCAATTTAAACTGTAGAAAACCATGAAAAAACGTTGATGACGTCACGGTCACATGACTAAATTATATCTATGGGCTGATAATAAAATAACGTCAGCCAATCAGAGAACACGTTACATCCAAAATTAAATTATTGAAATATATTTGTGTTATTTAGAAAAATGCCACCTTCTAATGTATCGTAAATAACTTTGAAATCACCACTAGAAAACAGTGAAATAAAGACTGATCATACAGTTTCAAAATATACTAGCGAGACTGATCGTACAGTGACAAATTCAAATAAGTGTAACTTTCTTATTTCAGGCTTCAAAGATCAGGTTGAAACTTTTACCACCACTTGAAGTATACTTCATTAGTTAATTAAGTCTGGTTTTTACGTTAATTTATACACTAAGAGGGTAAACAGATTGTTTTTATGTTCACAGACTGATTTTCCTTAGTGATGCACTTGAAAATCTCTTGATTAAGGCAAAGATACGAAAAATGAATGTGCTGAATTTATTTCTTAACCATTTGAAAATATCGATGTCAGCGGAATTAATCATTTTAGCAATGTACAGATGATCAACTTACCGTTTAATTCAGTATAGCCATCAAATTTAAAATGTGATCCAAAAAGTTCTCGCTTCGAAAATCGCGACTTCCGGATATCGTACAGAATAGTATCTACACTGTATAATGGTAATGTTAATTCATTTTTAATTACTATCGGTTCTTATAAAATAAATATAAACAAGGTATTAAAAAGAAATTAGAAATTAACATCAAGTTTATCAAGACTGCATTACTTTTAAGTTCAATTATTTTTTTTATTTGATGTTACTATCAATTTTATTTTTAAGTTGATATTTTTCATATTTCAACCTTTAATTTATGATTTAAAGGCATATTGTGAATTATAACTTACCTTATTAGATAAAGCACTTAATAGTTGATGTTGATTTCCAGTTTTATTTAATACCTTGTTTATACTGCAATATTGTATGTATTGTGGTAACATATTTTTGGGAATATCTTTAGAGCACCACAGTTTGAGTATAGAGTTCGTTCTGCGCAGTCTTTGTTTTTCTATGCCGTGTATTGTATTGTGTGTGTTTTTTCAAATATGTTTTTTCGTCATGTCTTTGTCAATATTTATCGACAAAGAAGTTTTAATTTCCTTTTGGTATTTTTCGCCTCTCTTTTTAGAAGTTTTAAGAAAAAAAACCAAAATACTTGACTCTAAGATAAATTCAGAAAGGTAGAAGTCAATAAAACCTGACAAACCAAAATACTCGACTATATCAACGAACTAAAACAAAAACAACAGTTCTATGCTTGACTTATCAGTATAGAGATTTTCCGGTGGAAATACTGAATTAAATCTGGCTCATAGCTAACTAGACACTCCACTTGTATGACAGATGTTTATAGTTCCTTTATTTTGTCAAAATTTGTATTAGCATGATTGCCTAATTTGACCGTACTTGAGATGCAGCAGTGTAAATTGTGTAAATACACACCATAAACTGAAATTATCCAAATGATCATACAAATAAATATGACAAAGACGAAAACATATTTTTGTCGCTGACAGTACAAATTAAGTAAAACATAAACAATAGGGTACACAAAATGAAAAGAAAATTATACAAACATGATCTGCAACAATTGCACCTCCGGACCAACTCTTATTAAAAACACTCCAAGCCAAAACCTGAAAGCTGAATGCATAAAAACCAAGCAGAGTCAAAAGCCGTACTACACAAAAGATTATTAATATAACAAAGAGAAACAAAACAAATATAGAATAAACAAAAGATACTCGAAGTACAACATGGAACTCAACGCCATCTTGTATTATTTGTGATGTTGACATTTAATATTAATAAGTTATGTCTTGGAACATTCTGATAAAATGTTAAAATAAAAATGCACGAGACGCAAAACCTGGTTATTTGACTGGGACACCGATGACGTTTTCCAAAGTCTTGAGTAACAGCTGCAATCTCTTGTATTTCTTATCAGTTTAGAAATGTAAACTCTATATGCGGGTAAAACTGGAATATTGATGCTAAAATAAAGAAAAATTTTGATTTCAAAATCGTAATCGTCTTGGTTGTTTAAGACTATGATGATGAGATGACCACCAGAGTCAAGTTCGATAACTATATCGTAAATGACTCGAATAAAGCTGTGTCTTTGATTTCTAGTTCAAAAGAATATATTAATGGGACACAATCAGAAAAGTTTGGATTGTTAATGGAGAGAAGAAAATCAACATGCCTGTAATACTATGTGGAATTGAATGATCTAGCTTCTTTGATCTTAAAAGAGGGACGGAAAATACTAGAGGGACAGTCAAACTCATAAATCGAAAATAAACTGACAGCGCCATGGCTAAAAATGAAAAAAAGACAAACAGACAAACAATAGTTCACATGACACAACATATAAAACTAAAGAATAAGCAACACAAACTCCATTCAAAACTTGGGGTGATCTCAGGTGCTCCGGATGGGTAAGCAGATCCTTCTCCCCATGTAGCACCGTCTTGTTGCTCATGTTATAATAAATCCGGTAAATAGTCTAATTCGGTAGGTCTCATTCATGAAAAGGAAGGGGATTGTAGTTACGACGTAAGGAACATATCCGATATCATCTGTGAAACGGTTATTCCATAACGGTCAACCAACTCTTGATGGCGTGCGTAAAATTTACGAATGGATGATTTCAACTTCACCATTTGGATCTCTTGGTTTAATAGCTTTCTTGTGAGCAGCATAATATCTGTATGACAATAATTTTCAACGGAGTCTATTATGAATTGTCTGGATTTAAGCAAACGTAGGAACGCTTAAAGCCAATTATTTGTAAGCCCGGGATATATAAGAACCTAAACATATGATAGAGCTATATGTAATCAAAAAGGTCAACTTTGTCTGAGGGAATATTAGAAAAATTATTTGCTTACAATTTCAAAATTAATTAACGGACAATTTTAGAAAGGTTTGTTAAAAAATCATATTAATACTAAAGAAATGATACTCTTGGGGACTGATAGTCAACCAGCAGAGTAATTGCTTCAAACAAAAATATTTCAACAGACCAATCCAATTTTAATTTAAATAGCCTGTGGGAGGTAAATGAGAAAAGCAAAATAAGTAAATCTAAAGAGATCACCAAATCCTACAAGTCCCTTACTAAACAAAACAATTCGACTTATATCCACTTTTTCAGTTGGAGCTAAATGAGAAATCCAAATATATAAATTTTAAGAGATCGTCAAAGCCAACACGACCCTACCATAACAGACAAGTCAATCTTAATATCGTTTGGCCTTAGGAGTCAGATGAGGAAAGTAAAATCATTGATCATAAGATATAAGCAAAGCCGAGAACGCCTTCCTTAAACAGACCATTACAACTTAAATCTAATTTGTCTGTTAGAAGTAAATGAAGAAAACCAAATACACAAATTTTAAGAGAACAACAAAACCAACATGGCCTCGATTAAATAGACAGATCCGACCATAAATTAATTTGCCTATGGGAGGTAAATGAAGAAAGCAAAGTATATGTACCAAAACATATCTTAAAAAGATCATCAAAGTCATCATGACTTGACCCTATCAGACTAATCTGACTTAAATCTACTATGCCTTTGTGAGGTGAATGATGGAAAGCCAAATACATAAATCGCAAGAGATCAACACAGTTAGCACAGCCTTAACTAAACAGAATAATCCGACTTTGTCTGTGGGAGGTTGATAATAAAAGCATATTATTTTGTGTATTTCGATGTGCCGGGAAGCCACGGATCGAATCGATCAATCAGATCATTGGATGTCAAAATTCGCGGGCTAAGTGGAGATAATCGGGAATTTTCTTATAGGTTGCGCTGTATCGAAAACAAAACAAATCTCTCGCTAGCGGCAACAGTCGGTAATACGACGATACCACGTTACTACCTTGTCATCGTGCCTGTTTGTTCATAATAAAAGCATATCATTTTTTGTATTTCGATGTGCATGTTCTACTTTTGAGGTACGGATGGGTATCTCATATACTTCTTGGGAGGTTGATAATAAAAGCATATCATTTTTTGTATTTCGATGTGCATATTCTACTTCTGAGGAAGGGATGGGTATCCCATATACTTCTTGGGAGGTTAATAATAAAAGCATATCATTTTTTGTATTTCGATGTGCATGTTCTACTTCTGAGGTATGGGTTGGTAGTCCATATACTTCTTTTCTTGAGATCTCCCGACGAAGATAAGAAACATGAAACCAATGAAACCCCATTCTATTGAAAACTTGGCGTGTGTGACATTTATCCTTCTTAGAATTTTCAGGCACTAAATTGATAAACAACGAATTTGGTCATTTGACAAAGTAGATTTTTCGTATTCATAATGATTTGTAAAACTTAACAATCAAGATAAAATGTGTGTTGCTATGGTCAAGCTATGCATATAAAGGCTCGATCATCACCTGGTGTATATTTTATGAACTTGTTTTCACATTCATTTTCCACTTAATTGATATTGTAAATCATTTTAATACTTGTTTGCGACCAAAATATTTAAGACCTTTGTCGACATATGGCTTTGAACTCACTATCATTTGTTTTTTTTTCTTTCTTAAAATGGCTTAAAAAAAATTAAGGATCTATTGTTATTTCCGCCAATTGTTGTTTGTTGCTTTTCCGATCTGAATTTGAAATACTTAAAGCCAAAATATCAATATTTTCTATCAATCTTGAAGGATGAAATTGACAAGTCTAATTATTCAAAAGTCTAGTTCGGAATGTTTATTTTCCTATTGGAGAAATACAAATAAGAAAGACTTAAGTATTTTATACGGTATTAATCGGCTGTTAAACTTAAGTTTGTTTTATTGCTCAAAATATTATCCCCATTCGCCCATTTGCAACTAGAATTATGTACGTAACAAAGACGCGCACGTGAACTAACAACTAAAAGGACGTTACTTCGCTGTTTCAGACTTCATTTTGAACGGATTAGGTGACTCTTTCATGTTGTTTCAAAATTTCCGAATAATGATGTAATTGGTTCATTTATGTGTTTAAACCTGTTGCTTTACAAGATTAATACCGTGTTTGCATACATAGTCTCAATGGAAAATGAATATATATGAGAAATAAAAAAGACAACCTAGAAACATAGTTTTCATTAAACACAGCAATATAGTTTTGTACTTTTATATCAGTGTAATTAGGTTGAAGTTTTTAAAATCTTTATTCTAATAAATAGTTCACGTAACTCAAGGATTAGTATTATCAGAAGTGATCTTAACTAAAAAGGTAAGTTTTACACCAGAAATCCAAAAACTGATGATTTCTACTTAAGAAAATGCATGTACCAAGTCAACAATGTGACAGTTGTCCTTTTGTTTGATGCGTTTGAGCTTTTGATTATGCCATTTGATTTGGGATTTTCTGTTATAGTTTTGCGATTTGACTTTTTTTTGTTTTAATTGATGTTAGCGACATAACTTTCTGAAATTTTTCTAATACAACTAGTCAGACAATTTATACATTATCAAGATAAGAAAATCAGCAAAAACAAGAAACCAAGTATAAATCTAAAAAGTCTCCTTTTTTCTTATTCTTTTAAAGTTTCAAAACACATAAGCGGAAATCAAATAACCGATTTACTTCTGATTTTGCCATGATGTGAATTTTTGCAGTTCAGTAGTTTTATCATTTTACTTATTCCATGTAATTTTGATCGTCTGATTTTAGAAGGCTTCATAAACTAGCAATTGTCCAGAATACTGAGAAAAACTATGCCACTTTATTACAGATTATTCATCAGCTGGATGCTAGAACATTTGTTAGTTATTGCGCATTCAATTACTTCATTCAACTCATTGTGTGAAGAGAAGATATTGAAAAGGTTATTTCGAATTAAAAAAAATTAAATATTTCTTCTTTTGGTGTGGCTCGGTATTTATGCATTCTATTACTAAGTCATTGTGCTGTAATCCTTTTTTGTATTCTTATCTATTACTATATATGTGCTTTTTCTATAGAGTGTGTCTATGTAATTTTTTTTCTTTTTTGACATTGTTTTTATTCTGATTATTATTGTAACACAATATTGACATTTTAACCGACTACATAACTGAGAATTAAAACGGGGAATGAGACAAGAACCCAACCAAAGAAAAGAACACAGGTTTTGTGTTATGTTTTTCTCACACTATGTTGTCAATAAAATGGTTTTCTATGCGACTCTATACAAGTGAGAGCTAGCAATAAAACCAGGTTTAAACCTCCATTTCAACATTATGCATTGCCTGTACAAAGTCAAGACTATGGTTTTGATTCATTCGATATGTTTGAGCTGTAAATATGGAATTGATAAGAAACTTTCCGTTTTGAATTCTCCTTGGAATTCGATATTTTTTAATATTTTTTTTCATATCTATTTGACGTTATGGTATTATTCATTTCATATATTCGGTCAATCTGGATTAACCATTGTTGAGAAGTTTGTTATTTTTTAATTGTGTCCTACGTTTGAAAAATGCGTTTATTTAATTCATATGAACCTATTTGACAAAAAAGTTTATACAGTTTCTTAATCTTTAGTATTAGATAGTGTTCTGTTATTGGTTATTTCAGTAGAATTTAACTTTTCCTCCATATTTATCTGAGTTTAATATTTTTAGCACACCTATAGAAACCCATAAAGGATACGATTAATCTGGATTACCCATTATTGTAAAGTAAGACATATTCATGTTGTTTGATATATGAGTTTATAAGATCAGGTTAACCTGATTGACATTACAATTTCATATAGTTTATAAAGGATAAGATACTTTTATGATTGGTTGTAATTTAAGTAGAAAAATGTAACAACCACAAGGATACATGTACCTGTTCTAAAAAATAATCAAAATGAAATAGATAAAAAAAAAAAGCCGTCCCAAACTAAACTCATTAACAATTGTCTTTCAATAATCAGTTTTTTCAATCTCGTAAGTTTGTTGCTTTTGAGATTTGTTTAATTATCCAACAATGAAGATATATAAACCTTTGAATTCACAAAAATAACACATTATATATACACACAGACAATTATCAACATATATATGTAAGTATATGGTGTCTTTCTAATTTGAAACACTTGAACTAAACAACCATACTTTTATTTTTCAGCATGAAACACATCACCATAATTTTGGTTTTTGGAGTTGGATGTATTCTATCACTAGTTAGAGGTATGATAGATCCCGGAGACTTACCAGATGGTCTGAAAAAATGTTTCGAAATGAAGACTAACAATAGTAACGTCAAAGAGGTTCCGAGTGAAGATATCTGTATAACGTGTATAACAGATTATCTATGGAAACAGGGAAAACACGTTCATTGCTTCAATAAAACAGAACATGATGTAAAATGGGTAGCGGAATTATTGGCAGAACTTCATCCCGCTTCAATGAGAACTAAACGAAGTGCACCGAGACGATGTCGAAGAAAAGAATACAGAATGTTGACAGACGATGAAAGAGAAGATTACCATCGTGCTGTAAATCTAATGAAAAAAGATAAGGTAAGGTCCGGCGTATTAAATTATAATCCTGTTACCTTTAATAACTATTTACACTACTTGGTTCGATGCCACTGCTGGTAGATGTTTCGTCCACGAGGTTATCATCAGCCCAGTAGTCAGCACTTCGGTGTTGACATAAAAATCAATTATATGGTCATTTTTCTTTTATTTTTAAATACATTTCATGTTTACAATACTTTGATTTTTTTCTTATCCCTGGCATAGATTACCTTAGCGGTATTTGGCACAACGTTTTGAAATTTTCGACGCTCAATGCTATTCAACTTTGTACTCTTTTGGGTTTCTAACTGTTTTGATCTGAGTGTCACTGATGAGTCGTGTGTAGACGAAACGAGCGTCTGGTGTACTAAATTATAATCCTTGTACCTTTGATAACTAACTATTGGCGGTAATAATATAGTTTTTGTATCATGTTTGAATTGATAAAGTTTGATAAGCACTTACTAGTAGATTTGTGATTTTTTCAATAAATTTGCCGAAATGCACTTGATGTACTGTAATAAAAAAAGCTGCACAATGTTCCTTGTGTGCATTACCCTGGTAGGACCGTTTCAAAACATCTGAAAGTTCTGAAAACAGTTATCATCTCTCAAAATTTAAATCAAACTGTAAATGTCTATTAACGCCTTAAACGTGTATTATTATATTATACTTATCGGAAAGATCCGAGTATTTAATCCTTAAAATATAGAAATGGCGTTTCAAAACATTTTGAAAATTCTTTAAAATGTAAACCTTTACACTGTCTTAATCTGAAATTTATCTAAAATCAAATAAAAAAATACCAGACCCTCAACTATCCTGGGTTGTAAAACAGTTGGATTTCTTCCCGCTACAAGTTCATAGCATTTGAACGCTTCCGCTTTTTTATTTTATTTCATGCAACATAAATGACAATTAAACAAGTAATGCATTTTTGTTTGGAAAGCTACAAATGAATACGACAATGATTCCACACACAAGATTAGGATATATAATTATTATCCACGAAAACTTATCACGGAACCCCATTCATAAACATATTTACTATGACAATTATATTCTGACATGCACATTAAACTCACATCATCATAAAAAACGGGATTAAGGACATTAAAGATTGAATCATATAAAAATGTAGAATAACTATTTTAAGAACAACCATCTTCTAGAATATTTTAAGTGTTCAATTGTATGGGCAAAGAAGAGTATAGGTATACACAAGGGTCACAAATTAATCGAATACAAAACAAATTTGTAATTTTCTTTACATTGTACTTTTATCAAATATACACAACGACAAGGAATCTTAATATGCTTATACACAGTTTGAAACTAAACGAAAAAAAGAAATGTGTCGTTAAATTGTATTGTATTGCTTAATCTTTAATCAAATCATTTACCAGTCAAAATAGAGGCGGAACATATTTTGAGTAATAACTAAGCTCTTCTTAGAGGGGCACTAGCTAAGAGATATACAAAAAAATAAATAAAAAAATATGATTTTGTTTGTTCAATCATTAATGAATGTCAAATAGTGCAATAATAATTCATTTGAAAGTGAATAATCCGACCTTATTGAATTCATATTCATGTGACCTTCAACTTAACCCATTAGTATAAGATGAACAGTAAATAAAATGAAAAGAATGTCAACATTGAAAGGGAAACAAAGGTAAATGATTTTAATGTCTGATTCGATTCACCAAAACTTTTTTCGTATATATGCAAAAACGATGATAAAAAATTTATACCAAAAGTCATCTCTAAGAGTGACTAGTGAAACATAATGTTTATGTTCTTGTTCGTCAACTCAAACGAACATAAAATATTTATGAATAAAAAACCAAACACTATTAGGGATATCAGCTCGCCTGGACAGTACAGTTAAATAAAGGCAACAGTAGTATACCGCTGTTCAAAACTCATAAATCCATGGACAAAAAACAAAATCGGGGTAACAAACTAAAACCGAGGGAAACGCATTAAATATAAGAGAACAACGACATAACACTAAAATGTAACACACATAGACAAAATCCCACGAGAATAACAAATATAACATATATATATAACATCAAAACCAAATACATGAACTTGTACCGTGACACGTCTTATCGCAATGTGAATTTACACTCAAAGATAAGAGAAAACAAACGACACAACGTTATAATGTAATACACACAGAAACGAACTATAATATAACAATGGCCATATTCCTGACTTGGTACAGGGCATTTTTTAAGGAAAAAATGGTGGGTTGAACCTGGTTTTGTGGTTAAGCATGTTTATTCATTTTATTTACAATATATGAATACTTGTCTGCACGCCCGTAGCCGCTGCTTCAACATATCATTGTCCAATTATACACAATCTACAAAAAGAAATATCTTTGTTAACAATCTTTACAAGCATGTATAATCTTAAAAACACCCACATCAATCATAAGCATGAATACATCAATTTACAATATTGACAAAAGAAAAGTGGGTCGGTGGGTGGGGTCAAATGACCAGACTGAACTGTCCGAAATGCAAGAGTCGAATGACACATAATTACACACAGATTTACCGTTACAATTCTTCCCGCTTATATTAGCTCGTGAAATACTCATTACTCTAGAGTATACCATAAACCGGTATATCTAGTCATGTGACAAATGTCACAACAAATACACGTGTTCTTTATAACATTGATAAATACATTTATCAAATTCTTGAACCAATGCATGTATGTATCATAAATTTAGTCTTCTGTGCACGATGTTTTTCTTTTTACGCATCCATATCGTATAATTGCAAAACAAATTCCCTCGGTCTGTTGTGATGTTTACATAATGCAGCTAATTAATTGTCATGTTTTGAAGCTGTAGTGTACCGATTACCACCTTAGTAAACAATCAACTGTTGTGATGTGAAAATATAGCAGCTAATTAATTGTCATGTTTTGTAGCCGTAGTTTACAGATTGTCAACTTATTAAACAATTAACAAAGAAGCATGAATATTTAGCACGTGTTTAACATGTAGAATACGATCATAATAGATTATTACAATGACAGATCCATGCGTATTGCAATCACCGGATTTTAACGGGAGAGGTCACTGCATACGGAAAACTTATCGGCGAATTGTTTACTGGAAGCAAGAAATTACAAAAGTAACCTTCTTCTTAATTTTGACTAATTAAAGAATTTTCTTGAGAAAAAATATATATACATAAGTTTTATAATTAAAACTAACCAATTAGTTATAAAAAACATATGCATTTTTTTTAATTTGAAGTTTCATATGACTTTAATCTATAATATGAAATTAAACAGACTGAGAAAAATTCAATTGTGCAAATTCGCGATCTATTTGTGTCTATATGTATGTTTATGTCGCTTTCATGAACTTCGGCAGTCTTGTTTTACATTGCCTTATCGGAGCCTTTTATAGCTGAATATGCGGTATGGGCTTTGCTCATTGTTGAAGGCCGTACGGTGACCTATAGTTGTTAATGTCTGTGTCATTTTGGTCTCTTGTGGACAGTTGTCTCATTGTCAATCATACCACATCTTTTTTATATATTCGGTAGTCAACTCTTTTATTCATTAGATGGCGTCTCGTCTTTGATTCCCACGAAACGTATTATGGTGGCCCATTCCTTGTAAATTGCTTATTTTAGACTTTTTTATACCTTGGATATACGCTTTATTATGTTATAAATCAGATATGAGAATTTGAGTCCAATCGGTAATCAAAAATTTGACAGACATTGCCCCTTAAACAACCATAGAAAAGAATAAAGAACAGATACAAGGTACATAAAGTAGGAGATACCAAAGACCATAATTTACGAATGACAAACAAAACAATTGCTAAAACTAAAAAAAGAAAAGACAGATAATGTTTATAAAATACTACACTGACAATCAAAGATTAAGCAAAATGTATCCTACCAAAACAGACGGATAAACACAGGTGCTTAACAGGTAAGCAGTCACCACTCCATTATCTAATTATTGTCTTCCCTCACTCTAATTCGCCGACAACGTTTGCGTATTCGGTAACCTAAACCATGCATGCAGCCGTTAGAAAATCGACAATCACCCAGCGCATATACAAGGGGAACAAATGTGTAAGGAAGATACTAGTAGTATTAATGGATTTAGAAAGAAACATTATATTCACCAAATAATTTTATGAAATATATTGTGTCGATTATACATTATTGATTCATATTAAACGAAAGATAAACCGTGCACCTAGGGCTTTGTTTAGTACATTTGAATATGCATGCAATAATAACCATATAATCAAAATCGCCCGATAACTCATTTTATATGAATTGAATTCTGTCAAATGACATTATCGAAATAACCAAAATCATATAAATTAAGAATTATAACAATACAGTTATTGCGCTTTTATCACATAATATTCAAAATAAATACATAATATCTGTGTTAAATAGATATCAATAATAAATAAAAAACGAATAAATTAGGTGTGGTGGTAAAACTCATTTCATAACTAGATCTAACAACACAAGTTTTTCATCAAAAGATCAACGCACTATCTATTGTACTAACTCGTTCCAAGTAATGATATTGACAGATACATACTCATTTGAAATACTAGTAGATAAGTAAACACACAAAAAAGTAGGAAATATCGTTAATTAACAAAGTCATAGTTTTACTGGTCCTCATTAACCTGATTTAAATTGAATTCATTTGAAAATGAAGTTCTTTAATGGATATTTTGGATATATTAGTAAATCTTTGGAAATAAGATTTCTTGTATGTAAGTTAACTTTATAGACAATTGGTTTCAGCATTAATGCTAATATTAACTTCTCCAAACCATCAGCCCAAAGCTGCTCTACATACAAATACAACGTATCAATGATTTCTAATTTTCTAGATTCTATAGCATAAGACGGTTAAAAATAAAATATGGTCGTATGATTTCTTTAATTGAAGTGTTCGTTCGAGACAAGTGCCCTTTTTCATTAAATCATTGTCGTGAAATTGAGTGTTAACTTCCTTGCCTGTTTTTTTTTATTATATAACTTTGCATATAATGTTCGAGATTGAACCGTAAACAACATAGTATTGTCTTTAGTTCATAGCCAACGATTTTGAAGACTTTTTAAATATCAAACAATAATGATAAACACTTTTATCTAATACTAATGTTATTTATGACCTGAATATCAGTTATATTACCTATGTCTTTACAAATATGTTTTTGTATTATCACAACAGCATACTAAGAAAGTATAGGATTTAAAAAAATAGATAATTTGACTATACGGTATGGGCTTTGCTCATTGTTGAAGGCCTACGGTGACCTATAGCTGTCAATGTCTGTGTAATTTTGGTCTCTAGTGGACAGTTGTCTCATTCGCAATCATACCGCATCTTCTTTTTTTTTTTATATATTAACTCCTTCTAATTAGTTGATCGAAAAATTGAAACTGGGGAAACGTTGAAGGAATCACATCTCATACCGTAACGTTTCTATTAAAATGCACCATTTTTTCCGAATGCACAATAGGAAGATTTACAAAATAAAATCAATTCTTTAAGCTCATTAATCTGTATAAAATAACAGTTAATACTGCTACAACAGCTGGTGGTAAAAGAATCAAAACATTTTTACATTGTTGTATCAGCAAGTTTAGAATGGGAAAGGGTCAAGGGGGTAAAGGAAGCATTTAGATTTTTTTCAGTAGTTTGACTTGAAATATTTTTTATCCATTGTCATCGAATGGGACAGCTTAACTTTTGACCTTATCGAACTTTTTTTAATTGTATGCCTTCCCTATACCATTCTTTACATAGCTAAAAATGTCCAAAGACTCCACAAACAATGTCCGAATGATTGAACCGTATCATGCTAACCTCGAGTGCAGCTTTAATGAATTTAATCCTCGACCGAATAAAACTGTCAAAAGAAATCCGCATTAACTGCTTTTCCAATAGGTTGAGAAGACTTTCTGTGGACGTTAACTATGTAAACTTTTAGGTTGATATACCAACTCAGCGTGCCGGTCTATAACAATGCACATTTCATATTCATACCACATCAACATGTCCTCATTTATATATGCATGATTTATTGTTAAATATTAATTTTCCAACCAAAACTCTTTTTGTCTATTGGTCTTTCTCTTTCATAGCCATGGCGTTGTCTGTTTATTTTGGACATATGAGTTTGAATGTCCTTCTGGTATCTTTTGCTCCTCTTTCAAATGAACACATTTATAAGCGGCAGAAAACAATCTTACGAGAAAATGAAATATACATCTAAGAGATATAACATACAATCATTATTTGTATTAAGATTTGTGTGAAAACGACCGCAGGTGAATGTCCATAATTATAGTTTTGAAGACTGTGTATGCTAGTGTCGTGTCAGAGTCAATAAAGACACCATTACATTAAATATCAAATGTAGCAATATTTGGTATAGTATTATTTGTATCTTCTACTTAAGAAAAATTGACCCTAGGATTTTAAAATTTAATTAGCAGTATCAAGATTTACTACTATAAATGCTAAGCATTACATTAATTATGTTCGTATGGTAGATTACTAGTAAAAAAACATAAAATTCACACATATCATCATATGTATCCTTGTTACATTAAATCAAGCAAATTTACTTGTTTATGATAATGATCATATTTGCTACTTCGATAGGTTTGCTATATTTTACCCTTGCAATTCTAAATGAATTCTGCAAGTGTAAAAAATTCATATTTCCATTTTTGGAAATTTAATATGCTCTCATATTTGTTTTAATCGTTATAAAAAAATAGTATAAGACTGCTTAAATTGTGCTCTGTTTCTTAAATACTTTTAACATGTTTAAACTATCTTTTTATAATGACAATACAAATATTGACAGTTTCTCAAATTTAGATTAATACTAACTTCTTCTGTCTGTTTCCAGAGTATATGGCCGAATCGCTACGATGGCTTTGTGATCTTCCACAGCGGAATGTCTGGTAAATCAGCTCACAGGGGACCTAACTTTTATGGATGGCATAGAATTTTATTGATCATGTAAGTATTCCAAATTAATATTTTACCTACAAACTATTAGGAAAAAATTAGTTCATGCATTTATCAACATATGTTTGAATATATGTATAAACGTAATAATCTGATTGTAAACCATCATTTTCTAATTCAATATCATATAAGATAATAATAATCATATACCTACAAAGTAAACATCAAAACTATTATTGATTAAAAGTCTTCATAAGCCAATGTGAGTTTCCTTGAATTTATGTTAAATATGACAAAGAGATGATATCAAATGCCAGGTGATATATCTATTAGTAATATGAACCTGACTTTTAATTAATTGATTGATTGGACGAGGTTAGCTTAACGTTAACGTGTAATTGAACGCAAAATAGTTTGATAATATAAGGATGTTGTTAACATGAAAGTTCAGACTTTTTATTATACTGTGGATTCATTTATTTTCGTCGGTACCAATTTTCGTGGATTAAGGAAAACTTACATGTTCGTGGATATTTAAATTCGTGGTTTTGCTTAAGTCTTCGTACAAGCCTATAGGAAATTATTAATTCGTTGAACATTTATTTCGTGGTTTAACAAATTGCAATGAATCCACAGTTGTACCACAACTGTTTGAAACATATTCATTTTTTTTTCTTAAAACTGAAGTTTTATATGACATTCATATGAAAACTTCGCTGGTGTAGCAACAAATTTATGATAAAAATCAGTTTAAAAAAGTATTCACACTTAGGAAATTTTACAGTCGATATAAAGATTAGTCTATTGACAATTCCATAGTTGAACTTTAATATCCATGTGTACTAGTTCTTTCCTTTTAGAGGGACATAAAGTGTCAACGATAATAAAGAGCTATCGCAATAAGCAAATGCGTATGTGCGTAATTATCTTAAAGTTTTCAAATCTCTAACATGGAAACATACTTTACTCATGAATTTTGCTTTGAATTAACATAAGATTAGTACTTTGTGTCTTTTGTCTGTTAAAAATAATTTAAATGTGCATATCACGTGAGACTTAAAGAGGAAGTAAATAACACTCACTCCAAAGTTAACAGGGTTTCCAATTTCGCAATTAATAAATTTTGATCGCCACAATTTTTTGTTTAAATTGGCGATCGCCAGCGGAAACCCTGTGTACATCTCTTTACTTTGGTGATTGGATGTGTATTGGGGCTTATATGTTTTAGAACGTTTACAATTAAGTTCCTTATATATTTCAAATTGAAAACAATGTTCTTTATTTTTCAGGTACGAATATTCGTTACGAAAACTTGTACCGGGTGTTTGTCTACCATATTGGGACTCTACTTTAGATTCTGCCATGTCAACAATGCCTGAAAATTCTATCATATGGAGCAAGCATTTTATGGGAAATGGAGATGGACAAGTACAAACTGGTCCATTCAGACGTTGGATGAATATAGATGGCAGTCCACTTATGAGAAATATTGGAAGTACTGGTCAATTATTGACAAAACGTACTGTCTTAAATATCCTTTCAAAGCGTTATAATCACCAAATATGTGAGCCTTCGCAGAATGTGATGCATAGTTTGGAAGGGTTACACGATCAGGTTCACATGTGGATCGGTGGTAAAATGTTTGATATCGCAACGTCACCAATGGATCCAATTTTCTTTATGCACCATGCCTTTGTTGACTGTCTGTGGGAAATATTCAGGAAACAACAAATTGGATATAAGATAGATCCCAGTAAGGATTATCCCAATACCGGAGACCTCTTACAACACCCAGATAGACCAATGGACAGTCTTCCACCGATACCAGGATTTGGAAGGCTAAGGAATAAGGATGGTTATCTCTCTTATTGGACGGATAAATTTTACTTTTATGACCCTCCTCCAACATGCAGTTTCCCAACTTTAGACTGTGGATCAAAGTGGCTAGAATGTGACACAAGAAGGAAAATTTGTGTTTCCAAAAGTAACCAAGCAATGTCTTTTCAATATCCAACTTTTAACTCATTTAATCCCTGGAATTTCTACTTAAAAAGAGGTAAACGAGACACATATAAGGTTTTATTAGGTAAGCTCGGCGAAACTGAATCTCCTGATCAAAGCCAAATGAGTTATGAGAAGGTTAAGCTAAACGTTCCAAAGGAGGTTGCTTTAGGATCACCAATACAAAATGCATTTGACATAGATTGCGTTCAAGATATAAGAGCATGGGCATTTATGGCTATCAAAGTAATCCACTTAAGACCTCAAGAAGTTAAAATGTCAGCGCATATCATTGAAAATGGCAAAATACAAGATACAGACATGTATAACGAGAGTAACTACAGAAGCTTAAAAACACATATAAGACCCGGTTCTCCCGCCATGTATGATACTTGTATGGAAGACAATTCTGGCGCTTTCAGGATCAATCTCGTATCACGTGGACTTAGTTACAATGGTTGGTATGAAGACTATGTTATGGTAGACAATCGCTTACCCATCTCGTCACATGTCGGGTATATTGCATTCAAAAAGCCAGGTCCAAACGATACAGAACCAGTTACATCATTTATTTCAGCAACAGATACATGTGGTCGGATGTGCAAACCCAAGTGTCTGAAAAAGGGATCAGGTTCAAAGCCGACATATGTTCCATGTGATGGAGTAATTAAGGCTACAGCACAATCTCCTTTGATGTATGGAGAGACGTATGGGGATGCTGCAGGTGACATCTGGGACTTCTCTGATCCCATGGTTCCTGTAAGCAAGGAGAGTGGTATCTTTATGATATTCTATTGTGATTATTCGGATACGTGGCCTTGGGAGAGTTGCAATAAAAAATAATTCAATTTGCAATCCTTCTTTTTTTACAATAACCACACATTTTTTCGAGAGAACAGTAATGTACAAATTTATTTAGGTCTTTGTTCAGTCAGATCACCAAGCTACGGTTTATTCAACCGTTAATAAATTGATTAAGCGAAAACAAGTCCGAGTTACAAACTAAAACCGCTGGAAAGACCGAACTGCAACAAAAAGTTGGCTTTATTGACATTTTTGTTAAAATAATTTATTTGATACAACTTTTAAAATGCACATCGAAATGAGTGTTATTTCTATTCAAATTCTACTGAAGGAAAACAAGTGAAAATCTCCTTTTTCACCAAGCATGCCAATGCTATTAGATTAAATGTGATGATTACTTACTTTCAACTCACAGCATTTACAGATTTTCAATATAAGAATAAATATGTTATTGACATTATAAATCTGAATACGTCATATAGCTGA